>NC_045428.1:233992981-234662356 GCF_902635505.1 Sarcophilus harrisii
GTATAAAGCAGGGGACAGAAGTGAGAAATGTGATAGAAGAATGGACTTGGAAAATGAATTGGATAGGTATGTGACACCTAGGTTGCATCCTAGATGACTAGATAATGGCACCCAATTAATAGAAAAGGGGAAGTTATTCAAAGGGGCAGATTTGGAAATGAAAGGAAGAAATGAAGGGCTAAGAGTAATAAGTTCGATTTTGAACTAGGTGAGTTTGAGATGATTTATAAGATACCTAGCAAGTAACATCTGATAAGAAGCTGGCAATGTGGGGCTGGAACTCAGGAGAGAAACTATGGTTGAAAACTAGCTTTAAGTGTCACCTGCACATGTACAGATAGATTGTATCTTCCTTTCTAGACCTCTATGGGATTTATAAAATTTATAAATTTTCTTCACAACATTTTGAGGAATATAATGCAATTTTTGTTATTCAAACACTACAAGAGGGGAAAGATGAAATTTAGCTAAAACTTCCTGGGGGGGAAACTGTATTTCAAATTCAGTTTTAAAGTCAGTCTTGGAAAAGAAGAGTGAGAAAAATATTGGGAAGATGAGGAGAAAATAGTCTGAATAAAGATGAGCAAGAGACCAAGTTATGCTTGGATGCTGCAAGCTAGAATTCACCATGGAGGAATAATGAGGTTGAATTTGGGACTGAAAGAGGATGAAATTATCAGCAAATTAGTGAATATAAAGTCATATTTTTAAAGTCACTTTACCTCTTTTTACCTTGGTCTTCTCACCTGCTAAAATGAGGATGATAATACGCGCAAAATTATAGTCCCTTATTCACCATTCTTAAGTATTTGACTTTGGACAAGACACTAAAATGTTTTTTGGGTCTCAATTTTCCTAGTGAGAAATATAATAGTTTGAAGTTAAGTTTTTTTCAAATGATCACCCTATATGAGATTATGATTTTTAATTTCAGCAATTTAAAATAAAGTACTTTCACAAAGCAAGTCTCATATAGCATTTTTCTAGGAAGTTGCTAAATTTCCCCTTTCCCCTCTAATAATGTTTGGTAGCCCTAATTATAATAACAAAAATAATTAATAGTAGTATTTTATATTACAAGTTCCCTGATAATGGGATCTTATCTTTTATTTCTCTTATATATAGAACACCAAATATGTATTAATTACATACAATGAACACCTCTCTCTTCATTAAATTAAGATATCTAACAATAGCAAAAAACCATGCACTGTAGTGCACTAGTGTACTACTAGCTAAATATTTCTAATTAGCATGAATTCTTCCTCTTACAAATCAATCTCATGGTAATCTTATAATCTCCTCATAGTAAAATTACACTGACTCATTTTCCCCTAATTTTATGAGGTTTTAAAAACAATCTTGAAAACATATTTATCCATCACCTCTTACTGGTACCAAAGAAAGTTCAATCTTTAATGGGAAGGTGGAGATAAATGAAACCAATAAAAAGAATATTAGCTACAATATATAAAAACAAATGTTGTGAGGGTGAAAAAGAAAAAGAATAGAGATGAAGAGTAAGTTAAAACGGGGTGGAGAGAAGGTATCTCAGAATAATAAAGTTTTTTCCCTACTTTTTTTTTGGGGGGGGGGAGAAATGGAGGGGACAGTTCTAGATCTATGGTTTCATCAGTATAGGGGGCTCCCAGTGAGGTAAATTATATCACTGCTCTGAAAACGAAAACTTGGGCTAGAGAGTTAAGAATCTTGACCAGTATTATAAAGTCCATATGTATATATGGCAAAGGCAAAATTTAAATTGACATCCGTCATCTTGACTCTGAGATGGGTTCTTTATACATAGTACTAATAGCTGTTTTAAATAACTTATTAATTAGCTCTAAATTACAAAACTTTAACCAGATTAAATTATTGTTATGCAAAGTTTTTATTTTTCACAGAAGTTAACTCTCTACAAAATACCAAAAAAAATTTTTTTAAATCTAGTTCAAGCAAAAGAACATCTTAGAAATCAAAACCAATTAACAAGTATTTCTTGAGGATCTGCAGAAACTGTTCCAACTGTTAAGAGAACAGCAAAGGGTAAAAGGAAGACAATTAGTTTCCTTTAAAGAATTAGATGAATTAGTGTTTTTCAAAAATGAAAACTCATAAGACTGTATAAATACTATGTTTCAAGAATGTATCTATTACACAAGGTGACCTCTCTGTGATATTTGACTCCTTTAAAACTCCCTTTGCTATCTATCACAGTTTAATGCTTCTCTTTTTTCTCCTAATAGGATTCTTTCTTCTCCTCATTCCCTAATAATAGTTAAGAATCTTCTATTTCTTTCTCTCTCAAAAATCTGATTCATTCCCATAGTTTGAACAATCACTTCTATATAGATGCCTTTTTAACTCAAGCCCTAAACTCTCATTTCAAGATTCTATTTTCTGTCCAAAAATAAAAAAATTTGCTAAAATATCCTGTTCCTAAATCAATCACAAGAATTTGAACCTGTTCTGTGCCTAGCATTGTGCTAGGTATTAGCAATAAAGACAAAACATGAGAAAAATCTTTGTTCTTAAGTTTTCATAATTTCAGAGAGACAGCATGTATGTGTGTGTGTATACATATATATACATACAGAATAAGTATAAGCTAGATAAGAAAAGGCAGTTATAACAGTTTAGAGGAAATAAAGGTTTTGTGTAAAAGATAGTATCTGAGTGGCCCTACAAATCAGACCAGGATTGAACTTTATACCTCCACCAGCTATCCTCCTAGACATATCACCATCTCTGCCTGCTGCCACTTATCTACTCTCCCCAGCTAGACCAGTTCTTAACGCCTGACCTGAAACCTTAATCTCCATCCTCAAGTGTTCCTGAACCCATCTTCCCTCTCAGGGAAAGTTATTCTTCTTTTCTTTGGAACTCCCAACCTAAGGCCCTGTGTGATTAAAATGTATATAAACTAGTACTTTGCCCACCATTTCTACTGGCTAGTCCTAAACATCAAATGATGTTTCAGCTTTATAGCCCATTCAGGCAGCCATCCTGGCCATCTTACCTTTTACCTGCCTGCTCCCTCTTCCCCCAACTTTCCACTTTCAAAAACATCCCTGTAACAGTCCATTAGAAAGGTCAGGCAAGCGAAATTGAGATGTAAGTAGACCAATGGTCTCAAGGTCCTGGATGTGAGGAGCTGAGTACATAGGGACTTCCTTTGTGGGTGGGACCTTCAGCCATGGGGGGAATCCTAATTACTCTGATCTCAAGTCAAGTTCGGGATGTAATCTCCATCATCAATTGGCTTGTGCCTGTGACCTCATAGACCCTATATAAGCTCAGAGGATTTTCCATCACTCTTTTCCATGCTCTTTTCCACCTTTCCCATCTGGAGCTCGACCCTGGGGAGGGATACCAAGATAGTGCAGGAGGTTATAGAGTGAGGTGTAAACCACGTGAATAAAGTCTAAGCTTATCTGCCAAAACTCTTGGGTGCTCTGTTGTGCTCAAACTGCATCCGTATGAGATAGCAGTCAAGAAAACTTCTGAGGACCTCAAAAAAGATGTAAGATTGATATTATATTTACCAGCGTTTCTCTGATTAGGCCTAGGAATTCAGGATTGATTAGCTGTAGTTGAGTGGAGAGTGGCATTTAACACATCCCTTCTCCGCAGACCTGTGTCTTCTAAATGCTAACAACTTCTATTAAGATGTAAATTCCTAGAAAGCTGTCTCTTTTAAAATTTTTGCATTTCCATAATTTCATTCAGTGAAAGGTTCTAAGAGGTAGAAATAAAAAACAGTATCAAAAAAACCCAGAAGAAAGTATCCAAGGAGAATGATCAACAGTAACACAGTTAAGAAGTCAAAACTGAGAATTCAACATCAGATTAGCAATTAAAAGATTGTTGACAATTTTAGTGAAAATATTCAAGTTGAGGCACATGATAGAGGAAAATAATACATTTACTATCCTTTTTTTTTTTTTTTTTAAAGGCCTCAGAATCATTTGAATTTTTCCTTATATTTGGATGTAGTGGAAAGAACAATGGATTAAGAATCAGAAAACTTGGTTTTTAGTCATGGCTCCATCATTTACTATACAAGTGACTTGAAAGAAGGTATTTATCTTTGCTTACCTCACAGGATTGTTGGGATCAAAAGATAATATCAACTATAAAAGGCTATACAAAAGTTGTTGTTTTTTTAAATCAATAGTTCATCTTTTTATATAAGACAATGTAAGTACATGAGGGTACTTTGAAACATTAATTTTATCTATCAAATGAGATTATATTTAGCATAATGACTATGTGGCATACAGTAGCCATTGTTGTAACAATTCATATTGACTCTTTTGACTCTGCTGAAGTTGTAGAAAAGTATATTAGTAACTTCTTCAAAAGAAGCATAAATTACTCTGATAGTTACCATTAAGACTACAGTTACACTAGGGCTTCCCTCAGAGTTCATGTCCTGGGAATATCTTCTAAAAGATCAGATTACTTTCTTGAAAACTGAAAAGTTATTTGGATAATATCTGAGCTAGGCTAGTCTCATTCAGAATTCTTCTCTGATGAAGCTTGAGATTGTCAGTTCATAAAACAAAAATAATGGTATCCCAACTAAATTCATTAAAGCCAACTAAGCTTACAGAAAGGTCAGAAATGCAAAACAAAATTGAAAATTTCTGTAGAAAAATAACATATTAAACAAAGTGAAAACTAAGAAGGAGATTTTGACTTAAAGGATTTTTTTTTTTTAATCAAGTATTAATATATAAGAAACCAATGACAAAGGAAGCACAGAACAGCTTTCTCTTTCTCTCTCTCTGACTTTGGGGGGAACACTAAGCTTTTCCCTGAGAGACCCACCCCAGGGAATCAAGATAAAGAGGTTTCATTCTGTTATCTGGATGGGACTGGTTGCGTCCAGGACCACTCCTACTTAGCCCAAGCTGGAGATTTCTATCTAACTCTATTGAGTTGAAAATTAGCCCAGAGACACTCATTTAATTCCAAGATTTTCTATTCTGATTCCAGCTCAAACTGCTCCCAGCCCTCACCAAGAGCTGCCCCCAGCTTCTAGCCAAGGTTTCAATTATAAAAGGGGGCAGCTGAGCTCAATGTTTGGGCAGCAGAGGACCTCAAAGCAGAAATCATGCCAGGCCAAGGGCCCCTCTGCCTGCTGGCATTCTCTCTTTCAGTGTTACTCCTTCTTTATCTCTTTCTCACTTATTTCCCTTACAATATCTTATTCACCTCTGTCGTAATTTCTCTGCTAAAAAACTTTATATCCCTCTGTTGGGACCTTGCCATCAAGGAATTCAGTCTTTCTATTCATGCATAGCAAAAGCTGACTTCCCAATGCCAATAATAAACTTCTTTTTGCCAGTCTAGCTTTTCAGGGTCATAAATTCCTTTACGAAGAACCTCTGAGCCGACCAAAGTGATTCCCACAATTCTCTGCCCTAGGCCAAATCTCATCATTTGAAGACACAACCCCAAACCTCATCACAATGGCAAAGGAAATGTTTTTAAACTGACTATATTTATTCAGATCTGAGACTAGACAAAAATAAAAATAGGAAATACAGTAACTTTGTTCTATTTGGTGATTCAAAAACTAGTGAATACAAGACCTTTATCTGGAAAGCCTAGTGAATCAATGAATTACAAAGATTTTTTCTACTCTTTCAGTCATTGAAGCAAATAATAAGATCTGGAAAATACTAGAAATTGCCCTTCTCTAAACTATAGTTATGCAACTTTAATTTTGCAGCAATTATTGCAGTCAGTTAAAACATTAAGACAGCAACCTCATGAACTCTGCTTTAAGATATGCTGAGGTAAACAAAGTATAACTATTGATTCGATATTTCAATTAACTGTTTCCTTTCTCAGTCATCCTCCTCATTTACAATCTAGGCCTGAAGCACACTGTAAACCAAAGCTAATAGGCAAAAGTCCTTAAGATTCTAATTCCAACTGTCACTGACTCAATGTAATACCTGAAAGGAGTCACTGGGCCCTTCATGGCTTCAGATTAAAATCCAGTTATCTAAAACAATGAGATATTAACAGAGGAATTGAGTAACTAGCAGAATGCTTTGAAATGCAGACATATAATTACATCATAATCAAAATCACCCTCAATGCCAAACCTCTTGAGTATTCCCAGTTTACCTCTATAGCTGGAAAGTTATACTCACTTGAAAGATGATAGAGAGGAAAGCCTCAGATAATTTTAGAGACAGTAAAGTATTATAAATTAAAGACATTAAAAGATGATATCTAACTTACCCAAGTCCTATATCTGTGCATTTTAAGAAGTGAAACATAAATGAAGAAATCCATCGCTTAAAATGAATTTGTTACAGATAAAGAATCAGTTGATTTGCAAAAAACTATTGTTTAACAAATAAGGTTTGAGTCACTCCATCCTTTACCATATTTCCTCTTAACATGTGTGTTTATGCATCTCATCAGCTATAAACTAGAAATGTGATCTGATCTAGATAGAAAGAAGAAGAGAGAGAAAAGAGGAGAGGGGGAAAGAGAAGGGGAGGAAGAGAGGAAAAGGAAGAGGAAGGGAGAGAGGAAGGGAGAGAGGAAGGAAGGGAGGGGGAAGAGAGAGAGGAGAGGAAAAGAAAGGAGAAAGAAATTTTATTAAGAGTTCACTATGAGCTACACAATGTGCTAAGCACTAGGGATATAAATAAAATAAGATAATACTGTCCCTACCCATAAAGAGCTTACATTCTAAAAATAAAACATAGAGAAGGGAGGATATAACTATATAAAAATTTAGGAACTTATTGTTAGGCTGGAGATGCAATTAAAAATTAATTAAAAGAATAATTTTAATAGGTAGCTAGATGGCACCAAAGTGCACAGAACACTAGTCCTGGAGTCCAGAAGAACTAAATTCAAATCCAATCTCAGACTGCTGTGTGGTCTTGGAAATCTCTTAACCTCTATTTGCCTCAGTTTCCTCATTTATAAAACAGGTGATAATAACACTTCTCAGAGTTTTGTGAGGATCAAATTAAATGATATTTATTAAATCCTTAGAATAATACCTTGCACTAAGTAAGCACCATATAAATATGTATTCCCTTACCTCCCCACTATCCTTAAACCAGAATAAAAAAGTATAAAATAATTGTGGGGAAGGGAAGAAAAAAATGAGCATTTTTGTATATTAATAACAAAACCCAGCAAAGAGACAAATAAGAAAGTCTATCTTAATAAAGAATACAGGCACAATTCATTTTATTGAGCTTAATTTTATTGTGCATCACAGATACTGCCTTTTTTACAAATTTAAGGTTTGTGGTAATCCATGTGCTAGCAAGTCTATGGGCACCATTTTTCCAACAGAGTGGTTACGTTGTATCTCTGTGTCAGTTTGGTAATTCTCACAATATTTCAAATTTTTCATTATTATTATATCTATTACACTGATCTATGAACAGTGTTCTTTGATGTTACTATTATAATTATTTTGGAATGTGACAGACCACATCCATATAAGATGGTGAACTTATCTGATTAATTTGTGTATTCTCATGCCCTACCAATTGGTATTCTCCAGTCTCCCCTCCCCATTCCCTACTCCCTGAGACACAATTATATTGAAATTAGCCCAATTAATAATCCTACAATGGCTTTTAAGTGTTCAAGCAAAAGGAAGAGTCACCTGATAGAGTCGGGAGCAAATATCATTGTTAACTAATTTTAAGGAATAGCCACTATCACCCCAGTCTTCAATAACCACCTTTCTGATGAACAGCAATCAACAATATTGAGTTAAGATTCTCCAACAGCAAAAAAAAAATTTCAATTCACTGAAGACTGAGAAGATAGTTAGCTTTTTTAGCAATAAAGTATCTTTTAATTAAGGTATATATAATTTTTTTAAAGACATAATAATATATTACATGCTTAATGGACTACTGTATAGTATAAACATAATATGCACCAAAAAACTTGTGTTACTTTACTGCTATGGTCTTGAATTGAACTCATAATATCTCCAAGGTATACCTATATATAAATTATCCAGATTTCTAGCTACTAATATGGCCTCAGAACAAAAGAAATAAAGGATAACTTTAGTAACTTGAAAAAATATTAATTATTCCTGGTTGGACTATGCCAACATAAATTTAATATATATTATATATATATATAGTACTATGTTAATAAAACTACCAAAGGGTTAAGTTATAGAGCTAGACAAAATAACAATATAATTCAACTGAAGGAACAAAAAGGTCAAGAATTTCCAGGGAAATATGAATAAAGATAGAAATGAAGGAGAATTAGAAGCTTCAGATATCAAGTTATATGACACAGTAATAATCATCAAAATTATTTGGTAATTGTTAAAAAAAAAAATAGAAAAGTTGGTTAAGATTAGTTAAAAAAAAGGCAGAAACAATCTAACATAATAGCACTGTGACTAATAAATCCAAGGAAACAATTTTTTGAACTCTTTGGCAAAAAATGCTTGAAAAATTGGAAAGCAATCTGACAAAAGTAGATTTAGATCAACATCTAATATATGCCACAATAAACTCCAAATAGATACATGACCAAAATGTAAAAAATAATCATAAAAAATTAGAAGGAAAAAAAATTCATGATAAGTCAACATTTATATAGTATTTACGAGGTGTAAGGTGCTTTACAATTATTATCTGATCCTCACTATAATTCTTTAAGGTAGATGCTAACTATCCCCATTTTCAGCTGAGGAAACTGAAACAAACAGGATCACACAGTTAGAAAGTACTTGAAGCTGAATTTGAACTCAGGCCTTCCTGCCTTCAGACCCAAGGTATTCACTGTAGTACCCAGCTGCCTTTAAGTATCTTTCACTTAAGTATGGCTAGGAAAAGAAGTCCGATGTAAACAAGGGATAGGGGTAATCATAAAAAATGAAGCAGACAGTTTTAATTACATAAAATTTCAAAACTTTTGAAATATATATATTTATATATAATTAGAAGGAAGATATTTGGGGGAGGGGAAGACTTCACAGTAAATTTCTTTAATTTGGTCTCATATCCAAAATTTAGAATTAATAAAAATATATAAGAATAAAAGTTATTCCACAGTTGATAAATGGTCAAATGATATAAATAAACAGTTCTCAAAGAAAAGCAAACTATTAACAATCATATGAAAAAATGTTTCAAATCACTAGAGAAATGTAAATTAAAACTATCCTGTGATTTTTTACTTTTGAAGCAGGTTGTGGTCTCTTTAAGAAACTATATTTCCTATTGATCTGTGATTCCTTTCAGATTCCCAGATCCTTCTGGCTGAGGCATATCCTCCCCAGACAAGTTGTCTTTCCTGGATGTTAGAGCCTTTGATTCACAAATTCTGGTCAAAAAGCATCCCTTTGAATTCCAACAAGAGATCTGGGCTTGTCCCAAACCCCACTGGATCTGAGCCAACTTAGGCTCTCCCAGCCCCTACTGGTTCTGATCTGCTTCGGTTGTCCCAGCCCCCACTCTGACTTGCTTGGACTGCCTGGCCCCTAGTGGTTCTGATCCGCTCAGTCTTCCCAACCCCCACCAAGACACCCAAAATAATAAGCTTCCATCAACTAAAGTCTTTGCAGATGGACCTCAGTAGCTCACTCAGCTGCCAGGACTTTCTGTCCACTGAGAACTGCATTCTTAATGCAAAACTCCATTTTCCATAGATCTGCCACTATAGAAGTCAGTCTCTGGGTAAACTGATTTCTGTCTAACAATAGACTTTCATTTTGCAACTAATATTCTGGAATCAATGGATTCTTTCACTCCTAAAACCTGCGGATGATTTAAAGGGGATTCTTAATAACTCTCTTATAGCCACTAACCTCAAGACCACCAGACCACTCTAAACCTCATCACTTTGAAAGTAGCAAAATGGCTAAAGAGGAAAATAGAAATTTCAAAAAACTGCCGTGGAAGAAGGGGAACATTAATACACAGTGGACGTAAGAAGTGATTCAACCATTCTGGAAAACAACTTGGAAATATAATTCAGAAGTCACTAGAATGAAAATACCCTTTGACCCAGTGATATTATCATTAGGCATAAATCCCAAAACAATCAAGGACAACAGGAAAGGTTGAAAATATTTATAGCAACTCTTTTTATAGGAGCAAAAAATTAAAAACAAAATAGGTGCCCATCAAGTATGAAATGGCTGAACAATGCATGATATATAATTGTGATGGAATTTTATTGCATATTAAGAAACTACAATTAAGATAAATTAAGAAAACATGGAAAGACTTGTACAGATTGAGGATGAAATGAGTAGAATGAGAAGAAAAATTCACATAAGGATAACAATATGAAGAAAACTATGAAATATTTAGCACTCTGAACAAAATGTTAAACTATTAACTTCAAAAGAATGAAAATGAAATATACTTTCCAACTCGAGAAAAAGGTAGCATATAAGAGATGCAAAGTGAAATACATATTTTCAAACAGATTTGATTTGGTTGTTGATTTGGTTTGCCAGACTTGACATATCTGTTGCAAGAGAAGGTTTCTACTGCATGAATGAGAGATAATAGGTTAGTACTTAGTGAGAGAAATGCAGAAAAACTTTTTTAATGTAAAGAAGAAAACAAAAATGTTTAGAAAGGAGCAAAAATAAACCAATTTTGTTACTACCTTGTTACATTAAATATATATGTATGTGTGTGTGTAAAAATGTATATACAGATATATATTTATACTCTTCTTTAAAAAAAAATAAACTGTACCTAAATTCATTTCCTATGCAAGCTCCTTTCTTCTTCATATAATGAAATGAAGAGATAAAGGAGAAAAATCCTTATTTCAAAATAAAATATAGGTTTGTAAGTATTTCTATGTAAAATACATTTGCACAGATAGATATTATGGTAAATTATAGTAAGGTAACAAAAATTATATTTTAAATTATTTTAAAATTATTGTATCAATTGGCACAATTGACAAGCATAGTCCATCTCATGTTCTAACTTCACAATAAAAAAAAAATTACATAAAGAGGGAAGAAAAAAGATTACAGGGTCATGATCATAATATTAATGAAGCTTACTCATTTTACTAGAGTTTGTTCAAAGTATATAATCCATTACAATCCCTATTGCAAATGACTTCCCCAAATCATGAATTCAGATACTGACATATCTTCTGAGTTCCAAGTTCCCATCTCTAAATGCCAATCAGATATTCACATCCAAATGTTCCACTAATCCTTTAAACTTAGTATATTCAAAAATGATCTCATTGTATTTCCCTTGAAAGCTATTCCTCCCTTTTCTTCACCATTGCAACATTGTTCACATGATCTTCCATGTTCAAAACCTCTATCACCTCCCTCAAATCTCTCAAAATCATCGATCTCTCTTTTATTACTATACCAATACAGACCCTAATTACTATTAGGTAATTATTGGATTATTAGAATAATCTTTTACAAATTCTTTCTTCTACTACTTTCATCCTTATAATTTATTTCTTCATACAGCTTCTAGGATACATTTTTTCAAAATGTATAAATCAGTTCATGTCATTCCTCTGCTCAAAAATCTTCAGCAGCTCATAGCAACCTACCATATCAGCTTAAACTCTTCTGCCTGATATTTAAGACCCTTCACAATCTGGTACCACCCTACTTTTCCAAAATTTCACCAGCCTAGCATAGCACCTGGCAAAGAAGTAGAAATAAATATTTGCTGACTGATTGACAGTACTGCGTTTGATGAAATATACTCTATATTCTAGCCAAACTAAACTTCTAGCCTTATCCTCACTGGTAAATGTGCCCTTCAGTTTCCATCTCTATGCCTTTTGTTTATGTCCTTCCTATCCCAGGAATATTCTCTTTTTCTTATTTGCATTCCCTTCTCATGCTTTAGCTTTAAATTTAAATTTAAATGACTTCTCCTAGACAAAAACTTCCTTGATCTCCTTTTTAGTAATAGACCAACATATGCTGCTTTGACGTCAGGTAGCATTTATTTTCCAACTCTCTAACGCATTTATCATGTATTATTGACGGGAGTGAACCCTGAAACTGTGTCCCCCTTAAATCTGTAAAAGAAGAGAGATTTGGGATCTCAGGCTTTCCCCTGGGAAAAACAAAACTTTCCCAGACAAGCCTTTCCCAAGTTAAGTGGCTTCATTCAATTGGAGATCTTGGTCAAATCACCCTCTATTGAAACTGAGATTTTGGGGGGATGGTCCCCTTCAAGGAATCCCAGACTCTGGGAAGAAGCCCTCCAACTCCCAGTTAAGTGATTTTATTTCATTGGAGATCTTGTCTGGGCATTGATTAGCCCAGATAACTCCCAGCCCCAGGCCAACATTTGCCCATATAACCAGGGTTCTGTTAACACACCTTTGCCAAATTCCTAATGAGGAGTTTTGCCCACTAAGAGAGCTTCTATTTAGTAAACAATAAACTTCTCTTTTGCCATACAGACTTTTGGGTTTGCAAATTCTTTCACATTGGACCTGCACTGATTCCCTACCCTAATTCCCCCCTTCACTACTACTAGCACCACATCATTATTATTTAGGCAATGGTATGGTATCACTGATAGAGAGCTATCCTCAGGCTTCATTTTCCCAGTCTCTATACTGTGTGACTCTGAGTGTCTCTTTTAATACCTTAGATCTAACTCTTTATAACTATAAATTTTTAGACCAAATATCCAGAGTTTCCATACCATAAGTTCTCTTTAGGAATGATATCTCATAATGCAGAATGTTGGAAGGGATGTGGGAAAATAGGGACACTAATACATTGTGGTTGGAACTGTGGAATACATCCAACCATTCTGGAGAGCAATTTGGAACTATGCTCAAAAAGTTATCAAACTGTGCATACCCTTTGATCCAGCAGTGCTACTACTGGGCTTATATCCCAAAGAGATACTAAAGAAGGGAAAGGGACCTGTATGTGCATGAATGTTTGTGGCAACCCTCTTTGTAGTGTCCAGAAACTGGATGGATGCCCATCAGTTGGAGAATGGCTGAATAAATTGTGGTATATGAATATTATGAAATATTATTGTTCTGTAAGAAATGACCAACAGGATGATTTCAGAAAGGCCTGGAGAGACTTACATGAACTGATGCTGAGTGAAATGAGCAGGGCCAGGAGATCATTATATACTTCAACAACAATACTATATGATGACCAATTCTTTTTTTTTTTTTTTTGAGATTTTTAAAAAAAATTTTTTTTTTTATTTAATAGCCTTTTATTTACAGGTTATATGTATGGGTAACTTTACAGCATTAACAATTGCCAAACCTCTTGTTCCAATTTTTCACCTCTTACTCCCACCCCTTCCCCCAGATGGCAGGATGACCAGTAGATGTTAAATATATTAAAATATAAATTAGATACACGATAAGTATACATGACCAAAACGTTATTTTGCTGTACAAAAAGAATCATAGTCTGAAATATTGTACAATTAGCTTGTGAAGGAAATAAAAAATGCAGGTGGGCATAAATATAGGGATTGGGAATTCAATGTAATGGTTTTTAGTCATCTCCCAGAGTTCTTTCTCTGGGCGTAGCTGGTTCAGTTCATTACTGCTCCATTGGAAATGATTTGGTTGATTTCATTGCTGAGGATGGCTAGGTCCATAAGAACTGGTCATCATATAGTATTGTTGTTGAAGTATATAATGATCTCCTGGTCCTGCTCATTTCACTCAGCATCAGTTCATGTAAGTCTCTCCAGGCCTTTCTGAAATCATCCTGTTGCTCATTTCTTACAGAACAATAATATTCCATAATATTCATATACCACAGTTTATTCAGCCATTCTCCAACTGATGGGCATCCACTCAGTTTCCAGTTTCTAGCCACTACAAAGAGGGCTGCCACAAACATTCGTGCACATACAGGTCCCTTTCCCTTCTTTATGATCTATGATGACCAGTTCTGATGGACTTGGCCATCCTCAGCAATGAGATCAACCAAATCATTTCCAATGGAGTAGTAATGAACTGAACCAGCTATGCCCAGTGAAAGAACTCTGGGAGATGAGTAAAAACCATTACATTGAATTCCCAATCCCTATATTTTTGCCCACCTGCATTTTTGATTTCCTTCACAAGCTAATTGTGCAATATTTCAGAGTCTGATTCTTTTTGTACAGCAAAATAACGGTTTGATCCTGTATACTTATTGTGTATCTAATTTATATTTTAATATATTTAACATCTACTGGTCATCCTGCCATCTGGGGGGTGGGAGATAAGAGGGGAAAAATTGGAACAAGAGGTTTGGCAATTGTCAATGGTCTAAAGTTACCCATACATATAACCTGTAAATAAAAGGCTATTAAATAAAATAACATTTAAAAAAAAAAAGTAATAATATCTCAGTCTGGTTTCTTCTCTGCTACAAAATTGTGCAATATACACAAATATACCTATTTGTGTGTATAGCATATACCATCAATCATAATCTCCATGAGGACAAGGACCACTTTATCTAAATATTATCTCCTACAAAATCTAGAATGATGTCCCACACAGAGTAATGTTTGTTTAATAAAAGCACTACCAACTCTGCTATGAGTTTGGTTTACATAAAGAAATTCATTTTTTTCAATATGTAAAAATGAAGCCTTTCACATGTTAGCTAAAATTATTTTTGCACATTCTACTGCATCATAATCACTCTTCAAAAACCTGATAATTCAAAATCATAACTACAAAACAAAAGTTAACAAGTCATAGATAATACTCGAAATTTTGATTCCACTTGTAAAGGGAGGAATCTTAAATTACTTTACAACTGCATTTAGAATATGGAGAACACCTCTTCTGTTGATAGGCCTGTACTCTTAAGACTCTTTGACCATGTGGAGCTGAATAAAAGGAAATAGAAGTGATAATGTCTTGTCACAAAAATTAAAATTTTAAATTTAATATTACAAAAAATAAGATATAATGAATGGCTCTATGACCCTTGGTCCTACAGATAATGTCTACATTGACTCCAAAAGTGCCAAATCTGATAAAGAAGATAACCTAATTAAAAGAACTCTAGATAGAACACTAAACTTGTAGTCAGGAATACCTGAATTCACAACTGGCCTCAAACATTTACTAGCTATGTGACCCTGGACAAGTCATTTAAAATGAGCTAGAGATAAACAAATTAGGAGAACAAGGGATAATTTACTTATCAGATCTTTGGAAAAGGAAAAAATTTATGACCAAAGAAGAACTAGAGAATGTTATGAAAGGCAAATTGGACAGCTCTGATTACATTTAAAAGTTTTTGCACAAACAAAAACAACAGAAATAAGATTTTAAAAGGGAAGTACAAAGCTGGGAAAAAAATCTTTACAGCCATTATCCCTGATAATGGTCTCATTTCTAAAATAAAGAATGGTGTTAAATATATAAGAATACAAGTCATTCCTCAATTGATAAATGGTCAAAAGATATGAACAGACAATTTTCAGATGACGAAATTAAATACATCTATAGTTATATGAAAAAATGCTCCAAATCACTATTGATTAGAGAAATGCAAATTAAGACAACTCTGACATACCATCACACACCTCTTAGATTGGCTAAGATGACAGGAAAAGATAATGATAAATGTTGGAGGGGATGTGGGAAAACTGAGACACTAATGCATTGTTGGTGGAGTTGTAAAATGATCTAACTATTCTGGAGAGCAATTTGGAACTATGCCCACTCTTTGATCCAGAAGTGCCATTACTAGGTAACCCAAGGAAATCTTAAAGAAGTAAAAAAGACCCACATGTGGAAAAATGTTTGGAGCAGATCTTTTTGTGGTAGCAAAGAATTGGAAAATGAGTAGATACACTGGGGAATGGCTGAACAAGTTATGTTTATGAAGGTAATGGAATATTTTTATATTCCATTATATATAGCTGATTTTAGAAAGGCCTGAAACAATTTGCATGAACTGATGCTGAGCAAAACAAGCAGAACCAGGAATACATTATACACAACATCAGCAAGAATGTATGATGATCAACTATGAAATGCTTATTTCTTCTCAGTGGTTCAGGGATCAATTTTTCTCTCCCAACATGATTCATAGAGTAATGTATATTAAAAATATTTTTAAATAAAAAATAAAACGAATTAGAGAAGGAAACAGCAAACCACGTTAATTATCTTTGCCGAGAAAATTTCAAATGGGATCACAAGAGTTGGATACAACTATAACAGCAACTCCCATTCCAAGTAATCCCTTATTCAAAGAAAACTTGGGAGAGTAAAGGTGGGGAAAAAAGAAAGTAGTTCTGTTTTATTCCCCAAGTTCCCAACTTGCATAAATATAATTTTTTCTTCAAGTTGTATTCTTATTTTTTTTCTCTTTATTTTAAGTAGGTACTCAGCACTCTTTTTTGATAAATGAAGTCAATTAATTAATTGAAAAGCATTTATTAAGCGCTTATTATAAGTCAGGCACTATGCCAAATACTGGGAACAACAACAACAAGAAAGCAAACTAGTCCCTGAACACAAGAAACTTATAAATTTTCATTACTATCTCTTGTTTTTAATATCATATCTTTCCCAATAAAACCATAACAGGATCAGTATTTCTTAGGATTCCTCCTCTCACTCCTTCTAAGTGGATTTGGCTAATGCTCAACCACATCAGACTTCCTGGTTAAAAGATATAAAAAAGGCCTGCCCACTTGCCTACCTAGAATTGGGGCCCTTCACAGATGACTGATATCTAAGTTTGGGAAGTCTTTGTAACACCTTGCTCCATGACAGCATACCATTTCTATGTGGAAACTCTGGGAGCAGAGGGAAATGGCAGCATCACATCTACCAACCTAAATGCTAATATCTTTGTGAAGTGATTTCTATGCAGTAGCTAAATAAATATCCTTTTGTGAATTATTGAATGACAGTACTAATAGATGAACCACAATTTGTTTAACCATTCCCTAATGGGTGGCCACTTACTTTGTTTAACATTGTCTACATTTTAATAAGAGTCACTTTCTAGGAAAGTACTCTGCCTAGGAAATCACAGCAATGGTAAATGTAATGATGTGTTAGGTAGTATTGATTTTCTCAGAACAAGAGGTAGGAAAAGGGGAAGGAAAGGGATCACATGTATACAAAGTAGCAAGGAATGAAGATGGCCAGAATATAACATGGAAGGTCTATAAGTATCTAGATAAGATGAAATCCAACCAATGAGAAGCACAGGGTCTCAGGGCAAGAGATAAAGAGTCTTGTAAAGGAGGAGGAGGAGGAGGAGGAGGAAGAAGAAGAAGAAGAAGAAAGGAAACAGTTTTTAAGTGCCTATTCTGTGCTAAGTACTTTGCAAATATTATCTAATTTCATCTTCACAACAAACCTGGGAGGAATGTGTTATTTTGATCCCAATGTTAAATTGGGAATACTGAGGCAAACAATTTAGGAATGGAGGGCCCCAATGCTGAAGCCAGAATATGAATCCTGTTTCCTCTCTTCTCTACTTTTAGCTTTACTCTAGGATAATAGTCTCTAGAAGGCATGAATCCTGGTTCCTCTCTTCTCTACCTTTAGCTTTACTCTAGGATAATAGTCTTTAGAAGGCATGGAGTTTTTATTTATAGGTATGCCCCATTGCCCAGGTCATACATAGACTTTTTAAAATAATGAAAGATATTATAAATGATTCCAAGTAAAAACACACATTGTTTTCTTCAAATATAGTGAGTAAGTTTTCTGGGAGAAAACAAAAACTACACAGAAAAAACACCCATATACAGACACATTTTTCTCCTGACCTCCCCTGATTTATTTTTCTATTATTTTACTATTCGAAGGGATAGTTAGAAATAGCTCAAAACTTGGACTTATAAAAGGGAAAGAATCCAGAAGCACTAAAGATAATACATAATGCTCCCTATAGAAATTAACATTTTGGATTTTTTTTTATTTCTCTTTAACAATCCCACTCCCTAGTAATGATTCATACAAAACAATCCCTTAATAATGCTAGATGAGTAAGTAATAAAAATAATAAGAGCTAGCAATTATATTGTACCTACCATGTTCCAGGCACTCTATTAAATACTTTATAAATATTATCTCAGTTGGGCCTAACAACAATGCTAGAAGACAGTGCTATTATTATCCCCATTAAACAGTCGAAGATACTGAAGCAAGTAGATAGTTAAGAAATTTGACTATGGTCATAAAGCTTGTAAATTTCTGTGACCAGATATGAATTCAGATCTTCCTGACTGCAACCCCAGCATTCTATCTACTGTGCCACTTAGGCAAGTATGTTATCATAAATAGCTTACCTGCTAAATGTCAAAATGAAGTGAATAAATTTTGTAAGTAAATTAATTATGGGATGAAAGTAAAATCTAAAAGTCAGCTTAGAAACTACATGAAGTCCCATGTTTAGAATTCTTAACTGTTTTTCCTATACTCTCTGTAACATGCTTTGAGAAGCAGTGACAATATCTACTGCATTAAGCTGTTCAATCTAAAAGTTTTTGCAACATACAAAGAAATGTAATTTTAAAAAAAGCTATTTTCTTGCTTAGTTCATTTTAAAAACAAATTAGCATTCCAGAGTGGCAAACCTAAAAATTAACAGACAAAACTAGTGATCAATTTTAAAATTACTATGATTTCCTAAGAAATCAAAACAACACCTTCTAGGCATTAAGTACTGCATCCAATTCAAATATTGTATAAAGAAATTGTTTCTCAGATACACATTGATTAGGCAGGGAGTTGTATACAAAAATATCTTCAAGTAAGTTTTCAGTTTTACATGAGAATAGGCCTGAAAAAAGTAAAAATTTACTTACAAAATTTATTCACTTCATTTTGACAATTAGCAGGTAAGCTATTTATGATAACATACTTGCCTAAGTGGCACAGTAGATAGAATGTTAGGGTTGCAGTCAGGAAGATCTGAGTTCATATCTGGTCACAGAAACTTACAAGCTTTCTTCTTAATCTCTAATCTAACCTTTTAGTATTTTTCAAATATTTTATTTGAAAAATACCAAAAAAATATATCAACAGACATTGGAATTCAGATTAAATGAAAAAAAATAAATAAATCCTTGCCTCTATAGAATTAACAAACACACAATTCCCTACTCTAAGAGAGAGGAGTATGGTCATTCTAGCCTCTGTACCTTTAATAATGTTTTTCTTACCTAATCCCTACCCCAGTCATTACCACCACCTATCCACCTCCTAATCATCCTTCAAGAGTGGCTTGAATTCTATCTTGAATGCATGAGCATCATGAATGTTCAACTAATCCAACCCATAGTAATTCCTCCCCTAACTCATACTGTCTGTATTCTTTTGGCAAATAATCTGCCTTGTAGCTACTGTCTTATAGTATCTGCTGTATTGTGGTATCTACTATTTAATTTTTAAAGTTTGGTTCTTCTGTATATTTTCTCTCTTTATGGGCAAAAGCTGATATATTTTTTATTTTATCAGCCATTACAGCCATTACAACAGTGGACTTTGCATACAGTATTACATTTGCCAAGTGAATATTTTCTCTCTGATTTAAAATTTTTCTTTGGATTGAAAAAATGGATTAGATTAAATGTTCCCTTTCAACTCTAAAATCTTGTAATTCTGTGATACTATTTGTTCTGGGTCAAGTCTGACTTAAGTTAGTCCAATAATTGGAGATTTAGATTAGAACAAATAGAGATACTAACAGCCTAACACTTAACAAGAAATAAATTTATTAAACAATGTTATAGAAAGAATTCTCAGCAAGGATAGGACAACAATTCAGGTGTATGCAGCTCCCCATGTCTCAATATGGAAAAGCATCTTCTTGGAGGCTGTACTTAGTCACAAAGGTAAGTTGATTCCCATGATATTGAGATGTCTGTGAAGTGTGAGAGTGACCTAAGCCTCATGAATGATCTTGTATCCTAGATAACCAGGAAGCCAAGTCGTTGCCTCTTAGATTAATTAAGTCTCAGAAATATCTTCCCTTCCATTTTATTCATAACTATTAGTTATTTGGTAAAGATAAGCAGTTCTGTCAAAAAAAGAAATGGACTCAGCAGAAATGTAGATTGGATGTCTTCCAGTATATGGTTATCCTGAACCTTATTTTAAAAAATCTCCAAAGAGGAAAACAAAAACACTGCATAAAGGAGTAGCCCACTAAGCCAACAGTATTTTTGCTTTAAAGCCAGTTACAATTTATAAATAAACTGTCATCAAGATTTTAGAAAATTAAAAATCAGCATTCTCTTTTTAATAATCTTGAAGAATTCTGTACATCCCTAATAAGTAATTTTAACTGTATCTTTAACAAATGATGTATATGTAATTTGAGAACCATATTTATATCCTTACAAAGTCAACATTATAAGATGCAACCACGACTACAGAGTAGCAGAAAGTAGTATAACCCAGTTTCCCCCTACAACTACAGTACAAAGATTTAGAAAATAAATCCAAGTCCTTAGAGGAAAATCCTAGGGTAGGAGAAATCAGTTACTTTTCCAGCTCAAGTCACCATAGGGAAATTGAGAAAACTTCTGAGAGTGAGTTTTAGCCAAGAGCACACCATGGGTTTGAAGCATTCCCATGCAGAAAATGGATAAGGACCAGCAGCTGTGCACTTGGACAAGCGGTAGATCAAGCACATAATGTCCTGACCTTGTACAAGGAGTAAAAACTAGTGCCAACTGGCAGGTCTGTTGCTCAAACTCTGGGTCACAGATCCAGTACAGCCTTAAGAGAGGACCTGAGCTCGTGAATGGCAATCCAAAGCAGGAGTGGTCATTAGTCTCAGTCTCCATACTGAGCAAGAAGCAAGTACAGATGTTATCAGCATCTGTATGACTCTAACCCTGGGAACTAAACAAGAGTCAGATCCAGACCCTATCCCAGTCTAAGCATGCAGCAAAATAACCAAAGCAGGGAGCCCAGAACAAAGAGGAGCCTGTACTTCAGTTAGTCTGAACCTGCAGAGCTTTCCAATTGGCTGACAGTGTCTGAGTCCAGTAGCAGTACAGAAAAATTCCAATCAAGAAAAACACACAACTGTGTTTTCAGACCAAAACTCAGGTTAGGAAATTGCAGTGCTCAGATCAGGAAATCAGTGCTCAGACTTCCCCTTGAATCATATAACTTGGCCTCATTAAAAGCTTGTAATCAACCAGAATGTACTGTCCCTTAAGATCCTTGATAAAGATTACTCAATACCAAGAGAAAGCAGCAAGAAAAGCCAAGGAGATACAAAATAAGATCAAGCACAGTATAAGGAATGCCCTTCAGAAATGTGCAAATAAAATAATACACATTCCAAAACAAGGAAGTAAAGCTAGAAGAAGCAAACAAAAAGAGAGTTCCACAAAAAAGAGCTATCATGTTTATAGGGACAACCAATACATAAACCCAGAAAAAAGAGAGTTAACTCCAAAATAGCTACAAGAAAAGCTTCAAAGAAGAACACAACTTGGGCACAAAGTCAACAAGATTTCTTGAAGAAAATAAAGCAAAAAAATTTTTTTTAAGAGTTTAAAAAGTATTTCATAAAAATTGGAACAAGAGGTTTGGCAATTGTTAATGCTGTAAAGTTACCCATACATATAACCTGTAAATAAAAGGCTATTAAATTTAAAACAAAAAAGTATTTCATAAATTAAATGAGAATGTTGGAGGAGAGATTTCCCAAGTGAAAATTTCCATAATAAATACTAAGGGGAAAAATGGAAAAGAAATTAAAGAGCTAGAGGAAAGAACAAGTAGGAGAATGAGAGTTATTTTTGGAAAAAAATTAACAGCTTGGCAAAAGACATAACCAATAAAAAAAAAACTTTGAAAATTAGAGTGGACCAAATAAAAGTAAATCCCTCCAAGGAAAAACTAGAAATATTAAAAACAAGTCAAAAGAATGGAAACAAAAAGAAGGCAATGTGGGATATCATAAAACAAAAACAATTTACATGGCAAACAGATGAAAAAAGATAATCTAAGAATCAATAAACTACTAGAAAGCCATGACAAAAAAAAAAAAATGCACTCGACTTTATATTTTTAAAAATAATAAAAATAAAACTCCAAGAATCTCTTAGAATTAAAGTTAAAAGTAAAAATTGTGGAGAGGGAAGAATCTATCAATCATCTCCTGAAAGAAAAACTCCAAGAACATTATAACCAAAACCTAGAAATTTCAGATTAAAAAAAGGAAAAAAACCCTGCAAACTGACCAATTCTAGTATCAAGAAGCCACAATTAGGATCAAGATTTAGCATTATCACCCTAAAGCAAAAATCTTGGAATAAAATACTGCAGAAGGCAAAATATATAACCTTACAATCAAAAATCACTTATCCAGTTAATTCAGTATAATTCTATGGGGGTTGAGATAGGGGAAGAGTGGGGAGAAAGAGAAAGATTCATAATGTAATACCGAGAGGTAAGAAGAAAGTCTGAAATACAAACTCAGGCAATCAAGACAAATAAATAGCAGTGAGCAATCATAATGGACTAAACAAAGATAAACTGTTTACATCTTAATGAAGAGATGATATATTTGTCCTTTTTTTAAAAGAACAATTCTATCATCAAAAGGAGTTATAAAGAAAGTATAATAAGATAGAAGGCCTTGGGAGTTTTATTGTTCTGATGACTTTTTTTTTTTTTTTTTAATGAAAAGGTATAGGGAAAAGAATATCTAGAGAGGGGAGAAGTACAAGGGAAGGAGGAGGAAATTATGTCATATAATCAGACTACATAAGTAGAAGACCATACAAACAAGTAGGAATGGATGAGCAGGAGGAGTCATACTTGACCCTCAATTAAATCAGTCAAAGAAAAGTAGAATAAATGTATTGTAGAAATACATTTCATTTAAAACTAAAATAGAAGGGGAAAGGATAAGGGTGAAAAAGAGGGAGGGTAGATTAAGGAAGAAATTAAGCAAAATAAACTTTAATCACATAAAGTAGATCATAAAGAGGGATTTAATTTGATAAAAAATAATAGGTAAAAAAAAAAATCTATGATTAAACTCCAAATGAGGGAAAGAGAAAAGACACAGGAAGAATAGAAGTAAATTGTATCAAATAGATCATGGATGCTGATCTTTCTCCTCACCTTTTTCTTTTTTATAAAGACCTGTTAGTAAACAAAGAAATAAATGTATAAGAGAATAAAACCGAAGGAAATACACAATTAATGATCATAAATGTGAAGGGGATGAACTCATTCATAAAATGGAAATGACATCAAAATCAATTATGAAGTAGAATCCACCAATACATTGTTACAGGAAGCACATTTGAAACAGAAGGATATCTACAAAGTAAAAATAAAGGGGTAGATTAAAATATTAGCTGAAGTAAAAAATGCAGAAGTATCAATCAAGATTTTTCTTTTAAAGGCAATAACAAAAACAAACAAGGAAACTACATTTTGTTAAAAGGTACAAGAGGAAATGAATTAAAATCAAATGATAGAGTATCTAAATACTTAAAAGAAAAACTTAAATTGGTAACAAAGAAATACACAGAGTAAAACTGTAACAATGAATGACCCACCTGTGCCATTTTCAAACCCAGATGAGTATAACCAAAAATAAGTAAGAAGTTAAGCATCTGAAGAAAATTTCACTAGATAATGTACCACCAGGGGCAGCTATGTGGCACAGTGGATAAAGCACCAATTTTGAAGTCAGAAGGACCTGAGTTCAAATCCGTTCTCATATACTTAATACTTCCTACCTGTGTAACCCTGGGCAAATCACTTAACCCCAATGGCCTCAGCAAAAAAAAAAAAAAAAAAAAAAAAAAGAAGAAGAAGAAGAAGAAAGAAAGAAAGAAAGAAAATGTGCCACCAGCCCAAAGAGCAATTTAGAACTATGCCCAAAGGGCTATAAAACTGTATACCCTTTGATCCAGAAATACCAAAGCAGGGTCTGTAACCATAGAAATGAATAAAAATGGAAAAGAACAAACATGACAAAAAATATTTATAGAAGCTCTTTGTCGTCAACTGGAGAAGAGCTGAACAAGTTGTGGTATGAATATAATAGAATACTATTGTGCTTTAAGAAATGATGAGCAGGCTGATTTCAGAAAAACCTGGAAAAACTTACATAAACTGATGCTGAATAAAGTGAACAGAACCAAAATAACATTATACACAGTAATAGCAGCATTGTGCAGCAATCAAATATGACAGACTTAGCTCATTTCAGCAATACAATGATCTAACTCATGATGAAAAATGCTAACCACATCTGCCTGAATGTCTATAGAAGCATACTACTTTCACTTTTTTTTTTGTTTTCTCTTTCTCATGACGTTTCCTTTTTGTTCTGATTCTTCTTTTGTAACATGACTAATGTGGAAATATGTTTATTAGGACTGTACATGTATAATTTATATCAGATTACTGTCTTGGGGAGGGGGGAAAGGAAGGAGGATCAAAAAAATCTGGAACTAAAAATTTTATTAAAAAAGTGAATACTGAAAACTATCTTTATACATAATTGGAAAAAAAATACTGTTAGAGGTGAAAAAAAACATACCAGACTAACTTCTAATCAGGAAATATAATGAATCATTTTTCCATCCTAGATCAGCTCATAGAGACTTGTTACACTAGAGACAAAGTATATCCAAACACAACTGTGATGATCATTCAAGCACAGGAAATCAAAGAATACTGCAGCTGTATATCAAGGCAAGAAAAGATCCCCAATGCATACTATAAAGAAGCCCAACTTTGTGCAAAAATGTAGGAAAAGGTGGCAGTTCTGTGCAAAATGGCAGCTCTGTCACTAACTAGTGAATGCCATGTCACAGAAACAGGACAGATTAACAAAGAGGCCAGTACCCAAGTGTGGTAAATAAGGAGAAGTCGCCCTAGGCTGCGTACTAAAGAATCTAAAGAAGAATCAAATAGACAGTAACAGCTTCAGGAATACAAGAGCAGAGGGAGTTTCAGTTCCAGCCTCTAGTCCAGTCTGAAATATCTAACAGGATAACTAGGGCAGGAGTCCCACACTCCCTCCCCGCCCCCAAAAAATCTGAAATTCTGTCACTCTGAACCAGAAAAGTTTTGCAATTATCTGGGTTTGACAGTCTAAGATAAAATCTGAAGTTGGGAAGTAAAATGAAACAAGGCAAAAACAAAAAGAATTCTACCATAAAAAAATTTTTATGGTGACTATATATATATATATATATATATTGATAAACAAGATAACATCTTAAAGAAGAGGATGACTCCCAAACATCCAAAAGCAAAGCCTCTAAGGAAAAACACAGCCAACACAACTTGAACTAGAATTCCTGGAAGAGATGAAGCAAGAGGTTCTTTTTAAAAAGTTTATAATAAGTGAACTTATTTATTATTTAATTAATAACTTCTAATTTATTAATTTGATAATATTTGATAATATTATTTAATAAGTGAACTAGAGCACTAGTGGAAAAATATTGCAATAGAACTGTGAATTATAGAAGAAGGAATTGGAAACAAGACTAACAGCCTGGAACAAGAAAAAAAAACCAAACCCTAGGAACCTAAGAAACGCATTCCCTGAAAATCAAAATGGACCAAAAAGAAGATAATCCCACAAAAAAATAAGAAATATAAAAATAAACTCAAAAGACTGAAAATAATAGAAGAAAATATAAATTTTCTCATAAGCAAAATAATTTATCTAGAAGACAGATCAAGAAAAGATCTTTCAAGAATTGCTGGAAGACCTAACCAGAAAGAATATAGGCATCATATCTGAAGAAAGGATAAAAGAAAATTATCCAGATCTCTTAGACTAAAAGGACAAAGAGAAAAGAGAAAAATCTACCAGTCACATATTGAAATATACCCCAAAAGAAAACCTACCAAAAATATTATAACAAAAATCCAGAGTTTCCAAATCAAAGAAAAAAATACTGCAAACAGTATATGCAAAAAGAAAGAATTAAAATACAATCAGTTCTTCTATCTTGTTTGAAAATGCAAATCTGTTGATATATTAGAGAATCATTTGAGCCTAATGGATAGTTTGTGTTTATTTATATACAGATTTATCTGAGAAACAATAAGACAGAAAACTATACTATTTCACAACAACTCACTAGCAGCAACCACTTCCAGAAGCAAACCCCAGATCTTTTTTCAAGGTAAAGTGTCATATTTATTATATATCTTCTATTGTATTAGGAACTATGTGCAAGAGAGCTGATTCATAATCATGTATTCCATCTCTACCTTACACTTTGATCCCAGTCCCTATCCCTCGCATCCCAATTTTGTCCCCCATTATGGAAAGAGTCCTAGACCTAGGACCTTCTACTTCAGACACTTGCAATCTATATGATCTTAGGAATGTCACTTCTGTTTGCCTCCATTTCTTCAAGTTGGTAAAATGAGAATCATAATAACACTTATTTCTCTTGGGATTGTTGTGAGGATGAAATGAGATATTTATTAAAAGTATTTAGCATAGTCTCTAGTTCATAGTAGGCACTATATAAATGTTTATTAATTGCCTCTCTCCCTTTCTCTCACCCACAGATAACATCAAAAAGAAGAGAATGCCAGCCCAAGGTCAATGAGAAACAAGGATAGAAGTGGACTCCTACTGAGCAGCTGCCTGAGGCTGCAGACAACACCACTATTGCTATATTTGTGTGTGTGTGTGTTTTTTTAATAACATAAAATGTACTGCCATTTTTATTAGATCCCTATCTTTTTTTTTTATGTCAATGACAATGTTTTTTAGTATTGTGTCCCTAGCCCTATTTTTGTCATAAAATGGTTTTATGTACTGATTTTGCATAACTTGGTAATTCTGGAACATATATATCACATAATAGCACAACTGACTGTACCACACAGTCACACTCAGGATCACAAAAGATTTGGCAACTGTCACTAAAAAAGAGCCGAACTATGACTTGATCCAGCAATTCTGGAAAGCAAACTGGAATTATGTCACAAAAGTTATTAAACTGCATATGTCTTTTTCCTCAGTGGTACTACTACTAGGTATCCCAAAGACATTAAAGAAAAAAGACAAGGACTCATATGCAGAAAAATATTCATAGTATCTCTTTTGTGTGGCAAAAAATTGAAAGTTGAGGAGGATGTCCATCAACTGGGGAAAGGATAAATAAATTATGGTACATTGGAATGTACAAGGGAATATTATTGTGTTATAAAAAAACAAAAGGTATGATATCAGAGAAATCTAGGAATATTTGTATAAACTGATAAAAAGTGAAATGAGCAGAATGAGGACAACAATTTATACAATCAAAACAATGCTATAACGATACAGTCAACTTTGAAAGACTTAGAAACACTGATCAATATAAATTCTACCCACAATTCTAAAAGACTCATGATGGCACATGCCTCTCAACTTCTGATAAAGAAGTGATATATAAAAGAGCAGATTAAATGACATTTGTATCTATATACATGTATGTATGTAAAGAGAAAGAAAGACAGATACAGGAGTAGGAGGGAGGGAAACATGCTTAATGTGTAGATTTGTTTTGATTATACCTGTTTGTAACAAGAGATTTTGCTTTTCTGCTTTTTTCAGTGGAGATGAGGGAAAATGAAAGGAAGAGAAGGAACAGTTTGGTTAATTTTTAAAATTTTAATTTAAAATAGTATTTTTAAAAAATGAACATCCTAACAGATTGTTGATGGAGTTGTGAACTTATCCAACTGGAGAGCAATTTGGAACAATGCCCAAAGGGCTATAAAACTGTACATATCTTTTAATCTAGCAGTCTCACTACTAGATGTGTATCCTAAAGAGATCATAAAAGAGGGAAAAGGATACATATGTGCAAAAAATGTTTGTAGGAACTCTTTTTGTGTTTTTTAATTTTAATTTAATTTAATTTAAATAAAAATTTAATTTAAAATTTTAAAATCTTTTATAAAACAGTGCTATAAAAATCATTCGATAAAGATCTATTCAATAAACTAATAAAATTAATTAGAATCTAAATTGCTTAATTCTAAGGACAGGAAAAAATAATCATAGACATATAACAACTGATAATTTTTATTAAAGATGACAAGGAATGAGACAACATACCAAAATTTGGGTGATTCAGCCAATGAATTCCTTTAGATTGAGCGTAGATCTCTAAACACCTTCATCAATAAAAGAGAAAAAGAACAGATCAATGAATTAGGCATATAATTTTTTAAAACTAGTAATCCAAAAGAATGCTAAAAAAACACAAACAAAAAAGCTAAATGTCAAAGAATAACAAAATTGAAAGTCAAAAAGTGTGTTAAAAAAAAAAAAAAACTAAGAATTAGTTTTTTAAACCAGATAAACCATTAATTTTTTTGTTTTTTGCTAAGGCAATTGGGGTTAAGTGACTTGTCCAAAGCCACACAGCTAGGCCTTGTTAAATGTCTGAGGCCAAATTGGAACTCAGAACTTGACTTCAGGGCTGGTACTCTATCCACTGCACCAGCTAGCTGCCCCCCACTAATTTGTTTTTAAAGAAGAAAATCAAATGGCCAAAAATTTCAAAATGCCAAATCATCAAAAGTTTAAAAGTGAATTAACAAACTGAAGGGATAAATTAAATTAAAAACTATTTTGCCAAACTATATCCCAATAAAACCAAAATCTTAAATAAAACGAATGAATATTTCTTAAAAATATAAAATTCCTAGATCTAGAAAACAAGAAATAGATTTCCACTAAGTTCAGAAAAAGAAATTGAATAAGCCATAAATGAATTTCCTCCTCAAAAATCCCTGGATGGATTTACCAAAAAAATTCTACAAAATGCTTAAAGAAGTTAGTTTGAACATTAAATAAATTATTTGGGGGAAAAATACCAAATGAAGGGATAGTGCCAAATTCCTTCTACGATACCAGAAATGTTATTGATACTTAAACCAGAAAGTCAAAACATAGAAAATTCATTCTTAAATAAAATTTTCATAAGAATACGGGAGCAACACAGCATAAAAATATATATTATGATAAGAAAGGATTTATACCAGTAATGCAATCCTGGTTTAAGTCGGAAATAATTGGCCATATAACAAAAACAATCATCATTTTATTTTATTAGTTAATGCAGAAAAGGTTTTTAACAAGATACAGCACCTATTCTTGTTCTGCAAAAACAGCAACAAATGAGAAAGCATAGTAATAAACAGAGCTTCTCTTAATGTGCTAAGTAGTATCTTTCTGAAACCAAGAGCCAGCATTATATGTAATGGGAATAAAACAAATGACACTCAATTAATAAGAACAAGGTAAATCAAGGATATCCATCATCACCATTACTATTTAATACAGTGCTAGAAATCCTGAAACTGAGGGAAAAAAAAGCAAAAAGAAAATAAATGTAACCCTTTTGCTGATGACATCATGGTTTTCTTAAAGCACCCTGAAGAATTAATTAAAAAACTACTTATAACAACTAATAAGTTTTAAAATATACTCAAATAAATCATCAACATTTATGTAAATTACCAATTAAAACCAACAAGAATATATAAAATTCTATTTAAAATAACTATAGGGGGCCAGTTCACTGTCCCTCAGACTGTGGGAGGGCCGGACTATAGTAAAAAACAAAAACTTTGTTTTGTGGGCCTTTAAATAAAGAAACTTCATAGCCCTGGGTGAGGAGGATAATCGTCCTCAGCTGCCACATCTGGCCCGCTGGCCGTAGTTTGAGGAGCCCTGTTAGAGCTAGAAAAAACAATAGTGACAGCATTCATCTGGAGGAACCAAAGATTAGGAATCTCAAGGGAATTAATGTGTTGTAAGGGAAAGGTAGAATAGAAGGGGACTTAACAGTGCCAGATCTCTACATACTACAAAGCAGTAATCAAAAGAATTTGACACTGATTAAGAAATAGAGAGGCCAATCAGCAGACCAAATTAGATACACAATATACAATACACTTACAAATTTAAAGATCCAAATTTTTGAGAGTTACTATTCAACAAAATTATTTAATACTATTCAACAAAAACTGCTGGAAAGTAATCTAACAGAAAGTGGGTACAAATCAACACCTTACACAGAACAAAGCTCCAAATGTATGTATTATGTATATACATGTGTGTATATATGTATATTTACAAACACATATACATATATATGATTTAAACATAAAGGGTAACATAAATTAAGGGAAAAAGAAATTACATTTTGACCTATGCTTAGAAGGAATTACAGGCAATAAAATGGACAAATTTGACTATACAAAACTAAAATTTTTTTTACATAAACAAAATGAACGCACTTAAAATAAGAAGAGAAGTAGATAATTGGGAAAATTTTACCAAGTTTTCTAATAAAAGTCATATTTCCCATATTTAAGCAGTATTATTAAATGGGCACTGGATATTAATAAACAGTTTTCAGAGAAAGAAATCAAAGCAATCTATAAGTATGAAAAAAATGCTCCAGATCACTAATAATTAGAGAAATACAAATTAAAAACTATATGATTTTACCTTGTATCCATCAAATTGGCAATGTTGGCAAAAAAAAGAAAATGACAAATGCTAGAGGAGCTGTAGAAAAACAGGAATATAAATGCACTATAGGTGTACCTGTGAACAAATCCAGCAATTCTTAGAGAGCAAGCTGGGGGCAGCTAGGTAATGCAATGGATAGAGTACTGATCCTGGAGTTAGGAGGATCTGAGTTCAAATCCAGCCTTGGACACTTGATATTTAAATAGCTATGTGACCCTGAACAAGTCATTTAACCCTGATTTGGATACATTTCCAAATTTTTTAGGGGGAGGGTGTGTGATGAAAAAAAAAAAACCTTATGTATAGCCTCTGATAACTAAAAACTTATATATGATATCTGATCTAGTAATAATTCTCATTGAATACACTCTATCAAAAAAATATCAAAGAGGAAAAGTACTTCCTCTTTTTTTTTTTTTTTAACAGCAGCTCTGTTTGAGAAATACAGGTTGAGAGGTTGCTTACTGACTGGTAATCAATCCAAGTTATGGCATATTAATGTGACTGAATATAATTGTGCTACTAGAAATGACAAAAGAGATGGTTTCAGAGCAACCTGGAAAATTTTCTATGAACTGATAGGGTATAAAGAAAGCAGAATCAAAAGATCAATGTGCCTTAATAACAATATTGTATAATAATAATATTGATAATAATTTTGAGGAACTCAGCAACTGGTCAATACAATAATCTTCCACAATTCCAGAGAGCTCATGACACAACATGCTACTCCCCTTCTAAGAGAAAGGTGATAAGACTTAGAGAAAAGACTGAATTATATGTATGTTTGTGTGTGTATATGTGTATGTCTCTGTATGTACACATATATCTATGTTTTATATGTATATATACATATATATAAGATGTTGAAATGTGTAAATTTGTTTTAGCTGACTATACTATTTCTAATACATTTTGTTTTTCTGTTTTTGTACTGGGGAGTGGGTATGTGTGAGGGAGAGATGATGGATCTCTGAAAAAATAATGAATTTTCTAAAAAATTCATGTCATTTTTACTTCCTAGTTTACTGAAGTATGCCATCTTTTAAGATGCTTTTTTACTTGTTTATTTTTTATACAACATAGATATTTTCTAGTATCTTTTCCCAATACCAGACAGCAAAGCCACTGAAAATCTTTACAAGTGTCATCTCCTTCAAAGAAAACAAAAAGAATTGAATGCTAACAAGAAAAAAATTGCTCTTTAAAATGTCCCAAATTATTTTCCACAATATTAAAGAAACACTAGAATTCAAATTCTCTAAATTCTCTGGAAATTACTTTGTGTTTCCCAAAATAAATTCTATAATTTCTTCCGGGCATAAAAATAGTTCACAAGATTTCTTCAAAGACAGGCCTACAAAAATTGCCTTTCTGGCTGTTTGTCTAGTTTTCACAGTTCTTCCCTACTTTTCCTTGCTCACCTGGAAGACTCAAACATTAAATAGCTACACAACTCTCTAAATCAGTTATCAGGTGATCAATAATCTAGATTTGAAAAATTCATCTAGCCAACAAGTATGCTCTCATAAAATGAACTTCCATGCCTGAATAATCTGGTTCTAATCACTTCCTTTGCTCCTCTTCAACTCTCTCAACTTCCAACTACCTCCTATTACCTTCTTAAAAGATTCCCCCCTCCCAAGGAAACAGAATCTTAAAAAAAACTAGTAACGTACTTTTTATTATAAGAGTACTTTATAGGAGGTGATAGAACTGCTAAGAATAGTATCAAAATTGAATAAATGGACTAAAATAATACGTAGCCTTTACCCAACATAAATGGAATGGAAACTTTCAAACACAACAAACATGATCTAAAAGTAGCAAAATGTGGGGAATAGCATTAAATGTAGCCTAAAGCCACAAAAGTATTATTAGTAACCCATCAGATATATCATTCTCACAATTCCTCTCCTTAACTTCCAACTTTTATCACCAAACTCATCACAAATTAGCAAAGTCACACTATGGTCTTTAACAAGGCAAAACTCACTGCAATTGTCTCACATGGACAAGTCTTGCAGTTCAGTCTCTCTATGAACTAACTCTCCCTATGACACGCTTCAAAAATGACCATCCTCCTTTTCCATGAAGACTTCAAATGGCAGTTTATTTCACTTTTGAATATCAAAACTGATTTTTTTAAAGAAGTTTTTCCTTAAACTGTGCCTAAATATGTCTCTACACACATTTTTCCTACATCCACCCAGACCAGATTTAGTCTAATCCACAAGACAGCTATCACAGCCCTATTTAATTTTCTCTTCTCTAGGCTAAATATCACTAGTTCCTTCAATCAAGCTTAGTATAAGAAATCCTCAAGACCTTTCACCATCCTGGCTGCTCTTTTCTGGATGACATTCCTTAAATATTACTCACAGAATTAAACATATCCTGAATAACTGCGAAGAGGAGCAAAGAGCAAACAATATTGACACTGTTACTCTCTTTCTGGACACTAGCTCTTAATGCTGCCGATTATTCTGGATAAAAGTTTGTCCAATAATTTCTTAGAAGTAGTAGGAGAAAGGGTAGGCATTTGAATTTGCTAAACTTTATCAGAGAAAATAACAAAACCCCAATGTTTGATTATATCTTTAGAGATCAAATAGCAATACATTTAATACCACTTCTCTGCTTCCACTAACAAAAATGTTGTGTGTAAGATACTAACAAATTTGCCCTATTTCAGTTCTTATTATCAAAATATGATACCCATCTCCAGAGAGAGAACTGATAAACTCTGAGTGTGGACCGAAACATACTTTACTTTGTATTTCTTATTATTAATTGGGTTAGTTTATTGTTATTGGCTTGGGTTTTTTGTTTGTTTGTTTTGTTTTATTTTGTTTGGGGAGAGGTGGTTCCAACCTGGCTAACATGGAAATATGATCTACATGACTTCACATGCATAACTGATATTTTGCTTATCTTTTCAACATGAGGGGAAAAAATTGGAATACCAAGTTATATACAATCAGAATATATGATTACACAATATACACAGACTATACTGAAATCCCCAAGTAGATTATTAGCATGGCACTATTCTCTAATGGAAAGACTACTGAATTTAGAATCAGAACTCTCCCTGGTCTTAGATTCACTTTTATTAGCTGTGTGACCTTGGACAAGTCTAAATTTCATCTTTTTCATGAAATTCAATGAGCCTACAAAATGATATGGCAGCCAAAAAAAATCAAATAGAATTTGGGGGGAGGGAGGTAACTAGTACATTTCATTGATAAAGTACATTCCCAGTAAGGAAACCCCCTATACCCATGCATATGTATACACACACACACACACACACACACACACACATAAAATTATAGTTGCAGAGTTGGCTTGAGAAAACAGATTACATAAATAATCTCTGTGACCAAGGTTACACAAATATGAGTTAGAGGTAGGACCTGAATTCAAAGTCTTTCTGACTGTGGTTACCTGACTAAATTAATAAAAGTATAATGTCCAAAAGTAACTAATGAAAGAACGAAACACTCACTAAGTACCCACTAGAAGCTAAGCATAGAATACACATAGAGAAGCTAAACAGTCCCTGTTCTGAAGGAGCTCCCATACTAATGGGACAGTAACACATATGGAAAATTTCATGGTCCTCAAGGTGCGGCAACAAAGCAGGAGGTAATGCTTCTTATTTAATGTTAATTTCTGGTGTTAAATTATCTGACAGTATCAAATGTGTCTTTGGTGATAATGTCACCAGTATCTTTAGCGGTAAGACCTTTCCCTTCTGGGTCTCCAGTAGCTGTCACCAAGGCACCTGTAGGAGCCGTTGCCAAGCTGCATCTCCACAGGGGTTATTTCTCCACAGGAGAGTGGCTAAAGGTGCTGCAAACAATGCTATCCCCATGGCTCTTGGCTTCAGGGTCCTGGACTACATTTTCATCAAGATCTGAGGGGAAATGATGGTTAAAATAAAAGTTTAAACTGTGTGGCACATACTACCTACTGTATCTCCTCAGAGTCCCCTGGTGCTTTAGCCATGCTAGCTGCTTTATGACAGTTGGTCAACAGTTGAGGAGCATGGCTATTTCTTCACAGGAGTTGCCTCCCTGAACGATAGCCATGATGGCTAGACTCAAAAAACCAGAACTGGTAGAATAGAGAGTGCTGCCACTTCCAGGGCTCCTGTTCCCACCTGTCTATTCATAGCAACTATTCAGCAGCTATTGCTGGTAGGGGTAAAGTATGAAGAAGCAATAATCCCACCGAACCTTGTCTCAGTCTGGCTATACCTAAACTACTGGATTCAGTTCTGGGACACATTTTAAGAAGGATATTGCTAACAAACTAGGGCATTTCCAAAAGGAGAGTGATAAAGGGAGGGAAAGGTCTGGCAACAAGAACTATTTGAATGAACTGAGAATGTGTAGCCTGGTAAAGAGAACAAAGGGAACATGATATCCATGTTTAATTCTGTGAAAGGCTATCATGTGAAAGATATTAGATTCTGCTTGATCTAAAGTGGGCAGAACTAGAACTAATAGGTGGAAGTTACAGAGAGACATCTAGATGTAAGGAAAAACTTCCTAACAATCAGGTGTCCAAAAAAAGAGTTGATTCAATATGTAATGAGTTCCCTATCAGAGCATTTGGATTGTAGGATCCAAAGCTGAAAGGAATTCCTTGAAGGTCATCTAATCCAACCAGCTAATTTTACACTTAAGGAAACTGAGGCCCAGAGAGTTAAGTCCCACATGTTCTAAGTGGCAATACAGGTATTTCAAGCCAGTTCTTCCCATGTAAAATCAACTAATCTTTTTATTAAATACCTACTATGTTCAAGGCACTGTGCTAGGACAAAAAAAAAAAGTCTTTGCCCTCAAGTTTACATTCTTTTGGGGAAAACAACCTAAACACATCTTCAAAAGTACAAAATATTACAAAGTAAATAAAAGGCAATAGTGAGGGGCAGGCACTCATAGTTGACTTGGGGAAAGAATCTGGAAAAGCTTCATATAGAAGTTTTGAAGAAAGTTGAGATTTTACAAGGCAGAAGGGAGAAGAGAATACATTTCAGCTATGAGAGACAGCCTTTCATTAAGGAGATAGAAGACAAAATGTTTTATCTGCAAGATAGCCAGTAAACCAGTTTAGATATGTGTGTGAAGAAGAATAATGCTTAATAATTTTGGAAAGGCAGCCAGATTCTGAATGGCTTTAACTGACAAAAAGGGCTTTTATTTAAACCTAAAAGCAATAAAGAGCCACTAGAGCTTCTTAAGCACAAGAAAGACATGCTCAAACTTATGCTTTAGAAATATCACTTTGGTAGCATAATGGAGTTTTAATTGGAAAGGTAAGAGCCTAAAGGCGGAGAGACCAACTAGGAAGACAGCCCAGGTAAAAACTAAGAAAGGTCTGAATTAAAGTGGTTGCCATGTGAGAGGAGGGACAATGATGGTTATGATAGGGGTTGCAGAAATAGAATCAATAAGGCTTAGCAACATATTGGATATCATGAAAACTGGGTGAAAGTTTAGTTTCCACAGAATTATGAAACTTAAATTAGAAAAATGCAGAAAAATGAAACTTAAATCAGAAAAAAAAAATTAAATTAAAACCCAAGAAATGGAATCTAAAGGCTATAGAGCAAGGGGAAACAAAAATTGGAGTGTAGAACATGGGGAAACAAAAATTAGAGTAAAAAATGTGTTATAAGATGTAATGGTGTGGAGACTCAAGACTCACACATGGAGGGAAGATGTAATCAAGAATGACGACTCAAACTCACAAAAAGGGAAGATGTAATTAGGGGTGGAGACTCCGATGGAGGAATTAGATGCTTCACTTAGTCTGTAACCTCTGTGGTACCCAGCCACTGGGGGAAACAGTAAAGAATTACACTTTGGAACAGAGAATAAAAGGCTATGCTTTTGCTCTTCAAGGGCATGCCTACTAGCTTAGATACCTATTGTTGCAAGAATATAAAATAAAATCTTTTCCTGGATTCATCAGCAAGTCAATGGGATTCTTAGTGAAGAGACAAGGATAATTCCAAGGTTACTAACCTGTGTGACTAGAAAGATGATGGCACCGTTAAAATGTTCTGAAGTGGCTAGGGAGAGAAATAATGAATTCTATTTTGGTCATGTTGGATTTTAAATGTCTATGCAACATCTACTTGAAAGTATACATTAGGCAGCTAATGATATAGAACTAGATTAAGACTAAGACTAGTTATGAAAATCAAGAAAATTTATCCCGTGATGTTAAGGGTAGATCTGATTCACATTTCATATTAGTACAAATTAAAAGGAATTCACAGACCATTCAACACTTAATAAAAGGAAGTTTACTTAGCTAAAGTATATTCATGGAAAGTATATTCAACAAAGACTTCAGCACTTAGATTGATATAGTCTCTCCTATATCTCCATATGAAAACACAATGAGTCAGCAGGGCAGGGTGTGTTAGTCTGAAGATACCCCCATATGGATGATGACCAAAAAGCCTTTTCAATAAGGTCAAATACTAACAGAAAGCTGCTCTGGTAAGAGCTTGGCCACATTCTATGGAAAAACTAACCTAACCCATGAAACCCTGATAATTGTCCTATTACACATAGAAACTGATGAAGTCATTAAGAGAGAAGAGGGTCTTGAGGTACACCCATACACAGTTAGAGAGAATGACATGGATAAAGATCCATCAAAAGAGTAGCCTGACTGGAAAGAAGAGAATCAAGTGTCATGAAAACCCAATGTCATGTCAATATCATGAAAACCCAAAAGAAATATCAAGAAAGAGAAGGGTCAATAATGTCAAATACTACATAAATTGTTCAAGAAGATTTATAACTAATAAAACTTATGTTTTATTGGTTGTTTTATTTTTACATTAAATGTATTTACAGATTATTCCCACTTCATGATAGTCCTCTTGCAGCAAAGTAAAACAGTTAAAGAAAATACTACATCTTCATTTGAAGGTTTTTTCCATCAGATCATGCTGTCTAAAGGTCTTTAAGTGGAGGCTAAGCCATGGCTTTTTAGGGATCTTATAGGGAAGACTCCTATTTAAGTATAAGTTGGACTCTTTTTCCTTCTGAATATTTTCGCAGAATCAAAGAATATCTGACTTAGAAGTGATCTTAATGTCTAAAACAATCCTTGGGGTCTTCTCCAACTCATTCTTTTATACGTGTATAGGGAAGCAAAATAAAAGGTAAAATATAAGACAAGAGAAGTCCAGGCAAAATAAACTAGAAAAATCTTGAGAAGCAAAAAAAAAAAAAAAAAAAAAAAAAAAAAAAAAAAAAAAAAAAAAACACTTTCAAACAAAAGTTTAAAGAAAGGCTTCAAAAAAAAAAAAACAAAAAAAAAACTGAAGTTAAGATTTGAAGAACAAAGAGTCTGTGAAACCCAGAGACAAGGACAGAATACATTACAGAATCAGATTCAGACCGCAGCCCACTTGGGTACATGGAAATAGAAGATGATATGACAGGTTCATAGAGGAGCTGACAAACTAGTTAGGCTGGAAAATAATGCCCATAAACAGGAGTAATATGAAATCAGATTAGAAAAGCAGATTAGAACTGATTTTAAATACTAGTATTCTTTTTTAACAACCAACCATTGGTGATGTTATGTGGCTACAAAATATGGAACATATTTTCTTTTTTTTAAAACACCTTAAATTTTATTGGTTGTTTTATTTTTACATTAAATGTATTTACAGATTATTCCCATTTCATGACAGTCCTCTTGCAGCAAAGTAAAACAATTAAAGAAAATACTACATCTTCATTTGAAGGTGTATGAAACATTTAACATTTATAGCACCAAAAAATGTCTTTATTGTTTTAAATTAATAGAAATCTAATTTTCTCCCCTGCATATATTTTCCCTCCCTCCCCCCCAACTCTCACATTGGGAAAATTCTAAGAAAAAGAAAAAATTTCCTTAACAAGTTCATAGCCAAGTAGAACCAAATTCTCCCAGTGGCTGTATACAAAAATACACGTGCCCTATTCTGTACCTTAAATCCATCACTTCTCTGTAACATTGGTCCTTTTAAAATCAAGATCATTGCATTTATCATAATCCATACAGACTTCAAGCAAATCCTATTATGCAAATTGTTCTCTCAATTCTGCTAGTTTCATTCTTTGATAAAAGATTCATTCTTTGATAAAGAATGAAAGAATGATAAAGAATTTATAAAAGTGTAGAGGGCTGAAACTAGAGAGTCAATGCACTGAGGTCAGGACTGCAGAACACTTGAGGCTAACTACCGATTGGACAATACTCTATGGGCATATGCTTGGAAAATGGTCCTTCCCACTATCCTGTGCTGGCTCAATGATTGGTGTATACAGAGCATTGTAGGAGGGACTAAGGGGTGGAGTAAGACTGGTCAGTACCACTTTGGTGGTAGATGAGGGAGAAGGCCATCGTGGAGACTGCTTCCATCCTGATCAATCTTGCGTCTAAAGACCACTAAGGACTTTTGCTTATCCTGACTTCGGCTGATTCTGGGGTGTCCTGGGTGCTAGCGCGGTTGTCACATAAAAGTACTGAAAATTGTTCATTTTTATAACACTTATATTATTGTATAAATTGTTTTGGTCCTTACATCACTTTGCATCAGTATGTATGTCTTTGATTGTCTTTTTTACAGCAAAATAGTACTTATATTCATAACACAATTTCTTCATATATTCTTGAATTGCTAGGGCTCTTGCTAGTTTCCAGTTTTGTTTTGGTCTTGATTTTTCTGATACCACCAAAAGAGCTGCTATAAATATTTTTGACTACATGGGTCTTTTCCTCTTTAGTTTATCTCTTTTAGATATATGGATAGCAGTAATTTATCTGGATCAAAGGACACATCCAAAACAATTGTATTCCTTCACAGGAATACAATTCACAATGCATCAACATATCTGTTTTTCCACAGCTTTTCCAACATTTGTCATTTTCCATTTTTTCTTTGCCACTGTGAAGAGAATTATTTACATTTTCCTAATTATTTGTGAGTTGGAGCATTTTAATATGACTTTAGGTAGCCTGAATTTCTTCTCCTGGGAACTTTTTTGTTTGTATGCTTAAAACCATGTATCAATCGAGTCTCTTTTTCTTATAAATTTGAAACACTTCCTTATGTATCTTGAAATTAAGAACTTTATTAAAGAAACTAGATGTAAAGATTTTTTTCCACTTGTTTCTTTATTAAAATTCACTTTATCAAATTTGTGCAAACAAAATTCATTTTATATAATCACAATTATCCATTTTATCATCTATAATCATCTCTATTCACTGGTCATGAACTTTTCTTCTATCCATAAATCTGATCTTGTGTTCATCTTGGAAGGTAGACTACATTCTATAGTAATTTTAAGTGAAATTCCTCTACTTCTTCTTTTGAAATTTTAATGATATTATACAGAAATGTTGATGCGGTTTGTGTATTTACCCAAAGAAATGAAAATGAGTATAAAATAAAAGGTAATAACATGGTGCTTGGTAAGTATAACCAGGCTGTGATATATAGCAAATAAAAAACTTCAAAGAATAAAAGTAAAGGATATCGATTTACATATATTTTTACTATGTTTTATATAGGATTTATTTGCTGTCTATGGGAGGGGGTGGAGGAAAGGGTCAGTGATGAAAAATTATCCTTACATGTGTTTTGAAAATAAAAATTTTCAATAAAAAAAGACTATATTGATATCTGTGTAAAGGATTAGTTAGAAAAGAGAGAGATGGTGGCAAGAAGACCAGTCAGAATGTTAGTTACAAAATTCTAAATCAATTAAATGAAGACTTACAGGGAAATAGTGGAAGGATAGAAGGTAGCATTAAAACTGAGCCTTGAAGGAAACTAAGAAAGAAAAGAAAGGAGAAATATTGTGGAAGCAGAACCAAGCAGAATTGATAGGATTTAGCAATTAACAAAATACAAGTGGTTAAAGGAGATGAAAAATTCAAAGATGACTCCAAAGTTTCAATCCTGAGTAACCAGAAGAATGGTATAACTATCAACAGAAAGAGGGAAGATAGGAAAAAGGACCAATTTAGAGAGAAAGATCAGTTCCGTCTTGAACATACTATATATTCAAATAGCAATATCCCAATTAGGCAGCTGAAGATGTAGAACTTGAATTAGAGATGGGAGTAATAGATTTGAAAATTATCTACATAGAGGTAATAATCAAACCCATGCAAACAATTTAGATTGATCATTGAGAAAATATAGGGAGACCATTACCTATTCTTTGTCACATTTAATTAATTGCCAAAATGCCTGGATCATATTATTGAAAAATGCTCCAACTAAAGACTTCTTTTAGTGTTCAATTTAATGACTATCTCTGGCAAGTTATATGTCATGATTTCACTTTTAACTAAATACAGCTTAGACTTTAGATGCACTCAAATATTTAAGGCTGCAATTTTTGTGATAATAAGGAATTGGAACCAAAGTAGCTACTCATCAATTAAGGAATGGTTAAACAAATTGTAGTACATGAATGTAACTCAATATTACTGTGCTGTAAGAAATGGTGTGATGAATACACAGAAGCAAAAAAAGGTCTATATGACACAAAGGAGAGTGAAATAAGCAGAATCAAGAAAACAACATAAATGTTAACTGCAACCATATAAATGGAAAGAACTACACACCAAAAAATCAAAAGTGAATGTAACAAAATTATAAACATCAAGCAGGATTTGAATGAAAAGATATGAGAAGATACCACCAATGCAAACCTTGATTTTGGTGAGGGAGTTGGTGATATGGAAGAAAAGTTCCCTCTTTAAAAAAAAAAAAAAAGCTATTTCAAATTAGAGAAGCATGGAATTTTTTGTTGTGGTTTTTGTTTTTGCTGTTCAATAGTTTCAAATATGTCTAATTCTTTGTGACCCCATTTGGGGTTTTTTTGGACAAAAATACTAGAGTGGTTTGCCATTTCCTTATTTTACAGATAAAGAAACTAAGATAAACAGGATGAAGTGACTTGCCCAGGATCGCACATCTAGGAAGTATCTGAGGCCATGGTTGAACTCATGTCTTTCTGATTCTACATTCAGCACTCTATCTACTATGCCATTTAGCTGTCCCATATGGAATATTTTACCTGTCAATTTATAGATAAGGGTAATTTAGAATGTATAGAATTTATAAGCAAATAAGAGATAGAGAACATATCTGGATATAAAAGGGTTAATTTTGATTATGTCAAACAAATAAAACCAATGCAACCAAAATTAGAAGAATAGGAAACTAGGATACAATTTTTACAGCAAGTTTCTCTGATAAAGGCCTCAAATATATAAAGAACTAAGTCCAATTTCTTAAAAAAAAAAAAAAAAAAAAGTAATTCTGCAATTGATAGTAAAAAGATATGAACAGGGAGTTTTCAGAGAAATCATTTACTTATAGTGAAAGAGAAAAGTACTCTCACTCTTGATTAAAGAAATGAAAATTAAACCAACTCTGAGGTACCACCATATCTATCAGATTGACTAATATGACAAAAAAGAAAAATGACAAATATTAGAGGGGATGTGGAAAAATACGGATACTAATGCACTGCTGGTGGGGTTGTTAACTGATCTAACCATATTAGAGAGCAATTTGTAACTATGCTCAAAAAGCTATATCACTGCATAGTGCTTGACTCAGCAATAACACTGCTAGGTCTATAAATCAAAGAGATCAAAGAAATAGGAAAAGGTCACAAAAAAGTACACAAATATTTAAAGCAGCTGTTTTTCAAGGAATAAAGAATTGAAAATTGAGGGGATGCTCATCAATTGTGGAATGGCTAGACAAGTTGTAGTATATAATTATGATAGAATACTATTGTGCTATAAGAAATGATGAACAGGATGATTTCAGAAAAAATCTGAGTAGAGTTACATGAATTGATGCAAAGTGAAATGGACAGAATCTAGAGAACATTGTACACAATAACAGCAATACTGTACAATGATCAACTGTGAATGACTTAGTCATTCTCAATACAAAGATCCAAGGCAATTTAAGGATTTGTAATGAAAAATGCTATCCAGCTCCAAAAAAAGAACTGGCAGAGTCTGGATGCTATTTGAACCATTTTCTTTTTCAAGTTTTGCCATTTTTTTAAATGTGTGTTTTCTTTTGCAATTTGGCAAAAGAAAATGCACATATACCAAGGAGGGAGGAGGAAAGGAAAAAAGAGAGAGAATTTGGAACTAAATTTTTTTAATTAATGTTAAAAAGCTTTGTTTACTTGCAATTGAAAAAAATAAAAAGTAAATGTAAAAAAAGTAAAAAAGAAATCCTATTATTTGTTATTGCTCTCTGGGAATGAGAGGGAAAGGAATACATGGAATCATGCATGGAAATACATGATTATGAGAAACACAAGACATCAATAAAGACTCATTTTAAAAAACACAATTTAGGAATATGTGTAATTTAAACCAGCAAGGCAAATTAAAATGGGGCCCCTAAAGATGCATTTAATGATTAAGTTACTTGTAATAATACACATTATAAATTGTATATCTTTGGGTTTTTTATTCACTTTTTTCTAATAATATTTTTGTTTGTTTTTAATATAAATTTGGAAAAATCTTAATTTTAATAAAACTTTGTTTTACAAATTATATATATATATATATATATATATATATATATATATATATAATGGGTCTAAGGTTGAAAGAAATCAAGCTGTGGGAGGGTTACATTTTAAATAAGAACCAAAAACATCATTCTCAGCATTAATACTATACAGATGTTCCCTGTTATGTTAAATTTTCTTATGAAGAAATTAGTTAATTGCATTTTTTCTCTCATTTTTTCCCTTTTCGATTTGATTTTTCTTGTGCAGCATAATTGTGGAAATATGTATAGAAGAACTCAACATGTTGAACATATATTGGATTATTTGCCATCTAGGGGAGGGGGTAAGGAAAAGGGAAAGAGAAAAAATCTGGAATACAAGGTGTTGCAAAGGTGAATGTTGAAAACTATGCATATGTTTTGAAAATTAAAAGTTTTAAAAGAAAAACACTAGGCAGTATAGGAATAAATGAAACTTTCCTTAAAAAAAAAAAAAAGAATTTAACTAAAAGTGATCCTAACTTTATCCAAGAAATGTATTCCTGAAAAGCTGAATATAAATTGAATTCTATTTGATTGACATATTATAGTTTTTAGTAATAATTACTAATATTAAATAGTACTTTTAAGATTTGCAACGCATTAACATTATCTCTAATAGAGTCTTACTGCTTTATATGTTAAGCATATTTACATTTATTTCTGATTGATCTTCAATTACCAATAGCTTTTAACACTTTAACATGAAGCCCTTTGTAAAAGATTAGTAAACAAGCATTTGAATACATTAAAAGCACTGCTAGGTAAAGCCATGTGTATAACAATAATATCAATGCATTTATTTAGTGGAACTGCTCCCTTGACAACTTAGGACCGCCTTGACATCAGGAGATTGATTTAGAGCCCACAATTACCTGGGAAGTACTGGAACCTATTGCCATATATGAATGCATATTTTCTACATGGTATCACCAAAACCTATAGCATACAATCCCCTAAGAGGATACTAAGGGAACTGCCCCAGCAAGACCCTCTCCCTATAGAGTTCTTGAACTAAACTTTAGGAAGTGGATTTAAGGATCTCCTCACTCAGAAACCTATGTGTGAATCTGCACCCCCCTACTTCTCCAAACATGTACAACATGCAACAATATATCAGCACTCTGAAACTATTAAACAAATAGATTCTAGGTTTTGTTTTATCACAACTTAAGCCCCAGGTATAAAGCATGCTGCTCCAACTTCTTTCTCAGAAACAAAACTAATCCAAAAAGTCATGCATCTTCTAGGTATGCTTCAGTCTTTATAATTTTCAGAATAAAGCAAAGAAACTAGCCCCAAATGTGAGCTTAGTAAGACTTCGAGGCATATGCTGACAAAAACACTAGAATCTTTGATGCTTCAACCCCTTTTTTTCCCAGTACTTAAGAGAATAGTCTCATCAGAGGACCCTGGAGAATGACAGCCCTAGTTAATTGATACTTAGCCAAACTAGGAAATTTCCACCAACTCCTCCTTTGAATCCCAATGATTCAGAATTGCTATCTGGTGAGAAGAAAAACCTCTTTGCCCTACTAATACTCCCCCATCTCATCCTCACAACTTCCTTTGCTCTCCCCCTCTCAATGTGCCCCGGGGAACAACCTACTCTATCATTATCAAATTTTTTTTATCCTAGATCTTCTCACACTCTTATTCTTGTACTCACATGAACCAGAATTCCTCCAAAAGAATTTCTCCCATACTTTACAACCAAAACTGCTACTTCTCTCATGCTCTTGTTTGCCTTGAGACTAACTTACTCTTTTGCTATCACTTCAAATCATCTATTTACCTCTATTACAAAGTAACCTCTTCTTCGAAGTTCAATTTATTCATCTATATTACTCCTTTGTAAGAACCTTGCTACTATAATCTACCAATCTCCAGGTCACCACAAATTTGTATATATAAATATGTATACATATCTATATACATACATATGTTTGTGTATGTGTATACACACACACACACACACACACACACACACACACACACAAACCTGCAGTTTGAATCTCTCTTCTCAACTCTAAACCTAAATCACCAACTGCCCAGTGGTATTTCTTAACTAGATTTTCCATTAGAATTTCAAACAGAATTTATTCTGTTCTTCCCTAAATCTACTCCTTCCCTTTTTTCTGTTGAACCTATTAATATCTAATCCCATCACATCACCTAGGTTTGGAACTATGGAGGCTTCTTTGTGTCTTCCCCTTTCCTTTTCACTCTACTTCCATATTTCTCAAATCCATACTGTTCTTTCTACCCTTGTAGCCACTACTCTGATTCAAATCCTAATCACCTCTAACTCTAGACCTTTACAATTCCCTTCTAATTAATCTCTCTCCCTCCAATCTATCATATACACCACACCAAATTCATAATTCTAAACACAAATCTGACCCCATGTCACTGTCTTGCTCAAAAGTCTTACATGGCTCCTCAGTAAAACAGTTAAAATTTTGATTCCTATCTATCTTTTCAAACCTATTTCATACTAATTTTCTTCACAAATTATAGGTTCCAGTCAAACTGTCTACTATCTGTTTTCTGAATTCTACATTCCATTTCCTGCCTGGAATTCCATTCCTTCCTCAACTTTACCTCTTAAAATTCCTAATTTACTTCTAGTCAAAACCTTTCTGATTATTAGTGCTCTCTCACCCTCCTCAATTTTTTTATTTATTTGTGTACATGAAATATATCCCCATCCAATTTTTGTCTTTATATCCCCAGAATTTAATCCAGTATCTTACAAAATAGTGAGCATTTTATAATTATTTAGTTGAATTTGTTGTTATTTTTTGGTCATTTTCAGTCATGTCCAACTCTTGGGGGCTTTCTTGGCAAAGATGCTGGAATAGTTTGCCATTTCTTTCTCTAGCTCATTTTATAGATGAGGAAACTGAGACAAAACAGGATTAAATGACTTGTACTGGATCACACAATTAATGTATGAAACCAGATTTGAACTCTGGTCTTCCTGATTCCAGACCCACCAACCAGTTGGTCAGTTGACCAGGTGGTCAATTAGATAGGATTGAACTGGATACTCATATTTTCATATTTGGTTTTCTGAAAGTACAGCAACAAATTGCAAGTATAATGTAAATTGCAAGTATAATGTAAATAAAGACTGGCAGCAGGTACAAAGAACACTAGAGTTGCAGTCAAAAGGCTTAGGTTGAGTTCTAGCTTCTCCTACTAGTCATGTAATTATGGGCAAATATGGGCACACATGTCAATCAATTAACAAGTACTTGTTGCACATCTATCTTTTGCCAAACATAGTACAAGCCAACCTATCTTTTTAAAAAGGGACAACTAGCACCAGTTATGTTATAATACTGTTGTAAACTCAGCAAAATAACGTTTTGGTCAGGTATACTTATTGTGTATCTAATCTATATTTTAATATATTTAACATCTATTGGTCATCCTGCCATCTAGGGGAGGGGGTGGGGGGGGGTAAGAGGTGAAAAATTGGAACAAGAGGTTTGGCAATTGTTAATGCTGTAAAGTTACCCATGTATATATCCTGTAAATAAAAGGCTATTAAATAAAAATTAAAAAATAAATTAAAAAAATTTAAAAAAATAATACTGTTGTAAACTGACAATGAAAAGTGCTATATAATTATTCATTACAAAAGAATTTATCATGAAATATGAATTTTCCAGATCCACTTAATCTCACTAGAAGTGTGGTCTAAAACATGAACTAATAGGACTATCACCAAAAAAAAATTTATTTCCCCAACTAATTAGGGTAAGAGAGAAGATAGCAATACTCATTTCAATATTCTCTTGCTTACTATAGCAATTTATTATTAACTGACACAAAATAGTGCAAAACATCTGAAGACAGAGCCTCTGTCCAACCTAAACTTACAACAAACCTAATTGTCCAATCTAATTTACCACAGTAAAAAACTAAAGTAACACTATGATTAATAGTGTATATCTTCTACTGTACTCACCAGGGGAGAACAGATGTTTTTGTCCTTAGTCTTATAAAATATCTCAAATGTAAATTTTCAATTATACATATTTATAAAGAAAAGTAAACTATGCAAAAAAGTCACAGATTCATAAACAAGACTCTTTTTTGTTTTGCATGTGGAAGTATTCATTTTAATTGGGCTTTAAGTTCAATTTTAAAACAATTTTTTTAATTAAGTAGGATTAAAGGGACAAATGGACTTACTATTTCTTGTACTGAAGGATACTTGTATTTACTTAGGTTCAACGATGGCAATACAAATATACCTCTTCCTTGAGAATGCTAAACTCTGAAAATATTGTGAAAATTTGCTTGGCCAATAACACCCTATCTAGGTCACAAATCAACTTTAATTTAGCTGATATGCAGACTATCTTTGATAATTCTTCATTATGAACCCACACAAGGTGACATAATCAAACTGATTTCCTCCCCCTATTCTAAAGTCCCAAAACAAAATTACATTTCAAAGATCAGCTTCTCAGAGTCTATGTCACTTTCAATTTAAAGCTAATAAAGTGAAAATATTCCATGATTAACTAAAAGACGACATAGAATTTGAATATGAAATGACTTTATTTGGAATGGACCTAATTGCCTAAAATTCAGCAAAAGATGATAAATTTAGAAAGCCAAAAGTGAAATGCTAAATTTAGCCTGAACTTTTAGGATGATATTATAAAAGAAACTGCAGTCAACTCAAATGAATTCAGTTAGCCACCCATAAAATCCCATAAAACTTCCATGATCTCATTTGAAAAAAAGTTCAATCCAGACTTACTATAAAGATTACTTCTCAAATGAGATGACTGAACAATTAAAGAAGCCATATCATAATCTTTTTTTATAGAAGAATAAATGTAATCAGTAGCATTCAACTCTTTGTGCCACAAACATATATTCAACAGCAGTCATCTGTAACAATAAAATATTAGTGCTCAAGTGGCCAGTTACATAGTAAGTTAGTTTAAAAGACAGAAATAAAAGAGTATAACACTTTTAAAATCAAGTAACATCTCATCCCTTCTATTCAAAATTATGATTTATCAAAGGAAAGACCCTAATCTTTAAGGGAAAAATGGAATGGATAAATAGACTAGACAATTACAACCTCAGGACAGGCTCTATTCATTCAGATTGTGGCCATTTAATGTCTCTGTTACTCATTTCCCCCAGGTGTAAAAGGGGCTCAATATTATTTGCTTCCTCTTACTTTGAATTAGGGCTTTAAACTTCTTGTAGAAAAAGTTATAGAATTATTAATGTTAACTAACATGGTTCTTAGGGTAAAAATAAGATGGTTAAAATGGTGCAAGATACATGTCACTCCATTTTAGAAAAAAAAATTGTTTACTATAACACTGGAGATGGTGAAATCTAGTTTTTTGGTGATAAGGTTGGGTTTTATAATATGTTATCCAGTTCTACAGTATTTTCTGACCAACACCTTTAAGTTTTCTCCACTTGTCACAGTCTTTCAACAGACAGGCAAAATGTTAAACTAAGCACAATACTGAAAGTCCCAACAACTAACCCTAACTAATTTCTGGAATTGTTGGCTGTCTCCATAATTCAATTTGCCATCTTATAAAATGAAAGCAATACAAATCAGGAAAAGTTAGGCTCAAGTGCTCCTCTTGGTCATCTATTAGGTAATTCACCAAAACTATCTTTGTTGTTTCCTTAGAGATCTGGAAATACATATATACCCTTACAAAAATGGTCAGAAGATTTTACTACCTCTCAAAAACATAAAAGTCCTTCTTTTGAAGACACCCCTAGAATTATCAATCAGTGAGATGAAAGTGTTCTTTACTATTGGTCCTTAATTAGTTCCTCAGATATAGTTGATAAATGAGTAAGGGGCAGTATTTCATAGTGGGAGATGCAGACTTGAAGCCAAACAAGCTGATTTCAAATCTCATCTCTGACATATATTGGCTGTATATCCACAGGCTTATCATTTAATATCTCAATGCTCTAGGACAGAGGTGTTAAACACTCCTCAGACCAGATTAAAATGCAAGTGGGAAATAAGTTAATAAATTAGATACAATGAAACAAAGATTACTATGAGTATGTGGCTTTTTACATCAAACACAGGGATCCCTAGGTTTGGTTTAATATCCTCTCTTTGTATGTGAGTTTGACAACCCTGCTCTAGGTAATACTTTTTAAAGACTATAAACTTCAGAGAAGATGCCAATCAGCATTAGTAGAAAGAGTTTCCTCATGAGGATTTCCTTGTAACTAACTAAATCATAGACCCAATCTATGAATGAATGATAAAATGCCAGGTTGTAAAAACCCTTTAAAAACAATTTAGCTCAAAATATATGTAAAGGAGTTTGTACTATCTAATCTGTATCCCCAAGGATCAGAGAGCAGCAAGGAACATCATTAGTGCCTATCATATATATGATCACTTTTTACTAATGAAGAACAGGAATATAAATGTACCTAAATAGGTGAGATGTCATAGAGGATGATCTTTGGATTATTACTAGTGGAAGAACATTTTTCAAATTATCAAAGCTTTAGATGCCACTCTTTTACAGAGAAAGTGTAAGGGAGGAGAGGAAGTGATTTTTTTAAAAATCCTAATGGTCAGTTCTTTTCAAAGAACTCATCTTTAAAATAGGTAAAAAAAATCTTTAAAGCACCCTTAAACCAGTCTGTTTAGCTGTCAAATGAAACAAATAAGGAAGATGGAAGATAAAGAGATATAATTGAAATGCAACTGGACCATAATGTTATTTCCCACAATTTTCCATCTCTTTAACTAGGCCCAACACTTAAATTTTCTATTTGAAATTTATTCCACTTTTAATAACTGTAACTATTGAAGTTATTCTCCCAAGTCTACACACATTTTTTCCTCTTACAAGATCATTAATATATTTTCCAATAAAGAGAAGCAAACTCTATATACAAAGATTTTCAGGTTATGCAGAAAAAATAACACCAAGAGAAGCCATTTACAAAAATCACTTTTTCTAAAGTCATTACTCTCTTCTACTGGTATCTGCCTGTGCATTGTCAGATGAAAGCTCCTGACACGTGTTTTACAGGAGGTTACAAACAGGAGAACCAAAGAAAACATTTTTGGAGGGAGCATACTCTACCCTCAGCAAGGATAAAAAAGTTAATTTCCACATTTTTCCATTATAGTTACAAACAGCCAAAATAAACCTTTTTAAACACTTTGGGAACAACTATCTTAGTATATTCTAGGTTGTCTTTAAAATATTTTTCCTCATAAAAGCAATTTTAAAATTCATTTTAGCTTTTTTTTTTTTTTAACATCACCATATCCTAAATGTATTCCTCCTCTTACTCCCCTACCTACCCCGCCATTTCTGGTAACAAAGACAAAAAAAAAAAAAATCAAGCAAAACTATGAACATCAGCTCAATCTCACAGTATAAACAATGTTCCACATCCATAGTTCCCCACCTCTTGAAGAAGGCCCTCCTCCTCTCTTTATCTGGGGACCAGAACTAGCAATATTATTTGTGAAGTGACCTGGGGTTGATAATCTTACTGAAATTCAGATTTGATCTTTCGACATGGCACTGAACCCTAAAGCAACATCTTCCAACTTCTTCAAGACATTTCAACACATCAACTCTAACCTAAGACTATCAAACATACACCAACATAAATTCATCTCCTATCAAGCGATTTATATCAAGTCTGAACTTTTAGCAGATGGATGATAGCACTAGCCAAGCTCTGGGGACCCAAAGTGCACACCACGGAATGACCAGACCGGAGCAGCCAGGGTCACAAATGGGCTGCGCCGGACTCGAGAGAAACTGAGGATGACGCAGCCCCTCTTTGCCTGGAGGAGAAGCGGACCTCTGGCAGCCTCTGCTCACCCTCATATTCAGTCACCACCTTCACCTGCCAGCCTCCATCCCCAAAGGTTCCCCCAACCCAGCTCCTCTCAGGGAAGGGCCACGCGGGCGCTCCCATTGGTGAGAGCCGCACAACCTCCCGGACCTCGGCCCTCGGCCATTGGACAGCTCCGAGCTCATTTAGAAGGTGCCCCGGGCCCCCGCACCAAGAGGCCGGCGATCCTGCGGACGCACAGGCTGGCGGATGGGGCTGGGGAAGTACAGGAGCACGGGCGCTGGCCGCGGGAGGACGAGTACCCAGGGCCCGGGATTAGCGTCTTTCCAACTACCCAGGGCGGCCCCGGCCACCGGAGGGGACGCGGCCTGACGGAGCAAGGCAGTGAGGCATCTAGCGAAGCCGACACCCCTCCTGTCGTCTCCTCCTCCCCACACCGGACACGCATACACGCGCATTCACACGCGCACGCACCCCTTTTACACGGGTGGACAGGGGATGCAGTACAGTCCATCGCACCAGGAGAGGGAGGAGGCGAGCGCCCCTGAGTCCACACACACGCGCGCACACACGCACACGCGCGTACGCACATGCAACACCTCAGAGCAGAATGTGTGGTAGGGGTGAGATGGATGACACTGGCATTCCAAATGCAAAGGAAGGAGGAAAGAACCCAGGGAGATTCGGGGGTACCGATGCCGGCGCCGAGAAAGAGGCAGGAGGCGATGACTACACCGACCTCCAAGGTCTGGTGCAGCAGCACGCCCCACACTAGGCCCTCTCACCCGACCCTCACTTGCTCCCCGCAACCCAAGCTCCGGCCCCGGGCAACCCACCTGCAGCGGCCGCCGATGATCCGCCCCGGGCGTCTGGTCCAGCGCCTCGGCTCCTCCTCCGCGACGCGTCAGCTCCAGCTCCCCGGCAGTCGCCGCCGCCGCCGCCGCCGCCTGAGCGGCTGCCCGGCTTCCCCCCCGCGACGGGGAGGGGGTGGGAGCGCGGGAGGCTGTGGATGCTAAGGCCGCCTGCGATCGGGGCCGAGGCGGCGGCGGCGGCGGGGACTCCAGCTGGGGCTTGGGCCGCACGTCTAGGGATACCGGCGGCCGCTAGTTCCCAAGGGTGGCCTCGGCCCCCACGCTTCCCAGCTCTTTTTATATAGTGCGGCACTTTCAGCAGCTGCTTTCTCCCACCCTTTTCCCCCCTCCCCCCTCCCCTCCCCCTCCCCTGCCACCCTTCTTCTCCTCCTCCTCTTCCTCCTCCTCCTCCTCCTCCTCGGGGGCTGCCTCTGAAGCGGCAGCTACTTCCTGTGTGCAGCAGTCCTACAGTTCCTCCCGGGCCGCTGGGGGCAGGAGAGCTCGATGGGAGGAGCAGCGGGGGGTCTCAGGCTAAAGCCGGGCCTGGGCTGGGGCCGGGGCCGGGACCGGGACTGGGGCTGGGTGGCTGCGGCTCCGCAGGCTGAAGGCGAGCTGGACTGGCGGCCTCGGATGTCACGGGGAGGAGCCTGCTTGTCGTGCCCCCGCCCCACGCCGCCTCCCGGGGCCTCGGAGAGTGGGGACGCGTGGTGGCCTCCTCCCAGGTGGTGTAGGGGGAAACAAGGATTGGGACAGGAAAGGGGGACACAGAAGGCAGCTCCACTCCAACACCTAGAAGTATATTCTGATTCCACTAAAAAGAAGGGGAAACATCCTTTCCGTTCTGTTAGTGGTGCAAGAAGAGTGGAAAGTCCACTGCACTGCTCCAATTAACCTATTGAATAGATCTAAATCCTATCCACCCCCAACCCCGAGTCTAGTCTAGACTCTCAGGAGTTTGCAAATTGGTTCCACCTCAGGCACTTCAGAAAGATAAAAGAACTGACACCACGATTAGTTTGACGAAATACCCTTCCCTTCTTCCCGTCTTTACTGGGGTCATTCCAACTAACAGAAAAACAAGAAGAGCATTAAAAGTTTGCAGCAGTGATCTCCAGCCGAGGAACATTCTCTCCTTTACCCAAGATACCGGGTTTGGAGACTAATGATTAGTGTGGTTATTTATTTACACTGTTTTAGTAGCTTAGTTGGCAACATTTTAATTATTTTTTCTTCTTTCAAGTAAACTACCTTATAAACTTAGTAAACCTCTTATAGTATAGGAGATCTTGGCTGAAATAATGATATCGTTTCATTTCCATGTAACAAATCCAGTAAAGTGCTGAAGTAGCATTTATGTAATTCTCCATATTTTCAAGCTCTTAACAATCATTGAAAGTTTAACACAGCAATCCTAGAGAGGGGTCATCACCATTTTACAGAAGATTTTTTTTTAAAAAGGCAAAGTACAAAGTCAGGAGTGAGATTGCTAGATCTATAATGTTTATTCTTAGCCTTCTTGTCTACTCAGATTATGAGGCTGGGCTCTTTTGCAACTGGCATATCTCTCTGAAAAGATCTCCAAAGGATATACAACAAAGAAAATGGATATGAAATGAAAAAGAAGCCTGTTTCTTCAGTAAAGAAGGAGATGACTCATTCTTAGCCTAATTAAGGAGTGGTTGAAGAAATGGGGAGGGAGGCCCCCATTTTGTTTTAGGGTATAATCACAGTTTTTCAATGTTTCTTTTACAAGTTATGCCAGTTTCTTTGACATAACTTCTGTTGTGTGTGTGTGTGCTCTTTTATTGATAGCTGTTGTATTACTGTTCCAATTATGAATATGGAATACAAGTAGTATGGATTTTGTATCCATGAATAATGAGGCCTAGCAGTTTGCCTAGAGCATACTGGGGGAGGTCATCTTTTTTTAAGTTGCTTCTTCTCCCCCACCCTCCTTTTTTAGCAGACCTAAACTACTTACTGATATGACTGCTGATATGACTCTAGACTGCCAGAGACAGAAGAGAATAATTGATGACTTTATAATTTTAATTAACCCTAACTGCTTATTTCCTCTCTTTGGGCCCTTTTGGGCTAATCTGATTATTTTAGTGAAGGATGGGGTTACAACCCCTTTTATATAGTCCTCAGCATTGGCAAGCACGTAAGGGAAATGTCAGATGCCTTGTGGTGCAGAAACACAGAGTAAACTTTTGTCTACAGTGGTGCTTTTATTAGTTAATTTTTATCTACAGTGGTACTTGCCTTATGTGTGAAAAAGATCTCCGGAGACATTTTGAATAAAAGGCCAAAACTGTGTAGAAAAATAATGGACAAATAACACAAGACTACCCTGACCTCCTCCACCTAAGGGCCAAACAGATTAGACTTTACACACACACTCCAGTACCCTTAAGGGATTTTGAGGGGTCCATTGGCTCTCTGCAAATGGTCCCAGGACCACTGATAGTGTAACCTCAATTGTAGGGGATGGTTCCCTATACCCAGTTCCATATAGTCACTCTCAAATTATTTTTTTATACAGAAATATATACTTCAAATATAACAAATGTGCAAACATATTCTCTACAACACTGGAGACAGACTCTTCCCTCTTTGTACTACCTCAGTCTCTGAGAAGGCTATTAGCTTACATAGCTTAGCTCTGTTGCTATAGAACATAGCCCCATACATTAATACTTGGTGATTTCATCAGCAATCATGATTAGAAAGATGACTCTTAGTTCTATATGTACAGCTCTAACCTCTCTCCATATCTCCTGTCTTTTATTTCCAACTGTCTTTTGACATCTCAGACAGAATGTCATGCAGTATCTTAAACTCAGCCTTGATGGGGGGAATCCTGAAACTGTCCTCTGACTTGGGGGAGAAGCCATGGGTGAACTCTTGAAACTCTCCTTGACCTCTTGAGAAACTCTCCTCTGGAAGAGGCCTGTCTCAGGGTATGAAGATCAAGTGGTTTCATTCTGTTATCTTGGGGGGATTAGCTGCACCCTCTATTGAGTTGAAAATTAGTCCAGGATCACTCCTACTTAGCTTGAACTTAAGTGGTCTCATTCTACTGGAAATCTAGGCTTGGGGACAGTAATTTCATTCCATTGAAACTTCAGTTTCAGATTTCCTCTTAAAGGGCAATTTTAAGCCCATTTCTTTGCAGAGGCCCAAAGCAGGACTATATCTTGTCAAGGAACTTCTCTCTCTTTGGCACAGCTGCTTATCAGGACCCTTGCCTGCTCTGAAGACATTCTCTTCTCAGTGTTAACACCTCTGTTTACTTCTTTGCCAGGATCTTGACACTGAGGAAGTAGATCTTCTAGCAAAGCTGACTTTGCAGTACCAATAAAACTTCCTTTTGCCAGTCAAACTTTTCAGGTTCCTGAATTCTTTCACATTGAACCTGTGCCGACCAAAAGGGGATTCTCACATCTCAACTCTCTGCACTGCCTCTAACCACATTAGCCTAACTCACTGTCTTTTCCAACATAACCCTGCCTTCTTCCTAACTTCTCTATTACTGTTGAGGATACACCATCTTCCCAGTTACCCGGATTTGCAACCTAAGTATCATTCCTAACTCCTTTCTCTTATCACCCCCTCCAGCCAATCCTATGGCTTCTCCCTTTGTAACATCTCTCATAAAGATCCTCTTCTCTCCTTTGACAATACAGCCCACCCTGGTTTAGACCCTCAATACTTCATGCCTAGGCTATCGCAATAACATATTACTTCCAGCTTTAAATATAGAGTAGCTACTTGGCTGAGTGAATAGAGCACTGCCAGGCCTAGAGTAAAGAATACCTGAGTTCAATGTGGCCTGAGACACTTAATTGCTGTGTGACCCACATAGCTGTTTACATGCTGTGTCTCCTATTAAACAGTGAGGTCCTTGAGAGCAGCAATTGCTTTTGCCTTTCTTTGTATCCCCAGCACTTAGCCCAATGCCTAGTAGTCTCATTCAGCTGGCAATCTGGACCTCATATAACTTAAATGGTCTCATACAACTGGAAATCTAAACCTTGGGGCAGTAACAACATTGAAGGAATCTCATACAATAGAAGCCCTAATCTCAAATCTCTTATAAAAAAGACAATTTTAAACTTCTATCTTTGCAGAATTTCGAATATGCTTTGCCAAGGGACCTCTCCTGTTGGCACAGTTGCCTATTAGGACTCCTGCCCGCTGTGAAGAGACCTTCTTCTCAGTGATAACCTTTTGTTATTTCTCTGCCAGAACCTTATCACTAGCAAAACTGGTTTTTCAATGGCAACAGAATAAACATCCCTTTTGCCATTCAAACTTTTCGGGTTGATGAATTATTTTCACATTGAACCCGCATCGACCAGAGGGGTTTCCCACAACTCTCTGCACTGCCACTAACCACATCAACAGTATCAAACTCAAATAAAAATGGGGGCCACTAATCTACATATAAGGATTCCTTGTGGGCAGTATATTGACTTACCTTTAAAATATAACTGTTTTATTGTGGTTTTTATTTAATTTGGTTTTTATTGTACATATGTGTGTACATATATTTTAAATAGTAATTTGTTTTTCCAACTATATGTAAAGATAGTTTTCAACATTCATTTTTGTAAGAGTCATAAGTTCCAAATTTTTTCTCCCTCCCTCTCTTACCTCCCTTCTCCCCAAGACAGCAAGCAATCTGATATATAATCTGATATTTTAAATAAATTTCCATGTTACTCATGTTGTATTTTATTAAATATTTCCTAATTATAGTTTAATCTGATTATTAGGCTTTGTCAGGCTATGTATTTGCTAACCTCTGCTTTATGACATGGTGATCAATATACTATTTTTCGGTCAGTTTCTAAGTTGTTTTGTGTTTTATCACAAATCATTAAAATGTCTTTCTGCATAAAGGTCTTATCTTGATTTCAATAATCTTCTTGGGGCAAAGTCCCTGCAAATGGGATTTCTGAGTCAAAGGATATAAACATTTAGCAATTTTTCTTGGGTAATCCAGTTTTTACCCAATCCTGGAGCATTTTTGCTTTCTATGCTTATAGTGGGAAGATGACTCTTGGCTTTATTTGGATCTTTATCCATATACCTTACTGATATTAAATTTGTCCTGCTTTGTTTCTTTGACTAGCCCTCAAGAAGTATGTGACATCTCAGACAGAATCAACAGAGATCAAGCCCTTCTTATCTGGATTTTTTTGTGCTCATAAGTAATTCTCACCTCTAATTTCTCTGGAGACTTCTGCATCTGCAAAGTGGAGATAGTCTTGGACAAGTCTGCCATATAGTTCATCCTCTACATGCTTTTTAAAGTTCTACTAAGCCTCTTTGCCACAAAGATCCTCTCTTTTGAGTATGAAATCAAGAAGGTTTTCTCTTTTATACTATATAGTAGGATCAATAAAGTGCTTATTATAATATCTTGTTTTTACTATGCTGAGTCTTCTAAACAATCCAAGTAACTCCATTCTACCTGATCTATGCTTTTCCAGGGATAGAAGCTGTCTCTCTCATGCTCTGCCAATCTTATCACCATTTCTGATTCAGTAGCACTTCATTATTTTAGTTCATCTGAGTCCTTTACAATTCAACCTTCACTATGGTTTCCTCTTTGGGGAGACATGAAAATAACAGCTTTAGGCCTGTTAACCCCACTATATCACAAAAGGAAAGGCCCAATCCCAATTTACAGGTACAACTGGGCTTCCATACTCATTCAAGACATTCTGCTTCTCTGCATCAGTGCATTTTGGAGATTTGATATAAACCAAATACTTAACAGAAACTCTGAAAAATTAGCATTTGTCAATTGCCAACTTCAGACCTTGTGTTCTTCCAGTATTTTACCAAAGACAATGATGTTATCAAGGCACACTAACGCTTCCAAGTAAAAATGCCTTGGGATATATGTGTGGGCTGGAAGAATCTAGCTAGACACATAAAAGAAAATTTTGTTATCTTCCTCAAATCCAGGAATCTGGTAATATCCTCTATGCAACTAACTATAAAACTGAAAACCACTGATTACCTATCAAACAATCTAGGATCTGCTGTACTAATGGCACAATGTACTGGTTCACTTTTGTTCTTTTGTTCAAAGTATGATAATCTGCATACATCCATATTTTATGGCTATTTCTTTCTTAGGTATGACTATGGCAGATGAATAAGGGCAGTTTGATTCTGAAGTAACATTTATTTCAGATGGTAACTGTGGTCTTCTATCATCAATTGAGGAACTCTAGATTCTCTGAATGATCAAGAATCAGTGATAAGCATCAGTCTCAAACTACCCTTCCATTCTTGTGGTACTGGGGACTTTCTGAAGTCAAATACCCTAAAACAGTCAGTGCTCCTATTGTGCTTGCTGGCATTTGTCCTCTTCAGATCTCTTTGGTCTGTAAGGATGGTCAAAATGAATTTACTTACCAAAAGGAAATAAATATTTTCACCTCTTGAGTGGAATGTGGATTGAGTTCATGGTATAACACACAGAATCCAGATCACTGATTCCAACTTTCCTTGCCATATACTGTTAGAATTTTGAAAAGGATAACATTAGTTCCAATCAATGCTGACCTTTCAATAAGTATTGGCAGATATAGACATATCAGAACTATGGTATACATTTTCCTGTTGACTCCAACAAATTTCTTTGGAAATCTCAAGCTTACCCTAATGCAGGGATGGGGAACTTCCAACCGATGGGCATTTGCTAAGGCAACCATAGGCAATGATAAGCTAAAAGCTAGGTACAACAACCTCACTGCTTGAGTTCTATAAATTGAAATTTTTGTATAGCCCACAAATGATGTTATAAATATCTAAATGGCCCTTGGCAAAGAAAAAAAAAGGTTCCCCATCCCTGCCTATCCTAGTATGTTAGATATAGATAATTTGGTGTTTTGTTGTTTTTTTCTTCATTTGGCCCAATAAGTCTAATGACTGTCATATATTTTAAAGGTATTTTTCTCAAATATTTAATCATAAAAATTAGAAAATGGTAAAAATTAAATTTCAGAACAATTAAAGTAATTCACCACTCCACAAGCAATGAATTAGCATGCCTGTCTTTCAAAGCACTTCTAAAAATGACTTTTCCCATGTCATCTATTTAGTGGAGATAGAGTTGTTGTTCAGGATTTGTTTTTCTTTTTAATTCACATTTCTCTGGTGATTAGTGTATTATAGCATTATCATATATATATATATATATATATATATATGTATACATATATATAGCAATATCATAGCATTGTCATAAGTACAACATACTTAGCTGTCACCAAGGAGACCAGGATGCATGAAGGAGATACTTGGAGGCTCAGGAATAAATTTCCTAGCTTCCTCTTTCTTAAACCCTCCCTTGGGGAGTTTGGCTTTAACTTTGAGGCTGATGGAGAGCTTACTTTAACAGATAAACTTGCTGTCCCCACTCTGGGCATATGTAAGGAAGAGGAGCTATATGGGAAATAAGGAAAGGGAAGTAGCAGAGGCAATGCACAATGATGAATGGACACAAGGGCCTGGATCCAACAAAATGTGGACAAACTATGTGAAGTGTTGTAGAGCCTCTTTCTCTCTCCCATAGCCAGTCTACTGTTTGTTCTCTAGTGCTATGGCTCTGTTCTTACAGGCTGTGTTTTACACACGCACGCGCGCGCACACACACACACACACACCACATTGTTAGGATCTTTGACTACTGTGAAGGTCCATTTAAACATTTAACATCAGCTAGCTTTTACATTGGAATGTTTACTTCAAAAATGTAGCAAGAAAAAAAAAATGCACTTGTGTCCCCAGATAACTCAGGAACATAATCTCCCCTACACCACCTGGTTATCAAGGGTCATCATTTAGCCTAGTTGCTACATAACATTGCTCACTCAGTTCAAGTTCAAATGTTGCCTGATTATCAGGTGAGTCCTGATAGGCTGGGATCCCAAAGGTCATTCCTAAAGATTATTCCTTGTACCTTGCATTCCAACTCCTGGATTCCTGTGGCTTGCTTTCCTTATATTTGAAACTCCCAAGCCTGGAGACTCTAGTCCCAGGAGCACAAAAAAGGACAAAAGACCGAGAACCAAGCCTATTCCTCAGGGCCATATCCTACCTCTAGTTTTAAGGGGGAAATAGCTCATAAATAGACATTGTTCAAGGATAGCATGGATATGATCTAAGGTCTGAATTACTTCTGCAGAGAGTAGAATGAGAACCAAAGGCAATGCCTATATTATCAACAAAGTAGCATTTAGGAGTGGCAAACAAATTCTGAAACAACCACAGCTGGGCAATTTCTTCTCCTCTCTTCAAGAGAAATATCAAGTTAGGATTGTATGTAATTGCCACCTCTCAAATATCTCTGTCTAGAAATATGAGAAATTCAGGGGGAAAAAACCTACTTGCCTGATTACCTATAAGGAAGAAGGGTAATCTTTAGATTACACTCACCTGCTTAAGCCCTTTCCTTCCAAGTGTTACACAAAAAATCATAAAAAATATCAAATAGCAAGTAAACCAGTTTATCTAATTGAAACTGCAAACAGAAACCTGAGAAATTTTTCAGATTAGATTGTACCACAAGAAAGAATAAACTCTTCATTTGGAAGCAAGATAAAATCCTGGTTTTTAGTCACATTGTGATCCCCCTCCAGAAGAGACATAGCATTTTAGAATAACATAGAAACCCTGAGTGTATTTTGTCCTGTATCTTGTATCCTACTCCATGACAGTGGCAAGGGGGCAGAGACCACACTTGTTAAAGGAAGAAATAGTTTGACAGAGCACTGGCTCTGAAGTCAGGAGAACTTGAGTTCAGATTTGACTTTACACATTAAGACTTACTAGTTGTGTGAGCCAGGCAAGTCACTTAACCCCAAATACTCATGGAGAGGATAAAGAAGAAGAGGACAAGGAGGAGGAAGAAAAGGACAAGGAGGAGGAGAAGGATAGGAGGAAGAAAAGGAGAAGAAAGAAAGAGGAAGAGAAGGAAAAAGAATAGGAGGAGGAGAAAGAAGAGGGGGAAAAGAAAGAGAAAGAAGAGAAGGAGGAAGAAGAAGAAAAAGAAGAGGAAGAAGGAAAAAAAGGAGGAGGAAGAGCAAGAAGAAAGAAGGTTCTTTTTCAGGGCTGTAACTCTGCTGTGCAGTAAAGTGTTCTTTGCTAGGTTTATGATGAAAGATAGGGGAATGCTATGACATTTTCCCTATACGCTCCTGCTGCAGGCCCTACATGGAGGGTGAACTTCATTAGTCAAACTTCCACTTTATAAATGAAGAAACAAAGGTTGATTGATTTACCCAGTGTCACATATCTTATGAGATTTTAAACTCAGGTCTTCTTGCCTCTCAGTCCAGCTGCATATTTCATATACCACCTACCAGCCTCCTTACAAAAAAAAAAAGGGGGGGGGGTCAGTGAAAGAGACTAGATAAATGAAAACTAGAAAGAACACAATAGTCAAACTATAAAAGACCATATGAAAAAAAAATCTTTGAATCACTCCAAATAAGAGAATTGTAATTAAAACAAATTTATGCCAATCAGATTGGAAAAGATGGAATTTTTAAAGGACTGTGGAAAAACAAGCACACTGATATACCTTGTAAATTGATTCAACCATCCTAGAAATTAGTTTAGAATCTTTTTTTTAAGTTTCAAAACTATACCCCAAGTAGAGATATACCCCAAAGAGATCAGTGATAGAAAGGTCCTATATCTATTGCAACACATTTATGGTGGAAAGAAGCCCCTTGACTGAATGACTGAACAAATTGTGGTTTTTCATTATTTTACTGGAGGGTCAGGAACAAAATCTGTAATTTCACTGGTTTAAGGAACTCTTTGGTAAAGCAACTCTCTTAATCAATGTAGATGGGACCTTCTCTGAAATTTAAGTTTTACAGAGTTATATAGAATACAGAGAAGGGACTTATTCATTGATAGTGCCAGTATGTCAAAAGTAGTACTTGAAACAATTTATTCTGGCTTTGCGATCAGCTTCCTATCCACTAAGCTGAACTGCCCTTCATATTTTGATGCCTGAATGTGGGGTATAAATAAGAAGCATAAGAATTACAAGACAAACCAGAGCTGTTTGTGAGAAGGATCCTTCCAGCATTCCTTTGGTAATCCGAGGGGAAGGAAAGGAAGAAGAGCCCTGGTAAGACTTTTTTAGTCAGGGTAATTAAATGAACCAACACATCAAAGGGTCAAGCCAGGAGACTGATGAGAGACTTAAATGCCTGTTCCGACTATAGTCCTCCTCTCCATTTGAAAGTTTGCCTTCATGATATTTTAAAAGATCAACACCTGCTACAACCATCCAGAAGTGATAGTGCTGCTTGCATTCCTCAGTGTGCAGATCATGCTGTGGGAGGAAAATAACAGCAAAAAACAAAAAATGGGGAATTGTTAAGAGGCAGGTCAACTCTCCGAGAGCCTCCATAGCTGTGGATCATAACATCTGGAGTTGAAGGGCAGCCTTTGCTGACACAGGTGTTGCGGACTGGGAATGAGATAAACTGAAGGCAGAGGGAAGAGGAGAGAGGTCAGACAATGCAGCAGCCTCTCTGTCAGAGAACAGCAACTGCCTCTCAGTCTCTTTGTATCATCCTCTCACAAGAGGAGATCCATTCTGCAGATCTGGGTTGGATCTCCAACAGCCACTTTCAGGTGGCTCCCATGTATTTTAACAATATATAAGTATTTATATAAAATGATGCAAAGCAAAGAAAGCTAAAACAAGATTAAAATACACAAATTAAGATGGCACTATAAGGCAATAGAATTTGAGTCAAATAAAATGAGAAATTTGGGTTCCAAATGTCTGGTATTAGAATGTATTTTTTCCTTTTTATAGAGATGAGGTAGATAAGTGTGGAGTATAACAAAATGACAGTTATGGACTATATATTGAATGACTTTGATTAATGTTAGGAGGGAAGAAGGTTTTAAGGGAGGATACTATAAGAAGTGATTACTTAGAAATGATTGTAGTATAAAAAACTAAATGCATCCATTAAAGACATTTTAAAGTCTATGAGAATGTCCTATGTGCACATTGCACAGTGAGAGAATGTTTGATGAAAATATGAGAAGGAAACAGAAGGATTGCATAAGCTGTTTTGGAAGGGCTGGTGCTTTTTGTTTTTTAAATTCAACTTTATTTTTATTTTCCATTTCAATTCTGTCCTTTCAACTTTTCTCTTCCCCACACAGAAAACAAAGGGAAAAAAAGTTACAAATATGTATAGTCCAAAAAAATTTCTACCTTGGCCATGTCCAAAATAAATATGTGTATGTGCATATGTATATACATATAAATATGCATTTTATATATCACTTCTCTGGGTTTTTATTGCCTATCTGGAAATAGGTAGCATATTTTATCAAGAGGCTTCTGGAATTGTGGTTGGTCTTTGTGTTAATTAGAATTCTTAAGCCTTTCAAAGTTGTTTATCTTTTCAACATTGTTACTATTGTAGTAATTGTTTCCCTGGATACCCTCTTCACTTTGCATAAAAGTCTTTTAAGGCCATCTCTTTCATCATTTCAGAATCTCACTATAGAAAGTTACAATGGTAACAGGGAAAATCAAAACATAAACTAAAAAAAAAAAAAAAACACAACAACAAAATCAAAACTGCTACATTCAGAGCTGCAAAGGAAAATATGAATTGATCCCAGGCCCAAGAAGAATTTGTGGAAATTTTCAAAAAGGATTTTAAAAATCAAATACCAGAGGTAGAGGAAAAATTGGGAAAGGAAAAAGACAATCATGAAAAAAAAAGAGTCAACAGCTTAGTAAAGGAAGCAGGAAAAAATACTAAAAAAAAAGAAAAAAAAACACCTTAAAAAACAGAACAGGCCAAATTTCAAAAAAGACACAAAAATCTACTGAGGAGAACTTAAAAGTAAGATTGGTCAAATGAAAAAAGGAGGTACAAAAACTCATTTAGGAAAATACTTCCTTAAAAAAAAATTGAATAAGTGGAAGGTAATGACTACATGAGAAATCAAGAAACAATAAAACAAATGAAAGAAATAGAAAAAAGAGTGAGATATCTTATTGGAAAAACAACTGACTTGGAAAATAGATTTACAAGAGATAATTTTTAAAATTATTGGACTAGGAGCAGCTAGATGACAGTAGATAGAACACTGGTCTTGAAGTCAGGAGGACCTGAGTTCAAATTCAGCTTCAAATATTTACTACTTCTTGGCTATGTGATCCTGGGCAAGTCACTTAAACCAATTGTCTCAGAAAATAAATAAACAAACAAATTATTGGACTACCTGAAATCCATGATTCAAAAAAAAAACCCACCTAGACATCATATTTCAAGATATTATTAAGGAAAACTGCCCTGATATTCTAGAACTAGAAGGTAAAATAAAAATTAAAAGAATCTACTGATCATCTCTTAAAAGAGATGATACCTAAATGAAAACATCCAGGGATATTATAGTCAAATTCCAGAACTCCTAGATCAAGTAAAAATATTGTAAACAGTTAGAAAGAAAGAATTCAAATATCATTGAACAAGAGTCAGGCTCACACAGGATTTAAAACTCATAACTGCACATGTATAATCTACCTCTATATCAAATTCTCTGCCCTTTCAGGGAGAGGGAAGTGAAGAAAAGAAGGAGAGAAATTAATTTTAAAAAATTAATTGTTTTTACATGTAGCTGGAAGGAAATAAAATATTAAATAAACATATTTTTTAAAAGGGGGGAAAGACTCACAGAAGAAATGATTTGGTCATAAGATCTAATACCTGAACAACTGAAAAATACCTGGAAGAAACAAAGGAAGAGATTATAAATGAAATGAAAGCTATAGAGGAAAGACTTAGAAGGAGAATCAGTAGGTTAAGACAGAAGGTTTGAAATCTTACTCAAGAAATTAATTCCCTGAAAATTAGAATATATCCCAAAAAATCAATGACAACAAGAAATGAAACAAATCCAAAAGATTTTTAAAATAGAAAAAAATGTAAAACAATTGTTTAGGGGATGATGGAGAGGGAGGAACATACTTGGACAATTTAAGAACCATCACACTGCTTGAAAATCATGACTGAAAAATAATGCTATAATATTTCAAGTCTTCATCAACAAAAACTGATCAGCCCTATTTTAACCAGAGGACAAAGTAAGATTATAAACAATCCAACAGTTGTTTCATCAATGAGATCCTAAAGTAAAAACTCCCAACAATATCAAAGAAGAAACAAAAGCTTCCAGGTCAAAGAAAAAATGTTGTAAGTAGCCAGAAAGAGTTCAAGTACAAGAAACCACAATCAGGATCACATGAAACTTGGCAAGGCCACCATAAAACAGAAGAAGTCTTGGAATATGATAGTGCAGAATGCAAAAATAAAGGCTTAATCCTGCAAAACATAATATAATTTGTGTGGGGAGAAAAGACCCTTAATGAAAGAATAAATGATTTATGCAAAATCACATAGTCAATTCTTCTGGGTTTGCCCTCTCTATTTTCTTTGCCACAGACTTTTAGTCATGTAGACCAATGGAGGATTACTTTGTCATTCCAAAGCTAGGTGCTGAGTTTGATCACATGTTTATCCCCATGGAACCACAAATTTATGCCAATTTCCATTTTCTGATCCAGTTCAGCAGATTAATGTATTCCCTTGATCATGATTGCTATAATATAACAAAATTGTTGTTTTATTTTGTTTTTTTGAGGGAGTTGAGAAGCCATACCTGTGATTTCTAGATCTGTATGAAAAATGAATGTTTAAATGTATGTTGTCCACACTGGAACATGCAATTGGATGGCCTCTAATGGTCAAAATTCGTGCCTATAATTTAAGATTGACACATAGAATATAAATTGGATAGGAAAAAAAGATTTCTGCGTTTTTAATGACCCCCAAACTCCTTTCTGACACAAATCCACATCTTTTTTAAACCAATATTCTCCTAGTAATGATATATAGTCTCAAATCACAAAGCAGTACAATCTTTAAGGAATTAAAATTTTCAGTAACCTGAGTTCAAAGAAAAGAGCAAGTTATGGGCTTAAGTAGACTATAAGCATATTTATTATAATGCTCAAGAAATGCTGTAAAGGATAATATCACATAATCTCTCTAATAAATGTGATCAGAAAAGGTACACTGGGTAATTCAGGTATTGACTGCTGCTTTGGTACACATGAAATATAAAAAAGACTCAGAAAATCACCAACACTTTGGTTGAATCTCTGTGGAGATTTTATGGGAGAAAATAAATAAGGATCAGATAAGATGAGAATCCATGGATAGAATCTAATGTGTACCATTTATCCACATAGATGTGTTCTTGGATGCATTAAAGTACTAAAATGCCATTTCAGAAGGTGGAATCGTCTTGACCTAATGGTTCCCAGAGTACAAAAGTTTGAGAATTGTTGCCTTCTTTCAACTGTGCCATTCCTACTTCTATGCCTTTTTTGTGCTTCAGGCCTTACTTAGGCTAGTCTGGTAGTTTGAGCTGGGAATTAAAATACTAATACACTCAGACCAGCTCCCCTCATTTTCATTTAAAAAAAAAAAAAAACACATCTGGTCAGCAGGGAGTGCTGGTTCAGATGGATGTAGTAATTCACACTGTAATGGTTATGTCTCAACAATTCAAGACCTAGATCTCCAAATCAATCAAGTTTCATAGACAGTTTCCCTGATTTTTTAAGGGAAAAACTATCAAAGTGTCTATAAGGACCCTCATAGTTATTGCTTCTACATATCCCTCCCCTTGGTGTGAAGGTTCTAAAGTTTTTCTAGAAAAACTTCTACCATTTAAGTGGCTCTAGGGGTGCTACTTGACAACTCTAACCTCAGAGCTTCAAGAAGCCTAACTTCAAGAAACAATACTGAAGGAGTTTATTTTTTTTTTCTTCAATAGTATTTTATTTTTCCAAATACATGTGAAGATAGTTTTCAACATTCATTTTATAAGACTTTGTGTTTCAAAATTTCTCCTTCTTTCCCTTACTTCTCCCTTCCCCCAAACAGCAAGCAATCTAATATAGGCTAAATATGTGCCATATGAAGATGTCTAGAGCAATTTTTTTTAAAGGCAACTAAAAAAAAAAAAAGCAGCAACCAGTTTAATGATCTCCTGAAAGAGCACAGTTACCAGATTGACTGAATATGAAGGATAATGTAGACTAGAAATCCCAGACTTTGTATCCTCCCTTCTAAAGGATCAAATACCAAGAGTTCTATGTAGTAGTTAATGTTTGAGGAAAGTTTAGAGTAGGTTTTCATAAACAAGGTAGTGACAATGAGCAAAAGAAGCACCCAAGAGCATTTGGACATAGCACAGATGATGATATTTCTGGCACAGCCATCATTCTCCATTTCAGTTCCAAATTATCTTTAGTAAGGTTGCAACTTTTATCCTCTTGCATGTAGTCTATCCTGCTTTTAGAGTTAATACTATTGCTTTGCCCTGTACCCTGTACTAATCAAGTCTTGGGGACAGCTTCCGCATCTTTTAGGGAAACATTAAAATATATGACAGGATCCCAAGTAGATATTGTTCTTATCACAGTCTCTTTCAGTAAAATTTTAAGTGATAACAGAAAGATTAAGTCTAGATAATATGACTGTGTTGCCACAAATCACAGCCCGTATTGAAAGCAGCAAATATCACTCCGTTACAAAACTGCAGTTCCTTGTCTCCTGGTTGTATCACTGATGTTATCAAAAAGCATCATAAGAATAAGGTGCTTTTCCCTTTTCTCTCCCTGAGAATGTATGTTGTAGAAAGGGGATGGAAACAATCATAAAGGGGAGAAATGGGAACAAGATGTCATTCCTACTTCATATCTAACAAGTAGCTTCCTTCCATGGAAATCCTCTTCTTTTTTTTTTTTAAATTAAATGTTGTAAAAATGATATCATTGTAAATATTGTCTGTCTTTTGACAGAGGCAAAGTGAAATGTGGGTTAACCTCTATTTTTTTCCATCTTGTATTGATTTGTCTACCTTATTTACTAGGAAAGAATGCCTGAAGCTAGTAAAGACCTAAACTTTGCATTCCATAGCACATTGAAGAAGTTTATTCTAAGCTGTTTTTGCAGCAAATTAGTTCATTTGGTTTTAGCACCACAATAATAAGGCCAAAAAGATGACAATGACTTCAACTCTGTATATTATGATCATAGCTGCATAGCTGTGCTTCCCAGGATGTTATGCAAATACATGCTTAATACTCATAAGAGAATCAGGCAAGAGTATGATCAGTGCAAATTTATCATCATTTCTGGAAATAATTCAAAGTACAGACTATACTGGCACTTTTTAAGAATAATATTATATGCTAAATAATAAAGATATAACTTCATTTTTTCAGGATATTGTTTGAAACCTATTAAACTTGATCTCAGGAATTCTTCCATATGATCGATGTGAGGTAATTTTGCATTAACACAATAACAATACTGTCCATATGATTGATGAGCTGTCCAGCACACACCATGAAAATACAGTACTGCTACCCAGGAGACCTGAGTTCAAATCCAGCCCTAGCATTTTCCTAACAAGCTGGGGAATGTAACAATTTCACTTCTCTCAGTTTCAGTTTTTTCATCAAAAAAAAAAAATTGGAGTACTTGGACTGGATCACTTTATAATCCATTGCTGCTCTAATACTTTACAATGGCATTCTCTTTAAATTAAAAAAACAAAAACAAAAACAAAACCTCAAATATATGTCAGGAACTCTTGATTTTTTTCAAACGAGAACTTATGATTTATCTCCAACTCTAAAGAAAAAGAAATTGATTTTAGGGTATAATACATATGCTTTCTTAGCATTTTAATTAATTTCTTTAAAAGCATGAAGGAGAATTGTATTCCACGGTCTAAAAAAAATTCCAGAGAAACAGACTTGGAAATGCAAGTACTCTGACTTGAGATTCAGAATGATGTTTTATTAGGTAAAAGAAAATGAGTCCAGGCACATTCACATCTTTTTTATTATTAAACTTTTGTGCTTAGGCATAAGATCAAGTAATTATTTTACTGGGAATAAACCAATTCTGAAAAACAGACTCCTGGGGAGGACATGAAGCAGTTATATATTTTTTTAAGCTAACATATTTAATGAAATTGGACTGCATTCATTTTTTCCATAGGCAACTGAAAACTTTCCTGCTTGTAATCTAGGATAAAGGTCATTGGAGATACTTCTTGGAATCACTTATGAGAACAAGAGTTTGGGGACCTGCTTTTCCCTTCAGTTGAGGGAAAGGGAATGTGAACATTTTAATATGGACTTTCATTTTCTAAATTTGCTAGTGCCAATTTTGCCTTTAAAAAAAAAAACAAAAAACATGTTTTAAATATGAATGTACTTAGAACATGGAACAAAAATCAAGAAGCTGGATCAGTTCTGCTAGTTATAGTCAATGTTGTTAACTGTATTATTGGCAAAAATAATACTTATTGCTTCCCAATGAATAAATTGGAGATAGAAATTAGATTAAAACAAGAAGAAATAATCCCAATAATTTCATAATTTCACTGTGTGGGTTTAGTTAACTTAATGCCTATATGACAGGATTTTGGGAAGGTTCTGATTATGTTTTTTATAGCATCCTTGCAAATATCAAATTTTATTTTACTTCAGACTATTAGCAGTTCATTGGAAAGAAATATGAATATTCCAAAATCTTTGGCAATAAGGTCCTACAATTCTAATCCTGCCATTAACTAACTGTAGTAACTGTAACTACTAACTGCAAATAGACCATATCTACAATTCTAATCTGCCATTAATTAACATATGATCTTATCACCTTCTTTGGGTCTGTTTCCTAATCTGTGAAATGTAAATAGATAATAGCTATACTAACCATCACATTGGGGTAGTATGAGTTTAAAATAAGAACAGTTTTGAAAAGTATTTTCAAAATTTGTTTTATTTTTTCTTAAGGTAATATGAATGTAGCATTCCTTGGATTAATCATCAATTTAAGAAATAGGTTCTCCAGGGGATAAATATCTAATGTTAAAGGAACTCTGTTGTTCTACATTCCCAAAGCTAAATCTCACAAGTTCTCACTGATGTGTTTACTTTTCAATACTCAACCAGAAAACACAATTAGCTCAAAGCAAAAGCATTTATTAGAATGGCAGAGTAAGAAAATTTACAAATATTCTACCTTTTTTTTTTTAAATTGATGACCTTTACATTAAGAGTTTTTTCATATTTCCCTGGTCTATCCACAGCTCAGTTAGTCCTTCTGAAGTTGACCTTATTTCTCCTACTTTCTATTTCTAATTCTGGATGCATAAGTCATTACTTGGAATTGTCTAAGGTTGCCCCTTTGGGAGGGATCCTAATATTCTGTCAAAGGAAAGGACTTCTGTATATGGATCTATAGTAAAATATTTTTTAAAATAAAAAAATAAAATATTCTTTACTCTTTTCATAACTTAAGGCACACCCTTCTGCAAATATACAAACCAATATTGGTTGACCAAGCAAATGCAGAGATTTAATATGAGGGAATCTTCACACAATAGGGAACACATGTGGATAGGTAGGTCATACATCTAAGTTATAAGGCCCTCAAGACCTCTCAAGATATTTCCCTGTATTGTTCCTATCTAGGTGATAGGTCTTTGGTAGACATGTTGCTTAGCTGATCTCACATGGCTGGTTCTTTACTGAATATATTGGGCATTTTTTAGTTACACAAAGTTTCCACTGATTCCAGCTTATGACTAGACTAAAATCCTGACTAAATTATTTATAGGATTTTTAAGAAAAAAGAGTCAATGGAAAGTCTTCTCAATGTTATTTTCTCATAGCCTCACAAGAGATCTGCTACCTAATAATTGTCAGGATCTCAGCTCCAAGTGTCAATCTCTTTCTATACTCCCCATGAGAGGATTCAGTAATCACCAGAGATCTAGCCCATATAACTTTTCTAATGTTCTGTCCAGGTCTTTAACTTCTTTCTTATTTATTTCAGATTTGTCTAGGTCTAAATGGAATCACCACTTATTACAATTCTAATACATTTCTCCCTGTAAATTGATGAACTCTTCCTTTAAATATATATATATATATATATATATATATATATACTCTATCATTTGCTATATATATATCAACTACTGGTATTATTTCATTGTTTATTATTCCTTTAAGCATAGTGTAGTTTCCCTGCTTATCTCTTTTAACCATGTCTATTTTTACTGTAATGTTATCTGAGACCGTGATTGTCCCTCCTAGTTTTTTTTTTTTTCCTGTTCCAGCTCCTCATTTTAATTTGGTGTGAATCTTTGTTTTGAGCATGTTTCTTATAAATAATATATAATTTCTATAAGTAATATATTATTGGATTCTAATTTCTAATTCTAACTATGTAATACTCTAGTTGTTCCCATGGTTGTAATTGTTAATTATATATTGGCTGGAACATATGGGATGTTCAGAGAAGACTAGCATCTCTAGTGTGAGGCTTTGCTGAGCCCTTTTCAAGGCTGCTCATTCACTTTTGGTATCTATCTATCACCAACTCTCACCAATGGCTCCAAGAAGCTGTAGCATTTGTAATGGCCATACCTGAATAAGCCATCTCAGCAGATAATTGAGGGTTAGAAAAAGAAGTATGAACAAGAATACCTTCTATCTTGTCCTCTTTAATTTTCCTTCTTTTTCACAATGGTACCCAGAGGTTCAGAATCATTAGGACAAAGAGGAAATGAAAGGCTGTTAATCATTAAGAAATTAATTCATGACTGGAAATTGAGTAGACACTCATCAATTGGGAATAGATGAATAAATTTTGATATATGAAGGTAATGGAATATTGTTATTCTATAAGAAATGATAAGCAAGGTGATTTCAGAAAAACCTGATGTTGAGTGAAGTGAACAGGAAAACATTGGACACAGTAACAGCAAAATTGTGTAACGATCAAATATTACAAGTTTAGCTCTTCTCAATACAGTGATCAAAGATAATTCCAATAGAGTTGGAATGGAAATTGCCATCTACATTCAGAGAGAGAACTATAGACACTGAGTGTGAATCGAAGCATATCATTTTCACCTTTTGTTTGTTTGTTTTCTTTCTTTTTTCCTTTTTGTATGATTTTTCTTGTACAACATGATAAATATAAAAATATGTTTAAAGAATTTTACATATTTAACATATATTAGATAGCTTGCTGTTTTAGGAAGGGAAGATAAGGGAAGAAAGGAGAAAAATTTGGAACACAAAAGTTTTACAAAAATGAATGTTGAAAACTATCTTTCCATGTATTTGAAAAAATAAAATAATATTGATTTTTTTTTAAGAAAGAAATGAATTCATGTATCATTGTCCAAAGGGTTTCAACCTAGAGGTAGAATTGGAAGGCATTATAGTTGAGCCATTGCCAGTGATATTTAGAAGATTATGGAATTCTGTCTTCTGTTATCTTCTCACTTGTGCTCCTAGTTTCTGAGCCCAGAATAGATGCCATAAACTGAGCCAGTGAGAGGGAGAAGTAGCTTGTTCTTCCTCTGCTCTCCCTCTATCCCCTGTTCCAACGGATGTTTGTTTCTATTCTATATTATGTTATCCTCAGTTTCAGGAGATGTGAGTGAATCCCATAGACTGAGGAATTCTAGCCTTGGCAACTTTGGAGTCAGGATTGCTGATGAGGTTGTACAATAGCCAGCTGTCTCAGCATAAAAGGTCTGAGAAGCCAAGGTGCCTGGGATTTGAGCCCCATGAGGTTTTGTACTTGGAACTGGGACTGTGATTAATGGGAACTGAACTAAACTATGCCTCTAATCCCCTTCCTCTCCCAAGAGACTGAGGTAGTGCTAGGAGGGAGAAGGAGTATACATCTTGGGGGGGAGGAGGAGAAATGTTTATATATTTCTTATTGTGCCTTTAGAAGTAAAAAAATTCCTTTGTAAAACTCACACTGTTACAAATGTAATAGAATATTATTGTGCTATAAGAAATGATGAAATAGATAAATACAAAGAAAACTGAGATCTTCAGGAGGGCAGAACCAGGAGTAAAGGATGGTAGTTGAAAAGAGACCAATAAATTTTTAATGATTGTAAGCTGATTTGCCTCAAGGAGTGATTGGTTCTCTATTTTAGAGAATATAAGCAAAGACTATAAGTAAAGACTACACAGATATATTATAGTAGGTATATTATAGTAAGTTTTCCCCTTTATGTATGGGTTGGATTAGATGGCCACTGAGATCTTTTCTAATTCTCAAATTTTGTGTTCCTGTGATTTCTGTAATCAAGAATGCTTGATAGTCTTCTACTTTAAGAAAAGCTCATTTTCTCCTGTAAGATAACATATAATTTTTTCTTGCTCAATTGTTGACCATGACATCAGGGAAGTGATGCCATGACTTGCAAGTGAGCTGGATTTAAGTGAGGGAGGGCTGTACAAGATCACCAGTCTCATTTTCTCCTCCAGAGCCAACTTGGTTCACTGGCAAGTTGTTAAGAGACAGGTCAATTCTCCGAGAGCCTCCACAGCTGTGGATCATAACATCTGAAGGAGTTGCAAAGCAGCCTTTACTGACACAGGTGTTGCAGACTGGGAATGAAATAAATTGGAGGCAAAGGGAAGAGGAGAGGGGGTTAGACAATGCCATGGCTTTTCAGTGAGAAAGGTCAGAGAACAACAACTGCCTCTCAGTCTCCTTGTATCATCATCTCACAAGAGGAGATAGATTCTGTAGGTCTGGGTTGGCTCTCCAGCAGCCACTGTCAGATGGTTTCTATTGTATTCCAACAGCTCTGGGTATCTCAACAGCAAGTTATAGATCAGGATGACTGGAGGATGGTCCTGGATGCAGAGGGACTTGGTCTTTCTAAGCTAAGGTCTTTAACAGGTCTCAGTTTGACTGAAGCAATGATAATTCAGTGATTAAAGCTGGGTAAGAATTGAAGCCAAAAATGTCCTCTTTTACAGAACCAATTTTTTTTTTCATTTGGTCATTGTTTGGGCTCGGATTGACTCAAAGTGAATGTGAGTAACAACTGTTTCTGTTTTGACCAGAAACCCTGAAGGTCTTCTCCTCCTAGGTTGGATTTTCTTTTTCTTTTTCTTTTTTTCCTGATATATTTAAAAATAAATAGAAAATAGAAAAGGGGGAAAATATTGTCATGCACAGAACATACATGAAATTTCAAAATATATAACAATAAATGTCCATTTCAAGAAAGCATATATGAGACATATGGTCTTCAGAATTGTTAATCTTTTCTGTGCTTCCTTGTAGGTTTTCTTTTCTTCTCTGCCATGTACTTTTTACTTTATTTTTCCCCTTTTCTTCCTCCCTAACACTCCCAGATGAGTTAAGTACAGCTATATTTCTGTTTACATACATATACACATAAAATAAATATATGTATATATATACACACATTTCACACACATATATATACACTCACATATGTACATATATATTCATTATCTCATTTCCTATCCCTGCTAACTCCTCTACTTTACTTCTACCTGCTAATTTGTCTTGCTATTACTTAACCTCCCTACCCTGCTTCAAGAATCCCTATGATATCCTCTCCTCTATCCCCTTCCTATTAATCTACAAACCTTATCCTATTCCAGCTTTCTATATCCCACCTTATCCTATTATATCCCCCTTTTACTTCTTGATAGACTTCGGAGGGTTAGGGTTAGGTTTGTAGCCTAATTATTTTGTTTTCTCTTCCAAATCTGTTCTCCAGATCTATTGTTTTTCTTGTTTCCCATCCTCTTCTATTTTTTCATTCTTTATATTTTGTTTTATTACTTCATGGTGTCTTATAACTTCATTGGTTTCTTCTTCAACAATTCTAATTTTCAAAGAATTATTTTTTTTCTTTAAGATTCTGAAAAAAAGAAAAGACTCTGGATCTCCTTTTCTAGTTGGTTGACTTTGTTTTCACAATCTTCTTGTTTTTCTTGGATTGTACTTTTTTCCTTTCTTTTTTAGTTTTTCTTCAATCTCTCATTTGATTTTGAAGACTTTTTTGAGTTCTTTTATAAATTCCTTTGGGGCAGATACTTATTTAAGATTACTCTTTGGGGTAGAAGAGGCTTTTTTTTTTTTTTTAACTTTAGTGTCCTCCTCTAAAGATGAACCCTTGGTCTTCCTTACTCTCATAGTAACTTTGTAAAATTAGGTTCTTTCTCTTTTGTTTCTTTTCTTTTTTTTTTTTTTAAATAAGAGTTTGTCTGTGCATACCCTTTGATCCAGCAGTGTTACTACTGGGCTTATATCCCAAAGAGATCATAAAGAAGGGAAAGGGACCTGTATGTGCATGAATGTTTGTGGCAGCCCTGTTTATAGTGGCTAGAAACTGGAAACTGAGTGGATGCCCATCAATTGGAGAATGGCTGAATAAATTGTGGTATATGAATATTATGGAATATTATTGTTCTGTAAGAAATGACCAACAGGATGATTTCAGAAAGGCCTAGAGAGACTTGCACAAACTGATGCTGAGTGAAATGAGCAGGGGCAAGAGATCATTATATACTTCAACAACAGTACTATATGATGACCAATTCTGATGGACCTGGCCATCCTCAGCAATGAGATCAACCAAATCAGTTCCAATGGAGCAGTAATGAACTGAACTAGCTATGCCCAGTGAAAGAAGAATTCTGGGAGATGACTAAAAACCATTACATTGAATTCCCAATCCCTATATTTTTGCCCACCTGCATTTTTGATTTCCTTCACAGGCTAATTGTACAATATTTCAGAGTCCAATTATTTTTGTACAGCAAAATAACGATTTGGTCATGTATACTTATTGTGTATCTAATTTATACTTTAATATATTTAACATCTACTGGTCATCCTGCCATCTGGGAGAGAGGGTGGGGGAAAGGAGGGGAAAAATTGGAACAAGAGGTTTGGCAATTGTCAATGCTGTAAAGTTACTCATACATATAACCTATAAATAAAAGGCTATTAAATAAAAAATTAAAATAAATAAATAAAATAAGAGTTTGTTAGTGTGATCACCTCTAATCCTGGGGTAGGGTAATGATGCCTCTTGGTTCAATTCAACCCTCTAGCCTGGAACTCCACCCTCCTGTAAGTGCCTGATGCCAGTAGCTTTCCTGCCCCACTGCTTCTGTACTCACTCAGTTGTGCTGATTTTTTTTTTTTTTTTTTTTTTTTTTGTCCAGGGTGGTGTTTCAATAGCACTGCTGGGTCTGAAGTTCCTTATTAACAGAGGTTTTCTCAATTTTTCCAGACTCAAACCCTTGACTCCTTACACTCTATGGGAGGTGAAAATTCCTATGGTCATGCGTGAAACTACCTCGGACACAGTTAGCCTTAAGCTTTCTGTTTACAATTTCAGCAGAGCTAGCCTGGAGATATTTATACTTCACATCAGTCAAGCATTGATCCTGGGGTCAATGAAGCAGAAACACTCTAATCTTCTATAGAAAAAATTTCATTCTTTTTCTTATTAAAGGTTTTTATTTTTCAAAATATATGCATAAATAATTCTGCAACATTAGCCCTTGCAAAACCTTGTCTTCCAATTTCCCCCTCCCTTTCTCACTCCCTCCCCTAGAGGGCAAGTAATCCAATATGTTAAACATGGTAGAAATATGTTAAATTCAATCTATGTATACATATTTATACAATTATCTTGCTATACAAAAAAAAGCCATTTCATTCTTTTTTTTTATTATTATAGCTTTTTATTGACAGATCATATGCATGGGTAATTTTTCAAACTTGTCCCTTGCAATCACTTCTGTTCCAACTTTTCCATTCCTTCCCTCCACCCCCTCCTTTAGATGGCAGGTAGTCTCACATATGTTAAATATTAAAGTATATCTTAAATACAATGTGTACATATTTGTACAGTTCTCTTGTTGCACAAGAAAAATCTATTTCATTCTTGAAGCAGCTTCAAAGAATTCAAAGAAGCAGTAAAAAAGAAGGCAAAAAATAAGTAACCCTGCCACTGAAAGTCAAACTGTGCAGAGGAGCAGATCCTGGGGAATCCAAATCACTCAGCAACAATTCTCCATCAATGTCAGATCATCAGGAGGACTCCATAGTACATATATCCATTGGGATAGTCACAAAGATGTGAGTTGTCTTGGCCATATATTCCCTATTGTATTCTCTACTACCATTGTGCTCTGTATACTCCAGGTTCTAGAGAGGGATAGTGTTTTATAGTTACTATGCTTACTATACCATTTAATGCCTTTGCTTTAAGCTAGTTTTGACTACTGACTGGATAATTAAAGGGGAGAAAGTTTGGGGAGTACTCACACACAGAATGGCTAGTAGGACTTAAGGCAGCAGCAGCCTCTGAGAGACCCAATCCAGAAATGTGGATGTACATTGAAGAAGAAGCACAGAAGAATGAAAAATAAATATAAGATGATTTTGGAGAGCAAGGCACTAGAAAGTGGGAGAATCGGAAAAGATAACGAAGAAATTGACACGTAAGCTAAATTTTGAAGGAAACAAGGGATTTTAAGAGCTGGAATTTTAGGAAAAAAAGGATCTGAGGCACAGAGAACTGATGCATACACACTTAGAAAGTGGAGTGTTGGGTTAGAAGCAGCAAGAAAGCTAAACAGAAGTTTGGGAAGAGAAATCGGGTTTTATAAGGTTGTAACTGCAGGTTGGGCTAGGTGGTGTGTGTTGTACTACTAGAGTCACGATGCAGTTTTAGAAGCAAAAAAAAAAAAAAAAATTAGTTGCAAGATCTAAGGATTTAAGAATCAGGAGATCCAGGTTCTAGTCATATCTTTGCCACTTAACAGCTATGTGACCTGAGAGAAGTCATTTAAGTGCACTAAGCTTTCAAGTTTCCTCATTTCTACAAAGAAAACAATGCTGTTCCCTTCTTACAGTACTACTGTGAGGATCAAATAAGATACACTGAATAGGGGAAATCTTTGAAAACTGTGAAGGGGAAATCCTATTCTAAATAACCATAAAATGAATAAAATACCCAGGGATCAATCTACTAAAGCACAAGCAAGACTTGTGCAGTTTCAATTACAAAGTGTTCCTTTAAAAAATGAAGAACTGTGATAGCCAGATGGTGCAGTAGAGAGCTTTGGCCCTGAAGTCAGGAGGACCTGAGTTCAAATGTTACCTCAGACTTAACACTTCCTACCTGTGTGATCCTGGGCAAGGATCACTTAATGCCAATTGCCTTGCCAAAAAAAAAAAAAAAATACAACAACTTGAATAACTAGAAGAATATTCAGTGCTCTTGGAGGAGTGGTGCCAATATAACAAATGATAATACTACCAAAGTTAATTTACATTATTAAGGTTACATCAATCAAATTTGGATGATGATCTGGAGAGAGTTCAGAATCATTGGGATGTGTAAGGTATGATCAGGTGAGAATATATTAATTATTAAATAGAGCACTGCTCCTTCCAAGGGGAGGCTAGAGATCAAGCAGGATACACAAGAAGCTTGAGATGGAAGGCACATGATCATATGGAAGATTTCTCCTCTTTTCCCTTCAAATGCTGGATATCAGGTACAGCCCAAGATTGAAGTCAAACTCCCTGCTTTCTCTCCCCCCTTCCCTCAGGGTACACAAGCAGAGGATGATAGGCATGGCAGTCAAATGGAAGCTCCCAATTTACTTCTTTGCACAGAGTATGGAGATCAGACAGGCACAACAACAAGGAGATGGAAGTGGCAGGTCACATCCCCTCCTACCTATCCTTTCCCTCTTTCCATAGGGAACGTTTGTAGTAGAAGATCACAGACCACATCTATGCATTTTTATAACCCAAACATCTTACACTAAAATGGGGATCTTCAGGTGGCAATAGTGATTGAGGGACTCAATAGTGAGTCAGAGATTCAGGAAAGAGGTTTCTCCAAGGGAGCCAAGGCAGCTGGTGAAAAGGAAAAGAAGTCTGGAAAGTGAAGTTAATTAAGCATGAATAAAATGAAGGCTGAGTACTTCCTAAAATGGTGGTCCTGAAGAAGGAGTTAACAATCAAGAGAATAAGATCTTATCTCCTCTTACCTTGACTATTGCATAATTTGGTCTCTCTGTCTTTACTCTCTTCCCTCTCATATCCATAGCTGACAAATTAATATTCTTGAAGCACAAATCTGTTTTATTTCTCTCCTCAAAAAGCTTCAGTAGCTCCTTAGAACCCCAAGAATTAAATAAAAACTTTTCTGTTCAGCATTTGCACTTGAACAAATTGTCATCAATGTATGGATGTCTGGAATGCTTTTCTTCCTCACTTCTCCTTGGAATTCCTAGCTGGAATCATGTTTCATTTCAGGTGCCTCTTCCTTTAATATATCTTTCCTGATCTCAGTTAATGCTACCCACAAAAGAGTTACTTTGCATATACTTTGTATTACTTATGTGCTGTATCCCCATAGTGGAAAAGTAGTTTATTGCCTACAAACAGTGAGTACTATGTTCCAGGACCTGTGTTAAATACTGTGGATATCAACACAAACAAAAAGAAAAAAGGTTCCTGCTAAGGAGCTTACCTCCTAAGGTGGAAGACAACTATGGAAATAAGCTCTATAATACTTGTACTAACTGATTAAATATGCTAGAGGGGAACCATACAATATAGTAGCACAACAATTTGCCAGTCGGGAAAGACTTCTGATGCCCAAGATTGCTTAACATATGTGTGCTCCTTTGCAAAGTAAAACTTCAGCTGAATTCAGAGACACTTATAATTGCCAAAACCAGTCTTGATCAATTCAGAGAGAAAAGCAAACATCTTCCTTTCTGACTAAAGAGCAGCAATGTATTTGCTTTCTGATTTTTTTTTTTAATTTATAGTTAACTTCTCCCTAGACTCCTCGTTCCTGCCTGATTTCCCAATTGATAATATTTCTCTGTTAACCTTGACTTAGCCGTAAATGCCTCAAATAGTATAAATCTTACCCTTTCCCATTCCCCTTTGAACAGATGAATACATTGTCTCACTGTTTCATCTTGCAAACTTCTTTTTCTCAGGCAATAAATGCAATTATAATCTTTATAAACTGTGATCTGACTCTAGTTCATTTCAAATCCCCCTTCTGGATATGGTGTTTTTTCTGTTTTAGGAGTTCACAGGGGTTTTTATTTTAACACAACGTATAAAAGGGAACAGACAGCTAGAAGTTAACAGGAAGATGGTAGTAAAAGTCTGAAGAGTCAGCTGGAAGGAGAATTGAAAGCAGAAACTGCATCATTTTTCTTTTTGTTTCCCCAGCATCTATTATCATAGTGCCTTCTTGCACATAGTAGACACTTTAATAAATGCTTATTGAATTGAAGTAAATTTAGTCAAACCTACCAATTTTGAATGAAAATAGGGCCCAGAGAAACCAAGTGACTTTATAAAAATCACATAAAAAGTATCAGCCATAATTCAAATCCAGGCCTTTGGATATTAAATGCAGTGAATTTCTTACTATTCACCTCATTGTTTGAGCAACAAGCTAAATTGCTTAGACCTTTAATTATTCACTTAGGCTGTTTCTTAATACTCTAGTAGTCTGGATTCTTTCTAGCCCTGAGCAGACCAGGCTTAGGAAGGAGTTGGCTAGAAGAGTGAGTGGCTTCTCCCAATTTGGCCTTATCTAGCATTGGTCACAAGACAAATAGTACAGAAGCTTGCTTCAGGAACAGATGTAGAAGATTAGATGTCTACAAGATTGATTTAGGATTTCTTGACAAAGTAATTAAAGTGGTAATTCCGAAAGTCATTTGGCCATAGACATCTTTAGACTTAAAATACATTGTATTTTAACAGTTCATAATATTGTAATAGTTCATAGTTTCATATTTAGTATTAGAGGGAAAAATATAAAAACTTTCATGTAAAATTCTTATTTACATTATACTTATAAAACAGTTTGAGAAATGCTAGTTTAAAACAGAATATACACTAGTGATATTCTTACACTATGGTTGATTGTTTTTTATCTTGAGGCTATAAGACAATACTATATTCTCACTAAGCTAAAATTAACATTATCAAAGTAAAGGCATAGAGTGGTACTGGTGGGAATGCTAGAACAAGACCAAGAAAGAATACTGTATAAGAATTTTTCTAAAAAAAAAGATTAAAGATTAGTTGTGTATACTTCTAATGTACTAGATGCAATTACAGAGAAGGCTAAGAATAACCCAGAGAGCAGAGACAAATGCCTAGTAGCCACTGGTTAAGGTTAAAATAATTTTCTGGTTGTGGGAGAGGACACATAAATGACCTACTGCCTTTGAAAGCTTTTCATAGTAGCCTGCAACTCTTGCTTCAGATCAAAGAATAAAATTCATTCCATAATTAGGAAGGCTAATGAATGTGGATGAGAAGGAAACTGAGTTCCACTATTATCACAAGTTGTCTCTCCTGGCCTACAGTCTCAGAAATATGAAAAACAGATCTCTAATTAAAAAACTCAGAGTCCTTAATCTAGACTTCTATTTACACATCTCAAAGTCAGGATGTTAAAAATTTATTTTAAAAAAATCATTTGTTTGATTTACTAAATCAAACTGTAGCTTTATTTGAGCTACAGTTTATAAGACTGAAGCTAGATAGAGAGCTAATCTAATCAAATTGTTATGGTCTAAGGAGGTGAAAGCAAATGTTTGGTGTAGATATTTGGATAGAATAAGGGTTAGAGGAACTAAAAGAGAAATAGTTTTGTTGTCCTTTAAGAAAATCCAATATTTGAAACCTGGACTTACTAAACACAGAAATTAAGCAATAATTATTTTTACAAAATGATTTTCTTTACATAGATATTTGTTATAGGATTATCATTTAAATCCTCTAGAGCATTTATAATGATTACATTTGTCAATATTTTATTTGTGTAGTTTTTAAAGAACTCGCATACAAATGCTCTTTAAAAAAGAAAAACTTTTGGGGGCAACTAGATGGCACAGTGGAGAGAACACCAGCATTGAAGTCAAGAGGACCTGAGTTCAAATTTGAGCTCAGACACTTAACATTTCCTTACTGTGTGACCCTGGGTACACTTAACCCCAATTGCCTCAGTAAAAGAAAAAGAAAAACTTTAAAAACAAAAACAGGGTTTGTAGTATGCCCCGATCATCTAAGATTGAAACATTTACTTGCAGGATGCCAGAGACCTGCATCTTTGACAGACACAGGAAGACTGGAGTATTCTGCACTGGTTTACCATGAATTTGGATTCAGGTTCTTTTCATTGTCTGTGTAAACAAAATTATAAGTATCTTTTTTTTCTAAATATTTTCATTTTTTCCCAGTTACATTTAAAACAATTTTAACATGTTTTTAAAACTTTAAGTTCCATATTCTCTCTCCATTCGCAGCCCCATTAAGAAAACATGAAGTTATATAAAACATTTCGATAAAACTTATATTGCAAAATAAAGCATAGATTTCCTATACACATCTTTAAAAAAAAAAAATTAGGCTAAAAAAAAAAAGATAGAGTATGCTTCCATCTGTATTCAGACACAATCATTTCTTTCTCCGGATATGAATAGATCTTTGCTGATGATATGATGCTATACTTAGAGAACCCCAGAGATTCTACTAAAAAGTTATTAGAAATAATCCACAATTTTAGCAAAGTTGCTGGTTATAAAATAAACCCACATAAGTCATCAGCATTCTTATATATCACTAACAAAATCCAACAGTCAGAGTTACAAAGAGAAATCCCATTCAAAGTAACTACTGATAGTATAAAATATTTAGGAATCTATCTGCCAAGGGAAAATCAGAAATTTTATGAGAAAAACTACAAAACACTTTCCACACAAATTAAGTCTGAACTAACTGGAAAAATATTAAATGCTCTTGGATTGGGCGAGCAAATATAATAAAGATGACAATACTACCTAAACTAATCTATTTATTTAGCGCTATACCAATCAGACTTCCCAAAAACTATTTTGATGACCTAGAAAAAATAACAACAAAGTTCATATGGAAAAACAAAAGGTCAAGAATTTCAAGGGAATTAATGAAAAAAAAATCAAATGAAGGTGGCCTAGCTGTACCAGATCTAAAATTATATTATAAGGCAGTGGTTACTAAAACTATCTGGTATTGGCTAAGAAACAGACTAGTTGATCAACGGATATGAATAGAATTTTTCATCATAAGTACTTCAGAGTAGTCTTAGATCAGTGTATTGCTGAGAATAGCAGTCATTCACAGCTGACCATACCAGAATATTTTAATTTGTACACAGTCCATTTCACTTTTCTTCAGTTTATGAAGGACTTTGCAGGTTTTTCTGAAAGTATTCTATTCATCATCTCCAAAAGAACAATAATATCCAACATAGTCACATACCACAATTTATTCAGCCATTCCCCAACTTATGGGCATCTCCTCAATTTCTAATTTTTTGCCTTGAGAAGAGAGCTGCTATAAATATTTTTGTACATATATGTCCTTATTTTTTAAAATCTCTTTGGGATTTATGCCTAGTAGTGGTATTATTAGATCAAAGAATAGTCCTTTGGGCATAGTTCATATTTTTTGATCATTTATGAATCAGAACATGGCTCTTATTTTTTGCAAATTTAACTCAGTTCCTTATAGGTTTGAAAAATGAGGCCTTATCAAAGAAACTTGCTTCAAAATTCTTTTTACAATTACTATTATTAGCTGTATTCCTCCCCACCCCTGTTTATTCTATTCTCTTTCTTTCCTTTTATCCTGTTGTTCCTCAAAAGTGTTTTGCTACTGACCATTCCCTCAATATGCCCTCTCTTCTATCACCCTCTCCCCTTTCTGTTTCCCTGTATTCTTCTATTTTCTTATGGAGTAAGGTAGATTTCTATAACCATATTGAGTGTGTGTGTTCACTCATTTATCCGTTCTTCTCCCTCTTTCTCGCCATTGTAAAAACTTTTTCTTGCTTCTTTTATGACAGATAATTTATACCATTCCACTTCTCCCTTTCCCTTTCTTCTAATTCATTCCTCTCTCATCCCTTAATTTTATTTTTAAATTTATTTTTTTCTTGGTTACACATGTATATTCTTTTTTAAAAACACATTTCCTTATCAGTCATGTTGGGAGAAAAACATTACAACAAAAAGGGAAAAACCACAAGAGGGAAAAAAAAACAGAAGAAAAAGAAGGGGAAAAAAAGTGAACATAGTGTGTGTTGATTTATGTTCAATGTCCATAGTTCTCTCTCTAGGTGCAATGGTGTTTTCTATCCAGATTTATTGAGATTGCCTTGAATCACTGAACCATTGAAAAGAACCAAATCTTTTATACCTGATCATTGCACAATCTTGCTGTTACCGTATACAATGAATTCTTGATTCTGCCTGTTTTGCTCAGTATCAGTTTGTGCAAGTCTTTACAAGCTTTTCTAAAAAAACAGTTTATTCATCATTTTTAATAGAACAATAATATCCCAATACTTTCTTATATCATAACTTATTTAGCCATTTCACCAAGTGATGGGCATCTAATCATTTCCCAATTCTTTGCCACCACAAAAAGGGCTGCTACAAACATTTTTGCACCTGTGAATCCTTTTCCCTCTTTTATGATTTCCTTGAGATACAGACCCAATAGTGGTATTGCTGGATCAAAGGGATATACACAGTTTTATAAACCTTTGGGCATAGTTCCAAATTGCACTCCAGAATGGTTGGACTACTTCACAACTCTACCAGTAATGCATTAATGTCCCAGTTTTCCCACATCCCTTCCAACATTTATCATTGTCATTTCCTATCATCTTAGCCAATCTGATAGAAGTGAGATGGTACCTCAGAGTTGTTTTAATTTGCATTTTTCTAATCAATAGTGATTTAGAGCATTTTTTAATACGACTGATGGCTTTAATTTCTTTATTTGAAAATTGTTCATATCCTTTGATCATTTACCAGTTGGAGAATGACTTTTAATCTTATAAATCTGACATAATTCTTTATATATTTTAGAAATAAAGGCCTTTAGGGGCAACTAATTGGTATAGTGGATAGAGCACCAGCTCTGAAGTCAGGAGGATCTAAGTTCAAATTTGACCTCAGACACTTAACACTTCCTGTCTGTGTGACCCTGGACAAGTTACTTAACCTCAATTGGCTCAGCAACAACAACAAAATAATAATAATACAAATGAGACCTTTATTATTAGAAACATTGGCTATAAAAATTTTTTTCTAGCTTTGTATTTTCCTTTTAATCTTATTTATGTTGATTTTGTTTATGCAAAATCTTTTTAATTTGATGTAATCAAAGTTTGTCTCCCCTGATCTCTGGAGCCACATATAAAAATCATTGAAATCTCACATATGATACTGGATTCTTTGAGATGAAAGTCCAATTCAGCCCTGGAGGCAGAATGGATTCTGTTCTGCCTCTAGACAATTTCTCCCTCTCAGAAACTCAAGTAAAATATTAAAAAGTCTCTAATCTCTATCTTGCCTCAGTTTCTCCAGCATTACACTAAAAAATAATTTTTTGCCAGTTTGATTGATATGGCACTAAATAAGTGCATCAATTTAGCAGAATTTTCATTTTTATTATATTAGCTCAGCCTACCCATGAGTAATTAATATTTTTCTAATTGTTTAGATCTAAATTTACTTGTATGAAAAGTGTTTTATAATTACGTACATGTAGTTCATATAGTTCCATATAATCTTGGCAGATAGATACCCAAATATCTTGTCTATAGTTATTTTAAATGGAATTTCTCTTTCTTGCTGCTGAGCTTTGTTGGCAATATATAGAAATTCTTATGATTTGTGTAAGTTTATTTATATCCTGCAACTTTGTTAAAGCTCTTAATTGTTTTAAGTAGATTCTTAGATGATTCTCTAGGATTCTTTAAGTATACCATCATATCATCTGCAAAGAGTGATAGTTTTATCTACACGTTGTCTATTCCAATTATTTTAATTTCTTTTTCTTTTCTTATTGCAAAAGTCAACATTTCTAGTACAATGTTGAATAATGGTGATAATGAGTATCTTTGTTTCACCCCTGGGCTTATTAGGAATGTATCTAGCTTTTCCCCATTACAAATAATGCTTGCAGATGTTTTAGATAAATGCTGCTTATCATTTTAAGGAAAACTCTTTATTCCTAAGCTCTCTAGAGTTTTTAATAGGAGTGGATGCTATATTTTGTCAAAAACATCTATTGAAATTATCATTAATAATTTATGTTAGTTTTGTTATTGATATTTTATTTTATTAGATATCATCCCTTCAAATTCAAAGTATACTTGTGCCCTCTGCCTAGATATATTCTTATTCCTTCTAACTGCCATAATAATGAGAAAGTTCTAATGTGTTATAGATATCATCCTCCCATGTACAAATATAAACAGATAAACCTTATTAAATCCTTTATGAAATCACTTTCTTATTTACCTCCTTATGCTTCTTCTGAATCCTATATTTAAAAATCACATTTTCTATTGAGTTCTGATCTCTTCATTACAAATGCTTGAAAATCTTCTATTTCGTTGAATTTCCACTTTTTCCCCTAAAGGATTATACTCACTTTTCCTGGGTAGGTGACTCTTAGTTGTAATTCTAGCTCCATTATTCTCTGGAAAATCATATTCCAAGCCCTCTGGTTCTGTAATGTAGGAGCTGCTAAATCTTAAGTTATCCTGACTGTGGCTTTACTATACTTGAATTGTTTCTTTCTGGATGCTTGCACCATTTTCTCCTTGACCTTAGAGTTCTGGAATTTGGCTATAATATATCTGGGAGTTTTCATTTTGGAATCTCTTTCAGGAGATGATTAGTGGATTCTTTCAATTTCTATTTTACCCTTTGGTTCTAGAATATCAGGAGAGTTTTACTTGATAATTTCTTGAAAGATGATTTCTAGCCTACATGTGCAAAAATGTTTATAGCAGCCCTTTTTATAGCAGTAAAGAACAGGAAGCTGAGTGGATGGCCATCAATTGGAGAATGACTGAATAAGTTATGGTATATGAATGTTATGGAATATTATTTTCTATAAGAAATTATCAGCAGAATGATTTCAGAAAGGCCTGGAGAGACTTACATGAACTAATGCTGAGTGAAGTGAATAGAAACAAGAGAACATTGTACACAGCAACAACAAGGTTATGTGATGATCAATTTTGATGGATGTGCTTCTTTTCAACAATGAGATGATTCAGGCCAATTCCAATAGATTTGTGATGGAGAGAGCCATCTGCATTCAGAAGGACTGTGAGTACTGAATGTAGATCACAGCATAGTATTTTTACCTTTTTTGTTGGTTGTTTGCTTGCTTTCTGTTTTTTCTCATTTTTTTCTCCTTTTTGATCTGATTTTTCTTGTGCAACATGATAAGTGTGGAAATATGTATAGAAGAATTGTACATGTTTAACATATAGTGGATTACTTGCTATCTAGGAGAGGGGATGAAGAAAGGTAGGAAGAAAAAAATGGAACACAAGGTTTTGCAAGGGTGAATGTTGAAAACTATCTTTGCATATATTTTGAAAATAAAAAAATCTATTTTTTTTTAAAAGAAAGATGATATCTAGGCTCTTTTTGATCATGGTTTTCAGGTAGAACAATAATTTTAAAATTATCTCTCCTGGATTTATTTTTCAGATCAGTTTTGGAGTTTTGTTTGTTTGTTTGTTTTGCCAATGAGCTATTTCATACTTTTTCTATTTTTTTCATTCTTTGGTTTTGCTTTATTGTATCTTGATTTCTCATAAAGTTATTAACTTCCATTTGCTCAATTCGAGTTTTTAAGGAATTAGTTTCCTCAATGAGCTTTTGTACATCCTTTCCCATTTGACCAATTTTGCTTTTTTCAAGCATTCTTCTCCTCATTACCTTTTTGTATTTCCTTTTGCACCACTCTCATTTCTCTTCCTAATTTTTCCTCTACCTTTCTTACTTGATTTTCAAAATATCTTTTGAGCTCTTCCATGGCCTGAAACCAATTCTTATTTTTCTTAGAGGATTTTTATGTAGGAACTTTGACTTGATTATCTTCTTTTGAGTTATATGTTTTGATCTTCCTTGCCACCATAGTAACTTTATGTGGTCAGAATATTTTTCTGTTGTCTGCTCATTTTCCTAACCTATTATTTGGCTTCTCTGCCTCCAGAATGGAGGGTTTCCTGTTCCAAGCTTTAGGAGTTTTGTGCAGCTATTTTCAGAGATTCTTCTAGGAACCTGACCATTAGCATTCTTTTCTGCCCTGGAATTGTTAGGAGTATTTCCCCACTGTAACTCTAAGTTCTAGTGTGCTAAAGCAACAGAAATCTTCCTTAGAGTTAGTAAAGAGACCTCCTGTGAGCTGAGGCCTTCAGAAGCTGCCACCGCCACCACCACCACTCCCCACATCCATTCCTGATATGCCAATTTCCCAAGGTCCTCTCACCCTACTGACAAACCTTTCTTCTTGACCTTCCAAGTTGTCTTTGATGTCTTTAGGCTGAGAGGTCTGGAAGCCAGCAGTACTCTCATTGATTCAGAGGTCCCTAGTCCAGTTCCTGCTTTGCTAGAATTGGGGCCAAGACTGCACAGGAACTGTATGTTAGACTCCCACCCTGGTGCCAGAGACCTTTCCTGCTGACCTTCTGTGGAGTTTCAGAAGGGATCCCAAAAGGTTGAGGGTCACAGACCAATATCTTAAGGAGTCTCAAAAGAATTTGCAGGCTTGAACTCATGTCCAAATCAAGAGAAAATTATTGTCATTGTAATGCCAACTAAAGCAGAGAGAGAAAGAATTACAAAAGAATTTAGCAGAGTCAGAAGTAAGGAGACAAATTTATCCGTTCTTCATATCACTGCTATGGTAATATTTTTTATGGCTCAGAGATAGAATTGAGGAATGATCTATTCACTATTGTCTTAAGAATTTGGATATCACTGATTGAGAGCTTATTTGATAGTCAGCAATGTTTTTAGAACTATCCTAAGGCCAGAAGATTTTAGAATCAGACAGATTATTAGAACAAAAGCACTCTAAGTTCAGGAGACCCCATCACTGCTATGTTTCCCTTAGGAATTGTACCCCATCATTTCTAAATTGTCTTTGGCTAGAAAATTGTTCTACTCTTTGTGTATTCTGATGTTCAAAAATTTGTTTAAAGTCGTTATTTAAAGGAATTTGGAGCAGTTTGGGGGAGAACATGGCAAATTTCTGCCTTTATTCTGACATCTATCGGTGTCTTTTAAATCACCAGATTAAACCATCACCTAACCAAGCTCTTTTGGCAAGTTCAGGGGTGGGAAAGAAGTGATACAATTAAGTAATGCCATGTGACCCCAAGAAATGAGTTTGGGGTTCTGTTCTATTTAACTTTCCTTTTTTTCAGTTTTAGGTACAGAGAATGGTATTTCCTATCTGGAAGCTCAATATGGCTCAAAGTGAGGATCTTAGAGCCCAGGATTCCAGATTAACACTGAGAAGCCAGGGTCCAAACACTTGGACCAGAACTTGATGTAATTGATCCTCGAAAAACTTAATTAAACAGTGAACCTGATTCCTGCCCCCCCTTTCCCAAAGTATGAGGTAGTAGAGGAATTAAACCCTGAAGTACTGGAGGAATTGTTTATATGTTTGCTCTTGTTATACCTTTAAATATTTCTTTGTTAAAGCTAATCTGAATTTAAGTAGTTAAATGGAACAAGGTTGCTAGCACTGTGCCCCTAAAACTAGAGGAATACTATCAGTGGGAGGTACAGCCAATGATCTGAATGAAAGAAACCCTAAAATGCTGTTTACTGGAGAATTTGGGAGAAAGAGTAAAATGTAACAAGCCTGGCCTTCAGAGACTAGGACCAAAGTAAACCCAGGTTACAAACATAAAGTTTATGTAACCCCTGACCTAGAGTCCATTGGCATGGGGCATTCCCCCCATTTTTGGAGATGAATGCCTTCCCCTGGCCTGGGCGAAGTTGCTGAGTTCCATTCTTTGTCAGTGCTCTTTGGGACCTTCTTCAAGCTTTGCAAGAATTTCTGGCTTTCCTTTTCAAAAAGGAAATTAGGGAGAAGTCAACATTACTTGAAGTTGCTGAAAGAACACTTTGGGAGGAAGCCAACATAAGTGGAGCTGACAGTCTCCATCATTTCCCTACCCAGTAGGTTGCTACAACAGGGATAGTGAAGAACTTCCTTCAGGTAAGACCTAGAACTCTCTCTTATTTAAGCTGTTACCTTTCTCCCAATTGGAGAGCTCCTTCATTATCTGGTATATGTTCTCCAATTTACCCTTCTCTGATTTTTTTTTTGCTATGATTATTCATTATGGAACTGGTGTTTGGTGAGAAAGAAGTCAAGCCTTAGATAAAGAGTTTGGGGTCCTCCTTCCTTCCAATAATGAAATAATGATCAGAAGTTTGATAGAATCTGCCCATTATATCTCCTAACCAAAACTTCTTAAATTGTGGGTCCAATCCTATATGAGGTTGCATAATTGAGTGTGAGGATCACAAAATATTTAGCAACAGTAAAAGGATTCTGATCACAACAACCAAAAATTAGTTTAAATTTGAATGTATAATGAATCCAAGGTGTTTCTGGCAGAGCTTGCCCATGTGGTATTACACGACTTTGGCTGCAGCCTTGTTTCTGAACACATGACACATGTGCACTTTGCACTGTGAATACAAGAATGCTGCCAGAAAAACCTTTGGCTTAGATTTGAGATGGGTTCGTGTAAAAATTTCTTGGGTGAAAAAGGATCATAAGAGGAAGAAATTTAATGCTCTGTCCTAGACTAAAAAATATAAAAAGGATCAGATAAACAGACTTCTATTCTGGGAATCCTTCTTTCTGAAGAGAGCAGACCAAATTCCTGCTTTTCCTCCTGACAATAATGAAAGTTCTCTTTTGGAGAAAGAAGGGATGAGGAGAAAATTAGAGATGTCTATTCTTCTTCCCTTCAGACCATACAGGGATAGGCCTGGCCACATGAGGAGCTTCATACAAGTGAGGCCTTTCTTATCTATAAATGCCCTCTTTTATTTATAATTAAGCATGAGAAGAATTGTTGAGGTCATTAAAATACATTTAAATTAAGTCAATTGAATCGTCAGCTCATAGTAAAAAAAAAAAAAAAAAATAGAGCTTGGGAAAGGACCAATGACAAGGAAAATCTATAAATAGTACATCTTTGTAAGGAAAAAAAAAAGTCTTAAGTTGATTTGTTCTTCTGCGACATGCATAGGTTTTCAAGAGAAGATATCTAAATTTACAATTCTCTACCTTACTATTGGAGGACATGCTTTTTTGCAGCAGTACCAGGTCTTTTTTAGAAAAGGAAACTTGCACCAAGATAAAAATTAGATTTCCTAACATGGTACCAATTTGGCACAAAGCTTATTGCCATCATATAGTAAAGACAAGAATGTGGACTGTGAAGATGATTACTTTGATCTTTTAGCTTAGCTTTTGTACCTTTGGTTTACTTATTTTGGTGGCAAAACCCAAAGAACTTTAGGAGTTTGAGGAAAACCAAAAGCTCAATATAATTAGTTCTTTGTAGTTTTTTAGAAGGCAGAGCCTAAATCATTTGAAGGGAATGCAAATTAATAATTAAGATAAGATTTAAAGAGGATTTGATAGGTAGTTGAAGCCCAAGATAAGTAGGAATATTGTAAGAAAGCTTCTAGCCTTTGACAAGGCCATTGTCAATGATAGTTGAAAAACAAGGAAAATGGGATAGGTGCTGCTAGGTTGAAGAAGAGTAAATATCTTTTTTTTTTTAAGGAAAAGTCTGTGAACTATAGGTCAGTGAACTTGACTTGAATTCTTGGCAACATTTTAGAACATATTATTTAAGGAATTGTTAGTGAGCACTTAAAATATTCTAAGCGTTTAGTCCCTCAATTTGTTCACTTCCCATGAGTTCCTCTTCCACCTTACCTCAGCCACACACAAAGGTCATATCTTTGATCTCAGCCATCATACATAATTATGGATTCCTTTGTGTTCAAGAATTATGAAATCTCCTTATCTGACCATAATCTGTTGGTTTTTTTGCTCATCCTCAATCTTTTCTTCCAAAACTCTATTCTTCTTAAGCACTATGACCTCCATTCCCCTGACTCTTCAATTTTCTCCCAAGTCATCTTGAAGGGACGCTAAAAGTCCTTGAAGGACAAATTCTCCTTGAATTCTGCCACTGTGAGGACCTCACCCAAGGACAAGCAGCTTCATTATGTTGTTTGGGTGGGGCTGGTTGAGTCCTGAGCTAAAGAATTCCAACCCTATTGAATTAAAGAAATTCAATTCTATTCAAATTCCAGCTCAAGTTTAAACCCAGCTTGTAGATAAAAAGAGCCAACTTGGAACAACTCCTTACAGAGGATTTGACATGCCATGCCATGCTATGCCATGCTATGCCAAGGAAACCTCTACCCACTGGAATAATATTCTCTTCCAGTCCTACTCTCTCTTTATCTTCATCTATTTCCTTAATGAGACTTTATGCCTCTCTTTCAGGATTTCTGTACTAGAAACTACTTCCCAATCTCTATAATAAACCTCTTTTATCAATCTAGCTTTTTGGGTTTGTAAATTCCTTTACAGAGAATCCCTGCACCACCAGAAGGGGGATCCCCAAAACTTCCTATCCTTGCACCAAATCCCAAGGGAGTGTAGGGGAACCAAACCTCTCCACTTGGTTCCCTGAACCCTGAAACTGCCACTAGACCTCATCATTTAACTTCTGACCACCAGGAATCCTAATCTCATTTGGTTCCCTGACAACCCTAAATCTAGACCTCATCATTAGGTTCCCTGATAGAAGGGAACTCCCAAACCTAAACCTCATCAATTCTCTCTTGCACTAATAATAGGGTACACCTAGGAGAAATCTAGCAGTAATCCTAAGGCCCCCAGACTTTAGGAGTGCTATTGTTCTAACAATCTGTTTGTCAATGATTTTAAAGTCTCCTGGCTTTAGGAATACAACATCATAGTCCTAGAGATTTTGCTGACAGCCAGATAATAATCTATTAGTGATTAAAAAAAAAAAAGGTTTCTGAGAGAAATGGTGAAGAGCATACAAGACCACTCCTCAGTTCTACCTCTGTCATAAAATTAGCATATCAGTGACATGAAGAATCAGATTTCTTTGTCTTTTCCCGTAAATTTATCTTCTTGCTCCTGGTTCTTTGCTAAATCCTTGGTGTTATAATTATAATAAATATTGCCCCTTGACTTGGGAGATGGGTTCAAGTCTGAAAATTCTTTTGAGATACTTCACGACTCTGGTCTGCTTTTTGGGGGTCTCCTTTTGAACCTTAACATTTGGTGCCTTATACAGAGAGAGTCTTCCTTCTCCTGGCTTCATCCCCTCCTTGTCAAGATAAGATCCCCTTCTTTTCTCTCTTGATCCTTTAGTTAGGACATCCCAAGCAAGTGGGAAAAGGCTTATCTGGATTGTCTTGAATTCCAAGATCAGCAGATTTTCCTTGACTGGGGACACCCAGACTTGGAAATTCTTGCAATTCTCAGCAAACTAACCTTTGCTATTTTTTCACCTTCCTTGGGATGCCAAGAGAAGATAATGTGCTATAAGATGGCTTATGGAAAGAACTAAACTTTGCCACCTTTTTCATGCCAGGAGAGAAACTTTATGATTCTTGGCAAAGATGCAACAGTCCTCTTCCATATCATTTTTCTCTGTGTCTATATCTCTGTGCAGAACATCTGTGTCATGTTTGTTCTGTAAGCTAAATTTTGTTATCTGGAAATGTTTAAAATGCAGCCAGCAAGAAACACAATTTCTATGCTGTGGTTAGAATGCTGGAAAATATTTATTAAAATCCTTGATTCCCCCCTTAAAGAGAAAAGACTGACTTGTTTCCTGTGAACCCCAACTCTGACCAAGCTGGGGGCTACAGAAATAAAATTAGCTAATTAAAATTATAGAACTGCTAAAATAATATCTTAGCAGATTCTCAAGGTTTTGAGAGCAAAATCACTAAGGAGTCTGACAATTAATCATTTTAAGATTGCAAAGAAAATTCCTGAAACATTAAGGATAATTCCAAGAATTTGCTCCTTTATGAAAGAAGGGAATGAAAAAGAAAAAAGAAAAAAAGACTAGGTAAATAGCAACTTTTTGATAATCCTTCCTTGATTCCTGTCTTGTCCCAAGACCCCTTCTGTTCCATTGGGAAAACAATAAGTATAAAGGGACCCTCTCCACAACCTGATTACTCAGCATACCTCACTCCCCAGATTCCTGAGTATATCTCATTTGTGGGAAGCTAACAAGATCCATATAGCCCAACTCTTTCTCATCTCAGATCAGACTGTATGGGATAAACTGAGTAAAGACCTCTCATATGTGGCCTTGATCTAAGCCCTAATTGTGACTTCAGACTTAGCAATAACAAAGTGAGAGATAGCTAAAAGCTGCAGATGTTCCATTATCTTAGATAAACAAACATTTCCCTCCTGTCTTCCCTTCCTTCCCCACCTTTTCATTAGCATTTAAGTCTCTAATAAGTAAAGTATGTTGTGGGGTCAATAGTCTCTAGCCAATGGGAGAAAAGATCAAGGTTGGGGGAAGAGGCTTCTAGTCTATATAATTTTGTGTTTTTGCAGTTTTCACTTTGTACTCACTATTGACATCTTGTCTGTTGGGAATTGCCTTTTCTCTCAAGAGAGAGAGTAATAAATCCTTTTTTGCTTTTTTTTATCTTGAGGGTGTCTGATTTTAATTTGGGTAAAGGTCACTGTCCCACACAGTTTGGGGGTTTGTTTAGGGATATTTCCTGTTTGTGAGGGGTCTCTCTGGGACCAAATCCTTGGGCAGATTCCCTCGGAGAGTTCTCTGGTGGTCTTTGGTGGTTGTTAGACTTGACTCTGAACTCTTGTTCCATCAAGTAAACTCCTAAAGAGAGACACTCAGAGAAAGCAAAAAAAAAAAAAAAAAAAAAAAAAAAAAAAAAAAACCGAAAGCAGGCTAGCAAAGATAGGGGATTAATTCAGCTCAGGAGATAAGCCACCTAAGAAAAATTTGAAATCAGTCAGATAAGTTATGCACAACCCAGGTAGAGTAAGCAACTGGGGAGGAGGAGAGGCTAAAAAGAGAGTAAGATCTTGTGAACCTTAGGAAAGGCTCATTTCTCTTGGTAAGATTGGATGATTCCTCCATACTTTTCTTTTGTCAAGAATTGGTGAGCCACTTGGGTGGCTGGGATTGGGATAGGGAGAATTTAGGTGATTAGAATTCATAAAAGGCTCCCATTTCCCTTTGATAATTGGAAAATTCTAAGTGATTTGAGTCGATAAGGATTCTCACATTTTTCTTTGGTAAGAGTGAAAAGGTAGGGGAACTGTTCCCTTTAAGATTATCACTCTTAGAACTTTGTGTTCCTTTTGATCAGTTTCTCCCAGGCTCCAAGGAGTTGAGACAGAGCCCAAACCTTTCAGAATAAGAGAATCAACTCCCATAGAAATTCTAAATTCTCAACATACCCATTTCTGGGATGGAGGGTGAATTAGTCACTGGGCCACAGACCAGCATCGGGACAGCATCGGTTTAAATTTCTCCTACACTCTCCCCCAGGATCCTAAAGTTCACCAATTTTTTTAAAGCCCTGTAGATAAGACTTGAAAGGGCAGTTTTCTGCCACCTTAAATTTTGGAACTCCATGTTTAAATTGGAATTCTGATTCTGAAATTCTGTGAGATAATTACTATTAACTAGTGTGTCTTAAAATTGTGAACTTGTTTATTCTGGTATAAGTTTTTAAAAATATGCATGCATTGATACTGAAGTATTGTTACTAGAAATTTAAATCTGTATTTGATTTGATTTTAAGTTAAAACATTTTGGTTCTCTTGGTAACTTGCCTAAAGAGGTGACATGTTTGTATTTACTATTAAGTGAAATATATTTAAGTTACTATGTTGCTTTCTAAATTGTATATTGGGTAATTTGTAAAAATTGTATGAGTTGTACTTTAACATTTTGTCAGCCCAACTGGATAAGTAGTATGAATTTTGTGAAACTTAGTCTAAAATTATTTAGATATTACCTATATTCTGAATCTAAAGGTTTGGCTTCCTTTCTCCCTCTAAAAAAGCAGTAAAAACAAGAAAATTTGGCATGTAGAGATATGTGTGATTGCAAAACAAACTGTATCTGAAAAATATGTAATATGTCTAAAGATAAATAAGAAGATATTTATCTTTAGATATCTCTCAAGGATCATATATCCTAAATAACTATTGACTATACCTACTTACATTGATAACAATATCAATTGTTATCTCCCTCTGGAAAGAGAGAGGCTGGCTTCAAAATATTCAAATTAGGATTTAATGAAATTACATCAGTGGGGATGGGCAGAAGGTTTCCCCTGGACTCTGCTGCTTTAAGAGGAGTTAGTGGAATAATACTGGAATTAATTGTACCTAAGTATGGATTGGTAGAGACTATTGATTCTGATAAAGGAATATATTTTCCTTCTAAGATTTTATAAGAAATAAGAGGGATTGCAAATCAAGTGGCAATTCCATAACTTGGACATCTGCCTTCATCAGGGAAACCGGAAAGAATGAATCAGATTCTTAAAAACAATTACTAAATTGATGTTAGAGATTAAATTGCTTTGGACCAAATATTTGTTTATTATTACTTTGTTAAAGAATTAGAACTGGGTGCAGGATAGCAAATAAACCCCCATAAATCCTCAGCATTTTTATACATCACCATCAAAATCCAACAGCAAGAGATACAAAGAGAAATTCCATTCAAAATAACTGTGGATAGTATAAAATATTTGGGAATGTATCTACCAAAGGAAAGTCAGGAATTATATGAGGAAAATCACAAAACATTTTCCACACAAATAAAGTCAGATTTAAATAATTGGAAAAATATTAAGTGCTCTTGGATAGGCCAAGCAAATATAATAAAGATAATAATACTCCCTAAATTAATCTATTTATTTAGTGCTATACCAATCAGACTCCCAAGAAATTATTTTAATGACCTAGAAAAAATAACAACAAAATTCATATGGAAGAACAAAAGGTCGAGAATCTCAAGGGAATTAATGAAAAAAAAAAAAAAAAATGAAAGTGGCCTAGCTGTACCTGACCTAAAACTATATTATAAAGCAGCAGTCACCAAAACCATTTGGTATCGGCTAAGAAATAGATTAGTTGATCAGTGGAATAGGTTAGCTTCACAAGACAAAATAGTCAACTATAGCAATCTAGTGTTTGACTAACCCAAAGATCCTAACTTTTGGGATAAGAATTCATTATTTGACAAAAACTGCTGAGAAAACTGGAAATTAGTATGGCAGAAATTAGGCATTGATGCACACTTAACACCATACATCAAGATAAGACCAAAATGGGTCCATGATTTAGGCATAAAAAATGAAATTATAAATAAATTAGAGGAACATAGGATAGTTTACCTCTCGGACTTGTGGAGGAGGAAGGAGTTTGTGACCAAAGAAGAACTAGAGATCATTATTGATCACAAAATAGAAAATTTTGATTATATCAAATTAAAAGGTCTTTGTACAAACAAAACTAATGCAAACAAGGTTAGAAGGGAAGCAACAAAATGGGAAAATATTTTTACAGTTAAAGGTTCTGATAAAGACTTCATTTCCAAAATATATAGATAATCCACTCTATGAGAAATCAAGCCATTCTCCAATTGATAAATGGTCAAAGGTTATGAACAGACAATTTTCAGATGATGAAATTGAAACTATTTCCACTCATATGAAAGTGTTCCAAATCACTATTGATTAGAGAAATGCAAATTAAGACAGCTCTGAGATACCACTACACACCTGTCATTTTGGCTAAGATGACAGGAAAAAATAATGATGAATGTTGGAGGGGATGTGGGAAAACTGGGATATTGAGGCATTGTTGGTGGAGTTGGGAATGAATCCAACCATTCTGGAGAGCAATCTGGAATTATGCCCAAAAGTTATCAAACTGTACATACCCTTTGATCCAACAGTGTTACTACTGGGTTTATATCCCAAAGAGATACTAAAGAAAGGAAAGGGACCTGTATGTGCCAAAATGTTTGTGGCAGCCCTTTTTGTGGTGGCTAGAAAATTGGGAGTTTGGTATAGAAAAACTGAGAAAGAAAACAAAATGAAAATGAAAATTACTGGAAAATGAATGGATGCCCATCAATTGGAGAATGGTTGGGTAAATTGTGGTATATAAATGTTATGGAATATTATTGTTCTTTAAGAAATGACCAGCAGCATGTATTCTTATTGTGTATCTAATTTATATTTTTATATATTTAACATCTCCTGGTCATCCTGCCATCTAGGGGAGGGGGTGGGGGGGGTAAGAGGTGAAAAATTGGAACAAGAGGTTTGGCAATTGTTAATGCTGTAAAGTTACCCATGCATATATCCTGTAAATAAAAGGCTATTAAATAAAAATAAAAAAATAAAAAAAAAAGAAATGACCAGCAGGATGAATACAGAGAGGCTTGGAGACACTTACATGAACTGATGCTGAGTGAAATGAGCAGAACCAGGAGATCATTATATATATATACATATACATACATACATACACACACACTTCAACAACAATACTGTATGAGGATGTATTCTGATGGAAATGGATATCTTAAACAAAGAGAAGATCTAATTCAGTTCCAATTGATTAATGATGGACAGAATCAGCTACAACCAGAGAAGGAATACTAGGAAATGAGGATGAACAGTTACATTTTTGTTTTTCTTCTCAGGTTATTTTTACTTTCTGAATCCAATTCTTCCTGCACAACAAGAGAACTGTTCGGTTCTGCACATATATATTGTATCTAGGATATACTATAACATATTTAATATATGTAAGACTACTTGCCATCTAGGGGAGAGGTTGGAGGGAGGAAAGGGAAAAGTCAGAACATAAGTGAGTGCAAGGGATAATGTTGTAAAAAATTACCCTTGCATATGTACTGTCAATAAAAAGTTATAATAATAAAAAAATAAAAGTGCTATATAATCATTTTGGAGAAAAAAAAGAAAATTATAGATCAATCTCCCTAATGAATATTGATGCAAAAATCTTAAATAAAATATTAGCGAAGAGATTACAGAAAATCATCCCCCGCATAATACACCATGTTCAAGTAGGATTTATACCAAGAATGCAGGGCTGATTCAATATTAGGAAAACTATTACCATAATTAACTATATCAATAACCAAATTAACAAAAAACATATGATTATCTCAATAAATGCAGAAAAAGCATTTGATAAAATCCAACACCCATTCCTAATAAAAACACTAGAGAGTATAGGAATAAATGGACTTTTCCTTAAAATAGTCAGTAGTATCTCTTTAAAACCATCAGTAACCATCATATGTAATGTGGATAAACTAGAATCATTCTCAATAATATCAGGGGTAAAACAAGGTTAACCACAATCACCATTCATTATTATTTATTAAAATCTACTTTTAAAAGAAAAAAAAATTAAAAAGGAAAAGTAATAATAAAACAAATTATCACTCTTTGCAAATATATATATATTTAAAACCCCAGAAATCAACTAAAAACTATAAAAATTAATTAAAATCCTCTACAAATAATAAAATTTGCAGAAAAAAAAATACATAAATCCACATTCTTATATATCATTTAAAAATCCAACAAAAAAACAAAAAATTCCATTTAAAAACATTATATAAATATTTAAAATTTATCTGAGAAAATCAAAATATATATATATATATAAACTCAAAAACTTTACACAAATAATTCAAAATTAAACAATTAAAAAAATACCAAAATCTTGTGGAAAGGTCACTTAAAGAAAACAAACTACCTAAACTATCTATTTATTTATTACTATACAACTCCCAAAACTATTTTACAACCTAAAAAAAATAAAAAATTCATCAAAAAAAAAAATCAAAAAATTTCAAAAATTAAAAAAAAAAACAAAAAGTTCCTAGTTCAATCTAAAACATTTATAAAACAGGGTCATAAACCATTTGCTAAAAAAAAAACTATCAATAATACTTGGTTCACAAAACAAAATATAAACTATAACATTAATATTTAAAACCCCACTTTTGGGATAAAATTCCTTTAAAAAAACTGCGGGAAAATTAAAAATTGCAGAAAATAGGCATATACCACCTAACACTTATACCAAATAAGGTCAAAATGGATTAATTAAAAAAAAGAATATTACAAACAAATTAGAAAAACATAATAACCTCTTAATTTTAAAGGAAAAATTTGTTAAAAAAAACAAAATCATTACTTCACAAAAAATAAATTATAAATTAAAATTTTTTAAAACAAAACTACATTATGCATTATTGGTTTGTAACAATCCAACCATTTTAATATTTGAACTATTAAAAATTTCAAACTTATCCCTATATCAAATTTACTACATTATATCCCAAAATTACAAAAAAGGGAAAGGGACCTTATTGCCAATTTTTGCCCTTTTTAGTCTAAAAACTAAACTTGGCCTCCATCATTGGAGAATGTTAAAAATTTAGTTATAAAATTAGAATATTACCTAAAAAGCCAAAGGTTTTCAAAAACCTGACACTTGAACAAATCTAGTAAAACAGGACCAATATCTTATAACCAACAACAATACTATATATACCATTCTGATACCAACCATCCCTCAGCAAAATAACAAATCATTTCTAAAAAATAAACAAAACACTATCCCAAAAAAAACTCAAAATGACCAAAACCATTACATTTTCCCAATCCCTATATTTACACACCCATTTTACTTCCAAACTAATTTACAATATTCCGGTCATTCTTTTCTAAAAAATCATTTTGGTCATGTATAAGTGTACAAAATTTTAATTATTTAACATTACTAGCATCCCGCCATTAAAAATAAAAAAATGGAAAAGAGGGCAATTTTAAATGCTTAAAAAGTTCCCAATAATCCTTTAAAAAATAAAATAAAATTAAAAATAAAAAAACCAATCAGAAAAGTCAAAGGAAAAGCAATAAATGGGAAAAATTTTAAACCAAAGGAAAAAGGCCTCCTTTCAAAAATTATAAGAAATTGCCAAATTTTAAAAATTCAACCATTTCCCAATTTGATAAATGGCAAAGGATATGAAAGAATTTAGTGAAAATTAAAAAACCATATGAAAAGATCCCCATTCATATTGAAAAAATCAAATTAAACAACTTCATCCCTACCACATGTTCTAAGATTAAAAAAAGAAATTTTGGAGGGGGGAAAAAGGGACCCAAATAATTGTTGTGGAACTGTGTACCAAACTGGAAAGTTTGGAATCCTCAAAATTACAATGTGATACCCTTTAATAGCATGTTTTGGAAAGCCAAAGAAATTTAAGGGGGAAAAGGGAACCCTTGCAAAAATGGGGCAAATCCCTTTAACAAAAACAAACTGGTGGATCCATCAAAGGACAATTTTTTAAATTGGTAATAACAATTTTTATAGAAACACCAAGGGATGACAAAGTTTGGAGAACCCACATGAACCATCTTTGAAATGGCAGCCAGGGTCTTTCCCCACCGATTCGAGTAATTCTTACTGTTTTTAATTGGAAACAGATTCCATTAACAGTATGGAACCTCACCCAAAAGAAGAAAATAAAAGAAATATGTGGGAAAATTTACAAGCATTCCTTTTGTTATTTTAAATTTGTTTTCTTTCCAGTTTTTCTTTTTCTTTTTCTTGTCCGTTTTTCTTTTCAATAAGAATCATAAACTAAATTGGATTTAAATTATTTCAACAAGAACTGTATTGAACCTTAACTAGGGGGAGGATGGGGGAAAAGAGGGAAAAAAGGGAAAAAAATTTTTGTGAGTCAATTTAAAATTACACAGCTACTTTATAAGTAAATTTTAAAATAAAATAAAATAGTACCACCAAAAAAATTATCATATGGGCAACAAAAGAATTCAGTCCTTTTCTATAACCCCTTTAATGTAACTTTCAGTTTTTCTTTAAACCCTCAGGATAAGAAGGTCATCAGACCTGAGAAATGAATCTTTTTAGAATATATAGTTCCCAAACAAGGAACGTGTTTATTAAGAATCTATAAGCTTGTTTGAAGGTTGGTCCTTGCACCAGGATGAGGTTAAACTCCAGAAGAAGAAAAGAAAGACATGTTATATATGTGAGTCCTAATAAACTTTTAAAAATAATGCATCTAGCCTTAAACTGTGATTAGTAGAATTTGCTATTAGAAATAAAATCTGTTGGGATGGTAACTTAAAGTCTTTTAAGTTTTGGATTTGGGTATGATTTCCTGATGCATCACTAAGTCAGCAATTCACCATTCCAGAGAAAATGCCATAAATTATTCAAGGATGCCTTCCTGAATAATCATAAGTGGCCATCTTATCCGGGCAAGAGCTGGTAGGATGTCTCTGCTCGAGGTTGGATCCTTCTGACTCAGTTTCTCAGTTTTATTTCTTTGTTTTCCACCTGATTATTTCTGAGTTTGGTTATAAGATGGAACTGTTACTGGATGATTTGTTGTCAGTGCTATTATAATCATGTTCCTACTTTTTCCTGTTATAGCAAATTTCTATAATCAGAACAAGTGGTCAGTAGTATCCTAAGGGATGGTTTTCTACTTTAGACCTTAAAGATGTTTTCTCATTGTATAAAGACTCACAATTTCTTTTTGCTTTTGAATGTGCAGATACAGGGTGGATTAATATAGACAGTCTTACCTCAGGGCTTCCATGATAGCCCCCTACATATTTGGACAGGCACTGGCTATCCAGTATGTAAATATCTTTATCTGCAGCCCAACATGAGAAGTTTCTCTGGCTGCTGCCATAAAAACTCTTAACTTTCTGGCCTCCCAAGACTATATAAAGTTTCTGTGTCTAAGTGTTTGGGTCATAGGGGCATAGAGCACCAGCCCTGAAGCCAGGAGGACCTGAGTTCAAATCTGTCCTCAGACACTTAATAATTCCTGGCTGGTGACCCTGGGAAAGTCACTTAACCCCAACTGCCTCAGCAAAAAAACAGAAACAGTAGCTAATTCACAATTCCCCTCACAGCAGAGGGGAAGCAGACAATCCTATCACTCCCTGAATCTGCCTCAAAGAAACAATTGCAAATGTTCCTGGGCATGGCTGGATTTTGAAGACTTCTCAAAGAAACTTGGAGTCTTAGAGCAGTGGCTGCCACAGCCCTTCTAACTGAGAAAGCCTCTAAGCTAGGTCAGCCACTGGAGGTTTTAATTCCCCATTAGGTTCAGAGCATTTTGGAATCAAAGATCATCAGTGGATTGCTAATGAGAAGCTTACCAAGTATCAGGCTCTTTTTGTTAGACACCCCCAGAAATGAGAGTGCTGTATTCTCAACTCTGTCACCCTGTTCCCTGACAGCATTCATGATTGTGAGGAAGTTTTAGATTCTGTGTACTCCAGTCAATGTGATTTGAGAGACATTCCTCTCATAACCCAGACAGTGAATGATTAACTGATGAGTCCAATTTTCTTGAAAATAGGGAAAGGAAGGCAAGTTACTCTGTGATTAGCACCTTTGAGGGAGGCTAAACCACTCCCTCCCTGGAATCTCTGCCCAGAAGTCCTCACCAGAGCTTTAGAATTAGGGAAAAGCTCTCCAATCCCTTGTGAAACCTATTTTCACTGGTCACAAGCTAGGAAAAACAATTAGGCAAGTCTGTCAGGTCTGCCCAGTTTGTGCCCAAGTAAATTCTGAAGGGGCTCCCCTCAATCTCCAGAAGCCGGTACAGAGGAGGGCTACATACTTGGGGGAGGACTGGCAGATTTTACACATACACCCCTTGCAGGGGCTTCAAACTATTTTTGGGTTTTGTTGACCCCGTTACTAATTAGCTAAAAGCTTTCCCTTGCAAGACTGAAAAGGCTCAGGGTTTTTGCTAAAAGAGATTATACCTCATTTTGGCCTGCTCAGATCTTTACAGTGACAGTGGCCCAGTCTTCACTTTTCAAATAACCCAAACTGTGGCTGAGGAATTTAAGATTAATTATCATCTTCTCTCTGCCTGTCATCCTCTCAAGGCTTAAAACCTTTAAACATTATGGTGCTTGTACCCTATGCCATCTGAGTACTCCTTTCACTGTGTATATGGTCACTGTTCCACCCAATGCCCCTACTTCTTTGAGAAGACAAAAGCAGGGATTTGGGGAAAATGTTCTTTGGTATTTATCCCAGGAAAAGCTGTCTGGATGTGAGAGATTTATGATAGCCTCATCTAACCCTTCCCCCCAAGTCTTCCTCTGCATGGGGTTCCTATCCCTAGTACCCTCCATACTAACTCTACTTTTGTTTATTTTTTTTACTCCTATTTGGCCCCTGCATTTTTTATCTACTTGTGAGTGTTGTTTCTTCCAGACTCCAAGTCATGGAATTCCAACTACTTGGTCAAGCTGAATATCACCTGATATTTGATTCTGGTACTTAGCACTCCTTGGATGCTGCTGTCACCACCTTCAAGTGACGTCTCCCCTCTTCAGTTGGATCCCACAAGGCAGTGCCAGCTCTACACTCCTTATCATACTGAAGCAGCCCCAGAAATGAGACCTTCAAACCTTTGTCCCAAATGAGTTTGAGTTTCAAACTGATTGAGAGGGGAATGATGGGGTGCAGCTTCTAGGAGAGCAGTAATTCTGACTTTAGAAGTATTATTGTTCTAATCTGTTTGTCAATGATCCTAAAGTCTCCTGGTTTTAGGAATACTATAGGATAATCCTAGAGACTTTGCTAACTGCCAGAAGATAATCCGTTGGTCAGTGATAACAAATGGTGAGGTGCATATCAGACCATTCCTCAGTTCTACCCCTAGGCCATAAAATTAGCATATCAATGACATGAAGAACCAGATCTGTCTTTTTCTATAAATTTATCTTCATGCTCCAGATTCTTTGCTAGATTCTTTTAGAATTTAGCCTGCTTCAATTGGTGTTACAATTATAATAAACTTTGCCCCTTGACTTAGAAATGGCTTCAAGCCTGCAAGTTCATAGGAGACACCTTGCAACACTGGTCTAAAACCCCAACCTTTGGAGATCTCCTTTTGAACTTCAACACTAGTTATTCTCTCTCCTCCCCATATTGACCCCTTGGTAAATACTATTCTGTCCTCCTCTCTTGAATCCCTATACCCTTTATCATATAGTAGATTATGCCCAGCCAAACCACAGCTTTGCATCCTTTTCATCATTTGCTGCCTTTACTCATACATTAGAGATTTTCCTAAATCACAGGTCTAATCATGCATCCTACTCAATAAACTCCAGTGACTTCCTATTGTCTTCAGGATGAAATACAAGATCCTCTTTTTGGCATTCAAAACCCTTCATAAGGGGAAGGTCTTTATGACCAAAGCAGAACTAGAGATCATTACTGATCACAAAATAGAAAATTTTGATTATACCAAACTGAAAAGTTTTTGTACAAACAAAACTAATGCAGACAAGATTAGAAGGGAAGCAATAAACTGGGAAAATATTTTTACAGTCAAAGGTTCTGATAAAGGCCTCATTTCCAAAATATATAGAGAATTAACTCTAATTTATAAAAAATCAAGCCATTCTCCAATTGAAAAATGGTCAAAGGATATGAACAGACAATTCTCAGATGAAGAAATTGAAACTATTTCTAGTCATATGAAAAGATGCTCCAAGTCATTATTAATCAGAGAAATGCAAATTAAGACAACTCTAAGATACCACTACACACCTTGTCAGATTGGCTAAGATGACAGGAAAAAATAATGATGATTGTTGGAGGGGATGTGGGAAAACTGGGACATTGATGCATTGTTGGTGGAGTTGTGAACGAATCCAACCATTTTGGAGAGTAGTTTGGAACTATGCTCAAAAAGTTATCAAACTGTGCATACCCTTTGATCCAGCAGTGTTACTACTGGGATTATATCCCAAAGAGATTATAAAGAAGGGAAAGGGACCTGTATGTGCACGAATGTTTGTGGCAGCCCTTTTTGTAGTGGCTAGAAACTGGAAACTGAATGGATGTCCATCAGTTGGAGAATGGCTGAATAAATTGTGGTATATGAATATTATGGAATATTACTGTTCTGTAAGAAATGACCAACAGGATGATTTCAGAAAGGCCTGGAGAGACTTACACGAACTGATGCTGAGTGAAATGAGCAGGACCAGGAGATCATTATATACTTCAACAACAATACTATATGATGACCAGTTCTGATGGACCAGGCCATCCTCAGCAACGAGATCAACCAAATCATTTCTAATGGAGCAGTAATGAACTGAACTAGCTATGCCCAGAAAAAGAACTCTGGGAGATGACTAAAAACCATTACATTGAATTCCCAATCCCTATATTTATGCACACCTGCATTTTTGATTTCCTTCACAAGCTAATTGTACAATATTTCAGAGTCTGATTCTTTTTGTACAGCAAAATAACGTTTTGGTCATGTATACTTATTGTGTATCTAATTTATATTTTAATATATTTAACATCTACTGGTCATCCTGCCATTTAGGGGAGGGGGTGGGGGGGTAAGAGGTGAAAAATTGGAACAAGAGGTTTGGCAATTGTTAATGCTGTAAAGTTACCCATGTATATATCCTGTAAATAAAAGGCTATTAAATTTAAAAAAAAAAAAAAAAACCCTTCATAACATAGCTTCCTGCTACCTTTCCAGTCATCTTATTCCCTTACTTCTTTTTATCATATCCAGTGTCACAAGACACTCTTTCTCTCAGTTCCTGTCATTTTTCTCTGGCCATCCTCCAAGCCTGGAATGTTCTCCCTCCTCCACTCTTGATTACTGAACTCCTTTACTTCCTGTGAGTCCTAACCAAAACTCTACCTTCTACAGAAGGCCTTTCTCAATCCCTCCTAATTCTGCTGTTTTCCTTCTGTTCACTCTTTCCTATTTATCCTGTATATAACCTGCTTTGTATATATTTATTTACATGTTTCTCCCATTTGTTTGTCAGCTCATTGAAAGCAAGGGCCGTCTTTTGCCTCTTTTTGTACTCCTTATGCTTAGCACAGTGCCTGACACATAGGTACTTGATAAATGTTTGTTGATTATTGATAGTGATCATGAATAGCTAGCACTGCTTCATCAAGAATACTGCATTATCAAAAGAAGTTTCACTAGCTTTCTATTGTATCTAGGATTAAAAAGTAAAAACAAATTCATTAGCTGAAAGTTTACATCTCTTCACAATTGAATTTCAACCTGTTTTTCAAGGTTGATTTTTCATTTTCCCCTAAGAACTCTGTGCTCTAGCCAGACTAGCCTTCTCTAAAAAATGTTCTGCCTCCTACTTTTTTGCTTTTGGACATGCCCAGTATTTTCACTTTCCTCACCTCTTTCTATTAGAATCCCTTGCTCTCTTATAGATTCATTCACCTTCAATGAATCATCTATGCCCTTTCTTAATTCCCCAAGTAAATGGTGCTCACCCTCAAATTCTATTATTGTGCACATATTTTATATTTACTTATTTGTATACGCACATGTTGTTTTCTTCCAATAAAATGTAAAGTCTTTGAGGGGAAGATTTGTTTTGCTTTTGTCTTTTTATCTCTAGAGCTAAAATTGTGCTTGGTACCTAAAAGGTACTCAGTAAATGCTAATTGACTCGAGTTGCTTAACAAGGTGTGGCAGACTAATTGCATTTCCTTTCTTCACAAGAGTATTAAACTGGTATATCAGGGAAATGATGTGGATATAACTTACTTAAATTTTACCAAAGGTTTTTGTGCTATCCACTTTGAAGATGGAGATGTAAACTAAATTAGATTTATTTGGCATTAGTTCAATGAAGAGATGTAATGATTGCTGTCTATGATAGTTTCAAGTAGATGTTTCCAGGGGTATATGCCTTGCCCAGTATTGTTTAATACTATAAAAAATACTGGTATAGATCAGGCCATCCTCAGCAACGAGATCAACCAAATCATTTCTAATGGAGCAGTAATGAACTGAACTAGCTATACCCAGAAAAAGAACTCTGGGAGATGACTAAAAACCATTACATTGAATTCCCAATCCCTATATTTATGCCCACCTGCATTTTTGATTTCCTTCACAAGCTAATTGTACAATATTTCAGAGTCTGATTCTTTTTGTACAGCAAAATAACGTTTTGGTCATGTATACTTATTGTGTATCTAATTTATATTTTAATATATTTAACATCTACTGGTCATCCTGCCATCTAGGGGAGGGGGGGGGGGTAAGAGGTGAAAAATTGGAACAAGAGGTTTGGCAATTGTTAATGCTGTAAAATTACCTATGTATATATCCTGTAAATAAAAGGCTATTAAATTTAAAAAAAAAAAAAAAATACTGGTATAACTGGCTTCCCACCCAAGCAAGGCAGAGTAGAAAGAACCTTGAGCTGTATGCTGCATACTAAAGACATGATTCCTGATTAAGTGCTGAGAATGATGCTGTGGATCTACATGAGGGATTTAGTGAGTTAGATGCAGACACTCTTCTAGAGAGATACAACACATAGAGAACATTCCAGGAAGACAGTAGAGACAAAATTTTTAATGGTGGACACTGATAAAAAATTGTTATTTTGTCTCTAGTTGCTTGAAATTCTAGAGTTTGCTGAAAATCAACTTCTATGTGAAATTATTTTCTCTCTTCTGATTTGAGCTTAGAATCTCATCTCTGAAGAAAACCAAAGTTTCCTTTGGTATATTCCGTTATGGGAAAAATATACCTTGAGTTCATATGGTAGGTAATTACTGCCGAAATATATCTATGACAAGAATTTCAAGGGAATTAATGAAAAAAATGCAAATGAAGGTAGTTTAGCTATACTAGACCTGAAACTATATAATAAAGCAGTGGTCATCAAACTATTCAGTATTGGCTAAGAAATAGAGTAGTAGATCAGTGGAATGAGTTAGGACCACAATACACAATAGTCAATGACTACAGCAATCTAGTGTTTGATAAGCCTAAAGACTCCAACTTCTGGGATAAGAACTCACTATTTGACAAAAATTGCTGGGAAATTGGAAAATGGTATGGCAGAAACTAGGCATTGACCAATAACTCCTATCATATACCAAGATAAGGTCAAAACAGGTTCATGATTTAGACATACAGGATGATTTTACAGGCAAATTAGGAGAACAAGGGATAATCTACCTCTCAGATCTGTAGAGGAGGAAGGAATTTATGGCCAAAAAATTAGAGAACATTATTGTGAGGGATGTAGAAGACTCTTTCCCAAAATGACTATTTAGAGATCACTCAGTAGAAGGCAGAAAAGTTGTTTATTAGAAACCTCCAGAGAATGAGTCATCCCATCGCAAGATAAGAAAAAGAAAGCTCCCAGTAGGAGGGCTAAAGAAGTAGTAAAGATACATAGCTTTTATACAAGAAATTACATCACAAGTAAGAGAGCATTGAGAAAGGGAAGGGGAGGCATCTAATTGGTTGTTGCTATTTGGAGCGATTGGAATGGAAGGTTTGTTTCCCTGAAATTTCCTGATTTCTAGGAAACAGAAAATCAGGCCCTCAGGCTCAATCAAGCAGATAGTGGTCCAGCTAATAGACAGTTGATAAATGTCAAATACTGATACATGTCATCAGCTCATGTTAAGTAAATATATTTATGGCTGGCCCAGGCTCAAGTTATGAACCTGCACATATTATACAGGTCATAGGGAAACACAGAAATAATGAAAATAAAATACAGAAAAAGAATTCATACATTCCTTTAAGTTCTTTACCTAATCTCTCTCTATTCCATACATTATGAAATACAAAATGGATTATTTTGATTATATTAAATTTAAAAGTTTTTGTATAAACAAAACCAAGACAGTCAACATTAGAAGAGAAGCAGAAAACTGGGAGAATTTTTTTTTCACTCAAGGTTTCTGATAAAGACCCCATTTCTAAAATATATAATATATAAAATATAAAATTTGAAAGAACTGATTCAAATTCATAAGAATATAAGCCATTCCTAAATTGATAAATGGTCAAAGGATATGAACAGACAATTTTCAGATGAAGAAACTAGTCATTTCTAGTCAAATGAAAAAAATGCTCTAAATCACTATTGATTAGAGAAATGCAAATTAAGACAACTCTGAGGTACCACTTCACACCTCTCAGATTGGCTAAAATGACAGGAAAAGATGACAAATGTAGGAAATGTGGGAAAATTGGGACACTAATACATTGTTGATGGAGTTGTGAATTGATTCAACTATTCTGGAGAGCTATTTGGAACTATGCCCAAAAGGCTATCAAACAGTACATACCATTTGATCCAGCAAGGTCTGTATCCCAAAGAGATCATAAAGGAGGTAAAAGAACCCACATATGCAAAAATGTTTGTAACAGCCCATCTTGTAGTGGCAAGGAACTGAAAATTGAGAGGATGTCCATCAGTTGGGGAATAACTGAACAAGTTATGGGGATATATGCACAGATAGTTTTCAACATTCACCCTTGCAAAAATCTTGTATTCCAATTTTTTCTCCCTCCCGTCTCCCCACCCCTTCCTCTAGAAGGCAAGTTAAACATGTGCAATTCTTCTATACATATTTCCACAATTATCATGCTGCACAAGAAAAATCAGATTAAAAAGGGGGGGAAATGGAAAAGAAAAAATGCAGCAGCAGCAAAAAAAAAAAAAAAAAAAGTGCAGAGTTCTCTCTCTGAAACAGATATTAAATACTGATAAAAATAAAAACCTAAACATCATCAGGGGGAAAGGAGAAGGGAGGATTCTGGGAACGTATATTGGTAAATTTCAAGCTCTCCCAATTTCCCCCACATATAAAATAAATTTGTACCTTAAGCAGAGGGGCGGAAAATCAAAAGGACTTGGGGCAGAATAGGGATCCTCCTGATACAACTCAAGATCTGAAGAAAGAACCCACTCTGGGGATTAACCTGTTTGAAGTGCAAACACCTCCAAGCTAACTCCGCAGAAAAGAACCCTCGGGCTAGCAAAATCTGGATAGAGTCTCAGCAGGAATCACAGAGACTTTCACCTCCCAGACTGATTGTCTAGTTGGGATCTGAGTTCAGGAGAACTAAGTGAACCTCGGCTGATCAAGAAGATCAAGCACAGCTGTGCTGCTGAGACAAGGAACCAGCACCTGGTGAGTGAAGAAACTACTGGCTGCAGTCACTTGCAGGAAGGTAGAGCTCTTAGTTTGGTGTTTCTGATTAAAGGGAGAAGCTAAAGTGAAGCTTGAGCACTATCTCCCCTCCCCAGTCACAGGATTAGAGGTGCTTATACTAATACGTCTCATTAAAAAAAAAAATGAATCAGCAAGGAAGAACCCCATTGTTGAAACATACTATGGAAACAGGGAAGACCAGGATTCATCTTTAGAGAAGGACACTTTAGTTTAAAAAAAAAAAAAAAAAGATTCTACTCCAAAGAGTATTGGAAAATGGCCCCCTGCCCTAAGAACATTTATAGAACTCAAAAAGGAATTTAAAAATCAAATGAGAGAAATTGAGGAAAAACTAAAAAAAAAAAAAAAAAATCCAAGAAAAACGAGATCATGAAAAAAAAGTTAATCAACTTGAAAAGGAGGTACAGAGACTCAAAGATGAGGATAATGCTTTGAAAATTATTATTGGACAAGGCTGGTGAAGCTATGAGAGACCAAGAAATAACAAAACAGATAATAAAGAATGAAAAGATAGAACAGAATGTGAAATATCTTATGAAAAAAAAAAATGACAGATCTGGAAAACAGATCAAGAAAATATAAGAATAATTAAACTGCCAGAAAGTTGTGACCAAAAAGAGAACTTTGACACAATAATGCAGGAAATAATCCAAGAAAATTGTGCTGGAGTGATAGAACATGAAGGAAAAATAAAAATAGAAAAAAATCCACCAATCACCACTTCAAAAAGATCCTTTGTGGAAAACATACAGGAATATTATTGCCAAATTTAGAAAACTCCAGATCAAAGAGAACATTTTGCAAGAAACAAGAAAAAAATAATTCAAATACCCTGAAACTACAATTAGAATTGTACAAGACTTATCAGCGACCACAATAAAAGACCCCCAGGTCCTGGAATCATACTTAACAACAATCAAAAGAGCTAGGTCTGTGGCCAAAAATATCATATTCAACAAAATTATTTATAATTTTGAATGAGAAAAAAATGGACATTCAACAAACTTGCAGTTTTTCAGGACTTTCTATCAACCAAACCCAAACTTAACAGAAAATTTAACATATAAGAGCCAATATCAAAGATCAATTTTAAAGAATTCAACATGGATAAACTATTTAAACATCGACAAAAAATTTTTTTAACATGAAAATGCATGTTATATGTTTAAGATTCACATCAACAATCTCAAAAGAGAGATTGGCAGAGTTAAGATTAAAAATAGTAATCATGTTATACAAGTGAGGTGCAGAGGAGGAATAGTCAACAGAGGCATTAGAATGGGGAGAGGGCTTGTAGTTATGAAAACCTACTACATTGTGAATTAGTTCAATAGGTAACTACAAATATACCATGAAGGGTATAGCACCTTCTTAAAACTTATAAAGAAATAAGTGGGAAGGAATGGGTGTATGGGGAAGGAAAGGGTGAGGGAAGAAGATCAGGGAGGGATCCTTGGATGGAAAAATGCTAAATAACTGCAAGGCAAATTATGGAACAGAATTTAAGTAAAGAGTCAGAATGGGTAGAAAAGATGTGTGTATGTGTGTTGAGTGTGTGTGTGTGTGTGTCCATATATATATATATATATATATATATATACATAAATATATCTTTTCTTAACTGTAACTTGCTTGGGAATAATAGGGAAGGATGAAAGGGGGAAAAATAATAAAGTAAATGAAGTGTGCAGCAGAGAACCAAAGAACAAATTTACAAGAAAGTAAATGGACATTCATGAATATAACTTCTACTAACATATATATATATATATATATATATTGCACAGTGATTAGTGAAGATATTTTAACAAGATATTTCACCCCTCCCTTCATTCTGTTTTGACAATATCTGTGGAAACTTTTCATATTCTTCAGACCCCTCCAGGAAATCATCATTAGAGGGGAGGAAGTCAAAAAGTGAGCAATAGGAGAAAATAAGAAGGGGAAGAAAGGTTGAAATACCAAAAATGTCAGTAAGAAGAAATTTCAAAGACTTTGAACATAAACAGATAAATTAACAGGGACAACATTAATAGTAGAAGGAAATATGGTTTCCAGATGTAGTAAATAAGTTCAGACATCTATAAAGGAAAATGATCCAGAACTTAATGGAGGACTCTGAGGAATGTAGAGAGAACATGTGATGCAAATACTGTGCCCCTTGAACTTTTTGAGGGGATGGGAGGGAAACTCTGAGGAGCTCTCCTTTGGGAGAGACCCACCCCAGGGAATTAAGATAAGTAGTTTCATTCTGTTATTTTCACTGGGACTGGCAACAGCCTCTATTGATTAACTACACCATCTATTGAGCAGCTGTACCCTCAATTGAATTGAAAATTAATCTAGGATCATTCCTAGTAGCTTATTCAATTGGAAATCTTGGTCTGATAATCAATTTAAATTGCCCCTAGCCCTAGGCCAGGATTTGCCCATAAAACTGAGAATTGTCAATACCCACCTTACAAATCTCCTGATTTTATTAGGGGTTTGTTCCCTAAGAGAATTCTTTCTTAGTGGAAAAACAAAACTTTCCTTTCCCAATCTCTCAGTTCCTGAATTCTTTTCACATTGGACCTACATCTACCTCTGAGCCCATTCTCATAGCTCATTACATGAAAATACAACATGTTCTTAAGTGGTTTAAAAGAGAATTATTAGAACAGCATTTATGTCTTGCACAGCAAAAATATTGGGCAAAATAGAAAACTTTGAATCAGTGGGGTCAAGTCTTAACTAAGAAACAAAAGAAAGAACAATAGCTTGAGAATACCTACAGAAAGAGTGAAACATGCAAAACCAGGAATATATTGTACACAATACCAGCAAGAATGTGCAATGATCAACTATGAAAGACTTGGTTCTGCTCTATCATTGAGTGATCCAAAGCAATCCCAATATACTTCGGACAGAAAATGCCATCTGCATCCAGATAAAGAACTAAGGAGACAATGTAAATCAACACATGCTATGTTCACTACTTTTTTCTGTTTTTTTCTCTCTCCCATAGTTTTTCCCTCTGATTTTTCTCTCCCAATATGATTCATAAAGCAATGTATGTTAAAAATAAAATTTAAAAAAAATACAGAAAATACAGTCTAGGAGAAGAGAAGCAAAAAAAACAAACAAACAAACAAACAAAAAAAAACAGTGAGACTAAAAAAAATTATGTTCTTTTTCCAAGCAAAATATACTGATCTTGAAGAAAGAATACATAAAGACAACCTATGTATTACAGATCTCCTAAAAGAGTACAAGTTTAAAAAAAAACCTGAATAATGAAGAACTCCTGATCATAGAAAAGGAAAACAAACAGAACAAAAACAAAACAACAACAACAAAGATTGTAAACTCCAAGACACTATGTGGTTAAATGTAACTAAATGTAATTAGTTTCTAATTCAGAATTTTTCAATCAGGAAAAAGATCTTTAAATACAAAGGAAAGTTAATTTGAATGACTAAAGACTATTCTGTAACCATTGTTAACAAAGGAGGGAATAAACTACTTTGTTCTAAAAAAAAAAAAAATGGAGCATAGAATACAGTCCAGGGTGACCTATCCTGCAAATCTGAGTTTAACCATAAATGCAAAAAGATAACCATTCAATATTAGAAATCTGAAACATTCTTAGAAAGAAAACCAGAGTGAAAGGGATTATTTACCTTTCAAACAAATCAGACAGCAGAAATGCAGCAGCCAAAGACAGTAACAGGAACAATGTAATAACACAGAGCTTCTTTCTAAAAGTATACAAAGAGACAGGAGTGAAAGTGGAAGTCAGGAGGAGATACATATATCAGGGCACAGAGATGTGTGGAATAGAGAGATAAGGTGAAGTACTTAAGGAATATGTGAATTCTTTTTCTGTATTTTATTTTCATTTTTCTGTTTCCCCTATGACCTGTATATTATGTGCAAGCCCATATTTACTTGAGCCTTGGCTAGCTATAAACATATTTACTTAACCTAAGCTAATGACATTTATCAGTATTTGACATTTACCGATATTTAGTCTATTAACTTGACCACTATCTATTTAATTATCTGAAGCCTAAAGGCCTGATTTTCTGTTTCAAAGAACCAAAATGGCATCACTATGTTAGAGTGGAGGTACAATGTGTCTGACTATGGATGATCAGATCAATATGAGCTCAGAATGCTCTGGTACAAGTCAGACACAGATAGTTCCTATGAACATTTGGGATAGATTCTCTAACTCTGTGCATCTCACATTTCTTCAGGGCTAATGAATTCTGCTTTTGCTTATACAGCACCTTCTCTGATGAGGGCATGCCATGCTGGGCAGTCCTGTGCCAGTGTTTCCCCTAATACAATCCATTCTAAAATTCTTAGGAGAAACCTAGAGAGTATTATATCACTTTTTTCTGATGACCTTATGAGCACTTGCCCTATGTGAGTTCTCCATAAAATAATCTTTTGAATACATTGGACATTCAAATAATGTAGCTTGTCCAATGGAGTCGTGTTCTTTATTATGGAGACAGAAAGAAATCTGGATTCATATTCAGAGAAAATAGTAGAGCTAAAAAAAATCCACTCATTTTTTAATGAGAAAGATCAAATCATCATAGTCCAAAAAGAATTCTTGCAAGAATTTAAAAGGGACTTTTAAAACCAAATAAGAAAAATTGAGGAAAAATTAGGAAAAAATTAAAAAGCAACCAAAGAAAATTATGAAAAGAAAATCAACCAACTAGACTAAGAGAATCAAAAATTTAAAGAAAAACTAGAATTGGTCAAGGGGAAGCCAAACATGCTAGTCAATAAATAATAAAACAAAATCAAAATAATGAAAAAATATAAGAAAATGTGAAACATCTCATCAAAAAGACAATTGATTTGGAGAATGGATCAAGGAGAGACAATATAAGAATTGTTGGGCTACCTGACAGAGATGATCCAAAAAAAAATTCTGGATACAATTTTGCAAGAAATAGGAAAATTGCCCTGAAATTTTAGAATTAAAAAAAAAAAAAGACAAAGCAAAAGTAGAAGAAATCCACTGAATCAACACCAAAGGAGATCTTAGGAGGAAAATTTACAGGAATATTACAGTCAAGTTTCAAAGCATCTAGGTTAAGGAGAAAATATTACAAATAGCAAAATAAATAAATAAATAAATAAAATGAATAATCAAAAGATACTATGCAGTTATATAATAGCAAAACTGCGAAAACAAAAGAAATAGGAGTATGTTGTTTATGAGAAACACACTTGAAACATAGTAAGTCAATAATCATTTATTAAGTGCCTCCTATATCCTAAAGACTGTACTAAGGAAGAATTTGAGCTATAAAAAGAAGCAAAAGACAGAATTTCCCCTCAAAGACCTCACAATCTACTGAGGGAGGCAACAAGCAAATACTTAACAAACAAATTATATACAAGATAAATGAGAAATAATTAAATTAGGAACTTATTAAGAGGAATTTGAAAAGATTTTCTATAGAATAATGGTGTCATACTCAAACAAAAAGGAATTACAGGCTATATGCTGACTTAGAAAACCACAAATTAACTTTATCTCTGCTGTATTGTATATTTATTTTATTAAACATTTTCCAAATATATTTTAATCTGTTTCTACCCATACTTTAGGAATGAGTTTGATAGCAGCCATAGAAAATGACATTTTAACTGGAACTTGTTGGAAGCTAAGGAAGCCAATAGTTAGAGTTGAGGAGTGAGAACATTAAAAATATTGGGAAAAAGACATAGAAAATGTCAAAGATGGAATGCCTTGTTCATGAAAAAGCAAAGAGGTGGATCAAAGAGTACAGGGAAGCTAGGTTATGAAGGCTTTTGAATACCAAAACAAAGCATTCTGTATTTGCTCCTGGAGGTAATCACTGGACTGAACAAGAGATAAAATTAGACCTACACTTTAGGAAAATCACTTTAATCTATTATGCCGCTGTTGAGGTAAAAAAAAAAAAAAAAAAAAAAAGACAAGACAGCAATATGATCTCAGTCAAATAAATAACAGACAGTCCCAATTAAAATAAATGGGAAAACCACATTTTGCTTAAAAAAACAGATAATGAATTAATATCAATGCTTAACATAAATGCAAAAAGTATCTAAATTCTTAAATGAAAAGATAAATGAGTTGCAGAGGGAAATAGACAGTAAAACTATAACATTAATAGCTTCAATTTATTCCTTTCAAACAGATAAATTTAACAAACAAAAAAAGTAAATCAGTGATCTAAATAGAATTTTTTTAAAAGTTAGATATGACAAATTAGAGAAAATGACATCAAAATTGAAAGCAATATACCAATATGTCAGTTGTGCATGGCCCTTTCATAAAAATTGACTTTGTAGAAGGGTATAAAAGACTTACAAATGTAGAAAAGCAGAAATATTAAATGCACATTTTATTGATCACGCAATAGAAATTATATTCAATAATGGACCTTCTAATTAAAGATTTAAAAAAAGAATAGATGGTTAAAGACTATATCATAGAAACAATAAATAAATTACAATGAAAAAATATAAATGATTACAATGTGATAAAACTTTTGGGATGCAAAAGCATCATATAAGGAAAAATTTCTATCTAAATACTTTAATCAATAAAAGTAAAAAAGAATAGATTGATGAATTACAATAGAACCACAAAACTCAGAAAACTGACAAATTTAGAAACCTCAATTAAACACCAAAATAGAAATCATGAAAATCATGGAGACATTATCAAAACTGGAAGAAAAAAATAAAATAAACTGAGACAAGATTTTTTAAAAAAAATAGACAAGGCATCAACTAACTAGATTTTTAAAAAGAAAGAATAAAATCAAATTAATAGCATCACAAAAGTCTGGGAGGAGAAACGAATTCACAACCAATGAAAAAGAAATACAAGAACTTATTGGGAGCTATTTTATCCAATTTTACGCCATAATTAACAATAAATATGAAACAGATGAATATTCAAATAAACATAAATTTCCCAGATAAACAGAATAGGAAATAGAATATTTTTAAAACTTTAGTCTTAGATAAAGAAACTAAACAAGCAATAAATGAACTTCCAAGTAGGAAAAAAAAAAAACTCCAGCTAGATGGATTTACAAGCAAATTCTAGCAAATGTTCAAAAAGCAATTAATTATAATACTACATAATGTGTTTGAAAACAAAATTAGGTTTTGGTACTTTAACCAGGGAGATTCAAAATAGAGAAAGAAAATTACCTGCATAGGCCAATATATATATATGTATTTTTTTTTAATTAAAGCTTTTCATTTTTCAAAACATATGCATGGGCAATTCTTCAGCATTTGCCATTATAAAAACTTTGTTCCAATTTCCCCTCTCCTCCCCATACACCCTCGCCTAGATGGCAAGTAGTCCAATATATGTTAAACATGGTAGAAATATGTTAAATCTAATATATGCATACATATTTTTACAATTATGCTGCACAAAAAAAAATCAAATCAAACCAATAAAATTTTAAAAAAGAGAGAAGCAAAATAAAATGCAAGCAAATAACAACAAAAAAAGTGAAAATGCTATGTTGGGAACCCCACTCAGTTCCCAGAGTGCTCTCTCTGGGTATAGATGGCTCTCACTGAACAATTGGAACTGGTTTGAATCATCTTATTGTTGAAGAGAGCCACGCCCATCAGAATTGATCATTGTATAATCTTGTTGCCATGTATAATGATCTCCTGGTTCTGCTCAAAATCTGAAATGAAATATTGGCAAGAAGACTATAGCAAATAATCACAAAGATTATGTATTCTAACCAAGCTGAATTTTTATTGGGAATGCAACACAAGTTCAAGACTGAGTAAATTATAAACATAATTGAACATTTTGTTTAATAACAAAACTAAAAATCATGATTGTATCAATAGATGCAAAAAGGGGGTCAGTTTTTAAAAACTGAAACAATTTCAGCACTGTTACAGAATATAAGTAAACCCACATAAATCATCATTATTTTGAATCCAGAAAGAAGACAGAGAAATTCCACTTAAAATAACTAGAGATAGTATAAATATTTGTGAATTTACCTGCCAACACACACATAGAAACCATATGCATACAATTACAAAACACTTTTAAGTAAATACTGCTCTAAAAAAATTGCAGAAATATTAATTGATCATGGGAAAGCCAAGTCAATATAATAAAAATAACAATACCTCTTAAATTAATTCACTTATTCAATCTCATACTGATGAAACTATCAAAGGATTAATTTACAGAGGTAGAAAAACCATGACAAAATTCATCTGATATTATAAAAGGTCAAGAATATAAATGTAATTAATCACAAGAAAAAAGTGGGAAACCTAGCAGTATCAGATCTCAAACTATATTACAAATATATTACAACTACATAATAATCAAAACAATTTGGTTGCTAGGTAGGACAGAGATTGATCAGTGTAATAGATTGGGTTGACAATACATAGGAACCAGTAAACACAACTACCTAGAAAAGATCCCAACTATTGGGGCAAGAAATCACTATTTTAAAAAATTTTATATATATCCAATTGTATGTAAAAACAATATAAACATTCACTTTTTAAAGTTTTATATTAAAATTTTCCTCTCTTCCTCCTCACCCCTCTCTTTGAGGAAGCAAGCAATTTCATATTGTGAAACACATAAATGTACAGCCATGCAAAATATTTCCATATTAGTTATGTTGCCAAAAAAACAAAAAACAAACAGAACAAGTTCTTTCTTTTGCAACACAGGTAATGTGAAAATGTTTTACATGACTGCACATGTATAATCTATAACAAATTGCTTGTTTTCTCAAGGCAGAGTGTAGTTGGGAGGGAAGGAGAAAATTTGTAACTCAAAAAAAAAGCCTTAAAAATTATTGTGTACATATAATTGAGGAAAAAAAAAAACAAGGAAAATTTTTTAAAAGTATACTTCAATCTGTATTCAGACTCCATAATTTGTTTTTCTCTGGATGTGTTCACATTTTGTATCATAAGGATCCTTTGGAACTATTTCAGATCAATGTGTTGATAAGAATGGTTAAGTCATTCACAGTTGATCATCCTTATAATATTGTTGCTACTGTGTACAATAGTCACCAAGTTCTGCTCACTTCACTTCCTATCAATTCACATAAGTTTTCATAAGTTCACTGAAATCATCCTGCTTGTCATTAATATATATATATTATATATATAATTATATAATATATAATATATATAATAGTATTAGTCATTAGTCACTACTAGTCATAGTCACTACTATAAAATATATAATATATATATAATTTATATATAATAGTATCCCATCACAATCATACCACAACTTGTTTGGCTATTCCCCAACAACCCCTCAGTTTCCAATTCTTTTGTTAACACACAAAAAAAAAATGCTGCTGTGAATATACAAATCCTTTTCCTTTTAAAAAAAATCTGTTTGGAATACTCATGTAGTAGTATACCTAGGTCAAAAGGTATAAATAGTTTTGAGCCTTTGGAAAATAAAGAATCCAATATTTGACAAAAACTGTTGGAAAAACTTGTAAGCAGTCTGGTAGAAACTAGGTATAGACCAAGATCTTATACTATATACCATGATAAGCTCCAAATAGGTGTTTTGTTTATAAAGGGTGGCATCATTAACAAATTAGAGAACCATAGAAGAAACTGTCAGATCCATGGCTAGAGAAAGAATTCATGAGCACACAAGAATCAGTAAAATAATTTTTTCATATATTTTTTAATCATATGTAATTTTAAAGTGAGTACAAAAACAAAATCAATTCAGTTAAAATGAGAAGTAGGAAAATGAAGGGGAAAAAAATCTCTAATAAAAATCTCATTCCTATGATATATATGGAAAACAGATTTCAAATTTATAAAAGACATTTTCTAATTGACAAATGGTCAAATGATGTGACTAGACAGTTTTCAGGGGAAGAAAGCCATGCTACCAATAGTCACATGAAAAAAAATGCTAAATAACTAATAGAGAAATGTAAATTAGAGTAACTCTGAGGCAAACCTGGAAATCTGATCGAAACAAAAATGACAGATGTTAGACAATTTATCCAAAACCAGATATTTTGATGTACTGGTGGTAGTGGCATGAACTGTTCCAACCACTATGCATTTTGGAAATACACCAAAAAGCCATTCAAGTGAGTATATACCCTTTAGCCCAGTGATAATGCTATTAAGTCTGAATCCCCCAAAAGAACCAAAAATGGATATTCAATGAAATAGAGGACTTTTACACATTCTTCATGAAAAGACCAGAGCTGTCTGAAAGAAAATTTGACATTCAAACAAAAGATTCAAGAGAAATATAAAAAGGTTAATAAGAAAGAGGAATCAAAAGGGATTCAATAGTTAAAACTTGTACATTCTTACAAGGGAAAAAGATATTTGTAAGTCCTAAAAACTTTCTCATTATTAAGGCAGTTAAAAGGAGTGTGTATAGACAGAAGACACAGGTGTGAGATTAATATGAGACATTGATATCTAAAAAAATAAAATTAAGAGGTGGAAAAGAGAAGTACACTGAGAGAAGAGGAAAGGGAGAGGTCGAATGGGGTAAATTATTTCACACACACACAAAAAAAAAGGTGTGAAAGTTTTTACAATGGAAGGGGAAATGAGGGAGGAGGAAGCTTGTGAACTTTACTCTCATTGGAATTGACTCAAATTGAGAATAGCATACACACTCAGTAGGACATTGAAATTATCCTACAGATAAATAGAAGAATAAGAGAAAGGGGTGCTGCTAGAAAGGAGAGCAGATTGATGGAGGCAGTAGTAAGAATTAAAACACTTGAGGATGGACAGAGTGAAAGAAAGATAAAAGGGGAAATAGAATGGAAGGAATCCATATACGATTAGTAATAACTGAAAAAAAAGTTTTACATCCAATCTCATTGGTAAAGACCTAATTTGTCAAATATATAACTTTTAAATTTACAAAAATAGGAACCATCCCCCAATTGATAAATGGGTAATAATCTGAACAGGCAGTTTTCAGATGAAGTAATCAAAGCTATATAAAGTCATATGAAAAAATGTTCTACAATAAGGATCAGCAGAAGTTAGTAGGAAAAAAATACTAAAAATGTTCTAACTCATTATTGACTACAGAAATCTAAATTAAAATAACTGAAATACTACCCCTCAATACAGATTAGATTGATAGTATGTCAGAAAAAGAAAATGACAAATGTTAGCGAGAATATAGGAAAATTGAGACATTAATGCATTATTGGTGGAGTTATAAACTGATTCAACCATTTCTGGCAAGCAATTTGGGACTATTCCCAAAAGACTATAAAATTATACATAACCTTTGACCCAGCAATACTTCTACTAGGTCTGTATCTCAAAAAGATAGAACATTAAAATTTTAAAAAGGAAAGTTACCTATATTTACCCAAATATTTACAGCAGCTCTTTAGTGATAACAAAGATTTAGAAATTTAAGGGCTGTCCATAATTGGGGAATGGCTGAACAAGTTGTGGCATATCCTTGTGATGGAATACTATTGTACTATAAGAAATGATGAGCAGGTTGCTCTCAGAACAACCTGGAAAGACTGAGATGATGTAAAATGAAATGAGCAGAATGAGGAAAACTGCACAGTAAGAGCAATTTTGTACAACTAATATCAGGAAGACAATGATCCAAGACAAAACTGAAGGATATATGAAGAAAAATACTATTCACTTCCAGAGAAATAACTGATAGAATCTGAATGCAGATTGAAGTATATTTAAAACTATTTTCCTTCAGGTTTTTTTGCTCTATGTTTTCTTTCACAACATGACTAATATGGAATATATTTTGCATGACTGCACATGCAATTGGAGGAAAAGAAAATATTAATTTTTAAAAATGTAACAAAAAATAACTTTTCTGTGGTGTTCTATTCTTTTCTAAAATATATGTTGGTTCTCTGGGAGCAGGTTTCTTGGGGAGGTTTTCTGGAGGCAGTCTTAGTTTCAGTTCAAAGTAATAATCACTTCAAATGCAACCAGCTCATAAAATCCAAACGTTTATTTTCTCCTTCCAAGTCTTATCTCTTTCCTTGGGCCCAGATAGCTTTCTTAGAGGCCTCTCTCCCTCCTTGGTTCCAAGAGCTCTTGCAGCTTGTCTTTTATCTCTTCCAGCTTCTGTCTCTAGCTCAACTCCGACTCGTGGCTTCTCAATCTCCAACTGACGCTCCCCTCTCAATCTTTTTCAACTGAACTCTCCTGACTGAGCTCAGCTGTTTTTATGCTCTTTTAGAGGTGTAAACTCAAAGGTTGACTCCTCCTCTGAGAGTGGGATTACGAGAGGTGTGAATTTTTACTGAACCCTGAAATCTCCCAAACGTGTGAATTAATGTATGAGCTAATGTGTGAACTCTCAAAGGTTAGTTAACTTAAGCATTGTTTCTATCAATTCCATTGAGTTATCACCTTGTTTCAAGTTCTGGCTCATAACACATTTCCCCCTAAAATTAAAAACCTTTCTTAGATTTATGATCTTAAAGTTATCCATTTGATATCCTCTCTTCCTTTTCAAAGCCAAATTCCTAGAAAACTCCATCTATATTTATTGACTCCACAAAATCCACAAAAAAAATATATGACAGTAAATTTGATAATCTAAGTGAAATGGAAGAATACCTATAAAAATATAGATTTCCCAGATTAACAGAAAAGGAAATAAATTACTTAAATAGACCCATTTTAGAAAAAGAAATAGAACAAGCTATTAATCAGCTCCCTAAGGAAAAAATCTCCAGGGCCAGATGGATTTACATGTGAATTCTACCAAACATTCAAAGAACAATTAATTCCAGTACCATACAAATTATTTGGAAAAAATAGGGAAAGGAGTCCTACCAAATTCCTTTTATGACACAGATACAGTACTGATAATTAAACCAGGTAGGGCAAAAACAGAGAAAGAAAATTATAGACCAATCTCCCTAATGAATATTGAAGCAAAAATCTTAAAATATTGGCAAAGAGATTACAGATAATCATCCCAAGGATAATACATCACGACCAAGTAGGATTTATACCAGGAATTCAGGGTTGGTTCAATATTAGGAAAACTATTAGCATAATTGACTATATCAATAACCAAATTAACAAAAACCATATGATTATTTCAATGGATACAGAAAAAGCATTTGACAAAATCCAACACCCATTCCTATTAAAAACACTTGAGAGTATAGGAATAAATGGACTTTTCCTTAAAATGATCAGTAGCATCTATTTAAAACCATCAGTAAGCATATATAATGGGGATAAACTGGCACCATTCCCAATAAGATCAGGAGTGAAATAAGTTTGCCCACTATCACCACTACTATTCAATATTGTATTAGAAATGCTAGCTTTGGCAATAAGAAAAGAAAAAGAGATTAAAGGAATTATATAATAGGTAATGAGAAAACCAAATTATCACTCTGCAGATGATATGACGGTATTTTTAGAGAACTCCAGAAAATCAACTGAAACTAGAAATAGAAACAATTCACAACTTTAGCAAAGTTGCAGGATATAAAATAAATCCACAAAGTTACTAAGACTTTTTATTGACAAACTCAATAGCTTTTCTAAACTCTCTTTGGTCTCTCTCCACTGTGTTTGGCACTGTTGACTACTGGGTTTTTTTATTTCTCCTATCTGCCTTTCGTCCTTGTTGCTTCATTAACCACCTCATGCTGAGTCTTCACTCTGGTGACCTCCTTAATTTCCATGAGTTTGTCACCCCTGTCTACTGCACCATCTAGCTATCCTCGAATATGTTCTTTTTCAAAGATAAAGTGAAATGTTTATTGTATATATATTGATGCAATAATAGCTACTCTGTACCAAACTCATCTTCCTCCATGAGTCCGACTCCAAGGCCTTAAGTTGCATCCTGACCAACATTGCCAGTATGCTCTTCAGAGGACCATTTAAAATAAATGAAATTATGCTGTTTTGAGCAGGCCACTATCTTTTCTTGAGCATTGTACTGGACTTCATTTTTCCTGTCTTATTTAGTAAAGCAGATGTTATATTACAACAAAACCAAACTCACCCATAGACACATTGTCTCCCTTGAGGGCAAGAACCATTTTACTCTTGTCTTTTATTGGATTGAGACAACAGAAAATGGCAGGTTAAAAAAAAATTAATGATTATTTATGTATGCTGTCCTCACCCTTAAGAGCATAGTCTTATGGTCCCCAAACTATTAAAATGTTCATGGCTACTTATCACCTATTCGATGACCTATCAGATAGTTATTAGGGTTGAAAGTTTTAAGAGTGACAATGTCTGTTGGTGGAGTTGTGAACAGATTCAACCATTCTGGAAAGCAATTTGGAACTATGCTCAAAAAGTTGTCAAACTGTGTTTACTCTTTGATCCAGCCTTGTCACTACTAGGTCTGTATTCCAAAGAGATCTTAAAAGAGGGAAATGGATCCACATGTGCAAAAATGTTCATAGCAGCCCTTTTTGTTGTGGCAAGAAACTGGAAACTGAATGGATGCTCATCAGTTGGAGAATGGCTGAATAAGTTATGGTATATGAATGTTACGGAATACTATTGTTCTGCAAAAATTGATGAGCAGGATGATTTCAGGGAGGCTTGAAGAGACCTACGTGAACTGATGCCAAGTAAAGTGGGCAAAACCAGATCCTTATACATGGAACAAGATTATACAATGATCGATTCTGATAGACATGGCTCTTTTCATTAATGTGATTCAAGACAATTCCAACAACTTGTGATGGAAAAAGCGAACTGCAAGAAGAGAGAGGACTGTGGAAACCAAATGTGGATCACAATAAAGTATTTTCACCTTTGGTCCTTTTTTTCCCCTTTTGATCTGATTTTTCTTGCACAGCGTGCTATATATGGGAATGTTTAGAAAAACTGCACATGTGTAACCTATATTGAATTACTTACTATCTAGAGGAGAAGAAAGGTGGGGAGAATAATTTGGAACATAAGACTTTGCAAGGGTGAATGTTGAAAACTATACATAGTTTTGAAAAAGGAGCCATAAGAAAAAGGAAAAAAATTGACAATGTCTTCTTGTTGAGTCATTTCAGTCATATCCAATTCTTCATGACCCTATTTTGGGGTTTTCTGGGCAATAATATTAGAGTGGTTTGCCATATCCTCCTACGGCTAGTTTTTCAGATGATCATCTGAGACAAAAAGGGTTAAGTGAGTTGCACAGCTAAGTGTAAGGATGAATTTTCCCAATTCCAAACCCAATTCTCTATCCACTATATCACCTAGCTGCCCGTCTTGTATTTTTTGCAACTCTAATGAGAGTGTCCTACCATTTTTCTAATTTGCCCCTCTCCAGTTCTTACACCCACATTTTTCTGGAATGAAAGCTCAGAGCTTTCCAAGATTAGCCATACAATCTGAATCTTTGAAAGTGACTCGCCAAAAGAACTGAAGGAGTCTGAATGCAGAGCAAAGTAGTATTTTCACTTTTTTTGTGTATTTAATAAGGTGGAAATGTTTAACATAATTGCATATGTACAATTTATATATCAGCTTACTTGCTATCTTGGGGGAAGGGAGAGGATGGAGGGAAAAAATTAGAATTCAAAATTTTATTAAATATTGAAAACTATCTTTACATGTAATTAGAAAAAAAAATTATGATTCACATTTTTTAAGTGACTCACAATTGCAAAAAGTCCAGGATAGCTAACATATTTCATGAGCTAGTCCCAAAACAAACATTTTATGATATATATATATATATTTATATATAGAAAATATAGAAAAGTTAAAAGATTTTTATTTTCAAAGTCTGATCCCTTCTACAGTCATTTTCATTAAATATCTTTCAATTTATTTCTAACCCTTATGAATTTGTCAAATAAGAAGAAACCATGCTTCTGAACTGGTTCTTATACCACAATTCAATTTTTATTGCTGAAAAAATAATATTTTTAACATGATTCTTTGCTAATGACATCCTGGAATGCATAAACATTTATCTTGTGATGGGAATTATTTCTTCTACCTACTGGTTTTTAGAAGTCAAAATCCTCAAGGATTACCCAGAAAGCCAATTCTAACACTTTAAAAAGCATTAAAGATCTTTCTTCGTGTTTCTTTTCACTCTTCTACCTGGAGATCTGAAAAGCATTCTTGGTCCTAGAGACCACAAAATTCGTTTAGTTTTCCTATTTAAAGAACCTACTGATCTACTGACATTCCTATTTGGCCTTTTGGAAGGGGGAAGAAAACCACAATCTGTTAGATTTTCTGTACTTGTTGCCAATTCCTTCTCAGATAATTTAGCCATATCTTGTTGGGGAGGAACAACACTGTTTCTATTAACCCACTTATGTTTCTTTTTTATCATCTTAGTGGTATCTATATCCTGACACTCTATCTTTAGGTCACTGTTACTACTTAACTCTTTCAGATGAACCACATTTGAAGAAACCTTTAAGGCTACCTGGGAGGCAATGTGGTTGCTTCCATTAACAACTTTTTTCCTATTTTTTGTGACCAATTTAGAGGTTCCTATGACATTACTTTCTGGTTGGGGGGAAACAAGAGGATGTGCTGGCAATCTTTTGACAGCAGGAGTTTCTGAATAAGCTGACTGAAGTGTAGTGTCCAAGTTTTTCTTTTGCTGTTTCTTGGTTTCTATCTTCTTACAAGTATCTTTTTTCCTGTTTTTGCTGATGACTGGCGTCACCACTTCAAGGTCTGTCAATTCTTGATTTTTTTCATGCTTTTGGGTCTCTGTTTCATCATTCTTATTCTCCTGGATGCCATCTGATACTTTTCCAACTTTTGGTTCTTGAACCTTTTTTCTTTTACATGGTCTCCCTGAGGTATCATTTTGAGAATTTAAGGGAATAGCTGTATCAGATATATCTTTCTCATATGGAAAAGAAGAATCTGTATTCATATGCTTCCTTTTTTTCATCTCTTTTCTCTTTGTAGTTCTTGACTTGTCTTTCTCAAAAGGCACATCTGTCTCTATATTCTGCTTTTCATCTTTTTTCCCTGCAAAAATGACAAGAAAGAAGACAAAAATATATCTAGTGGTTATATATCATTTCAAATCAACAACTATTTATATGTTGGCTACATATCATGTCAGAGTGTGACTGAATGAAAAAGCATTTATTACACACTTAGTATGTGTAAAGCATTAAATGAGAATATAAAGAGGAAATAGTTCCTGCTCTCCACAATAGTGCAGAGCAGATGGAAAGTTTGAAGAATCCTAAGAGTGCAGCTATGGGGCAGAAATCAAGGACTTAAAATTCCTTAAGTCACAAAAGTAGATCAAATGACAATGCGAACTATCTTATCAGATGGAATAGAATTATTGACTCCCATTTTCACCTAAGCCCTGTGAGTAGCCATTAGACAAAAAGGAAGGAAGAAGAATGTCTCCAGTCATCTAGCTCTTGAAGATGAAAGTCTGGAGCAAAATCAGTAATAAATAAACTTGAATTTGGCATTACTATATTAAACCAGGTTCAATTTCAAGAAGAAATTTGTTAGTGATGCAGCAGAGATTGCAGAGGGCACAATAAAAGTATGAGGGTAAAGGAAGACTAAAAAAGTATAGCTAAAGGAAAGAAAACAGGATTAAGTACAAGGTAAAAAGATTTCTTCATCAACATAACAGTGAATCACCATATGGATTTTTATGTGTGTGTGTGTGTGTGTATATATATATATATATATATATATATATATTTTTTTTTTTTTTACTGAGGCAATTGGGGTTAATTGACTTGCCCAGGGTCACACAGCTAGGAAGTGTTAAGTGTCTGAGGTCAAATTTGAACTCAGGTCCTCCTGACTTCAGGGCTGGTGCTCTATCCACTGTGCCACCTAGCTGCTCCATATGGATTATATTTTTAAAAGACTATATAATCAAGACTGTAAAAACTTAAGTCATCATAGTTTTGAGGATGCCACTGAGAATAGGGACCTGACTTAGAATCAGTTAAATCATCAACTTAAGTAAGCATTTTATTAAGAGATTACCTATTAAGTAAAAAACAATGAGGGGTAAAAAGAGATGAGCTTATCAGGAATTAGTGCTAGGCCTTCATAAATGATATTGAGGATCTAGAAAGAGGTGATCTGACGTATTAATTTGTTAATATCTAGTATTAAGAAAGGATGTTAGTACTCAGTTGATTTAGAAGGTGTTAACACTTTAGTGAAGAACAGGAAACATTTATCATACTAAACTTTAATATCCTGAAAACTATTCCTGCTATTATTCTACTAACAAAATAACTATTTTAATTAGGCTTCTCAGGTACCAGGACAGCAAAAATTTTCCACCAGCTTTATTGTCTGTGTGACAAATACAATTTTAAGCTCTAATAATTTAGCTGAAAATTGCACTAAGACTTCTGGGACACATACATATATATCATTACTGACCTATTATGTTAGGCTAATGTGAATCTGGTTAATAAGAATTCTTCTCCATAGAAGTACTGATATTTTAAAAGTCAAGGTCATAGACCTTCAAAAATTAAGGACATACACTAGTGGGTCTGTATCCCAAAGATTTAATAAAAAAGGAAAAAGGACCCACATGTGCAAAAATATTTAGAGTAGAAATTGAGTGGATACTGATCAGTTGGGGAATGGCTGAATAAGTTATGATATATGAATGTAATAGAATATTACTGTTCTATAAGAAATAATAAGCAGGTTGATTTCAGAAAAGCCTGGAAAGACTTGCATGAACTGATGCAGAGTGAAGTGAACAGAACCAAGAGAACATTGTACACAGTAACAGCAAGATTATGTGATGATTAACTGTGATGGACTTGGCTCTTCTTAGTAATGAGGTGATTCACAGCAATTCCAATAGACTTGAGATGGAAAATGCCATCTGCATCCAGACAGAATTCTAGAGAAGGAATGTGAATCAAAACACTGTATTTTCACTTTCTGTTTGTTGTTTGCTTTTTCTTTGTCATGTTTTTTCCCCTTTTGGTCTGATTTTTCTTATACAACATGACACACATAGAAATATATTCAAAAGGTTTGTAAATGTCTAACGTATATCAGATATCCTGCTATCTTGGGGAGGGAGGAAATAAGGGAAGGAGGGAGAAAAATTTGGAACACAAAATCTTGTAAAAATGAATATTAGAAACTGTATGTGTGCTTAGAAAAATAAAATACTATTAAGGGGGAAAAAACCAAACTAGGAACCTGGAAGCTCTATGGTAATCAACTATCTCAGTAGGTCAGACTTAATTACAACTATCTAATGCACATTATCATACCTATCATCAATGAGAAAATTTTATAATAGCAGTCATCTCAACTCTCATTTGCTACTTCTCTGCATCTTGATATTTATTACAATCTTTTTGTAGCTTCCCCCCATAAATGTAATATTTCACTATCTACTAAGTGTTTTAGTAACATTTGGATATTTGGAGATTCTGGTAAGAAATCCTTCCTTTATATAAGCTGTCAATATCATGAAAAATGAAAGTTAAGGTGCAATTCTCCAAGCTCTTTCAACAGAATCACAGGCTAATGGCCTTGATAGTGAAATCTTATATTTCCCTTTGTTTGCTAACCCAGGAACTTAAAACCCAGAAGCTTAAGGCCACCTCTAACCACAAATAGCTTATCTCCAACCTTTGGAGTTGGCCTCCTACCTTTCTCTCTTTTCAATTTCGATTTTGGCAAACAAGTCTTCTTTTGTTGAAGCCTGTTCTTGTTCAACTTTTTACGCCGAGGAAGGCCATCTTGAGGGAATATGCCTGTTGGACCAAAAGTCAAGTTCAGCAGATTGCTTTCTATACACCCAATCCATCCCATCTTAACCTAAAACTTACCTTCTACATAATTATGTCCTATAATAAAATAATCTCTCTAAAGATACTAAAGTTCAATAACAGAAGACCACTTATATTGTAGTTCATGTAGCTTTTCAAGTACAATTTTAGGTCCTTACTTGGAATATTTGCTGTATATACAAACGTTTACATTCAAATCTTCAAAATCTAAGGCAAGATATGTCAAATAGAACTGGGACTACAGTCATAAATTGTTATTTCTGAGACACTGAAAAAGATTTATACCTAAACCATTAGATTTTTAAAAGCTCAGTTTTGAAAAGTAATCTAGAGGGATTCAGAGATTCAAATTAAGCTACTGAGAAAACAATTAGATCTTTTTTTTAATATTTACAAAAAATAATCAAATACTTAACAAACAAGAAATAAATCTTATATAAAACACTAAGCCTTGAAAAAGGCAGAACCAACAAACAAAGAAAATGTTTTGTTCAACATCTCATTGAAGGACTGTTCAAATTTCAAAACTTTTGGCACCTTTTTTGTTTAGTTGCATGAAATATGTCTATAGTTTTAAATTTGTGGGTTTCATTATCACCACACATAGATTTGTCCATATTAAGTTTTGATTACCCCCTTATTTACTCAATCATTCATGCATTTATTTATTTACCTTTGTTTTTGGTGACTTTGAAGTGCTCCAATTCAGTAAACAATCTTAGTTCTTTTATCCACTATGCACTTATTACATATACAGACTGTTTCCAATATAACTGAAGTAATTGTGAATATTTTTGCAGATAGTTTGTTTTCCTATTTCTTTGGTGGTTTTTTGAGGAAGGTGAGGATAAGGGATGAAAGATGCTAAAAAATTCCTATCAATAAAATCACTGGGTTTGAAAAATTATGATAGTTTTTGCAACTTATACCATTAATGTTATAATGATCACCAAAATATAGTCTGTAGGGTATTTTACTCATTATACAGTTAAGTCAGTCAGTCACCAAACACATTATATAAATGCTTACTTTGCCCAAGGCACTTGGTTAAATACAGAAACCACAAAGAAAAAAGAAATAGTCCCTGTCTATGGGTTCCACATAATAACAGGAGAAACAACATGTAATTAGGAAGTTATACACAGACAAGGAGAGAAAGATATAAAGGTAATCTGAAAGTGGAAGTAATTAATTGCCAACTGTGGAAATTTGAAAAGGCCTCTTGAAGAAGTTAAGATGATTGAGTTAAGGTTAACTAAAAATTGGAGGGCAAAGGGGCAGGTATTCCTAAACCTGGAGTACAGCAACTATCAAGACTTGTGGAATTGTGAAATCGTAGTATCACTTTAAAGGAATATCAAGTAAACTAGATTATGTTGGTAGATCTGACTCAAGATTAGCCCAGTAATTCAGATTGAAACTCAAAATGAAGTACTATTGGGTTGTTCAATAGTCAATGAAAGGAGGTTTATTAAGCTATTGCATAAAAAAAAGATTAAATTAAAACAAGGCACCCCTGGATTCCATATGGAAATACTTTCAGCAAGGTAGGGTATGGTTACTTGGTATGGCCTTGGAGCATCCACCAAATATGAAATGCTCTAACTCCACGATGGTGGGCCTTTTATATCCTTAAGTAATCTCAAAGCCATATTAATACAGCCAAAGATTGTCAGAAAGCTTTTCAGGATCAAATTATTGTCTCTAGCTTGTTCTAATTAATATTTTGTTTTAGAAACAAATTCTGAACAGATAACCCAATAATTTTTTCAGTACTAATGGATTGCAGAGTATATTTCTTTCTTGACCTAGAAATAAGAACTAAACGCTTTGCCAAGGAAATGTCCAAAAGGACACTTTTGCAAAGACAAAAAGTACATACTATTTTCCACAAAGAAGCAATTTAAAGAGTAGCAGCAATCTTTTTTTTTTAAAGTAATTTTTCTCAAAGAAGGGATCTATTACTTTTGCACCACTTAATCCTTACCTTCAGCAAGGCTCTGGAACCTGAAAAAGAAAAAAAAAAAAAAGTCATTATCTTCAGAATAGTGAAACAGCACTACATTCTCACATAACATAGCATCTCAAACCACTAGCCAGATAGACCTTCCTAGAATTTTCATTATTTAACTATACTGTCTATGGGAAAATAGCAAAAACTGTAAGTTTTGTTTCAAAACAAGCAATTTTTAAGAATTTAAGAGATTGGATCTCCCTATCTCACCCAGGCTAGAAATGCAATAGCCTTACCCAATCCTGATCAGTATGAAAGCTTTGACCTGCTTTTCAACCTCCTAGATCCATCCCTCTTGGTCCTCCCCACACCCACCCACACCCTACTCTCAGAGGGTTCAATAAATTGATTCAAGACTTAGTGCAGATCCCTAAATTTGCTTCAGTCCTAAGAATTCCCAAACAATCTACTAACTTGCCCCTGTCTCCTCTAGTAACAGATTCCAGACATATGTCAACATAACTAGCCTCATCAAGCATTACACTCTACCCAACCAAAATGGCTTACATCCAGTATACTATTCCATCTCCTATCTCCGTGCCTTTGAATAAATTAGCCAGCACTGCTAAAATTTTCTCCCTCCTCTCCTTATGGAGGATAGCTTCATGCAAGGATCAATTCAATAGTCATCAGTTTCAAGAAGCCTTTCCCGATTCCCCCAATTGTTAGTAACTCCTTCATTCATTATGTTTTTATTTGGTATATTACCTGCATTTTCTTATCTGTAGCTAAATTTTAAAGCCCAGATAGAATATCTACTTGTGTATTTGCACAAATGCTTTCTGCCTGAGAAAGGCAGATAGATAGAAAAACAAATTGGTCAATCTAAGAGTCATCAATCTAGTGATTATGGTTGAATGAATTCATGGGAGTTGACAAAAGAGAATATAGAGAAAATTGTTCAAAGGACACAGACCTGGGATAAACCCATACATAGGGGACAGACAGAAATGATCCAGGAAAGAAAACCAGAAGAAGCAGTAGGACAAGAAGAAAATAATGTCAAAAATCCTCTCTACCATCTAGCAAGTTAGTCAATTCAGAGAATAGGTTTCACTCACTACAAATATAAAGCTTTTCACAAGGAGGGGTAAAAAGAATGGTCCCAAAGTACCCAGATAGTCAGGAAGATAGCAGAAGAGCAATTCTAACCTGTTTCCAAAAAGTACTTACTTTCTGACCAATTTGTAGAGATGCTTCCTATTCAAGGAAGGAGTGCTTTGCCTGCTGGCCATTTCAAACAGTCTATCAGCAATTTCCTCATAGTTAAACTAAATAAAAAAAATTTTTTTTTAAACTTAAAACAAGTCAATTATTTTTTTCTGCCCCTCCCCCCCAAGTGTGAAATTACTAATATGAAAGAAACTATCCATAGCACAATGGGAGTTTTACAACAGTGCATACCAATATAATCTAGAAATAACACTAATGATACCCCAAAGATTAAAAAAAAGACCCTTATGTATAAAAAATATGTATAGCAAGCTTTTGTATAGCAGCAAAAAACTGGAAATGAAAGATTTACCTATTTACTACAGAATGGCTAAACAAATAAGACATAAATATAATGGAATATTATTGCATCTTAAGAAATGAGAAATAGGCATTTTCAGAGAAAATGGGCAAGGTCGTATTTCAACTAATACAGAATAAAGTAGAATTGGAAGAATATTTTATTTAATAATATTATACAGAAAAACAACCACCTTCTGAAAGAAATGTAACAAACTCAAGATGGACAAAGAAGATAAAAATTTTTGAACATGGCCAATGTGGGAATTTGCTTGCTAGATTATGTACATTTGTTAACATGGGTTTTCTTTTTTCTTTTTCTTTTTGGTTGTGGCAAGGAAAAAGAAAGATGGAGAAAATCAAAGTTAACTTAAAAAAATAACAAAAAGTAAGTTTTGTTTAAACCAGTGAGCACTTAATTTTACAAATTTTTTTGGTCAGGAATGCTAACTTCTCTGGACAACCTCTGACTCATGTGCCCACATTAACATGATAAGCTGTGCGCACTCACTTCATATTAAGTAGCAAATCTACTTTCTCCCATTATCTTACTAAGTGGAAGGGCAAGCAATGTCTTCTTCCACAGGAAACAAGTTTTATTAACCCCACCTAAGAGTATTCTCCCTCTTCTTCTATTCATTCATTGAAAATTCTGAATCACCCTTTATCTAACCACAACAGTTCAATGATTTTATTTCTAAAAAATAGTAATTCAGTTTTTAGCTAGAGAAACACTAAAAAAGAAATCCAATGCATTTCGCTCAGTCCTAGTTTTCTCCACTCTTTGTTATTTTTTTTAATTTATTTTTTGGAAGCTTTTTATTTCCAAAACATATGCACGGATAATTTTTCAACATTGATCCTTACATAGTCTTTTCTCTCCGATTTTCTCCTTCTCCCCAAACCCTCCCCTAGATGGTAAACAATCCAATATATATTATACATGTTAAAATATATGTTAAATTCTAACATCTACTGGTTATCCTGCCATCTGGGGGAGGGGATGGGGGGGTAAGAGATGAAAAATTGGAACAAGAGGTTTGGCAATTGTTAATGCTGTAAAGTTACTCATGCATATAACCTGTAAATAAAAGGCTATTAAATTTAAAAAAAAAATGTATATATATGTTAAATTCAATATATGTAAACATATTTATACAATTCTCTTGCTGCACATGAAAAATGAGATCAAAAAGGAAAGAAAATGAATAAGAAAACAAAATGCAAGCAAACAACAAAAAAAGAATGTTATGTTGTGATCCACATTCAGTTCCTACAGTCCTCTCTCTGGGTGTAGATAGCTAGCTCTCTTCATCACATCATTAGAACTGCCATCAATCATTTCATTGTTGTAAAAAGAGACATATCCATCAGAATTGATCATTGTATAATTTTCTTGTTGCTGTGTACAATGATCTCCTGGTTCTGCTCATTTCACTTAGCATCAGGTCATATAAGTCTCTCCAGGCTTCTCTGAAATCATCCTGCTGATCATTTCTTATAGAATAATAATATTCCATAACATTCGTATGCCATAACTTACTCAGCCAATCTCCAACTGATGAGCATCCATTCAGTTTCCAGTTTCTAGACACTACAAAAAGGACTGCAAGAAACATTTTTGCATATGTGGATCCCTTTCCTTTCTTTAAGATCTCTTTGGCATATAAGTCCGATAGAAACACTGCTAGATCAAAGGGTATTCAGAGTTTGATAACTTTTTGTATCTCCACTCTTTGGAAAAAGAAATGGGATAAAGTGTGCCAATATTTATGGTTAGAAAGTTCTATAGAAACTTAGCTTCTTCTGTCAAAAAAATCCTATTTTATGTGATTCCTTATTAAATTTCTCCTATGATGGAGTCTTTCAAACATTATTCTCTGTCCCAGCAAAAATAACCACCAAATACTGTTCTTTGATATGGGAAGAACTGGAAAGGAGAGGAATACAAGACCTCTGATTCAAAAGGGTCTCTTTACATATCAGGACTTTCTGGAACATGATCTTAAGGTGACCCCTCACAGATTTGTGGGGGGTAGTAAAGGAAATACTAACTTTGAGGTAGCCCCAAGAGCCCAAGGCAGGAAAATGGAGTACAGAAAGATAATAGGAAAAGAGTTTAAAAATAAAAAAGAAACCAACAACCATTTTCTGATTTTTAGTTCTGCTTTAAGTTGAACTCTTGACAGAAGATTCCACTTCTCAGAAGCCACTGAAAATTACATATACCAGGCCCATATTATTGTCTCCAGCTTGTTTTAATTAACCTGCTTTGACTTAAGAATAAACAAACAAAAACTGAAACCTACAACCCCACTCCTTACCCATCCACACCTTTTCTATAGTGTCCAGAGAAATAAACAGCAGGGAAATATTGAAAACTAAACAGGTAATAAAATGTGAAAAATAAATTCTCATATTGATATTCCATTACTTGCAAAGGTGAGGCAAAAGATTCTATTCTTGGCACCTGCCTGGGCAATGAGACCTCAGTGCACAAAAGCTGACCCTCCCAACATGTACCTGAAGGACACGCCCGATGTGTCCCTTTCCATTACTCTGCTTTTTCACTTTTGGTTTATCTTCGCTTGAGAAGGAATCCTTGCCTTTTTTTCCTGAAAATATAGATATTTGTGTCCTCAACAATGGTTTATTGAGAGGATATTAACTAAGTACATTATCTATGAGAACATACAAAGGCTAAGCCACAGCCAAATGGTAAAGACTACAAGACTTTTAAAGTAGAGAGATTAGTAGCACCTAAAGTGTTGTAAAAGAATGCTTATGGACATGCAAGTTGACCTAAAACTTTTTTCAAGTGAAATTCAAATAGCCAGGTAAGGGGAAAATTGGGAATTAAAACAAAGCAAGCAAGAGGAAATATTAAATACCAGATACTGAAGAGTGATTAAAAACATCGTGTTCAGGGAACATCAAGTAGGCCATTGCTTTTGGTTAAAAGGCTGCACAGAGGGGATTAATGGACAATACATTTGAGAAGATAAGCTTTGTGAATGGGAATGAGAATGGTCATTAATTTCAGGTTAAGGATTATTATACTTTATCCTTTTAGTTTCTGATAGAGGAAATGAGATGGCTAAAAGTGTTTTGGGAAGACAACTTTGAGGTTAGACTAATAGCAAGCAAAAATTACAGAGCTCTAAAGTTTGTAAAATGCTTTACATGTTATCTTATACAATCCTCACAACAACCATATGCACCAAGTGCTGTTATACAAATAAAGAAATTGAGACTAAGATCAAGTGACTTAATACAGCTTCACACAGTCTAAGACAGGATTCAAATTCAGATCTTCCTAATTACAAGTCCAATACTTTATCCCCTATCACCTCAATGCCTATCTCTTATTACTGGCCTTACCTCCTCTCCTGATTAATTCTAGAGCATCTCTACCTGAATGACCCAAATTCATTCAGACTCAGTATATATCCAAATTAAATTTGTCATTATAAAGCTGAGCTGTCTAGTTTCAAAATTTTATCATTATTAACTCTTTCCCCTTTCTCCCATCCAGCATTGCCAAATCCTACTAATTTTGTTGCAACATCTTGCATCTACACCCTTCTCTCCATTTACATTAATTGTAATCTAATTCAACCCCTTAACATTTCTTAATCTGCATATTATAAGGGCTCCCTGTTCTTTCATAAGGACCTCCTCTATCCAATATATTCTTCTGCACAGCAGCAAAAATAATTCTAAATCAGAAAGAGTGATGTCACTGGTCTACCCTAATTTAAAAAAAAACAAAACTCCAATAAGTTTCTTCAACAGCCTAGCATTTAGCACTTTCTACAATCTGTCTAACCCACTTTCTTATTTCACTTCATTTCCCCTTCATAAATCCTGTATTTTAATCCACTCTGATCAACAATTCTCTTGCCTTTTTGTTATATATAAGGGGCATAACATCTTGACTCAAAAGTCTCACATAATAATCATTAATACACAACAATCAATAATATTGCTAGCTTGATATTATCTAGGCAAGGGATCCTTAATTCTTCTGTCATGGGACCACTTGGGCAGTGTGCTAAAGCCTCCAGACCTTTCTCAAAATATTCTAAAATGCATAATATAAAATAAATAGGAAGACACGGGAACCCCTACAATGAAGTACAATAATAAACATTTATTAAGGGCCTCCCTGTACCTGGCACTGTGCTAAAAATACAAGGCTAACTCAGTATGGATTTGTTATAATCTAGTCAAAGCAAAATGTAAACAGTTGAGGCAGTTAGGCCTTTCTGTTACAGTAAAGTAAATTTAACTGAAAGCCGGGTTATTAGACCTCTTAACCGTATATCCAAATGTACAGCTGCTGGACAGTTCTTACCAAGACAAGACAAACTAAACCAGAAGTTCTTGACAGTTCTAGTAATGCTCCAGCCTAAAGAAGCCATAATGAAGGGCTGAAGAAAAAAATACTTAAAAATCACCAAATTGAAAAAAAAAAAAAAATTACAAAAGAGATGTAAATAATCAATGTTGGAGGGATTGTGAGTTCTTAGCTACATAAGTTTATATAATGTGCATGGAGCTGTGAATTAGTAAAGGCATTTTAGAAAGCAATTTGCAATTATATTTAAATTAAAAAAACACGATAAATACAAAGAAGCATGAAAAGAACTATAAACTGATAGAGTGAAGTTATCTGAGTCAAGAAAGCACAATTACTACACCAATTTAAAAAGGAAAGAAGCACATTACAAAACAATTGAAGGAATGTTACAAAATTACAAAGAACAAGTGCATCCTTAAAGAACAGAATTATAAGAAAATACCACCACCATACATCACCACCTCCTCATATGCGGGAGGTGGGAGGGAGTGGAAGGCACAGATATTGCATATATTTTCATATTTGGGGGATATATTGATCAGTTTTACTTTTTTCTCTTTCTCTTCTTTGAAAAAAAATTTTGGCATGGTTCTTTGGGAAAGGGGAAATATAAAAACAAAATATAGCAGAAAAAATTATTTTAAAATTTAATTATATGTATTTATAGAGAGGAAGATTGAGAGCCAGACAGAGTGTTTAAATTTGTGCTAGTCTTACCTTTCTTTTGCTTCCCATGTAATCTTATGGTTGTCATATCATCTGATTCAGTTTCTAACAGTTCACTGTCTTCTTGGTTTGCATTTAATTCTCTTATTAAATCTTCAATGGCAAAGGGAGCTTGTTCCAAAATTGCATCAAAAATACCTCCAACTATATTATACAGCAAAGTAGAACTAAAAAGGAGAGATATGAACTATAAATGTGAAGCTTAAATATGATCACACCCATGTAAACTTTTGTTTAAACCCTAACTAATCACACAACTCTATGGAGTCCTGGTTATTTTCTATACTAGTACATTCCCTCACAAATGACCATTATTCCCCCCTCTTCCCACAATAATTCACATTATTTCAGAAAAACAGTGTCCAGAATGGTTCAAAAGCAATTAAAAGAATAGTCAAGACCAACAAAGACAATATGTAAACTTACTCCTTTGTCCTAGATGCGATTTTGCAGAACGGAACAACAAAGTTCAGGTTTTGATCTGCAGTAAGCTATTAAAGAAAGACAATAAAAGCTGTTTAAGTGAAGTTTAAAAAACAGAAGAGATAACCCCAAGGCTCATATCTAAGTCCTCCTTACCTCTTCTGCTCCTACTTTAGTTAGTTCTTCTAAGTATATGTCAATAAAGTGAGACTTTATGCCACAAGGTGCCTGACTGTCTGGGTGCAAAATTTCTTTCATTAGGATATCCAGTAGTAGTTCAACCTGACTGGGGGAGGCAGAAGGAGGATGGCAGAAAAAGAACCCATTATTAAAATTAAAAAGTTAATTTTCTTTCCTTGCATTCAAATCATGTCAGTTAATCAAGAAAAAATTATTAAAATAAAGTCAAAGATAGGTTTTTAAAAACACTACTAAAATGGTAACATTTAATCATAAAAAAATTCTAAAGACCAAAAAAGCAAGAGTCTCACTAAGAGACTCAAATCAAATTTCTTATTTCCATTCTATTGTAAAGAATCATATTAATATAATACTTAAATGAACCCACACTTTTAGTACTTTAAGGTTCACAAGCCCCTTTCCTCACAATAATCCTGAATTAAGACGAATCACACATTTAAGAAATTAAAATACTATTCTGCCTATATTCTAAGATTTAATTTAAAATTTAGAAAATGCTAAAATAACACATCCATCAACTTATCTAAGTCATTGCTAGAGTTTTCTTCAATTTAGTCTTGAAATACACACAGCAAAAGTATAAATATTAACTATGGAAATGCGCAACTTACTAAATGCAAAAAAAAAAAAAAAAAAAAAGCCAACCTTCTGTGAAGCATTTCCTGATTCCTGAAGCCAAAAGTGTTTAATTTCTCCTCAAATGTTCCCAGAGTACTCTGTCTAGTAAGGCAACTAGCCAGTGGATAGAGTACCAAGCCTAGAATCAAGAAGACTTTTCTTCCTGAATTCAAATCTGGCCTCAGACACTTAGTAGCCTGTGTGATTCAGAGCAACTCACTTAACCTTATTTGTCTCAGTTTCCTTATCTGTAAAATGAGCTAGAGAAAGATGAGATGAAAGAAAGAGATGATAAACTACTCCAGTCTCTTTGCGAAGAAAACTCTAAAATAGGATCTCAGAGTTGAATACAATTAAAATGTTATATTACTTGGGATGACCTATAAAATTTGCATGATTTAATTTTGTGATATAATGAATGGTTGTGTAAGTGTAATTTTATCAATATTAGGTTGACCAATATAAGTCTGAAAATTGACCAAAATGAATCTAAATTGAACTATTATCCCCACCATTAGTTAATTAAGTCCATTCACTTCTAGATTTTGTGCCATAAACAAGTGCTTCATTATACCCCTTGTTCTAGTTTTAATTCTGTGGTTTTTAAGAAAGGAAGTATATAAAACTTGTAGCTCTTAAAGAGGACATTTCAAAGACTATTTGAGATATTACAGTAACTGTTAGTATATATAAGTTAAGTTTTTCAATGAATCATTCAAGTCCAAGATAAAAAAGGACAAACCCAAAGCACAAAAGAAAATATGATTGAAAAAGAGAAATACAAAAAAGTGAAAAATTATTTTAAACCAGCCTGATTAATTCCTCAAAAAACAAATGGGTTATAGATTCCTTAACAGTGCGGAGTAGATTTCTTGAAGTTCAAAGCAAGACTATCAAGAGCAGTTTAAAAAAAATTAAATAAACTGCTAATCATTGTTATAAAGCAATGCACAATTTTGTCCCAGTAAATTTGTATATTATCATGGCATATTTAATTGTCATATTCCTTCCTCCAGTCCCAAAAGAAGGTAAGCTTTTTGAGGGCAATTCCTGGTGTCCCTTTTTATCTTTATATGAAGAGTGTCTAGCATGTCCTTTACACACATGTAACACAACACTTAACTTGTTGAACTGAATATAAAGTTAAGAATCCTTTCCTAACCCAATGAGACTTTTCCCAGTATAACAAAAGCCAGGCACATGAACTCATCAGAAGAGATGTAGTTTTGAATCCTCCATCACTTAATTAGGGCAAGTCATTTCATCTTTTGGAATCCCAGTTTCTCCATTTTGAAAAGAGGATTTTTTTTTTTTATTACCTGACATAATTGTTAAACGAAATAAAGAATTTTCTTAGTTCCTTACCATATTACATTAAAGAAAGATAAATCATTTAGCATCTTTCCTTACTTCACCTTACTATTACTCTTTGGCAAGTAATTTAAAATTTTTTAATTATTTAAATTAAATTTATAAGTAATTTAAAATTTTTTAATTATTTAAATTAAATTTATAAATAATTTAAATTTTTTGATTCCTGTTAAAAACTGTTAGATACTGTGGGAGATACAAAAATGCACTCAAAATTTTCTTTACCATCAAATAATTAACAATAAGGATCAAATATTTATCAAAGTCTCTTTCTAGTTCTATAACTTTAAAGGATACTCAATTTCATTCCTTCCCTCTGACAACCTGTTACCTCACTTCTCTTTAGCACCACCATGGGGAGAACAACAGAAAGGGAAGCTAATTTCCTTCTGTTGCCAATCAATTTATATTGCTGTTGTTATTGCTGCACCTCAAAACTGAAGCTGTAGATATCAGAGAGCCTTTCAATCCCAAATTCTAACAATACCAAGCAAATATGGGGAGTAAGGTGATTAACAGATACTTAGATAAAAGAGAGAAAGACTAAGAAAAGAGAAAAAGGGTTATTCACCAAAGTTAAGTATATGAAAATTTGAATTTTACAAATAAAATCTGAGGTAGGCTCATAAGATTAGCTAACATTTATAAGGTCTGCGTAGTGTGTATGTGTATGTATGTGTGTGTGTATATATATATCATCTGATCCTTGCAAAATGAGGCTCAGAAAGGTTAGATGACTTGCTCATGGCGTTTAGAAATAGGATTCAAACCCAGATCACTTATGACTTCTCATACTCTTTCCAGTTTATATGGCTGCCTCTTATGCTCATATTTCACAATATCCTTATTTAATATTTAAAGGAGATTTTTTTGGATGAACCAATCATTTAATTCATTTTATGAGTCTGAATTGTTAGCTGAACACTAAATGCTATCTGCTGCTAATTTCTTAAGTATTTTCTTTTAAAAATTAATTTTTACAGATATATTTTATTTTTAACAACCAAAATTTCTGCCAATATCCTTCCCCTTTCCACAAAGATATCCTATATTATAATGTTTTTTAAAGGAAAAAAAAAGGGAAGAACAAAAAAAATCTGAAAATACATGTAATGTTCTAAACCTGTGGACCTCCCACTTCTGCAAAGAAATAGGGTTGGAATAGCTCATATTGCTTCTGAGGACTTTCCATTTATACTGTTGTGTTACTGTAAAATTGTTTTCTTGATTGCAACAGATCATATAAATCTATGCTTCTTTGTATTCATCACAGACATTTTTGTTTTTGGCAAGCCAATTGGGGTTAATTGACTTGCCCAGAGTCACACAGCTAGGACATGTTATGTGTCTGAGGCCAGATCTGAACTCAGGTCCTCCTGACTTCAGGGCTCGTGTTCTATCCATGGCACTATGTAGCTGCCCCCCATTATTTTTTACAGTACAAAAATATTCAGTTATATTCATGGACTATATTTATTTAACCATTCCCTAAACTATACAATTTCATAGCACACTATAAAGAGTCCCAACATCTGGTTCTGAATATAAATCTTCTCCATTATTATGTGATCATGAGGAAGCCATTCATTACACCCATCTGAGGTTCAGTTTTCTCATATAAAGTGGTGGTAATCATATTTTTACTACTTATCTCATAAGAAATTGTGAAAACAGTGCTTTTTAAAAACATAAGGCATGAAAGAAAAGTTATCATAATTCAGATTTGACTGGATCATGTTTTTCTAAAAATATTTCAGATCATCCAACCCAAAATTCACAGCTATTTTTGTGACCCTATCTTTAAAATACATAAACTTTGAATTAGGCAAAGCCTTAAAGGAGTGTTTTACCCTAGAATTTCCATTATCTGATGGTATTAATCAATCTATAATATAAGTTACTGACCTTTCCTCCCATCCACTTCTTTTTAATGCCTCGAAGGACTGGTTCAGAAGCAGGCGCATTAGCTTTGATACAAAAGAAGAATTGATATAAGAAAAATAGAAACCTGAGTTTAAATAGAAAAATAAAAAAGCAGGGCAGTCATCACCATATGATTAGGATATCTATCTAATAATTACAATCTTCTCAATGTTAAAAGCTTTAAGGTCATGGTCAGATGGGGAAATTTTCCTTGTAACTGATACCATAACTAAGGTAACAAGTATCAGTTTTCTTCTTGGAGAGAGGCTCCTCTTAATGCTTGGGGAGGAAATTTCTCATATGCCTTTTTATCTGGCACCTAAATTCAATCAAAATGCTTAGGCAACTTTTTTTCCTGACCTAGGCTCATATATGATAACAAGATAATTATTAAGCCACTTCCTTATTTGTCTTTTACAATGAAGTTTTATGCATTTAGTTTTTTTCCATTTTATGCTATGTGGTCAATCACCAGAGGCTCCTAGATTAGAACAGAACACATCAATTTTGGTCACCTCATCTCAGCAAGAAGCATTCAGTTTCTTTTCTCTTCTTTTTTCTGAAACTTTTTATTCATTTTAAATGAGAAATTCCATTTTAAAACGAGAAAAAAAGAACATTTCCATGTATACAGAGTTGTGTTCTCAATATAAAGAAATAAATTTACATTTCAAGGAAACCTATATAATAAATACTATACACACTTTGTAAAGCTACCCAGCTTTTCTTTTCTTTCTTTTTTTTTTTTTGCAAGACAATTCTGGTTACGGAATTTGCTCAGGATAATACAGCTGGTAGATATTAAGTGTCTGAGGCAGTATTTGAAATTAGGTCCTCTTGACTCTAGGGCTAATATTCTATTTACTGTGCCAAGCTACCCCAATTTCTTCTAAGTTCTTTTGTTCTCTGCTATGCACTCTCCTCCCCCACCTCCCATAGGAAATATATATGCACAATAGATACACATACACACACAGATATCTATCAACATACACGCACACAGAGATATCTATCAATGTACTCTTATATACAATACACTCATGAACATATTTTTAAGTCCATATTATGCATATTTCCACTTGTCATTTCTTTCTCTGAAGGTGAAGCATACATCTTCATACATCCAAGTTATTCTATGTTTTTCTAAATTAACCAGCTCATCATTTCCTACACCACAGCAGAATTTCAATCATATTCCATTTGAGAGACTGACTATGAAAATATTTTGCCCAATTTTTGTATTCCTTCCATTTTTGGCTACATTGATTTTATAGAAGAAATTTTTAATTTAAAATAATCAATATTATCCATTTTATATTTCAACAATTCTCTTACCTTATAATATCTGATACAAAATAATTTCTTTCCTTTAGATCTTTTTTCTCTGGTATCTTTTGAAATTTTTGACCTTTTGTTCTTCCAAATAAACTGTTACTATTTTTTCTAACTCAGTAAAATAAATTTTCTAGTAACTGGAATGTCACTGAATAAATAAGATTAGTTAAGAAACATTCAATTTCAAAGTACAGGTTAACTTCTCTAGAGGCAGAACAGCTATAGTCCAATTCTCGTTTCTTTTCTTAACAATCATTACTAAAACTAAATAAGTGGGGGCAGCTAGATGACGCAGTGGATAGAGCACTGGTCCAAAAGTCAGGAGAACCAGAGTTCAAATTCGACCTCAGACACTTAACAAGTCCTAGCTGTGTGACCCTAGCCAAGTCACTTAACCCCAAATGCCTCAGCAAAAAAACAACTAAATAACTATAAGGCAGCATATTAGGAAGTTAATCTTCTCCCCAACAAACATAGCCACAGCCTACTTTAGAATGGGGAATGCATATAAGCAAATCTCTTACCATGTAGAACTTATCCAGGCGCAATCTGTCTATTCCAATCCACTCACGGTTCATGGTTTGCCAAAAAGTTTGAACAAACAGGTGCTCTATAGGAGAACAAAGATTGCTAAGCTTTAACATGAATGATTATCAACAATCTATAAAATAATTGATAGAAAATACTTTGATAATGCCTCGACCAACCATGACTTCAGAAGACTGATCATAATGAAACATGACTGGAGCATAGAATCAAGAACACATTTTCACACTTGGCCAATGTGTTGATTTGTTTTGCCTAAGTAGACTAAGACTGAAACCAAGGCTGGGATTAAGTGGAGAATCACTTGAAAGTAACAATTACATTAAAAAAGAGCATTAAAAAAAAACAATTTTTATAAAAAAGGTGAATGTAATCTACAATCCTGCAATACATGACTGCATTCACTAACTTTTATTATCTTGTAACTTGATGTTATTTTTCTAAATAAAAAATAAATTTATAATAATTAAGGAGTAATATGAGGAAGCGGCACAGAAAACAAGGAATTTTATCAATAATAAATCCTCCTGTGATACATGTGATTTCAAGACCACTATTTTTCATATGTGGGCCAAAGACGGGGAGTACAGTATACTTTTTATTCCCATCTTCCCCAAAAAGACAAAAAACAATTTACATACTACACCCAGCATAATTCTGTTGGTTCTCAAAGGAACGTATAAGATCACCAGAAAAGCAGTGATATAACCTTTCCTAGGCAAGGTTTAAAAAATTATTCCCTTTTGTTACTGTCTACTGGAAATTTTGAACCTTCATCATAAATGCATGCAACTTGACATATTACAATATACATACATCCTACAAAGAACCTAATTAATATTCTGGCATCATGATCAACTATGAATGACTAAGCTCTTCTCAGCAATACAATGATCTAAGACAATTGCAAAAGAATGATGAAGAAAAACATTCTCCACATCCAGAGAACGAATTGATGGAGTCTGAATGCAGATCAAAGCATATTATTTTCACTTTAATTTTTTTATAGTTTTTTCTTTTTGGTCTGTTTCTTTTTTGACAATGACTAATATGGAAATGTTTTACATGACTGCACATATATAACCTATATAAAATTACTTATTGTTTTAAAGAGGAACAAAGGGATGAAAGAAGGGAAAAAATTTAGAAGTTAAAAACTTTTTAAAATGAATTGCTAAGAATTATCTTTTCATGTAATGGAAAAAAAAATTTAATATATACACAAAGCAATAATAAAAACTGTCTCTCACTGGGCAAGTCAGTGGTTTTAAACTCAAATGAAAACAGTTACTAAATCTTACTAATATTAGAATCCTCAAAGGCTGTATACTGACTTAAAAAAAACAACCACATGTATTAATACTATTTATAGTCTACTGTATTTTTATTTTGTTAAATATTCCCAGTTCCGTTTTAATGTGGAGAACTGCTTATTGAATAACTTAAATAGTCAATTATCTTGATTATACTGAAGTCCTGGTTCTAGTTACCAGTAACTATGGTTTTGGACAACTATACCTAAGGAGAACTGAAGTAAAATCATTATTTCCTGTGACAATAAAATATCACCTGCTATTACCTCACTAAAAAAAAAAGTCTTTTATATCACTGAGGTTTAAACAACAGACCCTGATAACAAAGGCATCAGGATTTCAATGTCAATTAAACATATGTTGATCAACCATGATAAAAAGAAGCAACTAAATAGAATTTAATCAGAAAGACCAAAATTCCACTGGTCCTGAGAAATTCTACAGGTTCTGGCAAGTCTTTCCAGTAGGAGAGAATCTATGACCAATATGTATTGATTAGCATAAATTTCAAAAGACAATTTGGTGATTTATTTTTTATTCTTATCCACAAAAGTATGAACTTAGCATTTAAAATACTTCTTAAAAAAGACTACAACATACTCACGGGTTTCTGTGTTCTGAAAAACATGAATAAGCTGGGAAATTGTATTTCCAAGTTCCTCCTGTACAGGAAACAAAACAAAAAAAAAATTCCTTGATTACTACCTGAACATAACTTTAGCGAATGAAAAAATTTGCTTACTCTGCCTGCATTTTTGATTTCCTTCACAAGCTAATTGTACAATATTTCAGAGTCTAATTCTTTTTCTACAGCAAAATAACGTTTTGGTCGGGTATACTTATTGTGTAAAGAGTCTGATTCTTTTTTTACAGCAAAATAACGTTTTGGTCGGGTATACTTATTGTGTATCTAATTTATATTTTAATATATTTAACATCTACTGGTCATCTTGCCATCTAGGGGAGGGGGTGGGGGTGGGGGTAAGAGGTGAAAAATTGGAACAAGAGGTTGGCAATTGTTAATGCTGTAAAATTACCCATGTATATATCATGTAAATAAAAGGCTATTAAATTAAAAAAAAAAAAAAGGCTATTAAATTTAAAAAAAAAAAAAAAAGGGAAAAAGGGAAAGAAGTCCTTGGGTTACATGAGTAAGTCAAATGACTACACCCAAAGAAAGAGATGGAGATAGGAAGGAAAGAAGGGAAAAAGGAAATGAGGAACAGAGAGAAAGAAGGGACAAACATTTTTTAAGAGCCTACATGTACAAAAATATTTACAGCAGCTCTTTGTGGTGGAAAAGAACTGGAAACCATGAGGCCATCAATTGGGAAATGGCTAACAAGTTATGGTATATGTATACACTGTAGTGCTGTAAAAAAAAAAAAAAAACAATTAAATGTATGATTTCAAAAAAAATGAGAAGATGTAATGATGATTAACCATAAAAGACTTAGTTATGTTGATCAATATAATGATTCTTAAGAATTCTAAGGGATTCATGATAAAAAAAAAAATGCTATCCAGTTCCAAAAAAAAAAAAGAACTCTGAGTTCAGATCAAGGCATTTTTCTTACTTTATTTTTCTTGGTTTTTTTTTTCTTTGCTACATGGCTAATGTGAAAATAAGATTAGCATGTTTTCATATGCATAAAAGGAAATTATAGGAAGAGTAGACTAAGGAAAGGATCAATCCTAAATACCAACGTGATCTATGATATAACGGACAAAAATCAGAATTTCTTGTACTCTCACTGTGTGCAGGAGGGAGTAGAGGGAGAATTTAGAGTTGAAGCGCCCCCCCCCCCCAAATTTTCCCTCCAATGGCTTATGTACCAGCACTGTGCAGATGATATGATGATATGCTTAGAAGATCCTAGAGAATCTACTTGAAGCAATTTTGTGGGACAGGGTAAAAAACCCACATTAAATCATCATCATTTCTATTATACTATCAAAAAAACCAAGCAGAAAGAGAGAAATTCTTTTTAAAATAACTGCAGCCGCATGACAAATGTGGAAATATGTAGAGAATTTACCATGTTTAACATATATTGGATTACTTGCTATTTAGGGGAGGGGGATAGAGGGAAGGGAGGGAGAAAAATTTGGAACACAAAATTTTTCAAGGGTAAATGTAGAAAACCATCTTTGCATATATTTTGCAAATAAAAAGCTACTTAAAAAAAAAAAACTAAGGCACAAAAATAAAATAATTGTGGCCAATATAAAATATTTGAAAGACCACCTGTCAAGACAAACCCAAAGAGTTTGAATACCATTACAAAAAAATTTTCAAACTAACAGTTCTAAATAATTAGAGAAAAATGACAATTCTATTTATTCAGGGTTATACCAATCAAACTAACAAATATAAAGCTAAAGCTAGAAAAAATAGTAATAGAATTGATCTGGAAGAACAAAAGGGTATTATCAAAGGAATCAATGAAAAAAAATTTTAAAAAGTTAAAGAAGGCAGCTTAGGAGTTCCAATTTTAAACTATTTCACAAAGCAGTAATTCTGAAAACAACCTGGTATTGCTAAGAAGTAAAAAGGTGGGATCAGTGGATTAGATTATGTATACAATATCAGATCCATGATGAAAAATACTATCCATCTTGAAAACTGATGAGCTCTAAATGTAAACAGAAGCATATTTTTAAAAATTTCTTTAATTTTATTTTGTTTGTTTTCTTTTGTAATTTTTTTACATTGTATTAGGAAATATTTAATGAAATAAAAAGAAATTAAAATTGTAGAAGAAAGAATTGGAACAGTGGAGATATAATACCTTGACCAAGCAACAAGCTCTGTAAAAATTAAAATGGTCAGGAAGAGCGAGATGTTACAGTGATAGAGCATTGGCCCTGGAATCAGGAGAACCTGAGTCCAAATCAAATCTCACATACTTAGTTAAGTGACCTTGAGCAAGTCACTTAACCTAGATTGACTTGATTTTCAAGTATTCATGATGAAAATATCAGAATCTTGAAGTTCAGGAGTGTAGAGAAACATAAAAAGGCAAACATGCATTAACAATAAGGATAGTTACCCATGTATATATCCTGTAAATAAAAGGCTATTAAATAAAAATTAAAAAAAAAAAACCCAATAAGGATAAAATGAGTATATATTGAAATATAAGGATATGAAACGTGTTATCTCTGAAATCTTATTAAACAAAGGAATTAGAGAAAGGGGAACAGGATATACCTGGGGTGGTGAGAGAAAGGAGACAGAGGGAAGAAAGGTTAGGGAAAACTATCTCATATAACCATAGTATACAAACAAATAAGAAAGAGGGAATGGGATGGGGTGGGAGTTTGGGAGGAAAATAAATTATATAAACCCTTTCCTCATCTGAACTGGTCAAAGGAAAAAAAAATAAACTCATACAGAGAATTGAATACATAATCCATTTCACTCAACAGGAAAATAAGAAAGTGAAGAAGAGGAAATTATAGGAAAAGTAGATTAAGGAAGGGAGCAATCCTAAACACAATCTATGGTATAATAGACAAAAATCAGAAAACCTAAGTTCAACTCTGAGCTCTGATATTTTTTTTTTTTACCAGGGTGACCTGAGGCAAGTAAGTTAAGCTTTCTGAGAGTCAATCTCTTCTAAAAACAACAGTTGGAACCAATTCCAGTTATTCCACTGGAACCAGTGCCAGTTATTCCAGACATACAGAAAACCAATGATGCTGACAACTATGATCCAATTTTTTTCCCTGAATTAACAAAGGCATTGATCACCCTGAAGAGTCTGCACTAGATCCCTCAATGACTTGGCAAATTCCTTCAAATTTCCCAACTCAACCCAAACTATAAAATAACTCACCTGTAGGAGAGGTTTGTCCTGCATCCACATACAGTAAAAAAGCCCTTTCCATATTTTTAACAATTCGTCATGACTGAACCCACCTAAACAAAAACAAAAGACATTTAAATTTCATTGGTCCAACCTTTCATATTAAAAAAAATCAAAACTAAGAAATCACTATAACATATTGAGGAATCACACATACATGCACCACAAAGGCAATAATTTAACAGGTAAACACTGTATTCACAGTTTCATATGCATCAGAATGACACAGTGAACAGTTTTAGACAGTCAGGAAGATCTAAATTTGAACCTGACTTTAGCTGCTTACTATCTTATCTAGATTACCCTAAGCAAGTCACTTAATCTCTTAGCCTTCAAATGTTTCCTCCTTTGTAAAAATTATATAATATCACCTAACTCATACAACAAAATGAAACAATACATCTAAAGCTATTTGAAAACCTTAAGCAATATAAATTTTTACTATTATCTCCTGTGTGTATAAATGAATAAAACCCCAAGCTGATCCCAAATTCACTGAGTAAAAAATTTTTTTTCCTTAGGAAAAAATAAACAACAATATGACTCTATATTAAATATAGCAGAATGACCTTAACCTTAATATGGCAGAATAGCCTCTATGCATTTGGGATAATTCAAATTAAACTGAATTCAGTATTTATTACATGCAAAGCACTTTGCTACTTGCTGGCATATAAAGACAAAATGTTCCAGCAAAGAGATTATAGTCTTTTGAAGCAGTATTTACACATAAACTATAATATAAAGTAGCACAAAGATTGATTAGTACTCTAAGGAAAATTGATGAGGGATTTAACACTAATAGTTGGGGCAAATAGGAAAGACTTCACAGAAGGAGTGTCATTTAAGCTAAAATGTGGTAGAGACTTAAAAAAATACTTAAGTGATACTCTCTTCTTTATCAGTATCACTAACCACCCTCTTCACCCCAATTCAGAAAGACCAAATTGAGGAGAGAGTGCATTCCATACATAGGAAAAAAAAGGACAGAGATAGAGAGCTAGAGAAATAAAGCATTTAATAATTGCTTATGATCCACAACATACAGTGTTAAGCTTGATAAACACATAATTAATCAGATAATCTCTAACCTTAAGGAGCTTACATTTTAATTCAGGCATGTAACACACAAAAGGGAACAAAAATGGGAAGGAAGAGACTAGCAGCATAGTTTGGAGCTGATGATTAGGAAATGAGGTAAAGAGATTTAGTTCTGGGCAACCTAACTTTCAGGGTCCAGGGAGCCATATGAAAAAACAAATGCTCCAAAAGATGAATGTTTAGAGAAAGGCAAATTAAAACAACTTGAGGTTTGCTTCACACCTATTGGCTGGCAAAAATAACAAAAACCAAACCAAACCAAACTAAACCAAACCCGAAAAGGCTATTGTTGGAAGAGCCTATGGAAAGACAGGCATACTTATAGACTGGTGGTAAACTGATTAATTCAGCCATTCTGGAAAGCAATTTAGACTTTAGACTTATACTCTCAAAGTCAGAAAAATGTGCATTTCCTTTGACTCAAGGATAGCATCACTATGTCCAAAAGAAATCAAGGACATAGGAAATATGGTTACAAATTTTTTGTTGCAAAGAACTGGACACCAACTGAAGGATGGCTAAAAAAAATTATAAATTTATGAATGAAAATGAATTACTGCAATGGAAGCAACAGTAGAAGGCAACCTCTAGGAAATAAAGAAGCCTGAGCAAACATAGCTTAGGGGCCATCTACTTACTTCACCAGTTATCATTTTCTGCTGCTACAGAGGTAGGGAGTGAAAGAAATCACTCTTCCCCCCTCCCTTGACATCTCCCCCTCATCCCTTTCCCTTGTATCTGAAACTCCAAGGGAGAAAAAGAAGAAAAGAAAAAAAAAAAAAAATCAAGGGAGTCTCAGCCATATTCCCTAATGGACTGAGAGGTATCAAATAGCTATGAAATCAAAAAACGTGGCGATTTCAAATCTTGCCTCTGAGGCAAACTAATTTTTTTGTTTGCAACTTTGGCAAACCTATGATCTTTTTCTTTAATTTGCTGTATAAAAACTGAGGCCTGTGTGATTTCTAAGAAATCTTTCAAAGCTGGAGCTATGAAACTATGATTAGACTGACAAAGATGTTGGAAAAACCTTATTTGCAGAATACCCGAGGAACTGCCCTGTCCTTTCAACAAAGGCTAGGACTAATGCCTCACCTCTGTCCACAGTAAACTAAAATCTCAACAAAATGATTGGTCAAGAGGATGAGAAAAGTGTCTCTCATTAAATTCATTAGGGGATTTCCCCCAAACCCTTCTAATTACAACTGTCTGGGCCAGCTGTAGTTACCAAGGGGTCTTAGGAGGTTCAAACAACTGTCCATTAAATACAATTCTTGAATGACAGTTTGGGATTATGTCCTAAACAAAGGTCATATGGTGCCTTAATAATATAAGCAGCTCCTTTCCTCTTCTGACACTGGCACCTTCTTGGTGCAGGTCTTCATCATCTCAAATCTGAATTGCTGCAATAGTCAGTCAGTTGGCCATTCCAGAAACATTTATTAAGCACTTATTCTGTGTAAGCCAGATACAAAGAGAGATGGTTCTCAAAGAACTAATAGAGAAGGCAATTTGAAAACAAGAATGCAATACAAAACTAAATGAAAATGGATAGCCTTCTGTGTGGTCTTCCTGCCTCATCTCTCTCCCCAATCCCATTCATTCTCTTCATCTATCAAAGTGATCTTTCAAGAATACAAGTCTCAACTTGTACATCACACACAGCCCTAGTGAATAAAATCCAGAGGCTTCCTATTAGTTCTAAAATCAAATATAAAGCCCTCTCTTTGGTTTTTAAAGCCCTTCATAATGTGGTCCCTTACTATCTTTCCAATTTTCTTACAGCTTACTCCCCCTCTCAAGTACTCTATAATTCCATAAGGGTGGTTTCTCTGATGTTCCTCACTCCTCACTGACATTTTCAATAGTTATTATGAGGATGAAAATTTTTTTGCAAAACTTAGGAGTATTATATAAATGTTATTACTTTCAATATTATCTTCACCACCACTACTATCACCATCAGAAACCTATCTAAATGCTTCCATCCCCGTGTTGTTTTGTTCATCTCTCTTTAAATCTGAAGCACTTAACAGGTTTAATAATATCTTGATTATTTCCAATTTATCCTGTATAAATCTTCTTTGCGAATAGCAGTTTGCATGCTGTGTGTCTCCCCTCACCTCCCCCTCCTGGCCTCTTGGCTTGAAAGCTTCTAGAAATCAGGGAGTTTTGTGGTCATTCATTGTATTTTGAAGAACAGTACCTAATACATTACAAGGGCTTAATAAATGCTTGTTGACTGATTCATAAATGACATTTTAGGATTTTTGTTTAGCAACTCAAATTTTTTTCAATTAGAAGGTTAATAAAAAAAATAATAATAATAACCCATTGTTATCTTGCTAGCTAGTGACTCCACCACCCGCATTTGGAAAATGGCATCAGTGTCTTAAGATAAAATGTTCCCAGAAATCTAAGGATGGCATCCTCGCCTCACTGACTTGGAGTGAAACAACACTGATCGGAAAGAAAAGTCAGAAGGCGGGTTCAGCTGCTTTGAAACGGAAAGACTTTGGAGAAGTCACTGCCCTTCGGGGTCTTTACAAGCAACCGGGGAGGAGGGAGAAGGGATAAGTGCCCTTTAAAATCCTTAGGGCTTAAAGGGGGCAGTAAATCCTTACGTGGGGGCAGGGGTGACGAGAAGGGGAAAGGGGACAGTAAGTCCTTACAACGTGGGGGGGCGGGGTGACGAGAAAGGGAAAGGGGGCAGTAAGTCCTTACAACGTGGGGGGGGCGGGGTGACGAGAAGGGGAAAGGGGACAGTAAGTCCTTACAACGTGGGGGGGGCGGGGTGACGAGAAAGGGAAAGGGGCAGTAAGTCCTTACAACGTGGGGGCAGGGGTGACGAGAAAGGGAAAGGGGGCAGTAAGTCCTTACAACATGGGGGGGCGGGGTGACGAGAAAGGGAAAGGGGGCAGTAAGTCCTTACAAGGTGGGGGCGGGGTGACGAGAAAGGGAAAGGGGGGAGGGGGTGACGAGAAGGGGAAAGGGGGAAGGGAGAGGCAGTATATCCTTACAACTAGAGCCTAAGGTAAGCATTCCTAACGGACATTCAAACGATCGGAAAACTCCCAATCCGGCCTGGGACTGCGACATCCGGCGCGGCCCCGACACCACTCACAGACTCCCCCTGCCCACCTGGGATGCTTATTCTCCTTCAGGACACCATCAGCCCCACGTGGATGCCTTCGGCATTCTACTCCCATCGGCTCCGACTCCCTCCCCCGCCCGCTTTCTTTCTCCCCTCCCCATCCTTTCTAACAGAAACACAGAGCTCCTCCGGCTCCCTCCGCGACAACCCGGACCCCCCAAAGCGCTCCGCCTTTCCCGCAGCGGCCCCAGGCCACGTGCAGCCCCGCTCAGTACTCTGGAGGCCTCACCTGACGTAGCTTCGGTCTTGGCGCGGATGTACCTTCTGAGCTTCCTGACGGCACGGTCTCGGATAGTTTTTTCGTTGCCGGCCAGCCGCTGGGCTAGCTGGATTTCCGAAGGAAGAGCCGGGGCCGGAGCCATGATGCCGAAAAATTCATAAAACACCGGGGAGATAAAAGCGCGACGAAAAAAGGTCGGCGCAGGAATGGCGTCACAGCGGCGCGACGTCACGTGAAAAAGTGAGAGCGCCACCACCTGGACAGCCCCCGAAGCATCGGGGGTGGGATAGTGTAACCTATCAAGGTCAATTTCTTTTTTTTAATTTAATAGCCTTTTATTTACAGGTTATATGCATGGGTGACTTTACAGCATTAACAATTGCAAGGTCAATTTCTTACCGAGTTTTCAAGTAGAATCTTGCTCATTTATTGCATCTGAGCAGTTAAAGAGTTATACGATGTTTATTTCTCACCACCATTCTCACTCTTCTCACCGCAGCAGCTTCGTAAATTCCAAAGCAGACTCAATGTTGGGTTGGCAAAAACGGAGCGCAGCTTCCATACCATCTCCCACGATGCTGTGTTGGCTGGAGAATCTTAATTCATGTTGATTAAATTGACTTGACCAATAAATTCTCCCCAAATGCTTCCTTTCAGAAAGTCTTAGCACCATTGCCAGCTTGAGGAGGGGATCCCCAAAACTCTTTCTCTCTGACTTTGGGAATGAGCCATGAGATAGAGCATTTGAGAAGCTCCTTCTAGGAGACTTTCTCCTTAAATCCTGCCACTGAATATTAGGGAATATTACTGTTCTGTAAGAAATGACCAGCAGGTGATTTCAGAAAGGTCTGGAGAGACTTACATGAACTGATGCTGAGTGAAATGAGCAGGACCAGGAAATCATTATATACTTCAACAGCAATACTGTATGATGATCAAAAATTCTGATGGACCTGGACATCTTCAACAATGAGATGAACCAAATCATTTCCAATGTAACTGAACCAGCTACGCCCAGCGAAAGAACTCTGGGAGATAACTAAGAACCATTACATAGAATTTCCAATCCCTATATTTTTGCCCACCTGCATTTTTGATTTCCTTCACAGGCTAATTGTACAATATTTCAGAGTCTGATTCTTTTTGTACAGCAAAATAACGGTTTGGTCATGTATACTTATTGTGTATCTAATTTATATTTTAATATATTTAACATCTACTGGTCATCCTGCCATCTAGGGGAGGGGATGGGGGGAAGGAGGGGAAAAATTGGAACAAGAGGTTTGGCAATTGTCAATGCTGTAAAGTTACCCATACATATAGCTTGTAAATAAAAGGCTATTAAAACAAAAAAATAAATAAATAAATAAAAAATAAAATTATGTTAACCAATAGTTTATCTATTTTGTTTTTCCTAATATCAACTATAGTTTTGTTTATTAATAATTTATTACATATAATTATTAATTATATTTAATTAATAATTATATTTTTCATAATACCAACTATTATTTTATTTAATGTCAATACTTTCTTACATTAAAATTTTATTAATTTCATCTTTAATTTTTTTAAATTTAGTACTTAATTAGGAATTTAAAATTTGTTCTTTTTCTAGTTGTTTTCTCCATTCTATTGATATCCTTTGATTACTGCTTTTGTTGTATCCTATAGGTTGTGATATGCTGCCTCATTATTTTCACTCTCTTTAATGAAAATATTGATTGTATCTATGATTTCTTCTTTAACCCATTCTTTAAGATAAGGTTGATTAGTCACTAAAGAGTTTGTTCTTTGTTTGTTTTTATAATGTTTCCATGGTACCTTACTAAATATAGTTTATATTGCATTGTGGTCTGAAGAGGAAACTTCATATTATTTCTCCTTTTTAATTTTTAGTCATAAAATTTTAGCACTTTACTGTTTCCTCATTCTTTGTAAAGATACCACATGTACCACTAAGAAAAAAGTATATTCTTTTCTATTCACATTCATTTCTCTCCAGATATCTATCATATTTAGCTTATCTAAAATTCTATTCACTTCTTTGATTTCTTTCTCTTTTTTTGTTTAAATTTATCTAGTTTTGAGAGAAGATTAAAGGTCCCCACTATTATAAAACTACAATCTAATTCCACCTATAATTTATTTAACTTTTCTTTTTAAAATGTAGGTTCACAGCTACACCCAGCAAAAGAACTCTGGGACATGACTATGAATCATTACATAGAATTCCCAATCCCTATATTTTTGTCCACCTGCATTTTTGATTTCCTTCACAGGCGAATAGTACACCATTTCAAAGTCTGATTCTTTTTGTACAGCAAAATAACTGTTTAGACATGTATACTTATATTGTATTTAATTTATACTTTAAAATATTTAACATGTATTGGTCAACCTGCCATCTGGGGGAGGGGATGGAGGGATGGAGGGGAAAAATTGGAACAAGATTTGGCAATTGTCAATGCTGTAAAATTACCCATGCATATAACTTGTAAATAAAAAGCTATAATAAATAAAATAAAAATAAAAATGTAGGTTCAGATTTGGTAAACATAGGTTAAATATTGATATTGCTTTATGATGTAGTTTCCCTATTTATCTCTTTTAATTAAATCTATTTTCATTTTAACTTTGTCTGAAATCATGATTGCTATCCCAAATTTTTTTTGCATCCACTGAAACATGATAACTTCTACTCCAGCCTTCTATTTTAACTCTGTGTGTATTTATTTTTAAAAATATTTGTTATAAGCAACATATTGTCAGATTTTGATTTTTTAAATCCATTATGCTATTTGCTTCCATTTTGTGAGCGAACTCATCCCATTCATACTCAGAGTTATAACTACTATTTTTGTATTTCCCTCTACTCAGGCTCTCTTTTTACCCTAACCCTCCTCTAGTTTACTTCTAACTACTACTTCCCTAATACTCTTTTTAAAAATGTCTCCCTTATCCTCCTCACTTACCCACATATTCTTTATTCTACCTACTCCTCTAAGAGTCGCTCCTTTTCCCCTTCCTGCTATCCTCCTATATTTTAATCTACATGCCATTCTATAAATCCCACTTCCTCCCCACTTGTCCAATTTTTTCACCTTCTTATTTCTTCTTTTTTTCTTTTCTTTTTTTTTTTCTTTTCCTGAGGCAATTGGGGATTAAGTGACTTGCCCAGAGTCACACAGCTAAGGAAGTGTGTCTGAGGTCAAATTTGAACTCAGGTCCTCCTGATTTCAGGATTGGTGCTCTATCCACTTCACCTAGCTGCCCCTACCTTCTTATTTCTTTATAAATTTGAAAGACTAATACCCTTCTAAATGTATATGTAATTCCCTCTTTAACACAGATCTGATAAGAGTAAGGTTCTACTACTACCATCCCTCCTCCCTGATTTGTTTCTGCCATATCAATTCTCCCTTTTAGGGCTCATTTATATAAATTGCTCCTTTTTACCTTTCCTACCCAACTTTTTTAAGAGTCATACCAATTATATTCGTCTCAGTCACAATCTTTCTTTCAAACTACTCAAGTACTGATGAAGACTGTCGTTTTAAGAATACCAATAACATTTTTACATATAAGAAGTAAATAGTTTGATCTTATTGAGTTCCTTGTAATTGAACTTTAATATTTTAAATATATTTCCTAGATCTTAAATGCTGAATTTTCCATTAGTCCTGTTTTTATGGGGAAAAGGGGGCAGGACAGCAGAGCCAAGATGATGGAGAGTAGACAGGACATTGCTGAACTCTCCTCAATGTACCTTAGAATCAATGCTAGATCAAGCCTCTGGCCAAATTTTTAGAGTGACAGAACTCACAAACTTTTGAAGTGTAATAATTTTTCAGCTTAAGATAACTTGGAAGGATCTCAGAAAAGGTTTGTCTCAACTGGGCAGGGGGAACACAGCTCAGCACAGGTCTGGCATGGAGAATCTAGCAGGAAGCTCTTATCAGCATTAGCTACTCTATCTTCATTCAGAATGCAAGTGGATCAGCATCCAGCTGTGAGACCTCCATTGCAACCACAGAAGGCAAATTATGTGCTTTCAAATTCTAGCATAACAGGCTTGTTTGGGACAAAAAGACCTACCCAAATTGACTATTACGGAGATCACTCATAGAAAACAAAATTATAAGAATCTCAAGAAGCAGACCCATCCTGGTCTGTGAGCCAAATTTCATAACAGGATAGGGCCAGAGCCTTGAAAATGCTTATAACTTTTATACATTTCAGACAAAGAACTCCCCAAATCCCACCCTCTATATGTTTGATTGGTCACATAAGTCTACTGTTCCCCTATTTGGTCAGTGGAATGCAATAGATAAGGTGATGCACAGCTTCTTCGGCCACGTAATCCCTTCTTTGGATAATGGAATGTAGTCCAGGCCTTATCTAAAATCAAATGACTGGAGAAGTCGAAATTGAAGCCTATAGGCTTGATCTATTTTTGATCTATTTTAGCTAAACAGTCTGTGATCAATATGTGCTTAATCTATAATTTCTTCACCTTTTCCCACATAGGCAGAACTTGGCCAAGCCCATCCAATGCAATAGAAAAGGCAACAGCACCCCTGGTCCCAGCACAATCAATAAGAGAGTGCTGTTTCCCTGCAAAAGAAGCTTATGACAATCTCCTCTGTGGCCTAGGAAGAAAGGTTCCTTTAAAAATGCTCATTTTAAAATGAGCAAAAAGAACTCTGACCATATAGAAAGCCACTATAGAAACAGGGAACATCAGGACACCAACCCAGAAAGGATAGCAAAGGCAAAAAAATGCCTACAGGTCAAACCTCAAGGGGGATATGATCTGATCTCAAGCTTAACAAGCTCTCTTGAAAGAATTCAAAAAAGGATCTTAAAAGGGAGATAGAAGAAAAATGAGGAAAAGAAATGAGAGCTATGTAGGAGAATTATGAAAATTTGGGGAGAAAGCCAACAGCTTGGAATAGGAATCATAGAAATTGACGGAAACAACTCCTTAAAAAACAGAATTGGTGAAAAGGAAAAAAAGGCAACTGAAAGAAACAACTCCTTTAAAAGTACAATTGACCAAATGCTAAAGAAGGTGAAAAAGCTAACTGAAGAAAATAATTCACTAAAAATGAAAGTGAATGACTCAATGAGACATCAAGAATCAATTAAACAAAACCCCCAAAATGAAAAAAAAATAGAAGAAAATATAAAATAACTTATTGGAAAAACAACTGACCTGGAAAATAGATCCAAGGGAGACAATCTAAGAATTATTGGACTTTCTGAAAGCCATGTGAAAAAAAGAGGCTAGACAACATCTTTCAAGAATCATCTAGGAAAACTACCCTCATATCCTAGAACTAAAGGGTAAAATAGACATTGAAAGAATCCACTGATCATCTCCTAAAAGAGACAACAAAATGAAAATTCCAAGGAAAATTGTAGCTAAATTCCAAAATTATCACATCAAGGAGAAAATGCTGTAAACAGTCAGAAAGAAATAAAATATCAAGGAACCACGATCAGTATTGATTGAATCAAGTAAGGCTTCATCTACTTCAGAGTTTGAGTAGGCCTGAAGGACTTTGAGCATTGATCCAAGGACATACCTAAATCCCCTTCCTGCTATCCTCCCATGATTTTATTTTCTCCCTATTTTAATCAAATATGGGCAACTATGTACTTATTGGTCAAGTTCAATTCCTTGGGTAGTTCCCTCGATACTCTCAGCCAATGAGGATGAGGGTCAGTGGTGGGAGGGGGTATTTGTGGAATGGATTAAAGTGTTAACCGGGCCCCCAGGAGATGCTTCTTCCCTTAGATCTGCTCAACGGGTGGGCCGTCCTTCTTGTAAGAAGGTATAATAAACTTTGCTTTGGTTCTAGAGATTTCTCCAGCTTTTTTATTCATTGGTAACCCTTCACCATTTCTGAGCCACACAGTATTAACCAGGACTTATGAACTTTAACATTAAGAGGGCCTAGAATATGATATTCCCATTATCTTTCAGAGGAAAAGATAGACATTTAATGAAATAGGGGATTTTCAATAATTTCTGATGAAAAGACCAGAGCTGAACAGAAAAGTTGATCTTTAAATATAAAACTCAAGAGCAGCATAAAAAGGTAAACAGAAGAAAAAGAGCAACTATGTTTTTTAAAGGTTAAAATGTTTACACCCCTACATGGGAAGATGATACTTGTAACTTTTGAAAACTGTATCTTTGTCAGGACAATTAGAAAGGATATACTAGACAGAAACTATTGGTATAAATTGACTTTAATGTGATGAGAGAAGAGAAAAGAGGAAGTAAAATAGATAAATTACATCACATGAAAAGGCACAGAAGTCCTGTTACATTTGAGGCAAAGAAGGAAAGGGCTTAAAAGTGGTTTGGACCTTAATCTCATCAGATCTGTTACAAAGGTGTTAATGTAGGTTTGGAATTTGCATTCAACAGGCACAGATTTAAAGGAGGTGAGTACAAATTCATTCTGCTCAGAGCCTTGATTCAAACAAGACATAAGGGAAGAGGAAACTTGAAATAGAGAAAGAATAAACAACAGGCATTCTTATCAGGGTAATAACAAAGACAGACAGACTAACATGTAACATACATCATCATTGATTCAGGAAACATGATTTCCTGACTCTTCAGGCTGGGGGAGCCCCAAAATCACACAGCTGCTCAGAGTGAAACCCAAAGAGGGAAAAATCCTGGGAAAGTTGTCCCCTCCTTGGGTGAAACTCTGAAGTGTCTACCCCACTGTGGGGTTTACACAGACTGAGAACAAAGTAGGCACTATGGCAAGTTTATTATGCCATATATGATCCTCTGGACAGAACAGCTTCTCAGATATGGGAGCTTCCACCAGGGGGAGTAGTTCACTCATTTCTTTAAACTGACTAGTTTCACTCAGGGAACTGGCCAGGGTTCTGGGATGAAATATACCAAGGCTCAAAGGAAGGTCTTAAATCAAGCACAAGGAAAAGTGGTCTCTGGTGTCTTATCAAATAATTGTAAACACTTTCTTCTGTTCTCAGTACAAGGTTATACAAAGGGTTTACAATCAGAAGGATCTCCAAGGACATGACCAAGACTTACAAAGGGAATAATACATATTAGTTTGGTATAGAAACTTGTCTCACTCTGTAGAGAACTCCCAGGAAGCTAGAAATTTCAGTAACTGGGATATTCCCCTCCTCCTAAGATTAATCAAGAGTGCATTTAAGATTGAAATAGGAAAACATAAAGTCCTGGCAAAATTACTGGGGCATTGTGAACTTTACAGAAGACTGAGTCCCTAGAAACTAACAACATGCTTCAGAGAATTAGATCATAGAAAACAGAAGCCAAGATTGGTCATAGAACAATAGCTTTCATAGTAACATATGATTTTAAAGATATATATCTTAAAACACACACAATAATAACAAAGACATGATTTCTCTCAATAAACAGCTCTGTTGAATTATCAGGAACCCCATCTCCTTATTTTCAACCACCACTAGCCCATTTGTGTTGTGCTCGCCACAACATCATCTTGTGGGGAAAGAGGAGGGGAAAGAAGGAAAGGAAAAGGGAAGGCTAATAGAAGGGAGGGTAGAAGAAGAGGAAAGGGATAAGAAAGGGAGGAGGGACTGAAAAAAGGGAGGGCAGATTGAGGGAGGTGGTAGTCTGAAGCAAAGCACTGGTAAGGAAAAAAAGGAGAGAAAAGTATAATGTGGGGAAAATAGGATGGCAGGAAATACAGAGTTAGTAATCTTATCTGTGAATATGAATAGAATGAACTATCTCATAAAACAGAAACAGATTGCAGAGTGGATTAAAAGATTCCTACAATATATTGTTTACAAGAAACACATTTGGAGCAGAGAGATAGAATAATGCCAGAGAAACCCAGCAAGATAGAGATTAGAGAACAATTTAATAATTTATTTAATGGAGAGATTTACTGGGACCAAATGGATCCATGGTTTGGTTCCAGGGCTGAATGAGACTATCATCTTAAAGAAATCCAGCAATGAATGTTGGATACAAGATTCTTTTATAGGGTAACAAGAACAATGACATAATGGGGGAGGTACCTGGATGGGGATAACCTAATGGGGGAAGGAATCTAGGATAAGGATGAAATAATGGAAGTAGGCATCTAGGATGACATAATGGAGGGAGGTAGCAGAGAGGCTCTTGATATTCTAATGATGTCTAAAATGGATAAAGATCTTTATCCCATCAAACATTAAGAGGGAATGAGTATAGCCTAAGATCTAAGATATAAGACCTTTATCCTATCAAACATTAAGAAGGAATGGTTATAACCTGAAGCAGCATAACTGAATAGGACAATGAGGGAAACTGGATCAGTATATTAAAAGAAAACTGTGGCACAACAAGGTAAAGGGCTGAAGCAGAATATATATTATGCTTCAGGTGAAGTAAAAAAAAGCAAGGATAGCAGTCCTGATCTCAGATCATGCAAAAGCAAAAATAGATTTAATTAAAAGAGATAAGAAAGGAAACCACATCTTGTTAAAGGCTACCAAAGATAACCAATATTTATATTAAATGTGTCCCTAGTGGTAAAGCATCCAAATTCTTAGAGGAGAAGTTAAGTGAGTTGCAAGAAATAGCAAAACTATACCAGTGGGGGAATCTCAACGTCCCTTTATCAGAGCTAGATAAATCTAAACACAAAATAAACAAGAAAGAAGGAAGTGAATAAAATGTTAGAAAAATTGGAAATGATAAAACTTGGGAGAAAATTGAATGGCAATAGAAAGTAATATATCTTTTCCTTAGGATAGATGGTACCTATACAAAATTTGACCATGTATTAGGGCATAAAAAACTCACAATCAAATGCAGAAAGGCACAAACAGTAAATACATTCCTTTTAGATCATAGTGCAATAAAATTACATGTAATAAAGGGCCATGGAAAATAGCCAAAAATTCATTGGAAATTGAATAATCTAATCCTAGAGAATAAATGGGTCCAACACCAAGTAGTAGAAACAATAAATAATTTCATCCAAGAGAATGAAAATAATGAGATGATATATCAAAACTTATGGAATGTAACCAAAGCAGTTCTTAGGGGAAAGATATAATATATATATATATATATATATATATATATATATATATATATGCTTATATAAATAAATTAAAGAAAAACAAGATCAATGAACTGGGCATGCAAATAAAAAAGCTAGAAAAAGAACAAATTAAAAACCTCAATTAAATATTAATCAGAAATTCGAAAATTCAAAGGAGATTGATAAAAGTAAAAGTAAGAAAACTATTGAACCAATAAATAAAACTAAGAGTTGGTTTTATGGGGGGGGGGAGGGAGAAGCAACAAAATAAATAAAACTTTGGTTAGAAAAAGAAAAGAAAAAAATTACCAATATTAAAAATGAAAGTGTGAAATTTCCACCAAGGAAGAGAAAAATTAAAGCAATAACTAGGAGCTGTTTTGCCCAATTGTTTGCCAATAAATGGGACAATCTAAGTGAAATGGATAAATACTTACAAAATTATAGATTGCCCAGATTAACAGATAAAAAAAAATACTTAAATAGTCCCATGTTAGGGGAAAAATGAATAAACCATTAACAAACTCCTTAAGAAATTATCACCAGGGTCAGATGGACTTACAAGTGAATCAATCAAACTTTTAAAGAATAATTAATTCCAATACTACATAAGTTATTTGAAAAAATAGGGGAAGGAGTCCTATCAAATTCCTTTTATGACACAGGTATAGTGCTGATACTTAAACCAGAAAGAGCCAAAACAGAGAAAGAAAATTAGAGACCAATTTCTCTAATGAATATTGATCCAAAAATCTTAAATAAAATATTAGCAAAGAGATTACAGCAATTTATCACCAGAATATTACATTATGACCAAAGGGGATTTATTTCAGAAATGAAGGGTTAGTTAAACATTGGGGAAACTATCAGCATAATTGACCACATCAATACCAAATTAACAGAAATCATATGATTATCTCAATAGATGCAGAAAAAGCATTTAACAAAATATAACGCCTATTCCCATTAAAAAACACTACAGAATACAGGAATAAATAGTTTTCCTTAAAACGATAAGTAGCATCTATCTAAAACCCATCAGCAAGCATTATATGTAATGGGGATAAGATAGAAGCATTTTCAGTAAGATCCAGGGTGAAACAAGGCTGCCCATTATCACCACTATTATTCAATATCAATAAGAGAAGAAAAAAAAATTGAAGAAATTAGAGTAGGTAATGAATGAGGAAACAAAACCATCACTCTTTGCAGTCCATTAAAAAAAAACCCAGTAGAAATAATGAACAACTTTAGCAAAATTGCATGATATAAAGTAAATTCACCTCAAGCATCAGCATTTCTGTATGTTACTAACAAATCTCAGCAGTAAGACATAAAAAAAGAAATTCCAATTAAAATAACTGTAGAATGTATAAAATAATTTAGGAGTCTACCTGCTAAGACAAACCCAAGAACTATATGAACACAATTACAAAACACTTCTCAACCAAATAAAATCGGATCTAAACAACTGGAAAAATATCAGTTGTTTATGGCTAGACAGAGCTAATATAACAAAAATTATAATTCTGTCTAAATTGGTCTATTTATTCAGTGCCATACCATTCAGTGCCAAAATGTTACTTTATAGAACTAGAAAAAATAATAACAAAATTCACCTAGAAGAACAAAAGATCAAAAATATCAAGGGAATCAATGAAAAAAAAATACAAAGGATGGTGCCTTAGTAGTATGAAACCTAAAACTATATTATAAAGGAGCAGTCATCAAAACCATTTGGTACTAGCTAAGAAATAGAATGGTAGATCAGTTGAATAGATTAGATACACGATACATAATAATCAAGACTTATAACAATCTAGTATTTGATAAAACCCCAAATTCCAGCTCTTTAAATAAAAATTCATTATTTGACAAAAATTTCTGGGAAAAGTGGATTTTGGAAAGTAATATATCAGAAACACGACATAGACCTACATCTCACAGCCCATACCAAAATAAGATCCAAATGGGTACATGATTTGGGAATAAAGAATAATACCATAAACAAATTAGGAGAACAAGGGATAATTTGCCTATAAGATCTTTGGAGAAGGGAGGAATTTATGACCAAAGAAGAACTAAAGAATATTATGAAAGGCAAAATGGACAGCTTTGATTACATTAAATTAAAAAGTTTTTACACAAATAAACCCAACAGAAACAAAATCAAAAGGGAAGTGCAAAGCTGGGAAAAAATCTTTACAGTCAATATTTTTTTTTTTTTGCACCCAACTTTTCCTTATAAGGAATTATTTTATTATTTACTTTCAGTAGTCTTATAAGTTCTTTTGGGAGTAATGAATGTTCATTCACATAGCAGTTAAAGTTTTATAGACTACATTTTTGGAAACTGTTGGGAATCTTCAATTAGGGAATTAGAAGAATGCTGTTTTCTAATGTGATTGATACTGATTGAATTTTTTTTTAATAATTTCCTTTTTATTATAACTTTTTTTATTGACAAAACATATGCATGGGTAATTTCTTACATTATCCCTTGCACTCACTTCTGTTCTGACTTTTCCTTTCCCTCCCTCCATCCCCTCCCCTAGATGGCATATACGTTAAATATGTTATAGTATATCCTAGATACAGTGTGTGCAGAACATACAATTCTCTTGTTGCACAAGAAGAATTGGATTCAGAAGGTAAAAATAACCTGGGAAGAAAAAAAAAATGCAAGTAGACCACATTCATTTCCCAGTGTTCCTTCTCTAGGTGTAGTTGATTCTGTCCATCATCGATCAATTGGAACTGAATTAGATCTTCTCTTTGCTGAAGATAATCCACTTCCATCAGAATACATCATCACACAGTATTGTTGTTGAAATGTATAATGATCTCCTGGTTCTGCTCATTTCACTCAGCATCAGTTCATGTAAGTCCTTCCAAGCCTCTCTGTATTCATCCTGTACAGCCAATATTTCTGATAAAGGTCTCATTTCTTAAATACATAAAGAACTATGTCAAATTTATAAGAATAGACATCATTGCCCAAATGATAAATGGTCAAAGATATGAACAGACAATTTTCAGATGGTTCTTCTCCATGGATCAGTGATTCAAAGCAATTCCAATAGATTTTGGACAGAAAATGCCATCTGCATCCAGAAAAAGAACTGAGGAGATTGAATGTAAACCAATATATGCATGTTCACTTCTTTTTTCTATTGTTGTTTTTAATCTCTCCCATGGTTTTTACCTTTTGCTTTGATTTTTCTCTCACAACATAATTCATGAAACAATGTGTTTTAAAAATAAATAAATCAAAAAAAAAATCCATTAGTGTGCTCGTCTTCCCATGGCCCTTCCAACAATTGTCATTTGTCTTATTCTTTTTGCCAGCAAACTTCAGAATTATTTAAATTTAAATCTAATCATTAATCTTTTGAAGCATTTTTTTTTTCATATGGCACTTTGGGCCTTGAGAATTAGATTTCAATTTATCTTGCCTCTTTACCTCAGTTCCTATCCAATAGCTCAAACTGTGCTGCTGGTCTCTTCCCACTTTTTGTTTCTTTTTGTGTGTTATATGCTGTTATGCCACAGTTCTCAGTTTCCATAATTATACTGACCCAGTCCTGACTCAGTTTCCCGGCTTCTCAAACCTCAGTCCCGCAAAACCTCCCTTCCCTCTTTATCAGAATATTTGATAAGGATAAAAGATCTTATGTTTTAGAATATCAGAATGCCTCTCCCCATCCCAAACTATTGGAATGTCAAATCGTCTTATCAAAATGCCTCTCTCCATGTCCGGGGTGCCTCCCTATTATGTCATCTCATCTCCAGAGGCTCACCCCACCCTATCAGAGTCCCATTCCCACTCTCAGCACCCTGACTCTGCCTCTTGCATCAGACTACCCCCTGAGTGTGAGCCATATATATGTCATTGAGATCTCACATTGTTTGCTGGATTCTTGGAGACAATAGTTTCATTCAGCCCTGGGACCAAACCATGGATTCATTTGGTTCCAGTAAATCTCTCCTGTTAAATACTCTCTAATCTTTATCCTGCCTCAGTTTCTCCAGCATTATAATGCCTGCATTAAAATGTAAGCTACTTAAGGTCAAAGATTGTCTGATTAGTTGTATTTTTATCCCCAGACTTAACACAGTATGTTGTATATCATAAGCACTTAACAAATGCTTATCTCTCCATCTGTAGTTCTCTGTTTCTATCCTTTTTTCCTATATATGGAGTGCACTCTCATCTCAATTCTGTCTTACTGATTTGGGGTGAGAAGGGAGGTGAGTGATATCGACACAGAAGAGAGTACCACTGAAGTATTTTTAAAGATTCTATCACATTTTAGCTTAGACACTATTTCTTCTTCCCAACAGTTAATATTCAATTCTTCATCAATTTTTCCTAGAGTGCTGGTATTTCTATTTTATTTTCCCCCAATTACATGTAAAAACATTTTTAACATTCATTTTTAAAATTCTGAGTTCTAAATTCTCTTGCTTCCTCCCTCCCCATCCCACTCACAAGGAAGTCAAGCAAGTCAATATATGAGTAGTCATGAAAAACATATTTCTATATTAGTCATCTTGTAAAAGAACACATAGACCGAGCCCCACCCTGTATCAAATTAAAAAGACAAAAACCAAAAAACTTAAGAAGTAAAAATGTACCCCTTTGGGCATAGCTCCAAATTGCTTTAAACATTATTTGAATCAATTCATAGTTCCACTAATAGTCCTCTTCCAGAACCTAGACTTTTTACCTTAGTTCCTAACCACCAAATTGCGTTGCTAGTCTCTTACTTCCCACTTTTGTTTCCTTTTGTGTTCCCTCATTTTCCCCCACATCCCTTCCAATATTTGTCATTTTCTTTTTCTGTTCTATTAGTCAGGAGTATCTCATAATTGTTTTAATTTGCATTTCTCCAATCAGTAGTGATTTAGAGCATTTTTCCTATGTTTATAGTTTTAATTACTTCATCTGAAAGCAGTTCATATCTTTTGATTATTTACCAATTAGGAAATGGCTTTTATTTTTAGAAATTTTACTCTATTTTCTATATATTTGAGAAATGAAGTCTTTATCAGAGAAACTTGCTTCAAATTTTTTTTTCAGTTTTGATTGTTATTTATTTCCTTCCATCCTATCCTCCCCATACTGTTGTTTAGTTTATTTTCTCTCCTTTTGAAGGAGTATAGCTTCTAGGGAAAAGTAGGGAGGTCCCCCTGACCTTGGGGTACTTCTGTTCTAACAATTTGTCAGTGATTTTAAAGTCTTCTGACCTTGGAATCTGTGATGCTGAGGTTCCCCCATCCCAACCTTGGAGTGTTATTGTTCTGGCAATCTGTCTGCCAATGATTATAAAAGTCTTCTGGCCTAGGAATATAATATTTTTTCCCTTAGATTTTAGGGAAGATATACTAGTGATCCTGAGGCTCTCTGACCTAAGAATGCTATTGTTCTAACAATTTGTCCATCAATGACTTCAAAATCTTCTTGCCTTAAATAGTCCTACAAACATTACTGACTGTTAGATAATCTGTTGGTCAGTGATAACCAAGTTCCTGAGATAATAGTGAATAAACTACCCCTCAAATGTACCTGTAAGTCATAAAACTAGCAAATAAGTTCTAGAGGACCTCAGATATTGGGGAATATTGAGAAAAGTATACTTGAAGCAAAGATACTTACAGTAGGGTGTTAATTCAGTGTGACTGATGAGATGATGGTTCTCTAGTTCACATATACTTAGTACTTAGTATGGTGATATAATGGTTCTCTAGTTCACACATACTTAGTATCCTGTAATGATGTAATTATAACAAGATATTTAAGGGCTGAGAGGATTGTAAATGAAGCATTCCATCTTTGACCATCCTCCTGCTGGCTCTTCTGCCTACTTCACTCCTCCACTAAGATCAAGATCCTCCAGAGAACTAGCCCAGACATTACAACAAGTAACATGAAGTTCTAATCAACTTTGTCCTATAAATCTCTCTTTTGTCTTGGGTCCTTTGTTAAATTCTTTTGGAATTTAGCCTGCTTCAATTGGCATTACAAATACAATAAACTTTGCCCCTTGACTTGGATATGGGTTCAAGTCTGCAAATTGTTTTGAGATACCTCATAACAGTGGTCTGTGACTCCCAACCTTTTGAAATCCTTTCCCAACCTTAACACTTTCACACTGTCCATCTTCAAAAATGTTTTCCTTTTATCACCTTACCTAATTTGCCCTCCCGTCTATCATCCTCACTTTATCTTATCTCCTTCCCTTCCTACTTTCCAGTATGGCAAGATAGATTTTTATACCCAAATGAGTATATATGTTATCCCTCATTTGAATCAATTCTGAAGAGGGTAACATTCATTCATTCCCCCTTTTATCCCTCCCTTCCCCTCCAGTGTAAAAGCTTTTTCTTGGGCCTTTAAGTGAGATAATTTTCCACATTCTACCTCTCCTTTTTCTTTTCTCCCAGTGAATTTCTCTTTCTCACTCCTTAATTTAATTTTTTTATATATCATCCCTTCATATGCAATTCATGATGTGCCCTCAAACTGCATTAATAATGAGAAAGTTTTTATGAGCTACAAGTGTCATTTTCCTATGTAGAAAACAGTATAACCTTATAAAATCCCTCATGATTTTCTTTTTCTGTTTATCTTTTTATGCTTCTCAAATATTGCATTTGAAAGTCAAATTTTCTATTCAGCTTTGGTCTTTTCATTAAATATACTTGAAAATCTTCTATTTCAGATTAGTTGATCAGTGGAACAGGTTAGGTTCACAAGAGAGAATAGTCAACTATAGCAATTTAGTGTTTGACAAACCCATAGATCCTCACTTTTGGGATAAGAATTCATTATTTGACAAAAACTGCTGGGATAACTGGAAATTAGTATGGCAGAAATTAGGCATGGACCCACACTTAACACTGTATACCAAGATAAGATCAAAATGGGTCCATGATTTAGACATAAAGAACGAGATTATAAACAAATTGGAGGAACATAGGATAGTTTATCTCTCAGACTTGTGGAAGAGGAAGAAATTTGTGACTAAAGACGAACTAGAGACCATTATTGATCACAAAATAAAAAATTTTGATTACATCAAATTAAAAAGCTTCTGTACAAACAAAACTAATGTAAACAAGATTAGAAGGGAAGCAACAAACTGGGAAAACATCTTCACAGTTAAAGGTTCTGATAAAGGCCTCATTTCCAAAAAAATAGAGAGCTGACTCTAATTTATAAGAAACCAAGCCATTCTCCAATTGATAAATGGCCAAAGGACATGAACAGACAATTTTCAGATGATGAAATTGAAATCATTACCACTCATATGAAAGAGTGTTCCAAATCATTATTAATCAGAGAAATGCAAATTAAGACAACTCTGATATACCACTACACACCTGTCAGATTGGCTAAAATGACAGGAAAAAATGATGAGTGTTGGGGGGATGTGGGAAAACTGGGACACTGATACATTGTTGGTGGAGCTGTGACTGAATCCAACCATTCTGGAGAGCAATCTGGAATTATGCCCCAAAAGTTATCAAACTGTGCATACCCTTTGATCCAGCAGTGTTTCTACTGGGCTTATACCCCAAGGAGATACTAAAGAAGGGAAAGGGACCAGTATGTGCCAAAATGTTTGTGGCAGCCCTGTTTGTAGTGGCTAGAAACTGGAAAATGAATGGATGCCCATCAATTGGAGAATGGTTGGGTAAATTGTGGTATATGAATGTTATGGAATATTATTGTTCTGTAAGAAATGACCAGCAGGATGAATACAGAGAGGCTTGGAGAGACTTACATGAACTGATGCTAAGTGAAATGAGCAGAACCAAGAGATCATTATATACATCAACAATAATACTGTATGGATGTAATCTGATGGAAGTGGATTTCTTTGACAAAGAGACCTAATTCAGTTTCAATTGATCAATGATGGACAGAAGCAGCTACACCCAAAGAAAAAACACTGGGAAATGAATGTAAACTGTTTGCATTTTTGTTTTGCTTCCCGGGTTATTTCTACCTTCTGAATCCAATTCTCCCTGTGCAACAAGAAAACTGTTTGGATCTGCACGCATACATTGTATCTAGGATATACTAGGACATATTCAACATATATAGGACTGCTTGCCATCTAGGGGAAGGGGTGGAGGGTGGGAGGGAAAAATTGGAACAGAAGTGAGTGCAAGGGATAATGTAAAAAAAATTACCCTGGCATGGATTCTGTCAATAAAAAGTTACTATAAAAAAAAAAAATTTCTATCATAAAAAAAAAGAAAGAAAATCTTCTATTTCATTGAATATCCATTTCTCCCCAAAGGATTATATTAAGTTTTGTTGAATAGATGATTCTAGATTGTAATACTAACTCCTTTATTCCCCAGAATATCATATTTAAAGTCTTTCAATTTTTTAGCGTAGCAGTTGCTAAGTCTTATGCTATCCTGACTGACTCCATAATATTTGAACTGTTTCTTTTTAGTTATTCACAATATTTTCTCCTTTACCTTGGAGCTCTGAACTTTGGCTATCCTATCCCTGGGAATTTTCATTTGGGGATCTTGTTCAGGAGGTAATTAGTGGATTCTTTCAATGTCTATTTTACCATCTGGTTCTAAAATAGTTTCCTTTGATAATTTCTTGAAAGATGATGCCTAGGCTCTTTTCTTGATCATGGCCTTCAGGTAATTCAATAATTTAAAGTTATTTCTCCTTGATCTGTTTTGCAGGTCAGTTATTTTTTTCCAATGAGATAATTCACATCATTTTACTTTTTTCTTCTTTTGGTTTTGTTTTTATTGTTTCTTGATTTCTCACAAAATCATTACCTTCCATTTGTTCAGTTCTAATTTTTAAAGAATTATTTTCTTTAGGAAACTATATCTCTTTTTCTATTTGGCCAATTCTTTTTAAGGAGTTTTTTTCTTCAATGAACTTTTGTATCTTTTTCCATTTGGCCAATTCTTCTCATATCATTTGGCCTAGTCTGTTTTTTAGTAATATTTTCTTCAGTATGTGTATGTGTGTGTGTGTGTGTGTGTGTGTTCTTTACCAAGCTATTAACACTTTTTTTCATGATTTTCTTGCATCATTTATTTCTTGTTCCAATTTTTCTTTTACCTTACTTGATTTTCAAGATGCTTTTTGAGTTCTTCATATATTTTTTTTGAAGTCTTTAGATTTTGGAACTTTGATTTTTTTATCTTTTTTTAAGTGTGTTTTGATCTTCCTTGTCAGCAGAGTAACTTTCTATGGTCAGAGGTTTTTTCTGTTTGTTCATTTTTCCTGTGTATTATTTGACTTTTAACTCTTTGCTAAAGTGGGGTTCTGCTTCCAAGATGGAGGTCGCATTTTCTCAAGCTTTAGGGATTTTTTGCAGATGTGTTCAGAAATACTTCTAGGGACCTATAAATTTTCAGTTCTTCCAAGATAGTATAATCTAAATAAGATGCATTTATAACTCTCCTGAATTGTTTTCTGGTCTGTAAGCACAAACACTTTTTTCTATCCTGGAATTGTGAGAAGTGTCCTATGTTCATTGAAGCTGAAAACTCAGTGTGCTAGTGTTCCTCTTTGCCCTGGTACTGCCAACCTGGACTGCAACGCAGATCTAAGTATGGGACAAACAACAGAATCCTGACCCCCAGTGCCAGCATAGAAACCCTTATAATCTCCTTTTCATTATTTTTTGACACACCCCCACCCCCACCCTCCCTTATTGTTTGTGGGCTAACTTTGGAAGCAATTGCTTCCAAAGGCCTGCTTATGGTTTGCTGGGGCCTGGTCAGAGCTGGAACAGCTTTCATTGGACTGTTCTCCATTCTCACCCAGATGTGACAGACCTTTCTTGCCAACCTTATAATTTGTTGGAAAATGATTTCACTGCATCCTTGTGTGTTCTGCTGCTCAAGGAATTGTTTCATGGCCTTATGTAAAAGTGTTTGAAAGGATATATGGGAAAGGTCAGTTAAGTAGCTACCTTCTAGTTCCAATGAAATCCAATAAAACTAGTTCCAATCTAGTTCCAAAAATTAAAAATGAAAGTTCCAAAAAAATTCCAAATAAAATTAAATCTAAATAAGCTTTCAAACAACAGTCAATTTTATTACCCAAAATTACCCAAATTACAAGAGAAGCTATTTTTCTAATAGTTTTGAGTTTCACAATATAAGCATGAATTTAAAACACGATACAAACTTATTACCAATCAGGTGACATCAACTTAGTTGAACATATTTTCAGATTATCTTACACAGAAAATCAACAATCTTATCACCTTTTGATATTTTATACTAATCACATGTGAAACCTTGTATAGGATTATTCAGTATGGAGAAATTATATGATAATGATAATAACAAGTTAACATTTATATAGTACGTACCATTGGCTAGCTTACCATAGCTAGCTATTGTGCTAAGCATACCATTATTATACAATTTGATTCTCTCTAGAACCCTGCAAAGTGAGCACTATTATTATTTCCTTATAGATCAGTAAACTGAGGGAAAGAGATATGAGGTAACTTGCTTAAGGTTACACAGCTAATAAATTTGTTAATGCCAAATAGCAAATATAGTTTTTATTAAGTTCTGGTTTACCACAATCACAAAATCTTTTAGAACCTTTTAGAACCACCTTTTAGAACTGATGGTCCTTGAGTCAAGCACCAAAAGGCCCAGACATGAATCCTTGATGCAAATGGACTTTTTGTCACTAGCTAACCTTATCTCACTATTACTCTTGTGCTTCTGTTGCTGTAGTGCCTCAATATTGTTGCTATTTTGTTTGACTCTTTGTCTAGGCACAAGTATCTATACCAAAGTTCAGCCACACACTAGGTTTGGGACTCTGGCGTGTGTCCTTGCTTGCAAGCCATTTTTTTCACTTTTTATAACTTTTTTTTTGGCCAGGCAATTGTAGTTGACTTGCCCAGGCTTACACAATTATTAAGTGTTAAGTAACTGAGGCTGGATTTGAAGTCTCGTCCTCCTGACTAGCCATTGTGCCAGGGAGCTGCCCTTTTCTCTTACTTTTAAATTAAACTTCTGTTTGATTCCTGACTCTCCTATCCCTAGCTTGCTGTTTGGCTCTAGGCACCGAAAAGTTATAAGCCAGTTCAATCTAGTTGACTTCAAAATTGAGAGCCAATTATTATCAACTAATTCATTTTCAAAAACACTAGGTGACATTCCTAAGTCCCTAAAACTTTTTCTCTATTTCCTTTTAAATCACTCAAAGAGCCAGATCAATTTCTTTTGTGTTCAAAACCTTGTCCCCAATCATATTTGTCACTGAGACTTTTCAGTTTTAATCCAGGGCAAGAGATAAAGAGAGGCTCCATCGGATCTGGACTAGACCTAGAAGTTACTTGAGTAAAGGTTAGAGGTAATCACAAGATAAAAGCTTATCCTTTAGGCAAGTTTCCCCTAAATATAGGTAGAGGGTGAAGTTACAAAGGTAAAAAAAAAAAAAATTCTAATTTAGAAGGTAGCAAGATGTTAAAATCTAGTCAGCTTGATTAAATCTTTAAAGTAGAATTAAAATCAATTTTCAGTTTTACAGATTTAAAATCCTTCCGCATCCTGGGTACCTTCATTGGAAGAATTATAGCTTCTTAGTGTTTTTAAATGTCTCCAGAATTAAACAATGTTTCAGAAGTTATCTGACTAATGTCCAGGAAATCTTGGTTCTGGTCACCTGTGGTTCATAAGGCAAACTTGGGAAATCAGGCAAAAATAGTTGAACTTTTATGGACTATAGTAAACAACTTCAATACAAGGACAAAGAAATGATGTTTGACAAACCATGGGGAAGACAGCTAAATGGTAAATTGATTAGAGAAGTGTGCCTGCAGTCAGGAAAATTTGAGTTCAAAGTTGACCCCAGATACTTCCTGACTGTGTGACCCTGGATAAGTCACTTAATCCTTATTTGTATCAGTTTCTCATCTATAAAATAGCCACACACTGGAGAAGAAAATGGTAAACCACTATAGTATCTTTGCCAAAAAAAAACTCTATGGACAAGTTCACTGAGTCATTAAGAGTCATTTGGATATGACTGAAGAACAACCACCCTATATGAGGAAATAAGTTTTATGCCACCCACTTCAGCTTTTCTCATGATCTAAGTGATATGAAATGACTATCTTCTCCTGTCAGGAAGAACCCCAATCCTGTTCGTGTAGAATGATATAAAGTCAGAGTCTATTGTTAATTCATCCATCCTGTCTCCAATCTAGTTGGCATCTTTAAAGACATTCACAACAACCTTGATGGGAATTTAGCTTTCCCACTATCTTATTACCATAAGTTAAGACAGTCATAATATAAATTCTATTAATCATAATTGCATACATAAAGGAAGTTAGTTTTCCCACACTATTTTGATTGGTATTATCTTTAGACAGGTCTGGACCCTGGCCTGCCAGGTGCATTCTATGCAGCTCTCTGGCCCTACCTCGAGTTCCTGCCTTTGCACCTGAGAAACCCTGCAGGCTTTATTTCCCCATAAAATCTGCTTATGGTGAAAATCTTTGCCAAATTCTCTTCATGATTAAGCCTACTATGAGGTTACTCTTTCTGCCCTCTCTCTTCTCTCTCTCCTCTGTGTCCCCCCGACCCCCACATACAGTATCTACCCTTTAATGGCATCTTTCTTTTAATTCTAGCTAATTCTAATCTAACTTAACAGTTATTGGTTTACTCCCAACTCACAAGTGTTTCATTTCTCCTGGTTAATTTTGAATTCCCCTAGGGAACTTGTCTTTTACCTTGCTAACCATATTCTCTCCTAACTCATATTTGCCGCTCCTGGTATGTATTTTATCTCTTATTTTGTTTATTAAACTCTTCTAAATAAACCTTCCTTTTGACAAATAGAATGGCCATTGTGAATTTGTCACATGCTTATTTCTTTTTTTTTAATTTTAATTTTAATTTTTTAAAATAACTTTTTATTGACAGAACCCATGCCAGGGTAATTTTTTACAACATTATCCCTTGCACTCACTTCCGTTCCGATTTTTCCCTTCCTTCCCTCCACACCCTCCCCCAGATGGCAAGCAGTCCTATACATGTTAAATAGGTTACAGTAGATCTTGGATACAATATATGTATGCAGAACTGAACAGTTCTCTTGTTGCTCAGGGAGAATTGGATTTAGAAGGTATAAATAACCCAGGAAGAAGAACAAAAATGCAAGCAGTTTATATTCATTTCCTAGTGTTCTTTCTTTGGGTGTAGCTGCTTCTGTCCATCCTTGATCTATTGAAACTAAGTTAGATCTTCTCTTAGTCAAAGAAATCCACTTTCATCAGAATACATCCTCATACAGTATCGTTGTTGAGGTATATAATGATCTCCTGGTTCTGCTCATTTCACTCAGCATCACTTCATGTAAGTCTTTCCAAGCCTCTCTGTATTCATCCTGCTGGTCATTTCTTACAGAACAATAATATTCCATAACATTCATATACCACAATTTACTCAACCATTCTCCAATTGATGGGCATCCATTAATTTTCCAGCTTCTAGCCACTACAAACAGGGCTGCCACAAACATTTTGGCACATACAGGCCCTTTCCCTTCTTTAGTATCTCTTTGGGGTATAAGCCCAGTAGAAACACTGCTGGATCAAAGGGTATGCACAGTTTGATAACTTTGTGAGCATAGTTCCAAATTGCTCTCCAGAATGGCTGGATGTGTTCACAATTTCACCAACAATGTATCAGTGTCTCTGTTTTCCCACATCCCCTCCAACATTCTGTGTTATCTTTCCCTGTCACTCTAGCCAATCTGACAGGTGTGTAGTGGTATCTCAAAGTTGTCTTAATTTGCATTTCTCTAATCAATAGTGATTTGGAACACTCTTTCATATGAGTGGTAATAATTTCAATTTCATCATCTGAGAATTGTCTGTTCATATCCTTTGACCATTTATCAACTGGAGAATAGCTTGATTTCTTATAAATTAGTGTCAATTATCTATATATTTTGAAAATGAGTCATCAGAACCTTTGACTGTAAAAATGTTTTCCCAATTTATTGTTTCCCTTCTAATCTTACCTGCATTAGTTTTGTTTGTACAAAAACTTTTCAATTTGATATAATCAAAATTTTCTATTTTGTAGTCAATAGTGATCTTTAGTTCTTTGCACATGCTTATTTCAAACTAGGTATTGCTACTTCAATCTTATCTCTTGCACAAGAGTATAGCCAGATTTACATTTCCTGTATGCTGATTGTGTATGTATATATATATATATATATAAAGATTAAGCAAGGTTTAAGCTTGAAATGCCTTTGGCTAATTTTGCAAACCAGGATACAGTAAGATTATAAATGAGTTATTCAACAAGTGTTTAATAAGCCACCTCTGATGATGTCCCACATGGGGCAATTTAGGATTAATCAATTGGCTTGGAATTAGACATCTTGCCGAGTTCAAAACTGACTAACCTCAGATACTTACTAGCTGTGTTACCCTGGAACTTAACCATGTGTGATTTAGTTTCTCATCTGAAAAATAAACTGGAGAAGAAAATGGAAAAGCATTCTAGTTTCTCTGACCAAAAAAAAAAAATCCAAAGTAGGTACAGCTTTTAGAAAAAATACAGTAGTAATCCTAAAGTCCCCTGATCTTACAATGCGCTTTTTCTAACAATCGGTCTGTCAACCATTTTAAAGCCTTCTAGTCTTAGAAATATAATAATATAGTTATATATTTCTTTACTTAGATTTTAGGGAAATATAGCAGTAATCCTAAAGTCCTCTGATCTTAAAATGCTATTGTTCTAACAATCTGTCTGTAAATGATTCTAAAATCTTCTAGAGGTTTGGCAATTGTCAATGCTGTAAAGTTACCCATACATATAACCTGTAAATAAAAGGCTATTAAATAAAAATAAATAAATAAAATAAAATAAAAATAAAATCTTCTGGCCTTAGGATAATAGTCCTACAAACATTGGTGATTGTCAGCTGCTTGGTCAGGGAATACCAAGTTCCTGAGACAATAGCGAATAGACCACCCTCCCAAATCTAACTTTAAGTTATAAAATTAGCAAATGAGTAACATGAAGATCTGGTCTAACTTTTCCTATAACTTTGACTCTTGCCCCCAGTTTGCTAATGTTTTTGGAATTTAGCCCGCTTAAATTGGCATTTCAATTACAATAAACTTTGCCCCTTAATTTGAAGATGGGTTCAAACCCATTGAAATGGACAAAAGACTGGCCCCCTCATCCCTGGGTCAAGGGGCCTCAGGCCTTATAGGAAAATATTGCTTAAACTAAATTAAGGGAAATGCTATGTTCTGACAGAATACTTGCCTAACAATGTCAGACATCCTGTAAGCTCCCCAGCATCCCCCTTTTCCTGGGAGAAGTCGAGTCACTGTTGTAACCGCTGGGCAGAACAAGAATTGCTTATAAGCTTGTCTCTACTTGGGTTCGGGAGGGTACTCTCCTGAGAGTCCGTTCCAGCCATCTCCGCTGGTAAATAAATAATAAATGATTTCTAAATGGCAAACACTTTGGCTGTCCTGAATTTTATTGCCTGGGCTATTTCACCTACAAAGTCTTAGATACCTCGCAACACTGGTCTGCGACCCGACCTTGTATTCAATAGGGTCAAGGTGAGTTGAGCACTACTGAAAAAAAAAAATCAAGTATCACAATCAGATTTTCACTTAAGTAAAATTACTTTGGAACAAGAAAAGCAAAGGTGAAAGATTTAAGGCAGGGAGACCAATGAAAAGGCTAATTAGAATAATTTAGGTGAGATGATAAGTCCTAAATTTCAACGGGTAGCTCCGAGTGACAACAAAGGTCCAAAACAAAAGCTATGAAGACACAAAGGTATCTTTGTAAAAAGCACTCTCACTGCCTCCCCCGGAGAGAGGAAGCGCTTTGTAAACGTCTATTAGGCTAAACAGAAATGTACGCTCTCTAATAAACGCGCTTCCAGGAACTTTTCGAAAAGTCCTCCCATAGACTTAAAACAAGTCCAAACGAGCACAAGCAGAATCACTAGTTCCGCAACTCTTTCTCGTGACTGAAGGCACCGGGAGAAACCAAGAATTAAAGTTTGAGGGGGGGAGGAGGACCGGAGACTGAAGACGGAGCCTCCACTTCGGTGGAAACACAGCACACAAACAAATTGATTACTGCCCTAGTTGATTCAACTTTCTTCCTGTCCCTAAGAGGTTCTTTTGGAGCTTCTCGGTTCTTTTCTGTAGCCTTCACATCCTTTAGTCTGTCACCCTTTTAGAGGCAATGGACCTCGCGGATCACGTGGGAGAGAGGGCTCGTGACTGGGGTATCTCCCAGGTGTTCTCTCTGGGTCTATCCCTCCTTCCCTCATTCTGCCTTTGCCTCTAGATTTGCAAAGATGATGTGCGGAGGAACTTCTGCCACGAAACCGGCCACCGCTGAAACGCAGCGGATTGCTGATGAGGTAAGAGCTGCGAGGGAGGCTGCGGAGATTGTCTGGGCTTCGTTGCCAGTCCCGCGCTGCCGTCCCATCTATAGAAGGCCGTCCCATCCATAAAAAGAGCTTCTTTGGGTGGGGAAGACGTTGCCGGGGTCTCTTCCCTCCCTAAGTCTGAGACCCCTCTCGTTGATAGGGACTAGAAAGCACCTGCTGTGTGCGAGACTGGAGATAACAAAACGAAAAAAAATTTTCTATTTTTTTCTGTAGCAACAATCTTATTCGAGAACCACACCTAAGGATTCAGATTTGGAACTGTAGTGTCTGCTAGTCCTGTGGTGCCTTCAAAGTCCCACAAGAATGGGTGTCCCACAAGTATTAGGGCAGTTTAAACTTGAATAACTTAAGTATAAATGTTTCCAGCTTACAAAAAGCATCTTTTGAAAGCTTAATAATTGAAATTAATTTTTACTTTTGTGAATTTTTAAAGATGTTTTAAAATTATAACAAGACAGGAGATCTGGTCACGCATTGTGTATGCGACGTTTTCTGGAAACACTTAGATCGGTGAATGGGTCACCTGATCCATCCCTATTAAGCTTTTTCTTTTTTGTTCAAATTAAAACTTTTTAAGGGAGGGGGAGGAGAGAAAGGAGGGACTTTTTCCAAGACTGAAATGATAAATGCAGTCTTTTAATGAAAATTAGTAAGTTAATGAGCAGCAACTGTTTAAAGTTTTTGCAAACTTCAAAAATCTAGAGTGAGATATATATGTATGTGTATATATACATACATACGTATATTATGTATACACATATCACAAGACATGGAATTTTAGGGTTATGTTGAATTTTGACAGAAATTAGAATCTAAAACAAATTAACCTTTCAAATGTTTAACCTTTTCAAAAGTTTGTAGCTAAAGTTAGAAGAAAGTAATCATTGTAAAGTTAGAATGTTTAACTATCACGAAGTGAGAGGCTTGACTCATCTTGATTCACTTATTTGGTTCTTACGGGAAGTATTAGTAATGACTTGATCTTATGATATTACACAGAATAATCATACAAACTTACTCAAAGTCTTATTTTTTTCCTTTTCACCAGTAGAGAGAACAGGAAAAAACACTGGTATCAGAATTCTTTTCTTTTTAAAAACATTTTATTGATTTCTTTGGTCTTTGGATCACAAACATTTTCCACCACAACTCTCTTCTGTCAAAGAAAACAAACAAAAGCATAGTGACTGCCTAACTGTACGAAAAAATGTGTTCTAGTGGTTCTCCTTATTACTGTAACAAGGAAAAAGCTTTATTTTCTGCGACCTTCTTTTCTTGGTTTTTTCCATTACTTTGAGTTAAGCTTCTTTGTAAAGTTTTTTTTTTTTTTTTCATTTAATTGTGGTAGTTATCATGTATATAATTCTTTTAGTTCTGTTTATTGCACTCTACATCAGTTCATATTAAATCTTGTGTATTTCTGGATTGTTTTGTTTGTCATGCCTTATTCTATAATTTACATACCATCATTTTTTCTGTTATACTTCAGTTGATGGGTATACATTTAGTTTCCAGTTCTTTGCAAAAAAAAAAAAAAATGTTGCTATGAATATTTTGTTATTTATTGGGGACCTCGATTCTGCCTTTATTCTGGAATATATGCTGGGTCTGAGGAAGCTGGCTTCCTTTGATAATTGCAGCTGGACACAGCAGGTTAGAAAGGAGTTAGGAATCAAACAGAAGTTTACTTTCAAAATCAGGGAAATGGCTTGCTAGTTAGAAGAGAGGTTAGAACATTTTGCCAACGCCCTGCCCCTAAGGGGACCTTGTTTATAGTGGTTGAGCCTTGATTTATGTGCTTGTGGTTAGATCAAGAGTCAGTATATAGCCCAACAACAGTAGTGAGACAGTCTTCTGATGACAAAAAGTCAATTCATAGCAGGGCTTCATGTCTGGACCTATTTGTTGTTTGGCTGAGCTCAGAGACCATCAGATCCAGAAAGTGAGTGCAAAGAATTGTTGTTATCATAAGCTCAGGGAACAGCTTGCTTGCTGGGCCTTAGCTATGGAAAACAGTAATAATACTTGACATCTTGTATAACAAATTAGTGCCCAAAACACTTAAGACCACTTCTCATCTATCAATGTGCTTCTCTATCCATGACCAAGAGGTATTGCCATCTTTTCTGATTTGCATGGTATAAAATGAAACCTCAGATTTGTTTTGATTTGCAATTCTTTTACATTTAGAACAAACATGCTGTAAAACAGGAGCCATTAAAGGGTGCATGATATGCTTGATTTTTTTTTTTAACTGTTTCCTAATAATTAGTAATTATTATTGCCCCCTGCAATACCTCTGGGTGTAGGATGAACTTCAAAGCCTTATTTTGAAAATGTTTTATTCATATTTTTTGACTACTTATGACTTGAGGAATGGCTTTTAGTGTAATAAATTTTTAGCTATTTTCTGTTTCTTTTGGGTCTCAGACTTTTTTGGTGTATATTGTATGAAAGCTTTTAAAATTGGATTTACCTAAAGTTGTCAGTTTTTTATGATTCTCCCCCGTTTGGTTAGTAATTCTCTGCCATTAATTATAATTGTAAGCAATTCTAATAATTGTTTTATTTTAAAATAAGTGACTGTTCTACCTACACTTAAAGGTTAATATGATTACTGTAATTGACTCCAATTCTCATCATCAAAATAATTACTATATACCATGAATTCAAGTTGTGTTTTTCCTTCTGTTCCAATTATTCAGAAACAATTTTTTGGTTTGTCCTTTATTCCTCAGGTAAAGACACAGCTTGAAGCAAAAGAAAATAGGAAGTTTCCAGTCTTTAAGACGATGGAATTTAAAAGTCAAGTGGTTGCTGGAACAAACTACTTTATTAAGGTATCATACAGAAGTACAGTGGTTTTGTCATCTGACATTGTATTATTTTAGATGCCTTCATGATTTGGAGATAATCTAGTTTAGGTACCTTTTTAGTTAATTGTTTGGAGAGAATCCTAGTAAATTTTGAGGGGCAGGCAAAAGTGATGATGTTTCCTGTTTCATTAACTAGATTAAATACTCCTAAGTTCCAGATACCAAAATTTAGAAAGTAACAAAAGTACTAATAGGAGTGGTGAAAGATGACTGGGACACAGACTAATCCTAAACCACGCAAAAAACTTGTGGGATGAAGAAGAGTGTTTTGAGTCAGGGTATGAAGATCATTCTTTGCTTTTGAGGTGAAGAGATAAAAGGGAGAGTGGTGGGGAAAGATCTCTTCCCTTTAAATTCCTTTCCTTTCCCTAAGCCTGTCCCCCCGAAAAGCTAGGAATAGTCTTGGAGCTTTGTGATTATAATTTGGTTAATTTCTGATCCTGCAATATCAGTATAGTAACTAACTTGTAAGCTAGTATCAGGTACTATATATGTACTATTGTGTACATCCTTTGGTTTCTTTATCTGTATCTGTGTTCAGCCATTTCTGTTGTGCCAAACTCTTAGTGATTCCATTTGGGGTTCTCTTGGCAAAAATACTGGAGTCGTTCGCCATCTTTTCCTTGATTTGTCTTTATACACAACATACAAAGAAAATCCTTGCTTGATATTTAGTCTAAATAGAATAAAATATATTTAGTCTATAACTGTTACTTATTTTGTTTTTTGTTTCTTAGGTTCATGTTGGTGAAGAGGAATTCATACATATGCGAGTATTTGAAAGTCTCCCTCATGAAAACAAGCCATTGCTTCTCTCCAGTTATCAGACCAACAAAACCAAGGATGATGAACTGGCCTATTTTTAGTGCATCATCACTTTGAATAGTTGTTCTTTGTTCTTTCATATGGTTATATTATATACATCATATGAGCAGAAATTAAAATTTGGAACAATAAAAGGAATTTGATATATAACAAATAGCTTTCTGTTTTCTAACTCTGATATATGACCACAAATCATTTCAGTGTTCATTAGTGATTTTCAGGTACACTGAATTTACATAGCAATACAGCTAGGCCTTAAGCAAACCTACTTTTCAAACAGTTTGAAGACTCAAGTGTCTCATTTTTATCTTAGTATCAGATCTTGCAGTTTCGTAAAAGATGATAACATTGCTTAGAAGAACATGCTGGAGACCTAATTTTACCTTTTGGCTAGGTTGATCATGAGGGTCATAGATATAGAGATAATCTAGTTTACCCCTTCACTTTTTTTTTTTTTAAACCCTTCATTTTTCAAATATGAGAATCTGATACCTGATGAAATTAAACAATTTGTATTTCATACAGATAATAAGTAGCAGTATTAGGACTCAATTAGCTCTAAATCCAGTGCTCTTCTCACTAAGTAGATGTATGTTGATATTTTAATCCAGCAGGTAAGTACCCTGAAGGGGACCTGCATATTTCTTGGCATTAATTATATCCATACCTAATAGGTTTTTTTGACTTGCCCATATTGAAGTTTATATCTGTAACACAGTAAAGGCTTTTGAGGGCTATTATTTGTCAACAATCTCTACCATCTCTTTCCTGCTTGCTGAAATGGTGTGATAACATGGCCTAGTCTTCCACCCACTTCCCCCTTATCATCTTCTACTATAGATTAACAGTTTCTTTCTGGACCTAGCTTTGCTAACACAATTTCTTGGCCACCTAACAGTACAGGGTCTATGTCCCTTGGACTTGGTAGATTTCCATACACATGACCATGTCCTTCACTCTATTCTGTCTTGATGACCAGACATAATTCTATGTGGTCATGTCAAAAGAACGAAGCCCCAGTGATTTTGTTATATATCCCTGCTGTGTTAGGGCTAAGTATACTTACTTTTTTCAAACTGTTTGAAGACTCGGGTGCCTCATTTTGGTCTCAGTATCAAACCTTAAACTAAGAGTACTGGCATAAGAGCCGCATACAACATGGGCTAGTGGTTTTTGATATTTCATTTGATCTATTACAGTATTGTCAGGCACTATAATTTGATGCTCTTTGTAAGTATAAATGTCATGTACTAATGGAAAATGTTAAGGAATTGCTTGTTACCTATAGAGTAACCTGTGATACCATCCCTGACAAGATGTCATATTGTCCGTATTTGAAACTCATTTAAAGGTTTGTAAGCTTGTTTATTTTTTCCTCATGCAAGGAAACATTTACTTTCTGATTTCCATCCATTGAGGGAATGTTAGCATCCTGAAAGAAAGGATTATCTTATCTCAATCTTGGTATCCTCTGATAATTGACATAAGGTAAAAATCTTAATAAATCATTGATTGATTGATCCTAATTCTGCCATATAGGTCCAGACAAAATGTCTTCTACATGAAAACCCTTCAAGTATTTGAAGTTCTAGGTTCCTTAGATGGATAGAATGCTGGACTTGGAATCAAGAAACTTTAAGTCCTATCATTTATTAACCCCAAAATTCCGGGAAAGTGACTTAATCTGCTTGTCTTAGTTACAATAGCACTCACCTCTTAAGGCTGATGTGAGGATAAAATGAAATGTATGTAAAGTGCTTTGCAAACCTATATAAACATTAATTATTATACCTTAAGAGCTCTGGATATGGAGAACATATAGCTATGTCATTTTAAAATTTAACAACAAAAGTATTTTGTCTTCTTCACCCTCCCCCTCCTCCCCACTTCCATTTAAAAAGAGGAAAAAACTTAATTAGAATTGATGGCATTGGGTATGTCCAACATCATTTCTATTAGGAGGTAGGTGTCTTGCTTCATCATCTGGAAGACCCAATACCCCACATCCAAAATGCAACAGAGGCTTCCACTGGGCCTCAGAATGTAGACTGGTTCAGGGAAACGGGATGAGGGGCCTAAGGCAAAAAACACTTGGGGCATGATGGCAGCCAAAGGACACCCAGAGAGTGCCTAAAAGCCCAATACCCAGACATGACCAATCAGCCAGGAAGCCATCTGATGGGAGAAAGGGATTACAATTGGGGAGAATAGAGTCGTATGCAGCTGGGACAACTGAGATACCCCCTAGAGAAGTGAAATCTGTTTCTCTCTAGCCTATGGATCCCTTGCCTCCAGGCACTATAGGCTTGACCATTTCACCTCCTGAGAGCACTTACAAAACAGTGTCCATCCATACACTGATGTGGGGAACTGGGGAATGTGTAGATAATATCCCAGTCACTAATACAGTTGTGTGACTTATCACCCAGGAGAAGTAGTAGCATCAGGTTTACTGATACAGACTCCTAATAAGCAATCTGGTGATAGTCGCTGAGATTCTGACTCCAAGCCATAAAACCCAGGAATATACTGGACAGCAGCTGAAACAACTGACTGACCTATGCTCACTATCTATATAAATGGCATACCATTAGAAGGATTGGTAGACACTGATGTCTGCATCAGTACAATCATTAGAGGTGCCAGCTGGCCCAGTCACTAGTCAAAGATTAAGGCAGACACCTACATGTCTGGCATAGGAGGATCAATAGCAGCTGAAGTTAGTGCTACTCCTTTGAGATGGACTTTTGAAGGCAAAACAGGAGTTTTTGCTCTTTTTATAATTGAAAAAATCCCCATCAATCTGTGGGGAAGAGACATTTTACAACAATTAGGGTTAAAAATGAGGACTTCGGTTTTTTAGGCAGGGCTGCTGTTGAAGGCCTGCCAATACTTTTGCCTGTTCCTATCCAATGGAAAACTGATATACCAGTGTGGATAGAACAGTGGCCCTTAGGTAGCAATAAAATTCAGGCCTTATTAGATATAGTACAAAAGAAACTTGACCAAGAACACTTACAACCTTCTCTAAGTCCTTGGAATTCCCCAATATTTATTGTAAGAAAGAAATCTGGAAAATGGAGGATGTTGACTGATTTAAGAAAGGTAAATGAAGGATGTTGACTGATTTAAGAAAGGTAAATGAACAGATGGAAACTATGGGAACTCTTCAGCCTGGACTTCCATCTCCTACTCAATTGCCTAGAGAATGGCTATGATGACAGCGTATTTTAAAATCAGCCGGAGTCAGGAATTCAGGTTAAGGGAAAATCGTGATAGCAATGTGTGCAGCTAAGTCAAGAAGCCAGCCAGACCAGAAGCCAGCCAGCCTTCTCTCCCCGCCTCCCTTCCTGCCCCTCTGTCTCCACCCACCAAAATCGTCATTTCCTATACAACACATCAGGACTTGCACAAAGAGTGGGCAAGGGCCATTCTTTCTCCAAGCATATATATTAATAGAGTATGGTCCAATTACTATTTAGCTTCACGTGCTTGGGACCTCAGTGCATCAACTCGAGCTTCAGCCCATTACAAATGATCTCTTTGGGTTATAGACATTAAGGATTGTTTCTATTCTATCCTCTAGATAGAGATTTGTCTTTTCAATGCGCAGCATTAACTTAGCCGAGTCTTATAAAAAATATGAATGGACAGTTTTGCCATAGGGAATGAAAAACAGCCCTACTATGTGTCAAATTTATGTTGCTGCTGCTCTTACTCCAGTAAGAAAAATGTTTCCAAAAGTTATATTATTACATTACATGGATGATATATTGGAATGTGCACCTGAGGAGCAAATATTAGAAGCATGTCTACAAAAAACCATAGAAACACTAAGGAACTACAAATTGCACATAGCTCCAGAAAAAATTCAAAGACATGCTCCTTTTCAATATTTAAGATATGATTTATATCTTAAGGTGCTTACAGCACAAAAACTTTCCTTAAGAACAGGGAAGCTAAACACCTTAAATGACTTTCAGAAATTGATAGATATCCAATGAATGTGTCCAGTGTTAGGCTGGCCTACCTATCAGTTACAACCATTATATGACATTTTAAGGGGAGACAGTGCTTTAAACTCACCACATCAGCATAAAAAAGAAGCTCAAGAGGCTTTGAGAGAAGTTGAACTGGCTTTATCCAATGTGGTTGAGTCACTCAAAAAACCTTGGAAATATCAGTTTTTGCTACACAAGAGGCACCCACAGCAGTCCATCAAGGAGACAGTGTGATAGAGTGGGTGAACCTCCCGGCACAATCAGAGCAAAGCCTTACTACTTAGCCAGTGCTTGTGGCTAGAATTTTATTAAAGGCCATTAGGCGAGCAGTACAATTATCTGGGATAAGACCTGACAAGATATACACCTTTTATACTAATGCACAAATTAATGTATGCTGTGAAACCATCCCAGAGAGGCAAATTTTATTGGCCATAGCTCTAAATTTTATACATGGGATAACCAGACTATTACATAATTGGCGATGGATTCTTGATTCTTTAAGTTCCCCTTAAAGGACCAACTATCTTTACAGATGCACCCAAACATGATATTTGCTCTGTATACTCTTGTGACTTAACTATAAAGAGAGTAGTCAGAACTCCTTTTCAGTCCACTCAGCAGAATGAGTTGCATGCAATCAGTCTAGTTCTTATTATCCAGGATATAAATATATTATCTGATTCAGCCTATTCAGTAGGTGTGGTACAAAGAATTGCCACAGCCCAAATAAAATTTGTAGCCTCTAATATATATCAGCTCTTTAAGGAACTTCAAGAGCAAGTGAGAAAGCATCCAGATAAAATTTATATCTTGCATGTCCACTCTCACAGTGGGCTTCCAGGTCTTATTTTTTATGGTAATTCAAAGGCAGATAGCCTTCTAACTATATTGGGCAATACTCCTTTATTTCAGGAAGCCCAAGAATCTCATTTTAAATATCATCAGGCTGCTTGAGCTTTACATTTACAATGTCATCCCATGTCATAATTTTTGTAATGCTATAACCATTTAATAATTTGTCATGCGCGCAACATATCCAACACCCTCTTATCATAAGTCATAAAAATTCTGCATGCCAATGTTAGCTAATCTTTAGGCAACAAGGAAATCAAAATGGGTCATTCAAGATTCTGTAAACTTTTGAGTCCTCTTTATTGACTACTAGATATAAAATTGTTTCATTTTGGCTGACAAACTTTGGATCCCTTTTGCTGGCAATTAGTAACCTTGCTAATACACTGATCATGCTTAGACCTCTGTGCCTCAGTTTCTCTTTCACATATTTTTAAGCTTTGGGGATCATTTCTCATGTCTCATACACAACCCTGTCTAGTGGTAACCAGCTGCTGAGTTGGTCCTTGCTCTGGCTTCCTGAGCTCAAAGAGATGCAAGCATGACTGTACTCTGTCTCCCTTGGCATTGTGGTCTTTGCTTCTGTTCTGACAAGTAAAGGTCAAGAATTGAGTTCTGGTCCCTCAATTCTGGAGTTCACATTGGCTTTGGATTCTGCTTCCTGCTTGGCTTCCAGGCTGTAGGTTAAACCAGCTTCCCTGGAATAGAAATGCTGCCTTTCAACATGAACTTGAAGGGAAGAATTGCAATACCATTTAGCAAATGAGCTAATTGTGAGCTCACTCTCTCCAGAGATACATTGAGGTATAAGATACATTGAGGTGTATACCACCCAGGACACTAGGAGAAATGTTTGCTTTTTAGTTATGGTACAGTTGGTTACTATTGTCCAACTCTTTGTGACCCCATTTAGAGTTTTCCTTGCAGAACCTCTAGGGTGGATTGCCATTTTCTTTTTCAGTTCATTTTACAGATGGAGAAACTGAAACTTAACTAAGGATTAAGTGACTTCCTAGGCTAACACAGCCATTAAATTTCGGAAGCTGAATTTGAACTCAGGCCTACATTCTATCATCCACTGAGTTACCCGCTTAAAGTGAATCTACCTTTCTAAAAGCTAACTGATGTCAAATGGTTAAAAAGAATTGGGGTGATACTAACAGGGGAGAAAACACCCAAAAGGGACTTGTGTTGAGAAACCTCAAATCTCAAGGTACTCCCTCCTAGACTCCCAAGAGATACAGACAGCCAGGCTACAACAGAGTGACACAAAGCACACTAACTACATAAGGACTGCTCCCATTAGTGGACAAAATGTTAATAAAACAGGGTGATATAATTCCAAATGGATAATAGTCAATTTTTTGGTCACAACTGCAGAAACAAGAGCATTAAATGATTTCATTTTTGGCAAAATATTTCTTCAAATAATAATTCTCATTAAATAAATCTAAACACAAAATAAATATATATATTTATTATAATCATGTGTTATTAATAATTATTATTTTACATCAGGGCACTTCAGGAATCACAATGTAGGCTTTCCTTTTGCCTATTTCACACAATACTAAGAGAACCTTAATTAAAATTGATTCATGTATCAGTGCAATTAAACCAATTTAGTTTGCTGAAATAATATATTTAAAAATAGGTTCTAAGAATTGTTATGAATAATATAACAGAATCATATAAAAATCTAGCAACAAATTTCAAATTAAAAGCAGATCATTACAATTACCATTACAAGTACCAGAGATGAATTAAAATAAGCAAATAAAAATGGATCAGTTTTGCATCCTTCTGTAATGCCATACTTCAGTAACAGTTTAACAGAGAAAAGGGTTGAAAAATGTTATCAATAGCTGACCTTTGCATAACACTTTAAAGTTTACAGTACATTGAGAACAATTAAGATGCTCTAATATTAACAAGTAATTCTGTTCCAATAAATCTTTCAAAGCCTATCATCACTTATTAGATCTTTGTGCAAGTAAAAATCTGAGACTATTTCTCAAATGGCTATCATATCAGAGATATTTTTATTTCCACTGATAAATCTTTGAATTTGAAACTACAAATCAACACCTTTTTTCACAAAGGTTCATTGGGCATGTGCTCCACATATAAATGATATAAAAATCACTTTGTGATTTTTGTTATAGTCATGATGAAAAATAAATTTCCTTTAAAGTAGGGATGGTAAACAAAGCAATGACGATACATCAAAACAAACTTGTTTTCTTATGGAACTAAAATGATTTCTATGTAGTAACCGCATGTTAACATGCCTATTAAGAGTACTTTTAAATCATTTGTATATATGTACATAGTGAATAAAAAAAAAACCCATATATATGTATATGTATGTATATATGTATTTGTGCATGGCATAGAGATTACTTTTGGCACAAAGTACTTGCTTTTAAGTACTTTTTAAGCAAAGTACTGTTTAAGGTCATGTTTCCAAGGACAAATGAATCAAAAAAGAGATGACATTTCAGATTATTTCAGAAAACACCATAATTTCGAAGCCAGGGGAATTTACAGGAAGCTTAGTAGTAAAAATTTTCTGGTTGTTTCGAGACAAGGTACTAAATAAGTATAACCTAACACAATACACAATTTTACCATTTAAATTATAATTAAAACAATTTAAAAATCAGTGTCTGTTAAACAAAAAAGGGCATTAAAAAATCATAGTGTATATACTACAATTTCAGATCACAGATCAGGAAATCCTTCAAATTTTAATACATTCATTGCATTTTTATTTTATATTTCTATATCCACCTTCATCCTGACCCAAAATACATACTAAGGTTGAAAACAATGCCTTGGAACTTGCTTTGATTTCAATTTAATAAAGTTTCCAGAGACTGTGTAAAGGCCTGGAGTACTACTGATTTTAGGCTTCTTTTGTACTGATTTCTTGGGATCTATGTCCGAATGCTGGTATCTTTTCACCTTGAAATATCAAATAGGTCTTTTCCAAAGCTCTTTATTTCTGATCTGACAAAAAATTCTAAGATTCAAGAAGACTCTTTGTTAACTACAAACTTGATATGAATAACCTGAATTGTTAACACTATGTAGGGAGTGATGGTGCCGACTTCTCCAGAAAAGACCTAAATAAAGAAATGATCTACTTATTTCATTGTAGACTTTTCAACTTATGTCTAACTCTGACATTTAGCAGCAGATTCAATTGTGAAAGAACTAGATTTTTGAAATGAACGTAAAATTATAATGTGAAATGATAGCTTAATGATAGCAAAGTTTACAGTAGGTAGTTTTATTTTAGGAAAAAAAATTTGCACTTCTGGTAGACAAAAAAATTAAAAATGTAGTTTGATAACCATAGTTAATTACTAAGCTCTGCTTTGCTGACATAACTTAAATGGTCTTTTTATTCGTGTTAGGTCAGGTGATGTGAAAACATTTGGTTCTCCTTTCATCAATACTCACATCCTGAAACATCACTCATCAAAATATACCCCAAAATGGTCCTGATAGCTTGGTTACAAATCCTTATTTCATAGACTACTCAACTTCTTTAGAAGTCAAGTGATAAGATTCAATTATAAATTATACAAAGGATTACTCCACAGACAAAAGGAGAGTGAGTGACTTGCAACAAGTAGGTGGTGAAAGCTAAGCAGGTGATACAAGTCAAAGGTGTTAATAAGAATATATAATTCACCTAGAATGCTATTCACCTTAACTCTAATAGTACCTTCTAAATCTAGGCAAGATAATGAGATCAGTCATCCTTCTCAGATGAGAGGATTAGGGAGGGCAGAATTTTTCTCCAGTAAGTTCATAGCCATGATTCCCGACAAACAAGGAAGCAGACCTATGGATGACTTCTCAAACAAAGAGATGTCACCACAAGGGAAGAACAAACTGCTGAAGTTCTGCTGCTGGTTTTGAGAAGAGACCTTTTGTCTAAGGACAGATATAGTAGCTGGTCTTAAAGCCTCCTGATTCTAAGTTCTTTTGACAGGAATGTGGAAAGTAGAACAAAGACTTGTGACTATCTGGCAGTAGTGCTACATTGTAATTATAGTGTATTTGACAGCATACTATGAAATGGTCACATAAGTTAACTAAGAAAAAGTAGTTTTCCAGGGGAAAAAAAACACCCACAAATATTTCAATAGTTTGTGATCCTTGCTACACTCTTCAGTGTCTTATGCCCTCCATCTGAATATTCTTAGATAAAGATGCTCATGATTAAAAAGTCAAACAGTACAAATTCTCTGTTAGAATTTGTTTTCATGTATTGACAAAGAAACTCCAAGCAAACTGGCACCAGCAAGTAATTATGTGTAGGCAGCTACTTATTGGGTCCTGGCCCAACAGTTAGCTGGCTTCGTTTCTTAATCTTGAAAAAAACATCTTCCTGCCCCAGAAATTTAAGAGAAGGGTTTTTTAAAAAATAAAGATAAAAGCAAAGAGATTTGCCTTTATCTCTACAGCAGAAACAAAGGAAGAGGTAAATGGCAGTTATTAGAAACTCTGCTGCCCCCAATGCTTTGTCTTCTGTGAAGTCCAAAGTAAGTCATGGAAGAAAAATAAAATAAAGGATTACTAGAATTTTTTTTAAAAAAATCTAATGTGTTCAAGGACCTCAAATTGTTCAGGTCAGAAACAGTAGGTAGTCAATTCCATCGGCATTGTTGTATATACTACCTGCCTTTCTCTAAGGAATTCCAGTCTTCCAGTACTCATCCTCCAGACTAAATCTAAAAGGATTTTAAAATAGACATTCTTGTGATACTGTCTAGGGCACTAGATAGTGAAGGGAATTGCATTTTGAGGGGAAATCTGAACATGGAAATAAAATCCAAATATAGCCACCACATATTTTTTACAACAAGAGATCTGCTGATACTTGACACTATTTTGTGAGAGAAAAAAATTATCAAGTTTAAGTCACATCTTTCAGGCAGACATTACAATTTTTACAGCAAGGGAAACAAAGACATCAATACATTGTGCGTTACTGAGTGACATGGTCATATTTTCTATAACACAGTAGCTTCTACTATTATCTCTGGATTCTCTATATCCATTTTGCTTTGGACCATTCTCAGTTCCAGTTGTGCTGGACTGGGCTTCTTCCCTTTCCCAGCTTGTGCTGAAAGAATAAATCAGAGTGTCAATTGAAAGGAAAATGAAGTAGTGAAAAAAATTGTTTCTATTTCTTCCATTAGGAAGGAAGGAAACCTCTGCCTCAGTGAGATGGGGTGGGTTGCTAATAATCAGGCTATTATACTAAAGGGTAAGGTGGAGGAAGGGGCAAGTGTTTTATGGAGATGATTAGAAATTCTTATCATTTGATTAGAAAGTGCTGATGACTAGTTTCGCTTTTTTGTTCTTACAAGGTGTAAAAGGTCCAATCAATTTAGAAATGGTAACCTGGAGGTTTCAGCAGAATTTCCAATATATCTAAGATGAAATAATCAGATTGATTCTCTATCTTTTCAGTTGACCCAAGTTAATTGAATTACTCTTGTAACTAAACAACTCAAGTCATGGTTCTTTGTCTCTGAACTCAAAGAGGAAACTCTTATTGATCCTGTTGGTTTAGTATGATGAATGCTTAAGGAGCTTGATGAAGAACATATTAACACTTTTTTAAAAAGGTAGATTACCAGTAATATGGATAATGAAAAAAAAAATTGGCCCTTGAATATTCAGCCTAAGAGGAAGAGATGAATGAGCTTTTGATCTTTAAGAATATTGTTTTCTAGAAGAGAAGCAATTCATTAATCTAGGGGCAGTACAGGTGAAAACAAATCAATATTAAGTGGGCTGGAAACTAAAAGACTACAGATGGTGAGCATCACTAACTTTTCCCCTTCAGAACGTTAATGCCTAGTATGATTATAACTATAACAAGAGAATAAGAACAGGAGTAAATAATAAAAACTGGAATATATATAGTGGTAACCTGAGTCTGAGAAAGAAGCTCCAATTATCCCATGGGAGAACTTGAAATTAGCCTGGGCCATCCCTGGCATTATGCCTTTCTTCTTTGTTCTACTTCTATATAATACTTGGCCTGATCTGAGGTTGGCAAGGGCATTCTATTTTGTCTTGCTGCCACTCAGGACAATTGGCTTCTTGTGAGTAAGCTTCCCCCAATTACCTAAACAATCCAAATAACACCTTTTAATAACCAAACTGATATGGGCTTCTCTTTCTTCAGTCTCTCAGTATTCTCTATAAGGGAGCAGATTTGTTCTGCTCTAATTATGCCAATTGTAGGGGAAGGTGGCCTGCAAGACAATACTGGTTTGTCCCATCATTTCTACTATTTTAATATTTATTTACTTTCTTAAGAGTGAAATCAGAATGATAGATATAATGATGGAGAACTTAGCAGTCAGAGAAGAAATATAAACATTAACTTTTGGGGGGCTATGATTAAGTAAATTTCCCTTTAAAAGCTGAATGCTAAAAATTCATTTGTATCAAGCCTAAATTACTAGAAGACTGGATGGAGTCAAGCACAGTTCAGAACTGATTACTGAGGATTTGTAAGTAAGGCACTTCTTTAGCACTTTTTAAAAAGTGGTTAAAATGAGAAGTTCTGCATCCTTGGCCTGACAAATATATTTGTTTTATAATTTGTCTCCATGGAGAATAGCAAGGGATAAATGATGTTTTTAAGAGAGAGGTTTGGTGGACTGGATTCCCATTTTAGGAACCCTCTACCCTATCCTTATGGCCAATCCATCTTAATAGTGTCACTGGAAGTCTCTGGAAAACTGGGAAATCAGGCAATTTCTGCCTGATTGGGCAATTATGTGTTGCTATCCAAAAATCTGGGAATGATGACAAGAAGTAAGTGCTCATTGTCTCATTAGGTGAACAGAGTGACAATAGTGCCATGATAAGAATCTTTATGGTTCTTAATACAAAGGATTAAAGACTGACTATTAGTCTCTGCAAGTGCTAGTAAAATTGCTTTCACAGCATCCAAAATTGTGGGAGTGTCATTCTGAGACATCTAAGCATTGTATTCTGATTTTTTTTTGGTATAGTTGTGATTCCCGTTTTCATTTTGGAAGCCAAAATGGTCATTTAAGAGTTTAAGGAAAATCACATAATCAGTTAAGGCTTTCATTATGGTGCACTAAATTATGTGAGACTCTCAATTATTTCACCCAACATAAAAAATTAGACAGGGATAAAAGAAATTTTTGCAGTAGCCAGTTAGTGGTTGTAAATACCAGATGACCCATCAGTTAATTTTACTTCAACAGATGTGATTTTTCTTCTTCAGTTACCTATTGACATCCTTTCCATTAGCCTACTATAAATTTTACAAGTTTATCTTTGAAATGTAAATCCTAAGTGTATTTTTTTCCCCCTTAGAGGAAACTTGAAACTATATAAACAGTTGGAAAAACTTCATCTAGTACTCAAGAATTAAAGACTATGAATATGTGCTCAATTCATAATAAAATCTGACTTAAAATGTCACTGTATACATAGGTAAATAAGCAGCAATTTTAACAATAAATGAACAAAATCAGTTAATATTTCCCTAACAGAAATTGAGATGAGATACTTGGGATGAGAGTTAAGATTCTTTTGAGGTTACTCTGCTTTATCTACCTGGAAGTTGGAAGGGAAGAAGTGCCAGGTCAAGTCATATTAGTCAATCGCTAACAAGACCATAGGGCAGCATTGTTTCTACTGAAGGTTTTGGTGGTCAAAACCACAAAGGGAAAAATTTTATTGCTGAAGTAGATAGAGTTGGATCGAAGTGTTTTGCTCTCAGTTTACTGCCTCATTAGGTACAGTGAATTGAAGGCATAGGTATTTTGAATTCTTGGGAGTAAGCATTTGTACAAGACTGTATGGTATTTTCTATACTAGTTACTGTAGATAAGGCTAAATGAAAGCCTTGGAATTGCTTGGATCATTCCATAAAGTCAATATTCAATAAATGAAAATTGGTGTAGAAGGGACTACCTTTAGCGCATTCAATAGTCCTCTGCAGAACATGATGCATGGCTGATACAGTTTTTTCACATGCCACCTGCAATAAAGGGAGCAAAAACAATTAATAAAAAGATTAATATGGAAAGTCTTGTTAATGAGAACTTAAATATTCTTTTCATTGGACACTAAGGAGATAGCAGCTGGGTCTAACATAACGTACATTTCTCTCATACTGTAAAGACTAAAGATAAAATCAAGAAGAATATGTCTATAAACTAGAGGCCATAGATTACTTATTCCTAAATTTTCAATTAACATTTTTGCTTTGCAAGGATTCTAGAAAGAGCCCTAGCACACAGATCCTATTGCCTAGTCCTTTCAGAAGCCTTCTCCTCCTTACTATATTTTCTCTTCTCTGATAGCCGGCCTCAAATTTTGCCCATTTGAAACATTTTAGTAAAATTTTAAAAAGGTCACATTTAAAATATAGGCATACCTATCATACAATTTTCCTTTATATAAATTCAATATGGAACTTTTCCTTTAAGAATTTAAATTCCCAGCCCACAAAAAACATTTGCATATTTAAAAACAAACACAAAAATAGGATTTACTGATAATCTCCATTTTATGTCATTTGCTTTAAAAAAGATTTAAATTCCACATTAATTTCATAACTGTCCTATTCATTTATGCTTACCTTCTATTGTTTTCTCTACATTTAAGATTGTTTCAATGGTCCTCTTTTTATGGCACCACTATTTATTCTTATCTCCCTCTCCCAATTGAAAGAAAAAAGAAAAAAAATCCTCATAAAAAAATGTAAGTACAGTCAAGGAAAACAGATTCATACATTGTTAGAAGGTATTTCACCATAAATCCTCTTGGTTGGTTGACATGGTTGATGCCTATATTGATTGGAATTGTGAAGTCTTTCAAACTTGTTTTTCTTTACAATTAATGTACAATGTTTGTCAGTTTATATTCCCTTTGCATCATTTATCAAGCACTTGCTATATGCAAGGAAGTAGAGATGGAAAAAAATGAACCAATCCCTTTCTTCAAGGAAGTAAATCTTCCTTGAGAAAAATATACATAATCAAGGAAATATAAACACATACTAACAAAATACAATATAATTGGGGAGGAGGGGATCAGGAAAGGCATCATGAAGGACATAAATCCCGAGAGGGATGAGGAGGTGATACAGAACTTTTGAGTGTGAAGGAGAGTCCAATTTGACTGGAAAGTATGAAGTGTATGAATCAGTGTATGAAGCGCATTAAACGACTTGTCCAGGGTCACACAACTAGGAAGTATTATGTATCTGAGACCAGATTTGAACTCAGAGCCTCCTGACTTCAGGGCTAGTGTTCTATCCACTGTGTCACCTAGCTGCCCCTGGAGTTTATTAGATAACAGGGGAATTTATACTTCTGTAGAATTAGTAATTGAACATATGAGAGCTGAAAACTTTATCAAGTGAGATTATAGAGAGAAGAGGTCCAGTAAGGGAGGCTGATATGGAAGATAGGGGGAAAAAAGAGTAGCTAAGGTCAAATGTGTTAACAGATTGAGAGTAAAGAATTTTTCAGAATGAGGGAAACCGTGAAATAAGGCACCAACAAGGAGCAAATGAAGATTAGAGAGGTAAGCGATAGGAGATGACTGTAGGAGAAATCACTAGAGAGGAGGGACAAGGGTAGAGGGAAGGGAAGAAAGGGAATTTATTCAGTGCCTATATGCCAGACACTCTTGTGTCTTGTGTGTCTTGTGGCTTTTCAGCAATTCAGTGAGGTAGGTGGCATTATTTTCAACATCTGAAACTGAAGTGTTAACCTTGCAACAAGGGACAACTCTTAAGAGCCTGGTATAAAGAAAGATGGCAGATGTCAAAAAGTTCAGAGGAACAGAATTATGGAGAAAAGAAATCAGAGAAAATGGCACCTATTTGCTCAGGGAACTACAAGCAATATCACCTCTTGAAGGGGAAAGAATAGGGTGCTTGTGTGGGTGCCTTGGGGAAAAAAGAGAAGACATACAAGTCACTGTGGTAAATAGAATAAAATGGCTGGTTTATTATGGTAGTAAGAACTCAGTTGAAATTAAAAAACACATGTGGATTAACAGCATCATGTCAAGGATATCAGTCTGTCATGAACTTATCTGGAGAAAGTGAAGATCTGTAATATACCATTATCATCTTGTTCTATAATCCTTTCATTATATTTGAGCATTGGTTAAATCTTCTATAGAGGATTTGCAAAAGGATTTGAACAAACGGACAAGATGAGAAGGCAGGATGTGTTATAATCTGTACTGGTAGAAGAATTGTAGCCAGCCTGATGAGTTCTCAATCCTTGAATTTATTTAAGTCCCATTGATGTAAACTTTGAAGCAAATTGCACAGGCAAGGTTTCAAATTCTTTGTGTAGAACCAACAGTTCATGCCATATACTTGATCATTCTTGGCATTTTAGCATTTTTTTCGGGGGAGGAAAGGACTGCTTTCAAATAGCTTTTTTCTTCTACCTCTTTCTTATTTTGATGAAAAATTGTCATGTAATTGCTATAATTTCAATTTAGAACTTTGACTGATATTCAAAGGTACAAAAGCTGTTCTAGGTTGCCTAGGATACAGTGAGGTCATATATTACAACTCCACTGGCACTAAAATTATACAGCATAAAAAAAAAATTTCCAAGTGGGGATTATTCCAGAACTTCAGTTTTCATTGTGTGGGTTTATCTTCCACCACAAGATCATATTCCCTCTACACCTTAACAGGAATACTAATAAATCACTGCAACCCAATTAATTTAGAATTTTTGTTCAGATTTTGTCTGTATTATATTATTTAGAATTTTACTTTTTTTTTAAAACTTTATTTTACTCTATTCATTCACCTTGAGAAGGTAGAGGAGGGGAGACAACAAGCATTCAATAAATCAGCCAAGCATTTAAGTGCTTATTACATGCTTATTACATGCTGCTAATTACAGGGATACAAAGATGACAATGAAATAATCTCAGAACCCAAGGATTCTCACTGGGGGGAAAAGAGTAAGAAAAGACACATGTGTATTTTGTGTAATGAAACAGTCACAAAATAGATGTAAGGTAATTTTTTATAGGGACAAAGGTACTCCTGAGGATCAGGAAAATGCTAAAGTGTTGGCTTCTGAGGTACATTTTGAAGGAGACAAGAATCAGAGAGGTTGAGAAGTGAAGAAAGAGGTGCATCTGGTGTGAGGGAAAAGTTTTGCAGGGGCTGGAGGAACAGGAAGGAGAACCATCAGGGAAAGAAAGGCTAGAGTCAAAAAGTGAAAGGCTTTGAAGAATAATCGTTTGATCACAGAAGAAAAAGGAAACCATTGGAATTTATGAAATAGAGGAATGACATAATAAAAATGGCTTTTAAGAGCATTAATGGCAGCAAGGTGGAGGATAGATTGAAAAGCTTAAGGGAGGAAAACCAATTAAGAGGGTAAAAATGATGATCTAAATTAAGATGGTAGTTATGAGAGACAAACGGGAAAGGCATACAGGGAAATTCAAGGCTTGGCAATTGAATGATAGGTCAGGTGAGATGGCTCAGAAACGAATGTGGGTGCTAAGGACTATAATAATGATGAAAAGAAAACAGATTTGGAAGTTGGACATATTGAGTTTGAAATGACTATGGCGATATCTAGGAAGTCACAAGATGATGCGAGCTAAGAATCTCAAATCTGAATTCTAAGCCCACATCATGTGGGCACACACACACACACAGAGAAAACTGCAGATAGACAGATGACACCAGGGGAGAGTAAATAGTTTTGACCTAGCAAAGGAGACCGAGAAGGAGGGACCAGGCAGGAAGAATTGGGAAGTGCAGTGTCACAGAGCTCAAAAGATAAGAATACTGTCTGGTGTCATGAGCTGCAGATAAGTCAAGATGCTTGAGAATGGAAGCAAATTTTATTTTTGACAGAAATAAAACAAAAGCTTCTCTTGAGCTCACCTTGAAATTATTTGGATGCTTATGTGTCCAAGCCAGGAGCATGGCAGCAAACAAGTCTCCTGTTCCCACAAAAACGGCATCCACTTTCTGAATTTCCACTTTGATTCTTTCTGTCACTTTTGTGCCATCTGGTCTTTCTGGAAAACAAAGGTTGTAAAACTAAGATGGTAGTATATTTATGAAATAGAATTCTCAATTCTCAGATATGAGGATAATTAAGTGCAACTCATTGCATCAATCAACAGCACTCTCACTCAATAGATTCTGAATGGATCAAATGCAGAAGGATGCAGAATGTTGACATTCCACTTTCTTAAAAGTCTCCTTGGTATTTGATAATAACCATATTTGAAAATGGTAGTATTTATTCATCACCATATCGATATCCCTAATAATTATACAGAATAAATCAAATATCTTTCTTCAAAATTCTTTGCTTTTTAAATCTGAAGTTCATAAATCAATTTGGATGTATAACTGTATAAGTCTGATCATCCCCTTTATAATTTTAATTTTCCTTATTTAAATGTTCCTTCATGACACTCAGAATTTGGTTGGCTTTTTTGACTACAGCTACATCTTACTTCTTGAATTAAGGAAAAAAAGAAACTTTTATTGAGTGCCTATTATGTGCCAGTCTCTGTACTAAATATCTGCACAAATTTATACTACATGAAATTATTGAAACTAAGATTTTTGGGACAGCTCATATATTTGGGATTATGGTTTCTTTATTTGTATATTTTAGATGTACCCAGATTGACATTGTCTGATAATGAGCACACTATAAGTTTCACAGTAGATTAGAAAGTAGGTTAAGTACATGACTTACGCTTTCTCTGGCTTCCAAGAGCAATCAGGTAGTTGTTGCCTGAAGAAGCTGGCAAGTCAGAACTGGTGATCACTACAGTCTCTGGTCCCATAGAATGAAGAATATCCATTACCTACCCAAGCACATAGACATTATCATTTTACTACGACTATTTGAATGAAATATTATTCCATAATGATAATCATTTTTTCACATTCAAAATAAGCCAAATTCACAATTAACGTTTCATTATGATGGCATAAATTCCCTTAGGATAAAAATTGTATTTAAAAGTTTTTTTTTAAATTGTTATTTTTTTAATTGCTAGCTTTAAAATATATTCATCGACCACGCTGAGATTCATTGCTTGTATGAAAGGTGGGGAAGAAAAGGAACAAAAAGTAGTTCAATAAAATCAACTAGGTGCAATGTTTTATACAGTGATCTACTCTCAAAATCTCATACCTTTTAAAAGAAGAAAAATACACATAGTCTCATTTTTTCTTAAAGGTTAAGTCTAGATGACTGGTTCAATCATTCATTTTTAATTTTTTCCCTTCTTCCCATTCACATTGTTGCAGTCAACTAAGTGTTGGTTTCCTGATTTTACCTACTTCATTTTGTATTAATCTGAATCTTTACCATGCTCTCTTATTTTATATTGTTGTTTATATTTATAATTTTTTATACTGTAGTAACATTCCATTTTATTCATGTTTGGTTAGATAATAAGCATTTACTTACTTTCCACTCCTATGCTTCCATAAAAAGAGTACAAAACTTTTATTTCTGTCTTAAGACTTTCTTGGGGATATATGTCAAGCAGTATGATGTTTGGATAAAATGATAGCTATCTTAGTCACTTTTCTTGTCCTCACTTTATCCTACCTCAGATCACATAGACAATCTGTATTTGGAATAGCTCTGGACAATGAAAAAGTCACCAAAAAAAAAAAAAAAAAAACAACCCAATAATAAAACAACAACAAAAAAATACCCCACAACCTCAAAAATAAAATTCAATTCTTTTTCAGGAATATCAATATTGTAGTGGGCAAAGGAAAATATTTTTTGCTTTTCATTTTCACATACTTGTCTAATATGGAGGAAAGTCGAATCAATGCTACTCCCTCTCATTTCCTTCTAGATGGATAACAATATCGCTGAGCTTTCTGACCCCAAATGAATGATAAAAAATTGCTTAAGATCAGCAGCTTCCTCAACCCATCTATCCCAATCCTAAGCCAATTTTATTCCAATACAGATTTGTCTGACAATTCTGCAATCAACTCTGGGCTCTCAGGAACTCCTATTTCAAAATTAACAACCTTCTTTTCATTTTCTATCAGGTTTTTCTTCTTGTGACACCAATTGTCTAGAATACACATCTTGTCTCCTTCCCAATGACACTGCCATCTTCCCAATTGTACTTCCCCCAGAGACATCAGGCATACAGTGCTAGATCTAGAGTAAAATGCAACCTCAAACACTTTACTAGTTGTATGACATGGGCAAGTTATTTAACCTTTATCTGTTTCTATTTCCTCATGAGCATGTACCATAGAGGGTTGTTGTAAGGATCAAAGAGATTTTTATAATATATATTTAAATGTACCTTTGTATTTTACTAAGGAAGGACTTTTGCCTTTCTTAACTTCCATCAATAAATGAAAAAAATTCTATATTTTCATTGAATATGTAAGATTTAACATCTAATATGTATACATATTATATATAACATATACGTTAACATATTTAACATGTATTGGTCTACCTGCCATCTGGAGGAGGGGGTGGGAGGAAATAGGGGGAAAGTTGGAACAGATTTAACATCTAAGTACTATTGAAAGTTTGTTTCAGTCATTTGCCATAGACCCTTTCTGATTCTGTTAGTATTGTAGGGATACATTTTGTGACATCTCTTTTCCTGTAAAGGAGCTCTAAAAAGCACACTATTTTGGTGCCCAGCGTGGGGCACTGAAAGAGGACACAACATATTTCATCACTGATCATGACTTAACATTAGTTCCAAAGAATTTAAATTAGAATGACATGTTTTTGTAAAAACAAAACAAAAAAAAAAAAAAAAAAAAAAACACCACCTCTTTATTTTATTTAAATGGCATTTGTTTAGATTGTTAAAATTCAACAACTAGAATGCTTTTATTCAAAATAAATAAAAATTGCCTTATACATACTACATGGATTATTCCCTCTTTCTGCATTTTATCTTGCTTTTCATGACAGATTCATTGGCTGATGTGAAACTAAGAAGAATGGCTATCTATCCTGTTTTGAACCCTGGGACAAGTTGGGGTTATAGTGGGGTTATAGACAATAGGAAAGAGGTCCAGGGGGCCATGAGAATTGATTACACAAGCCATTGACTCTTGGTGACTCTGCCATACCAAAGCACACACTCCCAACTCCCTTCAGCTGTTCTGATTCTTTCAAAGTATCTCAAATTGCTTTGGATCAAACATTTTAATAAAAGGAAAAATATACCATTTTTATGGGGACAAGGAATTGGAAATTAAGAGGATATCCACCAATTGGGAAATGCCTAAAGAGGTTGTGGTATATTGTTGATAAAACACGAAGAAAGGATGAGCAGAATGCTTTCATGAAAACCTGATAAGATTTTGATAAACTGATGGCAAAGTGAAGTAAACAGAAACAAGGAGAACATTGTACACAGTAATAGCAATATTGCATAATGATCAACAGTGAATAATTTAGTTCAATACTATAGTCCAGGATAACTCCAAAAGATTTATGATGAAAAATGAAGAGGCTAAATGCACACCAAAGCATACTATATATATAGTATAGAAGCGGTGAAGAAAATTTTTAAATTAAATTAAAATAAAATTTAAAAATAATTTTTATATGAAATATTCACAGAACAAACTAGCTTCAAGAAGACTCTCCCTTTGACTTCATATGTAAAAACAACAACAACAACAAAAAACCTTTGATTTACCAAATAACTAAATTTGGAGCCAAATAGTTAAATTGAACCAAATTTATTTTTCTTCAAAGGCATTAGGTTGTTGTCTTTAGGAATATTAGTATAAATCTAATCTCATAACAGTTTCTCTAAGGTTAATGTTTCCCTTTTGTATATAAACCAAACAGGAAGTTTTGTAGAATCACTAGATACAGAGGAAATCAAATTAGGCTTTGGTTTGAGGTCAGAATTGTTAGTATCAACAAACTAAGCTCCTTTTCTATTCTAATTCTAACCCTATTCTAATAAGCCTACTCCTTTTATGAAGTTATTCTACTAAAAAGCTCCAGAATTACCAAAATCTGATTCCATAGTGTTTCACCATAATGAGTAAGAACTCCCTTTTACTGCTGGGGTACTAGCTGAATCACATATATTACATTACATGCATAAATTCACTGCAATTCTTTCAGCCTATAGACACTGTTTCTTATGAGGGAGACAATAACCCACCTTCAATACAAAGTTACAAGGGCTACATTGTATTTTCTCTTTCTATAGTATGTGAAGAAAAACTGATCTACAATGGAGCAACAAAGTTAAAAAGATTGGGGAACTGGGTTACAGCAGCATGTCACAGTCCATATGACTTCTCTCTTCACTCCATTTCTCAGAAGCATAAGAGTGGAAATAGTCCTAGACGCAGAGGCAGGACATTCAAGTTCACAGCCTTCAGAACAGTTGCCATGGACAAAATCACTTCACCTCAATAATATGAACTATAATTATTATCCAGAGAGATGCTGGATGAAGCTGATGTAATGAATGTACAGATTTGGAGTCAGGAAGACCTGAATTTATTTAGTTGTGTTACCCTAGTTTCCTCATCTCTAAATGCTGGAAAATATATTGACACATGAAATACATGTACTGTATAGCATTTTGGAAACCTAAAATCTCAAATATAAATACTAGCTATTATTACATTAGAAACATTTTTTTAAAAGCTTACACAAATTACATAATGGACAATATTTAAAAGACACATCAAGGTCTTTAGGAGCCTAAATCTATCTTTACAGTGTGGGCCTAAAACTTGTCCTGAGATGTTTCGCAGAGTCAGCAAGTTATTAATGTAGAATTTTGTCCTGTATATTATCACATCATAGATGACATTTACTTCTATGTGCTCCTTTTTCTTCAGCTAACAATCACATTGTTATTCTCGAAAAAAGGCATGAAGAAAAAGTAAACATTTATATCCAGTGACCTGTGAAGGGGATACAGATAGAATGCTGTAACAGACATTCAACTCTCTCATTTTACAGATGATGAAATTGGGTAGTGAAATCCTACAATTTCATAAGATGTAGGGGGCCTTTTACAATGCAATATGTTAAAATAAATAATTCATATGCCATGGGTAGATTATTTCTCTCCATATAATTTTTGAAATTCACTTGCTTGAAAAGAATTTTCTAATCCCTCATCCATCAATTAAAGACAGTCTTGAAAGTCGAAATCATTATAGTGAAACAGAATATAATAAAGTTGATTTTTAAAATTTTGAGGTAGTATGCAGTTAAAATGAATTAAAAATTCAAAGGTAGCTATGCTTACCTCTAATGCTTCTTCTTGTGTATAAATCTTTTTTCCAGTAAGTAACCTAAAAGATAAATAAAAATGGGAGCGGGGGACAGAAAGGAAGACTATGAAGTTTTTGGTTCTTTGGATTAAATTCTCAGATACATGTTTATGTATGCCTTAAGCCCTAAAGTACAATAATTATTTCAACCACAAAGGAATATAAAAGTGCATAAGAATAAGTTATTTGTTATATATTACCAGGAAGAAATTTAGCTTGAAAATTAAAATTTATATTTATAATTTATACAAATATAAAAATTTTTAAACTATAGATCTATAGAATATAGAATTTATATAGATATATATATAAATATTCTGTTCAAATGTCTGATTAAGCAAAAGATAGGTATCTTTGTTATCTAAATAAAGAGGTAAATATATCATAACTACAACTTATTGAATTAAAAAGCTTTTCTTCTTGTCTTTCTTAATGAAATAGGCATTGGAGTAATGTATTAATATATTTGTAATGTTCTTAAAAGAAAGGCATTTAAAAAAAAAAATCAATGCGACTTAAATCTGTTCTCCCTGAACCACTCTCTTCAGCCATCAAGAGGCAGTTTTATTGGAATGTTAATTCTGGTTAAGTTTTTATAAGGTGTACTCCATACACATGTCTTTTAAGGTTGATGTGCTTGAGTTTTCAGGAGCTTAGGTTGGAGCATAGTTTTCCTGATTTTATAACATTCAGTTCAACCCATTACTCATTTCTATACGCAGCAGAATGGCTTAAAAAAATTTATTATCTTTCTTGCTTCCCAAAGGAAAGCCCTCAAAGAAAATGAAAATACTTCCTGCTTCCCTCTGCACAAATACAGGGGAAATAAAAAATTCAATAAAAAAAACCTTGTGGTTAAATTGTTATTGTTTTTAAAAATCTACATTTCGTAAATCTAGCTCAATCTGGGTTGTGAATGGCAAGTAAATTACTTCCCTTTTGGAAATGAACTAACCCTTTCAGACGCCCAAGACCTTGGCTCAATATATTGGGACAGAAAATTGTCTACATTGGTACCTCAATAATCTGAAATAACTCCCATCTCCAGCATCAAGCCCATAAGAGGGAAGATTCCTATATGATCGCAGTGCTATGCTCAATAAACTTACATTTAACTTGAGAATTGTACTTTTGAATTACATTGAGAATTAAAAATTAAATATTTAATAAGTCTTAAAGAAAAGTTGATTTACTCAGCCTCAAACTGGTTTGGAGTTATTATATCTGCTACAGGCACGACTTTTTCCTTGTAAACTGGAAGGAGATCTTCTGGAACATACTATGAAAAAGAAAAAGAAAGAAAAGTCATACATCAAGCAAGAAATAATAACTGAGAAACTAACATATAGGATATACACATGATATCTAACAAAGTATGACATTATAAAATGCCTATTTCAGATGATCAGTGCTATGAGTTCAAAAGGGGAAGTGATTACTGTAGACTGAGAGAAAGAATTAAACATCAAACTTCATGAATAGCATTTCAAATGTCAGACATAGGGGGAAGGATATTCCAGATAAGGGAACTGTATAAGGGGCAGTGAGCAAATCAACCCATTTTGAAACAGTTCTTGTAAGAAATAATACAAAGAAGGGGAATTCATAGGCGAGACTATGTAGAATTGGATCAAATTTTATGGATTTTAATTACAAAAAACATTGTACAGCTAGTGGACCCAGATGGAAGGGAAAGTGAGGTAGGGGACCTTGCACAGCCTTTTCTCACTTAAACCCAATTCACTTGTATGTCATGGTATCAACTCCATGATGTCACAGTCCTCTTCAAGAATGAAGGACAAACAACAACAACAAACAGTAATTCAATACTGATAATATTCATTAGACTTTAGATCTATCTCAAAAGAATTCTCTTTAAAAAAAAAATCAAAACATACAGTATGTGAGGATCTGACAAAAAATGAATTTTACAGTATACTTCAGATCACCAATTAAATTTTTAAAAGGCTATTAATTAGCCAAAATTTCCTAGAGCTGGTTTACTCTAAGATTACTTCTCTAAAGTATAGGTATTGAAATGTACCTGATAATGAACCCATCTTGCCTAAGTGATCTGATCATGAAATATTTAAAAGACATTCACATTGTGAATAAATAAAAGTGATCTCTGGAAACATCAATCATGACAAGATGACTGAACAAAATCTAAGTCCTGAATCACTTGATTTAAATCTGATAGAATGACAGATTAAGCTTGCTTCTAGATAGCCAATAGAGCCATCTACTTAGAAACTAATAAAAGATTTTTTGGAAAGTGAAGTTTCTCTATTGACTTCATATATTATTAGCTAAGTCTTACTAGAGTTGGTCATAGACTGCATTTTTATTTTAAAATGATGGAATAAGATGAAAGATGAAAAGTAGATGCAAAAACAAGAGAACACAGATATTAAGTTATGTTCATCAAAATGCAAGACAAATTATAAGATTATTAAGGAAAAAAACTGATTTATATGGCTGAAATGTATTCCAACAGAAGATATGGATGAGACAAATCTGTAATTTGCTTCTAGTGTCCTTTGTGGTAATTAATGTTTAAACTCAGGAAGATGGAAAATATAATGACTAACATTGGAGGATGATCCAAAAGATGATGCCATGGCCAGGGATTCAGGTACTTACCAGAATTCTGAGAAAAGAATATAAAGTTAAAGAAAATGTCTTCCTTAATTGTACATGTTTTTTAATCCTTAGAGGTTTAAAGACTCATGGACTCCTTTAGGAGGTTAAGGGGAAAGTAACTACAAAGCTTTGTTTTTTCAGAGAGAAACCAATTTCTCATTGAAGTTAAATGGCAAGAAAAGGGAGGAATGGGTCAGAAAACTTGCTACTGAATACTTTTGCAAACAGAAATGGAACAAATCATGCCATCTTGACTATATTTACTAACAAACAGAAATTAAATGAAAAGCACTAGATATTAGGAATCCTGAGGTGTGCGTAACAAATTCTGACTCTGCAATTAGGTGGCTGTGTCCGTTATTTTACTTCTCTAACTCTAGTTTCTTTTGTAATCTGATAGGGATGGAATGATGATTTCCAGGATCTAAATACCATAATCCCATGATCCTAAATCAACAAGAAGCAATGAGGCTAAATAGTGAGCTGAGTCAGGGACATAGTTATTCTTGCTTTTAGCAGGGAAGCAATGAATCATCCAAAATTCCCACAGGAGACAGAGAAGAAGGGAGGAAAGAGGAAAGAAATAATTTAGAGTTGGAAGAGGCCTCAGCATTAAATCTAACTATTAAATCTAACTAAAACTGATCTCTGTGCCCTGGTGGTCTCAAAAAATCTAAGGAATATTTTGTAACATTATATAAATACAAATAATAACAAAATACTTTTTGGGTAAAATACTTCTCTCCCTACAATTGTTTGAAATTCTCAGTGCTATATGTTCATATCACTGCAGGAGTCTTTTGGGGCCAACCAATTCAAATATGTGCAAAATGATACATTTAATGTATTAATATATCCAAAAGAGTTATCTATTTTTACATTGAAAAAAAAATCAGTAAGTTTTCTTTCAAGAATGATAATTTTTCATTGTATACAATACTCTGCACTTGATTTGGGTCAGAAAATTGCAGATGAAAGAGTATGAGAGAAAAGGAGAATGGAAGAAATAGGGAGGAGAAAAGAGGAAGAGAAAATAAAATTAACAGTAACAACAATGGTTTTAATTACTGAGCTAACAAAAATAGTCTCTCCTATCATCAGACATCAACTCAGCAAAGCCTGAACCTCTGGCACCCCACCACTTTAGGAATTTGGCCAATATCAACACTTTCTTCTTCCATCCTGTTTAAAAGATATGAAGTATGAGATGAGGGGAAAAATATAGCTTAGAGATTCATACTCTGGAATGTGACTTCATTTCAGAAATCACTTTACCAACTATAAATCTATGGATAACAGAAACTTATCTAAGAAGAAATGGCCTAAAAGTGGGATTGTGAAAATCTCCAACATGGTTGTTGTAGGTATAGGGAACCCCAGGCACTTCTGGGCTATTCAGTAAAATAGGAGAGAAAGAAAAGAAATAAGGCAATGGAAATTATAGTTAATATAAACAAACTGAAAACTAGGATGCTTCTTGGGAAATGAACACTACAGACAAGAGACTACAAAGAAAGGGAAAAGACACTAATTAAAGCAATAGATCCTCATTTAAAAAAAAATCTGAGCATAATATCCTCAGCTAGGAAGACTGAATGTTTTAGTTGGAAACACTATGAGAATGGAGTTCATGCAGTTGCTTTTAAATAAGAGCTGTTTTTGTCAAATTACTTGTTTTGCGGTTTGATCATGTATACTTATTGTGTATCTAATTTATATTTTAATATATTTAACATCTACTGGTCATCCTGCCATCTGGGGGAGGGGGTGGGATGTAAGAGGTGAAAAATTCGAACAAGAGGTTTGGCAATTGTTAATGCTGTAAAGTTACCGATACATATAACCTGTAAATAAAAGGCTATTAAAAAAAAAATTACTTGTTTTGAGTCAGTACTTGTGTAATTATTTACTTTGCAAATACTATATTTACCCCTACTCACATAACTGAGGTGGCTCTCAAATTCTCAATGTATTTAAGCTGCCCTCAATTAGCATGCCATATAAATTTCATATTATTACCAAATGCTGAATGACACACTGCAACTCTTTCAGAACCAGAGTCACCACTCAAGTGTCAGGGAATTACTAACCATGGAGCCTTCTCCATTCCATTTGTCCCCCATCACCGGATCACACACTGCAAAAAGAAGCCAAGACACTTTTTATGTCATGACAGAAACAGAACATGCAACATATTTTTCAATGTTATAAAATAAAAATGCCTGGGTGAAGAAAGTCCCCTCTACAAACACCCAGGAAATCTTTCCGCCAATATCACAGTTCGAATCCCTATGCCCGATCTTTTTTTCTTTGTGAGTAGAAATACAATTTAGAAAAGAATAATGACTCATATTTAACCTATATCAGATTTCTTGCTCTCTTGAGAAGGGAGGAGGGGGATAGAGAAAATGAAAAATTTGGAACACAAGTTTTGCAAAAAGTGAATGTTTTAAAGTTTTATTAAGGAAGTGTGAGATAAAAAAAGTTTATATAGAACTTTCTTCAGAATGAGGTAGTATTACAGATAAGAAAACAGAATCAAAAGAGGAAGGATTTTCAGGTTAAGTGCTAGAGGACTGGGTTGGAAATCAGAATTTATCTTTTTAATTATATTATTATATTATATTATTTTTAATTATAATGAACAATAATTTAATAATTATCAATAAAAATGTCAATATAGCCCCATAAAAAGTATACAAGACAGCCCAAAAATCTAGTGTACTTTTCAAGGTTTAATAACTTCAGAAGTATAAATACATACTTAAAGAAAAACATTACAAATTAGAAACTTTAAAATACTTATGAATCAATATAATCTTGTCTTGTGCTATCTACTGTACTCAACAATTTTTGAACTTTATAAAAACTTTTTATCAACTGCTGGTCAGTGAATCAATTGAATGCTTTTGTAATCAGAGCTTTGGAATTACCCAACGAAGAACACAGATATGATAGCTTAGATATGGCCCCCACGGGAAAATATCCAATGGAGATAGAAAATCAAGACAGCTAAGGAAGAAAACCTTCTGGATATATCCACTGGTTTGAAAGTATCATCCAGAATGCTATATACATATTACATGATGACAGTGTGTTCCATGTTTCATTACTTTAAGATTCATAAAACAATTACATAAATTTTTAAAATTTGAATAATTCAAATTTATATATATATTTATTATATTATATTTAATATATATTAATAATTTATATATATATATATAGCATTTATACTATTGAAATTTTTAAGGTTTACAACTGCACCAAGACTTTAAGGATATGGTATTTTCAATAGACTAATTTAAACCCTACTAAAAGAAAAGCATTGATTTTTCAGCTAATGTGGTCTCATTTGGAGTCTGGAAAAAGAAGAAAAACAACTGCCTACCATACACCAACTTGGAATTCTGCTGCTTCAGTTCTCTGATTATGTCGACTACCATTGCAAGGAATGATTTATCTCTTGTATAACCTTTGGAAACAAAGTGCATATGAATTAGTTTCACTAAATGAGAAAGCTGTCCATGATCTTGATAGAGGAAGAATGGCAACTACTATGAAACGGACATTTTTGAGGTAAAGTGTTCTATGACTATTCAGCATATAATTGAAGAAGCAACAACATGATTAAGGAGACACATTTAAAAAAAATTTTTTTTTTTTTTTCCTGAGGCAATTGTAGTTAAGTGACTTGCCCACTATCATACAGGTAGGAAGTGTTAAATGTCTGAGATCAAATTTGAACTCAGGTCCTCCTGACTTCAGGACTGGTACTCTATCCATTGCACTACCTAGCTGCCCCTCAATTCACTATTAAAAAAGCAAACGAACACCATGGAAAGAATGTTTACAATAATGCCAAAAACCTATTTTTTAGTTGTCATTAAAAAAAAAAAAAACCTATGCAAATTGTATTCTACAAATAGAATAATTATTTTATGGGAAATGCATAGGCAGAGAGTCAAATCCTCAAAAGTACTTGTAATATGAGAAAGTATAAAGTACTATTAAATCCAAAAACAATTTCCCTGACTCCATATTTAAGAAAAATTTCCAAGTTTTAATACAGGAATTCCTACATTCTTATTTTGTATATTTAAATTACCATGAAAGATGAATTCTACTAATCAGAATAATATCTAAGGAAAATCTTGTAAATTAAGAAAATAATAAAGTGTTAGAATAAAATAGAGCCCTTAAGGCTAATAGTTACTTCTCCCCATCAGGACTCAAGCAGGACAACAATCAGAGCACTCCTCTATCTTCTGGGATCTTCAGTCCAATTTTGAATGGCAAACTGAGCTTCTCCCCACTCCTCCCCACTCCAATTCAGGGCATGCAGTTTGCTTTTTTTTTTTTTTTTTTTGTCAGTGAATCAATTGAATGCCCCGATTTTTTTTTGCCCCGATTATCAAGGTCAGGTGTTTTGTTTCATCTACATCCAAGAATTTCCAATGGGTGAAAGAGAATAGGCTTGACCCCCAAAATAATTTGCCTACAAAGATAATTATGTCTTGAAAGGGGGGAGAAGGGTACTCTTTATGAAAAGGCAAGAACCAAGAGAAATCTAGAAAGGTAAATTTGAGCAATTGTAAAGAGCTATGTGTTGATGGCTTGCTAATATTCTAAAAAGGAAAAAACAGCTTTCAAAGATGTTTTCAGAGGATAGAGAGAAGTAAGAATAATATTCTGATAGCTTAAAAGCTGGGCTTTTATAGTACAAAAAGAGGAGAGTAGAAGAAGTCCCTTACAAAAATTACTTGTAAAAAGATTACTTGTAATCCATTATAAATAGAATATGTAAGAAGGATATACAAACATGGAGGAAGATTCATCTGAATCTTACTTCTCTCGAAGATATTGAGGGAAGATAACACACAAACACAACATACCCAGAACGCTAAGTCAGATGGAAAAGAAACTTCCTAATCCTGAAGTAGGATTAAAAGAAGGGGGGAGATGCATGCAGCAGGGAAGAGAACCTTAGACAATTGGGGAACAGCTGAACAAATGACATATGAACAGAATGGCATTGACAAGAGGATTTTAAAGAATCCTAAATAATCCTAAATAATATGAACTTAATATCTAATAAAGTAAGCAGAACCAGGAGAATAATTTATACAAGGACAATTATATCATAAAGAAAAACATCTTTGAAATACTTAATTTGAAAGATCTTTATGATGAAATGATATGCAAATGCACATCTTCTCACAGAGAGGTAATAGACACAAAATGCATATAAAACGTGTAAAGAACTGTGTCAAATTTCTAAGAACACACATTCCCAAACTGGCAAATAATCAAAGGATATGAACAGACAATTTTCCGATGATGAAATTAAAGCCATACATAGCCAATCAAATAATTAAATAATAGTGTTCTAAATCACTATTGGTTAGACAAATATAAATTAAAAACTGAGGTACCAGCTCATGGCTCTGTCTAAAATGACACGAAAAGATAATGACAAATGTTGGAGGGGATGTGGGAAAACTGGGACACTAATGCATTGTTGATGGCATTGGGAAATGATCCAAACATCCTAGAGAGCAATTTGGAACTATGCCCAAAGGGTTATCAAATTGTGCATAACCTTTGAAACCCAGCAGTGCAGTGCCATTATTAGGTCTGTATCCCAAGGAAATCTTACAGAAGGGAAAAGAATCCACATGTGCAAAAATGTTTGTAGCAGCTCTTGTTGTGGTAGCAACGAATTGGAAAAGGAGTAGATTATCATCAGTTGGGGAATGGCTAAACAAGTTGTGTTACATGAAGACAATGGAATATTATTGTACTATAAAAAACGATGAACAAGCTGATTATAGGAAGGCCTAGAAAGATTTACATGAACTGGGCTGATGCTGAGCAAAACAGGCAGAATCAGGAATACATCGTACATACTAACAGCAAGAATATGGGATGATCGAATATAAAAGACTTGGTTCTTCTTAGTGGTTCAGTGATCAAAAATTGACAGAAAATGCCATCTGCATCCAGAAAAAGAACCAAGGAAACTGAATGTAAATCAACATATACTATGTTCACTTTTTTTCTGTTTTTTTTTTAACCTCTGCCATGGTTTTTCCCTTTTGCTCAAGCAAATAAATAACCCAGGGAAAAAAAAGATTGCTTTTGCAAGGGGGAGTGGAGAGAACATGGATATATGGATATATTAGTACCCACATGACAGAGAACATATAATTGGTTTTGTAAATGATCATCTCCAGGGAGCTATGTCAAAATAAGGTGAATACCAAAGGAAGTTATAATTGGAGGGGAGATTCATACTCAAATGGATGAATTAGCATTTGTTTTTAGGTAAGCTATAACCTGTGCAGTAACAGGGAATGGGGGACAAGGAGGAATTTCCATTTAGGGTACAGGTTATTAAAAAATGCTTTAGGATGTTCCCATGTTCCTGTTCTTGTAACATGAATAAAAATCTTTCTTGACTTCATCAGTGACTTTGCAGATTTCCTGGTAAGATGCTTGTTTCTTACAACACAGAGGTAGCAATAATGATATACAGAAATACAAGGACAGTGTAATATTTTTAAAAATGAATTAAAACGCTTTGGTTGCACTTGAGAAGTACATGAAGGCAACATGAAGTTGAGTAAGCCAGACACATTAATATAATAAGCTGCTGGGAGTGCAGGGTGACCACGCCCTAAAACAGGTAAACAGGCCCTAAAAACAGGTAAACTCAATCAGGATGCAAAAATCATGTACGCACACACATGTGTGCACACACATATGAGAAACAGTAGAGAACAAAGATAATTTTAAAAATAAAAGCCGAACCATATACTGTTTTTAAAAAGAGAAGTGATATGAAATAGAAATTTACATGGATATAGCAAAAGGACAAGAAGGCAGATGGTAATGCCTAGGGACTGTGTGCTCATATTCTTTGTCTACCAAGAAGTAAAAAAAAGGACATAAACAATATGTCTTCTACAAACATAAAATTTCCTTTCCTAGTCATATATACTAACATAACAATATAACCAAGATTCCTTTTGAGGAAAAGGGAAGAATTCTATTCTTACCTGTGAGAACATAGTCATACTTATTTACGTTGTTCAGCTTCAGGCCTTCATACAGCTCATGGAGTTCATTTGAATTTAACACTTGACCTTTCCAGTTTGGATAACCTTAAAAAAAAAAAAAGTATTGAGGCCTTTACTTACAATTGTAGATATGATTGAAAACATTAAAACAATACTTGTTTTTGCAAAGTAGCATTCTGGATATTTCTATTACATTTAAAAAATTTTCTCTTTATTCTAAACTGAACCAATATACAAAACTCAGAATGTACATGTGTTAAAGATATAACTTTTCTGAATAATGGGCAGTGAGTGTCTCTAATGAAATTTTAAAACCACAAAACTGGTTACTGGTTTTTTTCTAGAATAATTCTTTTTAAAAATCATCTAAGTAATCACTTTCATCTCCATGTGAATAAGTTTCAGATAATTTCATCACAGCAGGTTTTGATAAGAAGATGGAAACAAATAAGTAAAAATAGAATAGGGGTTCTTTTCAGAAATGTCAGAGATAAGAGTGAAGTGCCAAAATAAGGGAAAATAAGGGGAAAGCAGTGTGGTAGGCTCCCCTTGACAAGTTCCTCCCAAGAGATTTAACATTCTGATAATGTCCTAGAGACGGTCCCGGCTTCCTCGACCCAGGGATTAGGCGAGAGCTGGGGGGGCACCGACACAGAAAGAAGACGCCGACCGAGGAGGAAGGGCGAACCCCGCCCCCGCTGCCCTGAGGTTAAGTTTTCCCCTATAAAAATCTACTTATGGCCATGACATACTCATTGCTCTCCTTTGGGTCAGTCTTCCATGGCACTCTACTTCATAGTGTCTTTTTCCTTACCTCTCCCCATTTCATGTGCTCCCTTTAACTTTACTATGCGCTTCCCAACTCCACTTCTTACAGCAACCTCTTCTTACAACAAAGTTTAGTCTCTTGCAGAATTTAGTCTGCCAACTAAGGACATGCCCCAATCTCATGGAGTGCTTCCTTTTTACTGGGAAATTGAGTTCCACTGATTAACTTGCCTTTCATTACCATTCTTACCATTTTCTCTTTTGCCAAAGAGAATGAAAATTCTTCACATAACTAAACCCCAACTTTCGGTGCCTGCCATCATTTGGTATCAGCCACATCAGGGGAATAAACTTCATACATACAAAAATGATAAAGATGACATTTATGAGATATCTTAAAGAAATGAAACTTAAATTAGAAAAATGAAACCCACAAGGACACCAAATCAAGGATGGAGGTTAGCTTCCCCCCCCAAAAAAGAATGTAAGAAAGAATATAATAAGCTCTTTGGTGGCAGGGACTGGGTTTTATAATCTCTGGCCACCAGATTTCTCCTTCCTCTTTATCAGAATATTTGATAAGGATCTTATCTATTATATTATTTGATAAAGATCTTATGTTTTAGGCTATCATAATGCCTCTCCCCATTCCAAGCCATTGGAATGTCAGATAGGGCCTTATCAAGATGCCTCTCTGGACTCCAGGGTGCCTCCCCCTGATTGTGTCACTTCATCTCCAGAGGCTCACCCCACCCTGTCAGAGTCCTGTTCCCACTCTCAACACCCTGACTCCGCCCCTGCTTCAACCTACTCCTCCGGTCTGAGCCACTTGTATGTCATTGAGAACTCTCATTGTTTGCTGGATTCTTGGAGATGATAGTTTCTTTCATTCAGCCTGGGACCAAACCATGGATCCATTTGATTCCAGTGTCTCTGCATTTAATAAATTAATTAATATTTTCGAATCTCTATCTTGCTCAGTTTCTCTGACATTATAGCACCTTCCTGAGGAAATGTCATTATAATCCTGAAGTCCCCTGACCTTAGAAATATATAATAATAAAATTATATATTTCTTCCCCTAGCTTTTAGGGAAGATATATAGTCCTACAAATATTGCCATCAAATAATCTCTTGGCCAGTGATAACAAAGTTCCTGAGACAATAGTGAGTAGATTTCCCCTCAAACCTATCCCTAACCCATAAAAATAACTTTTTGGACTTTAGCCAAGAGTTAAGCACTATTACATTCCCCTCTTGATGTTGGGAGGTGTGCATTCAGACTTTTTCCACCAAATGATGGGGAGCATGTAACCCCAAAAGCAGTTATGTGCCAGAGTCCAAGTTGTCTCAAAAGAATTTGTAGACTTAGATCTTCACCAAATCAAAGATTTTATGTTGCTAAAATCCATGAGGGTTTTTAGCAAGGAAAATGAGTTTTTAGCAATTGAGGGGAAAGACAAGTTCCCTAGTGGATCTCAGTTAACTAGCAAGAAGGCTCTCTATTAAGGTGTGGTAAGTAAGGGATTATGCCAATGAATGGGTGATTAACAATAAAAAGTATTTTTTCCCACATCATTTCCGGCTACTCACTTGATGAAGAGGTGAAAGACTCAGAATGCAGATCTAAACAAATACATTTTAGGTCACCAATTTCTTTTAATTGGCTATACATGTTTGTAATGAGTAAAGGCACATTGGTTTGGAAAGATGAAAAGGTGGATACTGGAAAAGGAGGGAAGGAATGAGGAAACAGTGCTAATGCCTGCTATTGGCATTCTCCACCTCCCCCAATGGCTCCTTTCCATTTTTCCCCTTGTTAATTCACATGATAAAAAGCATATTATGATATTTTCGTAATTTTTTTTTAAATTTATTGCTCCCTGGAAACTTTCTATTTACCCACATGGTGCCTATTCTACCTCATCAAGTCTAAACCAAACTACAATTCCTTAGGAAGCATAAAATATGCTCCACACCTCCTGAGAAGCAATGTACTAAGTGTACTAAATTTAAACAATTTAGATATGGCCAATGAGAATTTTTGATTCCTCAGCCAGAAGGGAGAAGGAAATTGCTCCCTTTATTGAAGCTATATTCCCTTTAAGATTATCACTCTGAAACTGTTCCCTTTTGGAGTCTCAACCCCTCCTGGGGAAGGTATACCTCCCCCTTTGATCCTGGTCAAAATCCTGGTCAAAAAGCACCCCTTTGAAGTGTTGTTGATTCCAATAAGAGATGTGGGCAGGATACTGATAAGCATCTAGGCCTGGGAACCTTGGCTTCCTGAAGCCTCAAGACTCCTTTTAAAGGGCAGTTTCTAAACTTTTTGCAGAAGATCTAAAGTAGCTTGCTCAGCTGCTAGGGCTCTGCCCACTGAGAGGCATTCTCTTCTCAGTGCCAGACTCCATTTCCCTAATAGGACTGTGCCACTATAGAATTAAGTCTCTTAGCAAAACTGGCTTTCTGTTCATCAATAAACTTTCATTTTTGCCAACTAATAATTTGGGATTTTAGGAATTCTTTCATGAAAAACCTGCACTAACCATAAGGGGATTTTAACAACTCTCTGACTGCCACTAATCTCAACAAGTTCAGCTGTAACTTGACATAGGTAAGTCCCCTATTATGCATTATGCATATTATTAATTTATGTAATATTATAAAGTATTATGGGAAATCATGCAAGATGAAGAAAATGGGCTCAAAAATGGGCACCAGACTCAAATTTTACCAGTGACACATAGAAAGAGGTAGGAGACAAATAAAAATGACAGTTTTAACACATGTTAAATGGTATTTCTTAACCATCTGTGGCAAGCTACAGCTTCAAAGGCTACAAATGAACAAGTTAGGACAGAACAACAATGCTGACACCATGGCAGAAGGGGTGAGATGATAAGGATGGGTTCATCTTGACTACAGTTCCTACTGGACCAAAAAATGTACAATAAATATGGAATAAATATGGAAGTTTGCTATGGAAGGGTTACTTGTGAGTTATTGTGAAATGATGCTGTTTTCTACATAAGAAATAAATCCATAAGGTTTTCAGAAGGTGAATGTTGAAAATTATCTTTATATGTTATTTGGAAAAATAAAAAACTATCAAAAAACCCAGCAAAAACATATGGGGAATATTAGGCCAGGAGAGAATACTGGTCCCTTACAGTAATGAAGGCGATTACACCTAGTCAATGATTTAATCAGATTAGTAGGCATGAAGAGATTTGTGAAGAAACAAGCAAAAGAACTGGAGGCAGAGAAGGATGCTATTCAATACATATAATCCTAGTCATGTGTCCTCCATACAAATTTAGAACTGGACATATATGTTCTCATATATTTCAAACTCTCCTGCAAATACCTTTAGAATCTGTGACCATCTCCAAGCCATGCAGTCTCTACTTGAGACACTATTTGCATTTTCCTCTGAAGATTGGGATGCTCCCAGGAAAGAAGTTAGTCTATTTCATGGAAAATGTGGGGGCCATTCTCTTCTTCCCTCTTCATCTCCCATAATAATAAGTATTTACGAAGTACTTTAGAGTCTCCAGAAAAAAACCTTCCTTACTAATGCAACTTCCTCTGCAGGCACAAATTATTCCATTCCATTTTTTTTTCAGCAAAAGGTTCCCCAGTATCATACTCATTCTCTCATTTTTCCAAGACTGAGCTGTTTCCCAACTGCCTAGAGTATATTCATGTTATTACTAAACTACTAGAGAAGGCTATGCACAATCTGTTTCTACACCTGTTCCTTATTCCCTTCAAATGAAACCGCTTTCTCCAAAATGACCAGCGATCTCTTAATTACCACCTCTAACAGCTTGTTCTCAACCTTTATCTTTCTCCTATTATTATTATGGTTTTTTATTTACAAGATATATGTATGGGTAATTTTTCAGCATTTACAATTCCAAAACCTTTTGTTCCCATTTTTCCCCTCCTTCCCACCCCCTCCCGCCAGTTGACCAATATGTTAAATATGTTAAAGTATGTTAAATACAATATATGTATACATATCCATACAGTTATTTTGCTGCACAAGAATCGGACTTTGAAATAATGTATAATTAACCTATGAAGGAAATCCAAAATGCAAGCAGACAAAAACAGGATTGGAAATGCTATGTTGTAGTTCACACTCATTCTTTCGCTGGGTGTTTGTTGCTGGTTCTATTCATTATTGAACAAATGGAACTGATTTGTCATCCTTCTTGACCTCCTTGCCATTAACACTGCTGGTCATCCTCTTGTGGGATGGGTCCCCTTCTCCCAAATTAACTAATCAGAGACATCTTCAGGTACAAAGAGAAAGCATTTATTTAGTCCCTGAAGGGAGAGTCCCAGCACACTCAGGAGGCATCTCAGCTCCCAAATGTGCTCAGCATGATGAACTGAAAGCATTAAAGCTGGTTAAATAGCAAAAAACATTGGATAAACTAAAAGGAAGTAACCCTCATTGACCAAGTGGTCAACAATGTTGTCTGCTTCCTGTGGATCACGTTACTTCCTTCACTGACGTAGGATCTTGGCCTTTAGAGATCTAGGTCTAGAGATCCTGTGACTTCCTGAAACCTGGGTCCAAGACTTCATCTTCTAGCTCTGCAGATCTCTGAGAATAGGGATCACCTGATTTAGGTCTAGTTTCAGACTTTTTGAGAAAGCTTTACCTGTCTATCTCACTCACTCTTCTCCCCAAGTTTTCATGTTGCTGTTGTATCCTGTATCTCTTGTCTGAACATTCCTTTTTAATCTGCTAAGATGGATCTTATGTCCAGGTCAGGTCCACCGATCCCAAAGCTTTGTCCAAACCTCTCTTCTCTTCCCCTTTAATGCAATTTCCCCTACTGACCTCATCAGTTCTCAGATTTAAATTTAGTATCTCTATAGGAAGATTTATTTATTCATTTATCCACTCTTTATCCCCCATTGAATCTCTGGTTTTTCATCTCCAACTCGGTTGGATGCCGGTTGGACATCTTGTACTGAACAGACATCTTAAATTCACATAAAATTCCCTATTTAGAGTACCAGCATCCTCTCAGGTACCTAGGAGAGCAACCTAGATGACATCCTCACTCTTTCCCACTTAGCTCTTATGTTCTACCTTGTAAAGCCAAGTCAGGTCACATACTTTTCCCCCCTATTCATTCAACTGTAGGGGTTTCTTAATGCCAACAAGTCCAAAAATCAGTTTTCGCTTTTAAAGGCTTCAGTAACCTGGCTCTTCCAATTTTTCAAGGATTCTTACATCTTATAAAGTAACCAAGTTCTTACCAAGACCTACAAACCTGCTGCTCAAGCCAGGAATTTTATTTTACATTCTTGCAAAAGTTATCTGCAACATAACATTTGCAAAAGTGAATATTTAAGCTAATAGGCACATTTAAAATCAATAAAATATGCCTTTTCATACCCTATCCCCAAAATGCAAGACCCTCTCCCGATTTCCCCATTGGCTGAGTACTACAGATGGTATAGCCTATCCAGAGAGCCTAATTCCCCCATGTTCCATTTTCATTTTTCTTCATTTCTTTTAGTTTCATAACTGTGGAAACTAAACCCTCATTTCTCACATAACTCAAAGTACTCTACCTGTTGTACTCTTTAATCCAGCTACTCTAGTCTTCTTATTGTTCCACCTTCATTGGTTACCTCCTGCAACTGGAATGTGCTTCTCTCCTTCAAATCTGACTTCCCAAGTTTTCTTATTCTTCATGCTTCCCCACTTTGAGACTATCTCTAATTTATTACATGTCTGCATATAAATATGCATAATACATGCATACATATAAGCATACACACAAGTATACATACACACATACATACAAATATATATATACATGTGTCCAAAGAATCGGCAAACTAGTGAAGTTAACTGGACATTGCCCTGCATTCCATCACACAAATATGCCTTACCTGGACCTAAGCCTCCACTGCATTTCATTCCTGTGCCACACTTCCTTGTGTGTACCCAGTGGTATAGTGGTAAATGTTTAACAATCAGATCCAAAAGGAAAAAATATACTCAATATTTTTAAGCATAATGGGAATTAAGTTAACATTTGCCATTACTTTCTTAAGTATTTAGAAAAAGTCAAGCTTTTATCTGCAGCTTTTTGTCGATTTTCTGAGGTGTGAATGAATATACTAAATATTCTACCAGTGGCTCCAGCTTTGTCTACTCCTCTCTTCTAGATTCCCCTTATGTGTTCCCTTTCCCCATTAGAATATAAGGGAAGAAAGGGAATGGGTTAAGTAAAGAATGAGAATGAGATTTATATGAGATTTCACAGTGGGGCAAGAAGTTTCAAGCTTATACTATTATTACTCCCAAAAGGAAAGCGATTCCCTCCATTGAAGGAGCAAAGGTTGGACTGACTACAAAGGAACTGGTGAAGTTGCAAAAGAAGTTCAAACAGAAATCTGCTAAGTCATTAGAACTTGTCCTCCAGACAAGGCTGAAAGATCAAGAGTAAGATTGCCTCCTCCAAAATTTGATAAGCTTGAGAAACTTTCTAAAGACTGTACATATTCAGCTACAGATGGAGACTGCCTTTTGTTCTTTTCTGGGGCTGAAATGGGGAGCTATTTTCATTAGAACATGAAAAATTCCTTTGCAAAATGCCCTTAGGGATTTTCAAGAGAGAAAGAAAAAAATTGTATTCATAAATGAGATTTGTTCTACTCCACTGAAATCCCTCCCACAGTTAACCACATACTCTCAGAACAGTCAGCCTCAAGGAGAATAAGATTTTATCTTCTGAGTGGAGTTCCAACAAAATGAGAAATCTTCAGAACTTAGCTAGGCATCTCCCTGCCAGGGCAAACTAGAGGGGTGTAGGCTAAGAAAGTGGGAAGATTTAAGATATAAAAAGAGCTGCAGTAGTGCAGATACCCATCAGTATGAATAGGCATTTTGGGAGAAGAGGAGAGTGGAAAGGAATCACAAAGCCCTAATCTTGCTATCAGTGTAAGGAAACCAGGTTGATATAAGAAAGTACTTGACCAAGGCATACAGAGAAATTCAGAATTTAATCCTTCAGTCCCACCTCCATTTCTCACATTTGGATCATTCAGAATATTATAGAATGCATACCACAAAACGAAATAGAAAAAGGGTCATAATCCGATTCTTTTTGTACAGCAAAATAACGGTTTGGTCATGTATACTTAAATATATTAAAATATAAATTAGATACACATCTACTGGTCATCTTGCCATCTCGGGGACGGGGTGGGGGAAAGGGGAAAAATTGGAACAAGAGGTTTGGCAATTGTCAATGCTGTAAAGTTACCCATACATATAACCTGTAAATAAAAGGCTATTAAAAAAAAAAGAGTCATAAGTGTATCTGTCCTTTTGAGGACCTGTGTGCCAGGGCCACATGAAAACCCTAGAAATTGCAAGGCAGAAGCTTATAGTTTACAATAGTTGTCTGAGTTCATTAATATTATACACCAAGAAACCCTGGCCTGGTATGAATAGTATTGGGTAGTATAAAGTTACTGACCTTACCAATACTAATTCCCCTGCACACACACATTTTTTCTTTGAGAAGTCACAAACAGGAACCTTTGTCTGGGAATGAGCAAATATACTTTCACTGTATTTTCCAAGAATTAGGCCTAGAAACCTGAAAGGAGCATCTCTTCCTAGGGGTAGAACTAATGTACAAAACTACAAGGAAAATAAAATGTTGACCAAGCCAGGTAAGCCATGGCATCAGAAAGTATCTTGATGAAACTATAAGGAGGAAGAAATCAACTAAGAAAATCTAGAAACCAGCCCACTCAGTTAAATTTGAGTAAATTCATTAAGCTGAGGAGCAACAGTCTAGAATAAACTACTATGATACCCACAATATAAGAAGGAAACCCAAAGATGTGCAAGTTTTAGAAAATCCACATTCTTTTTTTTTAACATGACCAAACCGTTATTTTTCTGTACAAAAAGAATCAGACTCTGAAATATTGTACAATTAGCCTGTGAAGGCCCAGAACATGCTATAACCCAGAAGATGTAAATGAATGCTGTCCAGCAATTTTACCCCTTAGGCCCTTACAGGGTTCATGTTGGTGGAAGTCTCTGTCTAGAAAACAAACTGACAAGAACATCTGGCAGGTAGTAGCCAAAAACAGCTTGCTGAATTTCTAGATAGTTTCCCAAAGGGGAAGCTCACTATTATCTTATAAAAAGCATTTATTCATACACAATAATACAAGAAATAATTGGGAGTTCCAGGGGTGGAGCCAATCCAGGAAGCCGTTTGAGATTTCTCAGTTTCCCTAGAAAACCACATCAAACCAAGTCTATGAACAGGGTCTGGAACAACAAAGCCTACAACGATATGGAATGAAACCATTTTCCAGCTCAAGATAGGTTGGATGGATTCAAGAAAGGACAGTCTCACTGAGGTGAAAAGGGTGCATAGCTAAACTCAGATGGTGTCCTAAAAAGTCTTAATCATCTTTTTGTTCAGAGGTGGCTCTTAGGTGTTGGTGATGTGAGAATTAGATGAGGGTTTAGTTTCCAAGGAATCAGGAAAATGAAAACAATTTTCAATGAGAAATGAAACTGAAACAAAATGGTTAGGCTGAACCAAAATTGGAACAAAAGAGAATCCATCAATTGAGAGTAAGAAATACACTATGAGATATAATCAGGGGTGGGGACTGCATATAATCAGTACAGGTCAATGGTACAATCCAGTATTTCCCGATTCTAAGGGCAGTCCTTTCACCCAACAAGCCATAATGCTGCTAAAAAGATTCGTTTTCCAAAACCATAGAAAATAAATTGAGGAATGTGTGGCACTGAGTCAGAGGACCTGGGTTAAATCCTGTTTCTAAGGCTTATTCCCTCCTCTTATGTATCCAATTAATTGCCAGATATTACCATTTCTACCTATACAGCAACTGTCACATCAGACCTTCTCACCTAAAATCCTAGGATAGCCTTTTCACTGGACATGTCAAGTGTGGGACCTCCTTCCAATCCCTCAAAAAGTTCCTCAAGAACCACTTTCTAAAAAGTCTTTTCTGATTCCCCATAATTGCCAGTATCTTCCTTCCCAAACTACCTCATATTTAACTGTCTTATATATTTTTATTTATTCTATAAGTACTTATGAATGTCTTTGTTATCACTCCCATTAGAATATAAGCTCTTTGAGAACTGAGATTACCTAATTTTTTGTGCTTGTATCTCACAGTACCCAGCATGTAGTAGATGCTTTGTAAAAAACAAAACAAAACAACAACAAAAAGCTTAATAGATTAACAATCTCCATGGTCCCTTCCATTTGAAATTAAGGCAAGAAAGAACAAAAATATATATAAAAGTTACTCTACATTGGCCAAGTCTTTTTCAGAACTAAACCCACTATGAGGTACTCCCTTTCTCTCCCTCGTAGTGCCTTCCCTTTAATGCCACTTTTGTCCTAATTCTAGCTAACTTTGCTCAGTCTAACCTGCAGTCAATAGCTTACTCCCACCTCCCACCTCACCTAAATAGCCAACCACAGGAGGATCTTTGTATAGGTAGGTCTAATTATAAAGTCTATTATCATCACACATTGCTTCCTAAGTCTTCCAATAAAAAGCATCATGCCAGGAATAAACTATGTAGCTTTATACCAGGCTGAAAAACACTATCCTTCTTTCATGGGAGTTCACTCATCTCTGCTTTCAGGAACAGTCTGTACTTTTCTGTGTCACTTTGTTCTTGAATCAAAGTGATGCCAAAACATGTGATTTGGAGAATAAAATTCTCACTTTATATGTATTATATTGTAAATATTTTTATAAAAATTATTGCCAGCCTTAATTCCTAATAACTTTTCTCTTAGGGAACAGAAATCAACATATTGTTTCTGCTTGAAGACAAATAGCATCACCAGAAATGATGATTATGGGACCTCCTATGATCAAGTCCAAAATCTGGTTCTTCAGGAATAATCCCTTCAAAACAATGAGAGCTTTTAAGTACTGGTGGTTCTGACATCATCACTGCTCCTCCTTCACTACAACAAAACAATTTAAATGAAAATAAAAATGTAAAAAACTAGCTAAAACAGTGGCAGTATAGCATAATGAGCAGTGTGCTGGGAAGACCCGAGTTCATGTCTTACCTATGAAAACCTTATAGTAGTATGATTGTGGATAAATTTTTAAATTTCAATGTCCCAGGTAATTGTCACTTAATAAAACACTGATATAACCAAAGTGGAATCTTTTTTGAAATCTATTTCTGCGAGGAAGCCAAATTATCACTCTTTGCCGATGACATGATGGTATACTTAGAGAACCCCAGAGATTCTGCTAAAAAGTTATTAGAAATAATCCACAACTTTAGCAAAGTTGCTGGTTATTAAAATAAACCCACATAAGTCATCAGCATTCTTATATATCACTAACAAAATCCAACAGTCAGAGTTACAAAGAGAAATTCCATTTAAAGTAACTACTGATAATATAAAATATTTAGGAATCTATCTGCCAAGGGAAAATCAGAAACTTTATGAGCAAAATTACAGACCACTTTTCACACAAATTAAGTCTGATCTAACCAATTGGAAAAATATTAAATGCTCTTGGATAGGGCGAGCAAATATAATAAAGATGACAATATTACCTAAACTAATCTATTTATTTAGCGCTATACCAATTAGACTCCCAAAAAACTATTTTAATGACCTAGAAAAAATAACAACAAAGTTCATATGGAAAAACAAAAGGTCAAGAATTTCAAGGGAATCAATGAAAAAAAAAATCAAATGATGGTGGCTTAGCTGTACCAGATCTAAAATTATATTATAGAGCAGCAGTTACCAAAACTATTTGGTATTGGCTAAGGAATAGATTAGTTGATCAGTGGAATAGATTAGGTTCAAGGGATAAAACAGTCAACAAATATAGCAACCTAGTCTTTGACAAACCCAAAGATCCCAGCTTTTGGGATAAGAACTTACTGTTTGATAAAAATTGCTGGGAAAATTGGAAACTAATATGGCAGAAACTAGGCATTGATCCATACTTAACGCCGTACACCAAGATAAGGTCAAAATGGGTTCATGACCTAGGCATAAAGAATGAAATTATTAATAAATTAGAGGAACATAGGATAGTTTACCTCTCAGACCTGTGGAAGGGGAAGGTCTTTATGACCAAAGCAGAACTAGAGATCATTACTGATCACAAAATAGAAAATTTCGATTATACCAAACTGAAAAGTTTTTGTACAAACAAAACTAATGCAGACAAGATTAGAAGGGAAGCAATAAACTGGGAAAATATTTTTACAGTCAAAGGTTCTGATAAAGGCCTCATTTCCAAAATATATAGAGAATTAACTCTAATTTATAAAAAATCAAGCCATTCTCCAATTGAAAAATGGTCAAAGGATATGAACAGACAATTCTCAGATGAAGAAATTGAAACTATTTCTAGTCATATGAAAAGATGCTCCAAGTCATTATTAATCAGAGAAATGCAAATTAAGACAACTCTAAGATACCACTACACACCTGTCAGATTGGCTAAGATGACAGGAAAAAATAATGATGATTGTTGGAGGGGATGTGGGAAAACTGGGACATTGATGCATTGTTGGTGGAGTTGTGAACGAATCCAACCATTTTGGAGAGTAGTTTGGAACTATGCTCAAAAAGTTATCAAACTGTGCATACCCTTTGATCCAGCAGTGTTACTACTGGGATTATATCCCAAAGAGATTATAAAGAAGGGAAAGGGACCTGTATGTGCACGAATGTTTGTGGCAGCCCTTTTTGTAGTGGCTAGAAACTGGAAACTGAATGGATGTCCATCAGTTGGAGAATGGCTGAATAAATTGTGGTATATGAAAATTATGGAATATTACTGTTCTGTAAGAAATGACCAACAGGATGATTTCAGAAAGGCCTGGAGAGACTTACACGAACTGATGCTGAGTGAAATGAGCAGGACCAGGAGATCATTATATACTTCAACAACAATACTATATGATGACCAGTTCTGATGGACCTGGCCATCCTCAGCAACGAGATCAACCAAATCATTTCTAATGGAGCAGTAATGAACTGAACTATCTATGCCCAGAAAAATAACTCTGGGAGATGACTAAAAACCATTACATTAAATTCCCAATCCCTATATTTATGCACACATACATTTTTGATTTCCTTCACAAGCTAATTGTACAATAATTCAGAGTCTGATTCTTTTTGTACAGCAAAATAATGTTTTGGTCATGTATACTTATTGTGTATCTAAGTTATATTTTAATATATTTAACATCTACTGGTCATCCTGACATCTAGGGGAGGGGGTGGGGGGGGTAAGAGGTGAAAAATTGGAACAAGAGGTTTGGCAATTGTTAATGCTGTAAAGTTACCCATGTATAAATCCTGTAAATAAAAGGCTATTAAATAAAAAAAAAAAAAAAAAAAAAAAAAAGAAATCTATTTCTGCCCTCCCCACCCCAAAATTACCTGTATGATTTGAAAACTGGACCGAATTCACTGTGTCAATTTCAAATCCCAAAACCTGCAATAGAAACAGAACAAAATTTAGACACCTAATTTGAGTTTGTAAAGTCTGGAACATGCCTAAAAATAAAGGAAATGACAAAAATTAAGGAATACTTCAGTGACTATATCCCTACCAAAAGCTTGAAATTTTAACATACACAAATCTCATAAATGAATACTATGAAAACCTGGTTTAGAATTTTATATAATCATGATAGAAGAGCATACCAATATAAAAAACCCAAAACAGAAAGTTAGGTTTACCAGTGTAGGGTACAATTATTGCCATGATACATATGAACAAGATCTAGGTCAATACTTAGATTTTCAGTGTCCCTCATAGCTAGTACGATTCTCCAGCTTCACTCAAGCAATGACATTCGTGGGAAGAATACAATTCATTGACAAAATCCAATAAGCCATAATCCCAGAAAATGAAAAACAAATAATTGCTCAAACAATAAATCAAAAAATTATTATTATTATTCAATGGAAATGATGGGGGGGTGAACCCTGAAACTATCTTCCTTAACTTTTGGGGTGAGCCCTGAAACTCTCCTGACAGGGATCCACCCTTGGGGCAGTTTAAGTTGTTTCATTAAGGTTGGCCCAGGACCACTCCCTATTTAGCTGGGAACTTAAGTGGTCTCATTTAGCTGGAGATCTGGACCTGTATTTCTATTGAACTGAAAATTAGTCCAGGACCAAATGAAATGAGACAAATGAAAAGCCTGAGAGACAGTTTCTGGGTAATTAATAATTATCCCAGACAAATGAAAATTACAATCCTGATTAATAAACAATAAGGAATTTTCATATTAATGAGGAGGTGGGTTAAAAGTCTTCAGCTCCTCCTGCTAAGAAAGCAGCATTAGCCTTCAAGATGTTCTGAGGAATCCATTCAGACCACTCTGGTGGGTTTTCTCAATCAATCAATCAACTGTTTTCTCCCCCTAAGGGCAAGAATTCATCCAGATTAGATTCTATTTATACTATAAAGAGAAGTAAAGTCTCCTAACAATAGGATGGGTCTGCTAAGAAAGCAGTACCCAGAGGATTGGGGCAAAGTTCCTTAGAGATGTACAACCTAACTGGCTTGGGGTAAGAAGGGTGGGACTGATCTCTGAATAATGACAAAGGGAAAAAACCTTACTCCTAATTTAATAGTTATTATCAATGTAATGTAATGTAATCACTTCTGTCAGGAAGTAGATATAAATTAAGACATTTGTAGTGAGTAAAAGGTTATAAAACAGAAACTGGAATAGTTTGGAAGAGGGATAGACTGGAAAAATAAAAAAAATTCAGTTTTGGACTCATTGTGTTAGCTCTAGGAATTATTGGCATATATTGACAGCTAAATCCATAGAAACCAGGATTGCCGAATAAGAAAGTGGAGAGCGTTCACAGCAATCTGTGGAACACCTAGTTACAGAAAGGGCAAAATATAAGCCAGCAAAGGAACCTGAGAACAAAAAGACAGATAAAAAGAACCAAGAAAAAAGTGTCATGAAAAGTCAGAAAAGAGTATCCAGGAGTCAAACTGATAGGGATAAATTGATAAAATTGACAAAATAAGAATAAGGACTGAGAAAGCATCATCAGATTTAACAATTTTTTATTTTTTACAAATTTTTAACAAATTTAACAATTTTGAGATCCTTTGTAATTCTAGAGAAGGCCATTAAGTGAAAAAAAATCTAGAAAAAAAGGATCTTTATTATAGTCAAAAAGAGGCTAAATAAGGTAGAGTGAAAAAGGGAAAAAATTTCATTCCTGAGAACCATTTAAACTAATCTTGCAAAGAAACATTTTTAAAAGAATTTTGGCTGCTACGTTCCAAATAAATCCATAATAAGAGGAATATAAATAAAATAAAGTGTAAATTGGTAAAGATGACAAAAATGGCAACAGTTCATTCTGGAGGGGCTGTGGGAAGATAAGCAGGAGTTCATTAGTGGAATCATATCAGTAAATTTTGAAAAGTAATCTGGAATTGATGCAAGTAGTATTCCCTTGAACTTTTGGGGCAATAGGAGGGGATAGGGAAACTATCCTATCAGGTACTCTCCTCTGGGAAAGACCTGCCTCAAGGAATCAAGATAAGTAGTTTCATTCTATTATCCTGGTGGGACACCCTCAACTGAGTTGAAAATTAGTCCAGGAGGGTAGCTAGGTGATATAGTGGGTAGAGCATCAACCCTGAAGTCAGGAGGACCCATCATTTAACACTTCCTAGCTGTGTGACCTTGGGCAAGTCACTTAACCCCAATTGCCTCAGCCAAAAAAAGAGAGAAGAAAGGTCTCATTCAACTGGACATCTAGGCCTGGGGGCAGTGACAACATTGAGGAAATCTCATTCAATTAACATTTCAGTCTCAGGTTTCCTATTAAACTCCTTACAGAGGTCCAGAAGTAAGAATTATACCATGCCAAGGGACCTTTCCCCTGGCACAGCTGACTATCAGGACTCCTGCCCTCTATGAAGACATTCTCTTCTCAATGACAACCCCTTTTAATTTCTGTCAGAACCTCTACTTCCCTACCAGGACTTTGCCACTGAAGAAGTCTGCCTTCCTAGTAAAGTTGACTTTTCTGTGCCAATTAAACTTTCTTTTTGCCACTAATATTTTGAATTTATGAATTCTTTCACATTGAACCTGCAAGACACCTCAACTCTTTCCACTGCCACTTTCCACTGAAGACCTGCATCAGAATTACAATTTATAAAGTAACTAAAATCTTTATATACTTTGACAGATTTGATGTCTCAGCCTTTTCATTAAGGAGAAAATTGACAATAAAATACTTAAAATACCAGTTTGTTCTTTTTTTGTGGTAGCAACAAATAGGAAGTACACAACCATTGAAATTGTGGTAAATGAATGATTTCTATGCTATAACATAGCATGAAGTTTTGTAATTTGGTGCAGATCAAGACTCAGAAAACAATTCAATGACTACAATAAAATATATATGGCTGTAAGGTATGCCAAAGATGTGAGCCGTTGGGCATACTGACTCCAGGAAATAATTCAGGCTCAAACTAGGGTGCTTACAAGAATACCATGCCCTGAGGGTCTACTATTTAAGGGAAAGAGGCAACCCAGCAGAGGGAGGATAGAAACAAGGGAAAAAACTAGGAGAATCAGGCAGAGCAGAAAAATTGGATGAAATTTGACAATTTCAGAAAAGTTCCTAAAATTGGATTAAGGTATGCATGGGAAAAGGTAAAAAGCTTTTATTTTAAGGAGATCCAAGACAGCACTGAATAAGGCACTAGATATTCAAGGAAAAGGGAAAGGGTCCTTTTGTTCTAATAGAAAGTCAGTTGAAGATACTGTTGGAATTTTTAACAGTTGTCCCAGCCCCAATAATCCTATCACTTTCTCTAGTGGACTTCATTAGAGCAAAAGGACTCTACCTTTTCCGTGTTTCCATGAGGCAGCTGCCTCAGCTCCATAATCTGTAAAGATTATGTAAAGAATCTGTAAAGGCCTTTTTTACCTTTTTCCATTTATACCTTAATCTTGTCCCAAGGATTTTCCCCGGGCATACTTTTGAGTTATGCAAAGGGAGGCAAAATCTCCTCAAATAATTTTCTGGAGGAAGTCCTCAGGGTGCAAGATCCCTTTTCCCCAAGTTTTAATTGGCTTTAGAGCTTGAATTTCTGAGAGGACCCTGAAACCCAACATCTTTAGTGTACCCCAACATTTTCCTTCAAGAAATTTACTGTCTAAAGTGGGAAAGATAACAAAGGGAACTTGGAAGAGGGCTATATACTTAGAAGAATAGTGTAGAAATGGGCCATAAGTAGCTCCAGTTTCAGGCAAGACAGTGAAAATGTGTTTTATCAGACTCCAAAAGTTCAACTTTCTAACTATTTTAAAAAAACTTTTGGTTGTTGAATTGCATAATTTTGATAAGCAATTTCTCTCACTGAAATTACATATGTAGCCAAATTTTCAAATTCCTGTTTCTATTTTAGCTTTCCCTTTTTTCCTCTATTAATTTTTCTCTATTGCACTAAATCTACTGCATGCCTATGTTGAATTTGCATATGAAAGATTATTGAATAATGCTAATTTTAGAACTAATGATCCAGTGCATGGTGTATACATGGAATGCAATTACAATCCTGATTTTATAGGCAAAATGTAAACTCAGGGACATGACTGGGATTTCTACTGGGATTTCAGCAAAATGGGTGTCAGGAGTTTGACATAATTAGGATTTCAGAATGGACCATCTCCGGCTAGTTTGCCCCAGGAAAAATAAATTAATAACTCAAATCTCTTGGTCCAAAACACCATTCAGGACCCCATCAATTACAAAACACTTTTTATAAATAAGACACTTAAATTACAAAAATATTCATTGTTCTTGGGTAGCAAAGAAATTTAAAATATATTATCTATTATTTGTTTATTCATCAGCTATACTGATCAAACTAGTTGAGGATTAAAGCTTGAAAAGAAAAACTTCCATAAGAACAAAAGGTCAAGAATCTCTAGGAAAACAATAAAGTGGGGATGTTTAACTATATCTGATCTCAAATTTTACTAAATAAGTAATCAAAATGATTTTATACTATTTAGAGATTGAAATTATCACTTTTTCCAGATGAAGAACCCCAGAGAATCAACTAAAAAGCTACTAGAAATAATCCACAACTTTTCGCAAAGTTTCAGGATACAAAATAAATTCACATAAATGATCAGCATTTTTATACTTTTATAATTAGGTTAAAAAAAATTAGGTATAATTAGGTGCTTTAAAACAAACACAGTAGTTTACTATTTGTTAAACCTAAAGCTCTAAACTAAGAATGCAGTATTTGACAAAAACTTCTGATGTGGATACAGAAATCAGCTTAGCCTCTCCCTTTGCCAGAAAATGCTTAAAACCTATCTTTGGGACTTGTTTCCATAGGATGTGCCCAAGCCGCATTAAAGGAACTCAAGACTTTCTCAGACTGCTTTATTTACTTTTATTAGCTTTCTTTTTGCTTATATTTATATTTTCACGGTTTGCTTAGCACATAAAGGGATGTAAGAAAGGTTGGAGAATTAGAATAGGATATGTAAAGAGGGTTAGAGATTTCAGTAACATCCAATTAATAAGGAGTTGGGAAGGTATTTATTTGAGCTTCAAGATGAGGAATAAGATTGCCTTTGAGGTTTAATGCCCATTCTTGCCAAGAATGTAAAATAAAATCCTTCCAGGATTTATCAGTGACTCGGTGAAGTTCTTGGTAAGATGAAGCCTTACTCGATTTTCACAACTGTCCTGAGAGATCTCCCCTCATCTCGTTCACAGGGAAGTGACTTGCCAGGGTCACATAATATGTGAAGCTGGATTAGGACCCAGGTCTTCTTGATCCCAGACCTGGCATACATTTTATATAGCATTTATTATTTCATTTGAGCCTCACAATAACCTTGGGACATACACAGGTGCTGTTAGCACATTTTATGGTTAAAGGAACTGAGGCAACTGGGTTAAGTGACTTGCCCAGGTTCACAATATAGCAATATATCTGGCATAAACTGAAATCTTTTGAGGGGCCTAGATCCCCTTCAGGGAGCTCCCAGACCCTGGGAAAAGCCTGGAAACTCCCAGTTATGTGATTTCATTCAATCAGGGAGATCTTGATCAATCATCCTGCATTGAATTGCCACAAACAACTCTCAGTGACTTAAAACTCCCAGTTAAGTAATCTCATTCAATTCTAAATTGAATTGAAAACCAGTCTCCCAGCCAAAGATCAAAGCAAACCCCAATATATCTTGGGCTACAGGCCCAGATATCTTTGAAGACGTCCAAAACAGAATTATGCTTCCCAAGGAAGCTTTCTTCTTAGCAAGCTGTCCTGCCAGGATTTTTTTGCCCAGTGGTGAAGATATTTTCTTCTCAGCGTTAACCTTTGCTATTTATAATCCTAACACCCACTTAATCAAATTTATAATCCTTACCCACTAAGAACTCTGTCTTCCTAGCAAGCTGGCTTCTCAATGCCAATAAATCCCTTTTTGCCACACAGCTTTCCGTTTTTTGAATTTTTTCACAAGGGACCTATACCCGACCAGAGAGAATTTCCCACCCCAGTTCTCACACTTCATCACAACTACCACTGACCTTATTATTTGCACATCATCATATCTAACACTAGATCTGAACTCACTTCTTCCCAACTTCAGATCCAGTTCCCATTGGGCTACTTTTGGGCTTCTTTCTTCCTTCCCATGATCCTTAGAGAACCAGTTTTTTTAACCAAATCCCTTGCTTTCCTTAATTTATTGCCTCTCTGACCCTACCAAAAATTAATAATGCATGCATTATTCTCACCATCTACATCTTCCACTTCTGTTCATAAATATATTTTTTATTATAGCTCTTTACGATATATGCATGGGTAATTTTTCAGCATTGACCCTTGCAAAACTTTCTGTTCCAACTTTTCCCCTCCTTCCCCCCACTCTCTCCCCTAGATGGCAAGTCTGTTCATATACTATTGAACTACATTGGAAGTTATACAGCCATTGAAGCAGCTTGTGGTCCTTATAATACTTTCAGATTGATTTGTGCAGATTACTCCCAACCCCTCCTGGCAGCTGCATTATCAGTTCAGGAAGCCTGCACCTTTGATTCACAAATCCTGGTCAAAAGCACCCCTTTTGAATTCCAATAGCAGAATCTGGGCTTGTCCCAGCCCCTATTGGATCTAAGCCAATTTGGGATTCCACCCACGGGCCCCTTTAGCTAAATCTCTCATAGGAAAAGCCAAGCTGGCCGGTTAAGGGTATTGGCCCACTGGAATACCGTTTCCAGTGCCTCTTTACTCTCACCTATTTCCTTAACTAGACTTTAACCTTATTTCCAATCCCCATAATAAACCTATCAATTTAGGGTTTGGGGTCTGTAAATTCCCTTATAGAGGATCTCTGCACTGCCAGAAAGGGAATCCTCAGAACTCCCTACCCTTGCGCCTCCACTAGACCTCATTTAACTTCCTGACCACTAGTAACCCTAATTTCATTTGGGTATCCCAAATCTAAACTTCATCAACCATGATGACTGGGTCCACTACAAATTAATGTTTTCTACTATTAACTAGGCCCCACTTCAGCAAACAACTTTTTTTACTTTCCTAACTGATTTTCTATTCCAGAGCAAGGGTTGTTCCAAAATCATCTCTCCCAGAGCACCTTATCAAAGTGTTGTGCCTTCATGGGCAGCATCCCACCTCCCAAAGAGAGGCAATTGGCACTTATTCTTCTGAATGGGTACAGGACACAAAGATAAAGGGCTATTAGCATGACATTGCAGAAAAATACTAATCTTCTTGAGGGCATGGGTTAGATTTTGGCTTTACTTTGTAATCTCCATGGTTACTGGGATATGTTTGAAAAAATGATAGGTCACTTGACAGTTTTGGATACAGGTAACTTTTAGGATTATATATAAGTGATGTCGGATGATGCTTTGCTAACCAATATTTCCAAGAATAAGGCACAAGAGAAAAGTGGGAGAAGGGAGACCATGAGAAGGCACTCCACAAAGGAGTACTGGGGGATGATGTTCCTAAATCTGAATCCAGAAGAACAATCTAAATCCAAGTCCAGAAGAAAGCTGGAAAGTTGAACTTTGAGTTTAGGAAAACATCCTCCACCCCTTCAAGAAGAAAAACAAAAGAATGTATTTCCCAGGTGTTTAGAGGTTATGAGATTAACCTAGGGAAATTAGCAGAAACCAAATAGAGCAAGTGGAAAATGAAGACAATTCCTCACCAGTCTTCCAGACACTAATCTTCCCATTCAAGGCCATCTACAGAAATAAGCTGTCAAACCTCCTCTCCCATTCTATTAATTCCGGGAGCTCCCTCTTATATCCAATAAAGATCAAATCCCCTATTTTTAAAGGTCTTTATACTGTATCTCTGGTTTTGGCCTTTGTTCTGCATAGACCACACCATTAAGCCCCAGGGTCTCTTTTACCCTTTTTTAAAAAACTTTCTTCTGATAAATCATCTAGATGAAGATTATACTTCTGAATAGAAACCTAGTTATCCATAGTTACAGAGCACTTTTACAACCTCTAAAATATGCCTTAGCAATTTGGCAATTTAAATGTATCCTGTAAAATTGAAAACAATTAGCAAACCCAAGTTATAAAACATAACAAAACAAAGAAAATATTTTGAAATCAGCAACAGTATCAATTAAGATCTCTGGAACTATATTGATTCAATATGTTGACTTTGGCACCTTTTATGCAATGTACCCAAAATTAAGTTCATAAAAAACAAACCAAAATAAAACAATTATCTGGTCTTCTATTGCAAAGGTTAAAAAAAATCCATGCATTTGCTTTTGGATGAAACTGAAAACAATAAAACCATGCTCTTACTCAGCCTATTCTTTAATCAACAGAGGGAAATCTTTAATAAAATATATATTTTTTTTGCACAGGCGACTTCTGTAAAACAAGACAGTGTTCAAGCTATCTACACTATCTAATCCTCTTATCTATGCCTCATTTATGCTGTTTTCTATCCCTTCTTCAGGAAGACACAAAACAAAAAACTGAATCTTAGATACTTAGATTATACCAAATACATGATTTCCACTTTCTGCTTCTCCTTCACTGTTTTGTTCCCTTTAAAACCCCTATATTATATGGCAGCTTCACAAAGTCTATACACAGAATATTGTAAAGTAAACCATATGTACCCATTTTCTTTTCACTTTTAAACATTCCTTTCTGATTTATCTTATTGGGGAAAAAACAATCCAAAGCATTTTTTATTTTGTAATTTTTAAAATTAATAATAATAATATTTTAAATTAATAATGATAATTTTTTACAAATTAATTAGGAACATTTGATCTACTATACAATCAAGAAAATCCTCTACTAAAAAAAATCCTGTTAATTTCTAAATAATTAAAACAAACGATGACTACTTTTTAAAGAAAGGAGTCTTCTCACAAAAGCAAAAAAGTAGTTAACACAGTTACACAGGTTTTCACTCTGTAGCAACCTTGGAAACATGCCCTTATAATTTGGGCCAGCTAGGTGGCGCAGTGGAGAGAACTGGCTTGCAATCAAGACGAGTTCAAACGTGGATTCAGACACTAGCTGTGTAACCTAGGTCAAGTTTGCCTCAGTTCCTCATCTTGTGAAACGAGCTGGAAACGGAAATGATAAACCACTCCAACATTTTTGCCAAAACGAATCCAAACTGGGTTATGAAAAGACATACTGAAAAGTGACTGAATAACAACAAAACCGTCTGCTTAAGAACGGAATGCTGCCTGAGAACTAAGGATACCAAAGATACTACAAAGCTTTGCCCTAAGGATACATAGAATATAATTTGTATCTATAATGTAGATGGATATATATGTAAATATAAATATATACAGAGTTTAAGTGTCAAGCCTTGCCCTACCATAACCTCCTGCACATATATATGTATTTATAATGTAGATGGATATTTACTTGTATAGATAGGTAGATAGAATGTATACATGTCTTCTAAGCGTTAAGCCTCGTCTTGCCCTGCCAACCTCCTATGTGATGTGTATCTATAATGTGGATAGATATGTGCATATATAAATATAAAATCAAGTCTTGTGAGTGTTATCTTGTCTGGCCCCAAACTCCCCTCAAAAGCCCAGACCACTTAACAGATTAACAAGCCGGAAGCTGGAACCCAGACAAAAGAGTTAGTTACATAAACTCCCAAGAAAAGGTGTGTGTGTGTGGAGGGGGTGGGGATCGGGGAGTCCCAGAGAGATGGTCGTGGGATCCAGATAGCGTCTCCAGACTCGCTCACCAGCAGCACCCCCAAACCTTCTCCAAAAACCAGTCAGTTTCCTTGTCTCTCCCTATGGCTTTCAGGCAAAGGGAGGCAGAGCCCATTCTCCCCATTCCCACGCAAAGACTTTCCCCCAGCCTCCGCGCCCTTCCACCCACGCCTTACTTGCAAAGGAAAAGTAGCCGCTCGATTGCCCACATAGCCTCGGACGACGTGACTCTGGATGGACAGAACCCTGCACTCCTCCTCCATGCTGCTCTCCTTCGTTCGGTAGGCGAACCTGAGGCTTGGAGTCGGCGGAATGAGGAAAAAGGATTCAGGACGTCAGGAGCAAGAGCGCGGGCAGCCCACCTGGACAGAGCCCCGGCGGGATTGAACCTGGATTGGTCTCGGGAAATAGAAGGAGAAGATCGCGACCAGGCAAGGACCAAGCAGACAAGGAATCCGGCCAAGAGCGCAGCAGCTGTAACCGAGGGAGAAGAGGCGGGGGACCCGGGAGGCGGGGGGCAGAGCTAGGGGGGGCGGAGCGCAAAGACCGGAAGGACGGAGCCGAGGCCGAGCTGGGCCGAGCTGTTGGTGCGAAGTGGGCGGGCGCGTGCCGGGGGTGTTGCTGACAGGTGTGACGTAGGCCAGAGCCAAGGTCAAAGTGTCGCCTCCGGCTCTTGCTTCTAAGGTGGGCTCTTGCACGCTCCGTGGGCCTCTCCTAGGAATTAGGTTCAGGCGATTTGTGCGGACACCTAAAAGTCCTCGTTTTTACATCATTACCTCTGAGCCAGCTTCAGAATGATTGGGAGCTAGCGGGGAATCTGAGCTGTTATGTTGCATCGCGCCCAGCACTCGCACTACGCAGCCACTCACCCCCCGGGTTTCCTTTTTCCAAAGAAATCAACACCCCACACATGTTTCTATCCAGACAACGCAAAACCATCCCCTTCCCATTAAATCTGCGTTTTTACATCATTAACTCTGAGCTAGAATAAGGCTATCTAAGGACAAGGAGGGGGTGATCGTGGGGTGATCGGGAACCTCTCCATGAAATGGCTGGTACTCCTCCCACTTTGCGGATGCTAGCATCTACACATACATTCTGGGTTTGCAGATTTCAGGGCTTCCTCCATGACCAAACACATTCACAATTACAAGTACGTAGTTTATGAATGAGCAAAGAAAGAAAAACAGATGGCAATGTTGCTTTATTCAGGTTATTTCCGTGTTGTGTTGGTTTCTATCTAGGGTTACCCCAGAAAACATTGTACACAGCAACAGAAAGATTGTGTGATGATCAACTATGATAGACTGAGCTTTTCTGAGCAATTTAGTGATCCGAGGCAATTCCAATAAATTTCGAATGGAAAAAGCCGTCTACATCCAGAGAAAGAAGTATAGAGACTGAATAAGGCTCAAAGAATACTGTTTTCACCCTTTATTCCCCTGTTTTTTTCTTTCTTGTGGCTTTTTTTCCCCTTTTGATTTTTCTCTCCCAATACGACTCATATGGAAAGATGGAAAGATGTTTTTTTTAAAAAATGCTCATGTATAAAAAATAATAATAAATAATAGTTATCTTTCTCCACTTTGCCTTGGCTTTCCACTTCCTCAAACAAAATCATTTGCAATCTTTTAGCTGTTTATAATTTACTTTTATCCCTTAACTCTGTTTCCTACTATAGACATTGTTACTCCACTTCAGCGTAAGGAAAAAATATATATATATGATCTAAATCTACATGTCTGTAAAAAATTAAAACATTGTGGAAGCATAGCCCTGTTTTCCTCCTCCTTGGCTTTCAGGCTGGCTAAAATATTTTAATCACATATGCATCATGCAAGTACACATAATGTATATATGAATACATATTTGTGCATGCATGCATACATACATGTCTGCATTCTAGGGTTATTTAGGTTAAGTTTCTAAACTTGTAAATCTCTTCTGCTTTTTATTTGTCCTTTTTTTTTTTCACTCTGGCCTTGGTTTTTCACATGTTTCATGAATAGTCCATTGCTTAGCTTCCCTATCCAGGTGCTGAGTCCATAATTGGTGCTGGATGAGCTGCCACATTTTCCAAATTTCATGTTTCCAATTTCTAACACCCACGTAACACACAAACAAATGTTAGCAAACATTATTATATTTTATGTTACACTAGAATAAAGTGGCAAAAGAATGGGATAAAAAAAGAGTCACTGTGGGTGTATGCTGACTGGGTACAGCCAGCTGCCATAGGAATGAGGATTTCCTTGTTTAACTCTGCTCACAGAGAAAAAATGAGACACAAACTCCAGAGGAGTGTTGCAACGAAAGGAAGGTGCCATGATAGAAGGAATTTATCTTTAGGGAAACAAGGGTCAGGGTCATTTTATGCAACCTAATCCACTAGGCTCAGCAGTTACTATTCTCCTTTACTTTAGGGACAAAGTTGATTGGGATGGCCTTTACTTCATTAACAACTATTAGGCTTGGAGAGACATGCATGAACTGATGCTAAGTGAAATGAGCAGAACCAAAGCAGAACTTCAACAATACTACATGATGATCAATTCTGATGCACATGGCTCTCTTCAACAATGAGAGGATCCAAATCAGTTCCAATTGATCTGTAATGAACAGAACCAGCTATACCCAGAGAAAGAACACTGGGAAATGAGTATGGACCATAACATAACATTTCTACGCTTATTGTTTACTTGGATTTTTGTTTTTTTCTTCTCAGGTTATTTTTACCTTCTTTCTAAATCTGATCTTTCCTGTGCAACAAGATAACTGTATAAATGTGTATACATATATTGTATTTAACATATACTTTAACATATCCCATAACATGTATGGGATACCTGTCATCTAGGGAAGGAGGTGGGGGGAAAGAGGGGAAATGTTGGAACAGAAATTTTTGCAAGTGTCAATGTTGAAAAATTACTCATGCATATGTTTTGTATATAAAAAGCTATAATAAAAAAAAAAAAAAACCAGCTACTACTTTTGAAGTCTTTGAAGAAGAGGAAAGAAATAATTTTTTAGCTCTAATTACCGGCATAACACCTTGTTATGATAATTACATTATTTTGAGTCTAGGAACAATATAACACCCTTCTAAATTCCGTTTTGTTCCTTCCTCTTCAGCTTTAGCAAGTTTATTTTATTTTATTTTTGTGCTGTTCATCTTTTATTTTATTTTTAAAAATATAGTATTTGGGGGCAGCTAGATGTCACAGTGGATAGAATACTGGCTCTAAAGTCAGGAGGACCCGAGTTCAAATTTAGCCTCAAACTTTAATACTTACTAGCTGTGAGACCCTAGGCAAGTCACTTAACCCCAATTGCCTCACCAAAAATAAAAAACTTAGTATTTTATTTTTGCCCAAATACATATAAAAGGAATTTTTTTACATTTGTTTTAAAAATTTTGAGCTCTAAAATCTCTCCCTTCCTCCTTTCCTATCCCCCTCATCGAGAAGGTAAGCAATTTAATATAGGTTATACATATCTAGTAATGAAAAATATATTTACATATTAGTAATGTTGTGAAAGAAGACAGACTCCTACAAAAACTCAAGAAAAAAAATTTTAAATTTTCTATTTTTTTTAAGCTTCTCCTTTATTTTATTAAAACTAAAGGGGAAGTGAATATGAATATCAGTCATCAGTTAATAAACAAATATTTAAGCATTTACTATGTTCTAGGAACTGTCCAGTGCTAGAAATGCAAATACAAACAGAAAGACAGTCCCTGTGCCTAAAGAGCTTACATTCTAATGGGAGAAGACAATGCATAAAAGGAAACCAAATAGCAAGCCTAAGTGCTATGTTTAGTCTACTCTACTATTCATTTCCATTTATGGGAAAGTTCATTCCATTCACATTCATAGTTATGATTACCAACCCCTTATTTCCCTCCATTCTATTTTTACTCCTGTATACACCTTTGTTCTCACTTTCCATCCTGTCCTTAGTAGAGGAATGTTTTTTTTACCCAGCTTACCTACTACTTATATTCTATCATCTTCCTCCCTTCTCCTATCTTTTTCCCCTAGTTTTTCTGCCCTCCCTTCTATCCAGCCCCTCTCTTTTCTTTCCCCTTTCTTATCCTAATTCTTTATAGGATTAGATAAATTTCTATATCCTAATGAATGATTAAGTTATTTCCTCTTAGAGCCTAAATTGATGAGATCAAGCTTGAGACAATGCTCATCCTCCTCTCTTCTGCCCTTGATTGTAATAAATCTTTTGTGCCTCTTCATGTGATCTAATTTGTTTCATTTTACCTCTCCCTTTCCTATTCTTCCAAAACAGACCTTTTCAATCCCTTAATGTCTTTTTCTTTGACATCATCAAATCCACTCCCATTGGGAATTTATTTTAAATGAATCACAATTGCTTTAAGCTCCTAATTAAGAAGCTTCTCATATTCCCAATTTGACTTTCTATCTAAGTATCTCCCTCTAGTTAGCCCTTGATTTATTGATGGTTGTAGAAAAATTACTTAACAGGTTACTTAATTACAGGTTAATTACAGGTTACTTAAAAACATTTGGGTAATGAAACAATGGATTATATTATAGTGTTTGTGGATAGAAAGACACTAGAAGGAAAAGGAGGGAAATTGACCTTTTCTTAGAACCTCCCTCAGTCTTTGACTACATGGTATCAACACGAGTCTTCTTCAAGAGAGGTTAATGTGGCTCTTCTGGCGATAAATTCATCCCAAATCTCTATTCAAAGAAATACCATTACTAATCAACCTTATTCCCATGACTTGCAGACTCTTTGGACTTTTCCTCTGCTATGTGCTTGATGAGGTCTAGATATGGGGTACCTAAATGAAATTAGGTTTAATTGAGGTTTAGTGGCAGGTTTGGGGTACAGGAAGTCAAACGGAGCTCCACTGCAACCCCATTGGATTCAGTGCAAGGATACGGAGCTAAATGAAGTCTAGTAGCGGGTGTGAGAGTTTCCTATAAAAGAATTTATAGGTCCTAAAAGCTAGATTGATAAAAGAGGTTTATTATGGGGTTTGGAAGTAAGGTTAAGGAAATAAGTAAAGGCAAAGATAAAGGGACACTGGAAACAGCACTCCAATGGACAGAGGGTCCTGGCATGCCAGGCATAAGGCTAGCATGTTTGGAACCTCTGCCAAGAGGGGGTCCCAGTTTGGCTCTTTTGTAATGGGAGATTTAGCTAGAGGGGCCTGTGGGTGTAGTCCCAAATTGGTTCAGATCTGGGTGGGGCTGGGACAGGCCCAGATCTTCTATTGGAATTCAAAAGGACCAGGATTTGTGAATCAAAAGGTCCTTGATTGATTTGTAGGATATACAGTTTTTGTTTGTAGGATATACAGGCGAAGATAAAGTGAAATGGAAAGGTAGAGTGATAGGATTAATATGTATCAGTTTCCCTCTTTACTCAAAACAAGTTGACTTTTTTCAATTCCTATTAAGTCAGTCTGAATGATTTCATATTAAACCTTGTTTATCAGGTCATGCTTACTTCTTTTGATAGTGTAATGAGAAAGGATCTAAGGTGACACTAATCCCATCTCCTCATGATTTTGCATACCAACCAAAATACTTATGTCTTTATATGGAAGTTATTTATTCCCTTCTATAAAAGGTGGGAGGTGGGGATGGAAAGCACACAATTATAAAGTATTTTGGAACACTAAATAAAATTCTTTTAAATTTCTTTTCCTGGCTTGCCTCATTCCACAAGGAGAGGTCTGAATAGGATTTTCTCTTGACAATTGATTCATTTTTCCTAAAAACTGGCAAAACTGTCCTCTGGACATGGTTTGTTCTCTCCTTATAGGGGCTTATAGGGGGCCAGTTCACACTGTCCCTCAGACTGTTGGAGGGCCAGACTATAGTAAAAACAAAAACTTTGTTTTGTGGGTCTTTAAATAAAGAAACTTCATAGCCCTGGGTGACGGGGAATAATCGTCCTCGGCTACCTCATCTGACCCGCGGGGCGTAGTTTGAGGACCCCTTATTATAAGTTCTTAATTATCCAAAGACATAAAAAGTCCCATTCATGTAGACTTTGGACCCTTCTGACTTGGAGTATAGTTGAAAACCATACAAATCAACATACTCTGTGATATTGACCAAATGTGTTTCTAGATAGAAACAAATTGAACTGCTGTCTATAGAAGTTGAATGCCATTGTATCCTTTTTTGCAATTCTTGGCTATGTTAAGGCAAAATAAACCTTCTTTTGTTAACTGATCAATTACTTATTAAGGCCTCATTTCATCTAAAAACTGAAACTGAACTAATGAAGTTTTGGAATACCCCTAATATGTAGGAAGAGGGAAACATTATAAAGAGCTTTGAAAGCCAAATAGGATATTTTGTATTTTATTTTAGAGGCAATAAGGAGCCATGATGTTTTTGAGTAGGAGGGTGAAGGGTCAACCTTCACTTGAAGTAGATTATTTAGCAGCAGTGTGAAGGATGAACTGAGTTGGGAGAGACTTGAGATAGGGACACCAACAAGAAGGCTCCTAAACATTAGGTGATAAGAACATGTTTCAAAATGATAGCTGAGTGGGAAAATATATTTATATTTATGGAAAGAATATACTTATATTTTCTCATAAATACATTTTTACAAGACTTGTGGTATAGATAGACTTAATAACAGATTGGATATGTAGGGTAAATGTGGTTAAGAAATCAAGGATGATACCAAGGTTGTGAGCTTAGTTATCTAGAAGGACAGTAGTGCCTTTAACAGTAACAGGGAAGAGTAAAAGATGGGAGAAGTTAGGGGAAAAGATAATGAGCTCCATTTTGGACAAGTTTAAAGTCATATTTAATTTATTGGACATTCACATCCACTAGATAGTTGATAGTATAAGAATTAAAGTCATTTGAGAGTTAGAATTGGATAAATGGAGAATCATCAGCATAGAGATAATAATTAAACCCATGGGAGTTGGCTAGATAACCAACTGAGAAAATATAAAAGGAGAAGAGATAAAGGTCAAGGACAGACTTCTAGGGGATATTAATAGTTTTTTAAAATTTTTATTATTATAGCTATTTATTTATAAAACATATGCATTAATTTGGAATGATATTTAAAAAGTTATCAAACTGTGCATACCCTTTAATCCAGCAGTGGTTCTACTGGGCTTATATCTCTCTTTTTTTTTTTTTTTTTTTTTTTTTTTTTTTTTTTTTTTTTTTTTTTTATTTAATAGCCTTTAATTTACAGGATATATATACATGGGTAACTTTACAGCATTAACAATTGCCAAACCTCTTGTTCCAATTTTTCACCTCTTACCCCACCCCCCCCACCCCCTCCCCTAAATGGCAGGATGACCAGTAGATGTTAAATATATTAAAATATAACTTAGATACACAATAAGTATACATGACAACAACATTATTTTGCTGTACAAAAAGAATCAGACTCTGAATTATTGTACAATTAGCTTGTGAAGGAAATCAAAGATGCAGGTGTGCATAAATATAGGGACTGGGAATTCACTGTAGTGGTTTTTAGTCATCTCTACTGGGCTTATATCTCAAAGAGATCTTAAAGAAGGGAAAGGGACCCACATGTGCAAAAATGTTTGTGGCAGCCCTTTTTGTAGTGGCTAGAAACTGGAAACTGAATGGATGCCCATCAATTGGAGAATGTCTGAATAAATTGTGGTATATGAATGTTATGGAATATTATTGTTCTGTAAGAAATGACCAGCAGGATGAATAGAGAGGCTTGGAGAGAATTACATGAACTGATAATGCTAAGTGAAATGAGCAGAACCAGATCATTATACACTTCAACAACAATACTATATGAGGATCAATTCTGATGGAAGTAGCTATCTTCGGCAATGAGATGATTCAAACCAGCTCCAATTGTTCAATAATGAAGAGAATCGGCAACACCCAGAGAGGGAAGTATGGGAAATGAGTGTGGATCACAACATAGCATTTCTACTCTTTCTGTTATTGTTTGCTTGCATTTTTGTTTTCCTTCTCAGGTTTTTTTACTTTCTTTCTAGATCCAATTTTCCTTGTACAGAAAGATAACTGTATAAATATGTATACATGTATTGTATTTAACATATACTTTAATGTATTTAACATGTATTGGACTAGCTGCCATGTATGGAAGGGGGTGGGGAGAAGAATGGGAAAAGTTGGAATAGAAGGTTTTGAGAGGGTCAAGTTGAAAACTTACCCATGCATATGGTTTGTAAATAAAAAGCTATAAGAAGAAGAAAAGAGGAAATAATAAGTAAAAAAAAAAAAAATTGGAATGGAGTAATATGGCTCCTTACTTCAGAGTATACACTGGTATTCAGTGACTGTTTCCTCTTCATTTATCTAATTGTTCAAAAATAAAGAAAAAAGAAGGAAGGAAGGAAGGAAGGAAGAAGGGAGGGAAAGAGGGAGGGAGGGAGGGAGGGAAGAAGGGAGAGAGAAAGGAAGGAAGGAAAGAAAGAAGGAAGGAAGCTTTTATTCTATCCAATTTTGTCAAACGTTCAAAAAACAGCTTTAATATTACATAAACTGTTTGCAATGATAAGAAAAAAACAGAACCTTTCCAAGATCTTTCTATGGTTTTCATAATTAAACTAAAAAGAGATGAAGAGAAAGAAAACTATAGATCAATATGCCCAATAAGCACTAAAGTAAAAAGTTTAAATAAACTTTTAGTAAAAAGGTTTAAAATAACATATTTGAAAGATGAAAGGAATGCAGAGTTAATTTAATACAAGGTAAAATATAAATGATAAAAGAACTGCTTGAAAATATAGGAATAAAAAGACTTTTCTTAATATGGTAAATATCTAAACCCAAGAGGAAAGGTTATATATAATGGAAAATATCTTTCCAATGTCTTTAGATGCTTTAGATCTTTCCAAGGCATCTAAATGCCTTTCCAATAAAATAAGAAATAAAGTATTGATGCTCATTGTCACTGATACTTTTAAATAGTTATAGAAATGCTAACTAAAATTATGTATGATAAAAGAATTTCTAGGGCATTTCTAATAAGATCAGGGTGAAGAAAGTATGCCCATTCTACCTGCCATCTAGGGGTAGAGGGAAGGAGGGGAAAAGTTGAAACCCTTTTGCAAGGGTCAATGTTGAAAAATTACCCATGCATATGTTTAATATATAAAAAGCTATGACTAAAAAAAAAAGTATATCCATTGTCACTACCATTTTTTAATATAGTCCTAGAAATGATAGCTACAGCAATAAGACAAGGAAAAGATTGAAGGAATAAACAAACAGAAGAAATAAAATTATCACTTTCTTTAGATAACATAATAATAATAATAGAGATCCCTAATCAACTAAATAATTAATTGAAAGAGTAACTTCAACAAAGTTGCAGAATATAAGTTTGTTATGCCAAAGTCCCCTTTTAATGGGGTGATCCAGTTCCTCCAATTGTCCTAGTCTGTTACTCTGCCTTAGGTTATAACTGTCCCACTCTTAATGTTTGAGATAAAGGTTTTATAGACATTCCTTAATGTTTGACAAGATAAAGGTTTACCCATTTCAGATCTCATTAGAATATCAGTAATGTCATTGTTCTTGTTATTCCATAAAAAGCTTGCTGCCCCAATACAAGGGGCTAGACTCTTTGAGATGATAGTCTCCTCTAGCCCTGGGATCAACATGGATCCATTGGTCCCAGTATTTCTCTCCATTTAATAAATTATTGAATTGGTCTCTAATTTCTGTCTTGCTCAGTTTCTTCGGCATTACATTTGGAGATCCCCCAGCCAGATAATTAGAAAATGAGCAGGATTAGAGATAAGAGACTTTTGGTCTTTGCCTTGGGCTTGACCTGGAGAGGTCAGGCCCTCCTGGATTTCTTTCCAGAGCCTCTGGGAAAGAGAGCAGTTTCCAGCCACAATAGCCTGATGGTAGACAACCCCATTTCGGCCACAGGAGAATAAGTTTGTCTGGTTATGTCTTAAGACTTGTTTTGTTTGTTTGGTTTGGTTGATTAGTGACTAACCAGACTAACTGGACACGGTTACATGGTTGTCACTTTTGGGGTGCCCTTTTTGGGAGTACCAATTGGTTTGGGTAGTTTGGTTGATTAGTGTCTAACCAGACGTGGTTGTCACTTGGGGTGCCCTTTTGGGGGTACTTTTGGGGTGCCCTTTTCTCAGGGTACTGGTTGGTTTGGTTGATTAGTGACTAACCGGACACAGTTGCACGGTTGTCACTTTGGGGGTGCCCTTTTCTTGGAGTATCGGTTGGTTTGGTTGATTAGTGTCTAATCGAATGCGGTTGTCACTTGGGGTGCCCTTTTTGGGGGTGCCATTTGCTTGGTTGACGAGTGACCTACTGGACACAGGGTTCGCTACTGGAGTGTGAAATACGGAATTCTGGACAAGGTAAAAGACTGCAGTAATTGTTTGGAGCTCTTGGGAGCTCTGGCACAATTCTTTAGGAATTGCTGCTGCTCTATCTCTAAAAAGAGATACAAGGGAGGCTGCAAAGATTTGGAAAACTAAGTTTTTACCGGTCCACAATCTAGACACTCTGCTGCCTTAAAAAAATATTTTCCTGGAGCAGATGCTTTACTTGAGGAAATTCTTTCTGTCCAACCCTTTTCCAGAGACAAAGGCCCGTCCTTTGCATCTCAATGCATTTCTATGAGAGGTCCTCCCACTTCTTCCATCAAGTGGGAAGTATATACATTTGAAAATGGGACTCCATGTTTCCCTGCTTCCATCCTGTGTTAGCTAGAGTAATGCCGGCCCCTCCCGCTTTTGCATGCTTAGGGGGCTATCTACAAAGACTGGGGATTTTAAAACACCATTTGGTTTGGCTTAATGTTAGTGTCCTACTGAATGTTGTAATTGTGCAGTCAAAGTGTGATCAGTGTTCTCTATGTCTTGTATTTATTAGACAGTCTTGTTCTGTATGATTTTTGTCTGTGTTAAATTGTAATTTGTTTGTTTTGTTCATTTAAGAGCTCTGTTAAATTTAAGAACAATGATCAAATTTGGGAATTGGTTATTTCAATACTGAACTCCAGCTGGTGAAAACATTTGATTAGGAATTTAAAGATGATTCTAAATTTGGGAAATGAATTGGTTATCTTTAAGTATAAGGTCTTAAAGGAACAATAGCTTGTTAAAGAAGTTCAGGTAACTTGCCTGAAAAAGATCATGTTCCTCTAATTTTACCTAAAGTATGTAACAAGGACTAAATCATCAGCATTTTGGTGTATTTCCAGCAAAATCTAGTAGAAGTGATAGAAAGAAAAATTTCATTCAAAATAACAACAAATTGTAGCAGCTCTTTTTGTGGTGGCAAAGAATTGAAAAATGAATAAATGCTCAGCAATTGAGAAATAGTTGAATAAGTTATGGGATATAAAAGTAATGGAATATTATTCTTCTATAAAAAATGATGAACAAGCTGATTTTAGAAAGGCTAGGACAGACTTACATTTAACTGATTCTGAGTGAAACAAACACAATCAGAATACACAGTAATCAGAATACATAGTAACAGCAATGTTGTGCAATGATCAACTATGAAAGACTTGTTTCTTCTTAACAGTTCAGTGATCCAAAGCAATCCCAGTAAACTTTGAATACAAAACGCCATATGCATCTAGAGCGAGAACTCTGGAAACTAAATTTAAATTAATATGTGTTGGAATCCTAGTGTCAACTCAACTTGAAACAAGGTGAAAACTCAAGGGTGATGTCAGAATCCTGGTGTTAACTCAATAGAATTGATACAGTGCTTATTGGTTCACACCTTAGAGCGAATCCTTACAAAGTGATAAGTTGCTAATACTGATGGAAACAATGCTTGTGTTCATACCTTTAGAGAGCTCATAAGTATCTAAGTACTCAATGGAGTTCCCACAGTTTGGGAGAGTTCAGGGCTAGTATGAGATCCGAATTCACACCTCCCTTAGGGCCCTAGAGCATGCTGGGAGATATCCCACAATCCCACTCTCGGAGAAGTAGCATAAATAGAGCATTCTGGGAGATATAGAAGCCTACTCGCCTCAGTTGGAGATTGAGAAGCCATGAGTCGGAGATGAGTTGGAGACGATAGAGGACAAAGCTGTAAGATCTCTTGGAACCAAGCAGAGAGATAGGCTGGGCTATATTGAAGGACACAATAAATATGTGCTATGTTCACTTTATTTTCTTTTTTTCCCTCTCTCATGGTTTTTCCCTTTGGTTCTGATTTTTCTCTCCCAACATGATTCATAAAGAAATATGTATTTTTAAAAAATTCTCAAGAGTATAATTTTTTAAAAGTGGGAAAGAAAGGGGGCTAGCAATATCAGATCTCAAACTATACTACAAAGCAGTAATTATCAAAACTATTTGGTATTGATTTAAAAAAATAGAAAAGTAAATCAATAGATAAGATTGGGTACACAAAATACAGAAGAAAACAAACATAGTATTCTTCAATCTGATATTAGAGTTCATCTATTCTCTGAAAATAGATAGAACTTTTCATCATTGGTCCTTTGGAATTGTCTTGGATCATTGTCTTGATCAGAGTAGCTAAGTCTTTCACAAGTATTCTTAAAATATTGCTGCTACTCTGTACTCTCCTGGCTTTACCTCACTTTATATCAGTTCATATAAGTCTTTCAATTTTGAAGAGAAAGTTTTCAAAGAAAGAAATCCTCAACAATCATATGAAAAATGCTACAAATCATTAATAACTTGTTTTATTGGTTAGTGGTTTGTAGTTATATTTGAATCTTCGTGATCATTTTGGGGGTTTTCTTCTCCAGCTCATTCTTCAGATAAGACAACCAAGGCAAATAGGATTATGTGATTTGTCTAGGTTATCCACTAGGTAAGTGTTTGAGGCTGGATTTGAACCCAGGTCTTCCAAAATCCAGTCTTGGCTCTCTATCTGTTGAACCACCTGGCTATTCAACAATTCTTTAGAATTAAATTATTTAGCCTTTAATTAATCAATCCTTTAAAAATTCTTATTATTTTTATCCTTTTTAATTAATATAATTTTTAAAAATTCTAATTATTGGTTATCCTTTTGGCTGCATTGTAGTCATTAAATGATTTGTTTAATTTTTTTTCAGTTGTACATCTGTTTTGAAATTTTAATGCCCTAATACATGGTCAGTTTTGTAAAGTGCTGAGAATGTGCATTTTTCTTTTATTTTTTTTCCCCATTTAATAAGTACCAAAATTCTTTTGTGTCCACCTTGCCTAAAATTCTGTTTTGGACTTTAACTTCTTCCATGATTTTTCTTGGTTTAGATTTTTCTAGTTTGGAAGGGTTATGCTGAGATTCTAAATCATTACATTTTGATTGCCTTTTTAATTCCTATAACTCATTTAACTTTTCCCTTACATGTTTAGATTTTATGCCACTAGGTCCATGTCAAATAAGTAATAATATTAGATCATCATCTATGGTACCTTGGTACCATATGGTAAACACAATTTCCCTGTTTCTCTCAAGTTCAACTTCTCAAAAAGTTCAAATTCTCAAAGTTCAATCACTTTCTTTTCATGTTGTTTTATCTGAGATCCTAATTGTTACTCCTATTTTTCCTCCAAAATTCAATCAAAGCTTAATAGATTTTGTTCTACCTCACTCATTTTAACACTTTGCAAATCTTTATATTCAAGTGTGTTTCTTGTAAACATATACAATGTTACATTCTCCTTTCTAATGTATTTTGCTTTATGGATGAGTTTATTCTATTCACATGCACAGTTATGATCAATAATTGTGTATATATCTCTCTAACCTATTCTCTGACATTTTTTTCCTTTTTCTTCACAAAGAGTCATTAGTATTCCAAGTTTGATGAAATCTACTTCCCAACAATTTTTTCTCTTCTTTTTTCCCTTACTCAAATAACAATTATAGTTTATGAACCTTTCTTAGTTCTTTTAAAATTATTTCTCATAAATCCACCTTTGAGGATGGAGGTGTTTTGCTTATGATTAATCTATCTTTCCTTTCATTTCTCCCTTCTTCCAGTTCTTTCATGATTGAGTTGATTGTATTTCTATATCAGACTCATGTGTGTGTGCACATACTGCTCCCCTTACTCCTTTTTAACATATTTTTGCATACCTCAGTTATGTGAGATAGTAGGTTCTCCCCTTTAATTTCCTAGTATATTTATTTTATCTTCCCTTTTTTAATTTTTAAAAATCAACATATAATAAAAATCACTCCCAAGATTCCTGTCTTATTTAACCTTTTATGAGCCTTGATGATGACATTAGATTTTTGAGGGAAAATATGTTTCTTTTTCTAGTATCAAAAAAGGAAAGATTTCATCCTTTTATAGTCCTTTTCAATTGCTCTAAGGCAATTGGGGTTAAGTGACTTGCTCAGAATTGCACAGCTAGGAAGTGTTAAGTGTCAGGGGTCAAATTTGAACTCGAGTCTTCCTGACTTCAGGGCAGGTGCTCTCTCCACTGTGCCACCTAGCTGCTCCAACATATTTGCTTTTTAAATTTTGTTTAAATTTAAATTTATGTTTGTATTTCTTAATTTGCATTTCTCTGATCAATAGTGATTTTGAGCATCTTCTCATATGATTAGAAATAGTTTTAATTACTTTATCTGAAAATTGTCTGTTCATATCCTTTGACCAGTTATCAATTGAAGAATGGATTGTATTCTTATAAATTTGAGTTAATTCTTTATATATTTTAGAAATGAGGCTTTTTATCAGAACCCTTAAATGTAAAAATAATTTCTTAATTTATTGCTTCCCTTCTGATCATATCTGCATTGGTTTTCTTTGTATAAAAACGTTTTAACTTAATATAATCAAAATTATCTTTCTGGTGTTCAATTATGAGTTCCAGTTATTCTTTGGACACACATTCCTTCCTTCTCCACAGATCTGAGTGGTAAACTATCCTATGTTCTTTTGATTTGGACAGGAAAAGACAAGGATGAATGTTGGAGGGGATGTGGGATAACTGGGACACTAATACATTGTTGAAGTTGTGAACAGATCCAGCCATTTTGGAGAGCAATTTGGAACTATGCTCAAAAAAAACTGTGTACACCCTTTGATCCAGCACTGTTTCTACAGGGCTTATATCCCAAAGAGATATTAAAGGAAGGAAAGGGATCCATATGTGCAAAAATATTTGTGGCAGCCCTTTTCGTAGTGGCAAGAAACTGGAAACTGAGTGGATGCTCATCAGTTGGAGAATAGCTGAATAAGTTATGGCATATGAATGTTATGGAATAATTATTAGAAGAATATTCTATAAGAAAAGATCAGGGGGATGATTTTAGAGAGTCACAGAGAACCTCACATGAACTGATGCTAAGTGAAATGAACAGAACCAGGAGATCATTGTACATGGCAACATCAATATTATATGATGATCAATTCTGATGAACGTGACTCTTTCCAACAATGAGATGATTGATGCCAGTTCCAATGATTGTGCAATGAAGAGAGCCATCTACACCCAGAGAGAAGATTGTAAGAACTGAATGTACATTACAACATAGCATTCTCACTCTTTATGTTGTTGTTCGCTTGCATTTTGTTTTCTTACTCATTTACTTTCTTTTTTTGATCTGATTTTTCTTGTACAGCAAGAGAATTGTATAAATGTTTATACATATTGGGTTTAACATATATTTTAACATGCTTACCATCTAAGGAAAGGGTGGGGAGAAGGAGGAGAAAATCTGAAACACAAGGCTATGCAAGAGTCAATGTTGTCAATTTATCTGTGCATATATTTTGAAAAAAAAAGCTTTATTTAAAAAAAAATTGCTTTTCAGAGTTTCTACTTAGCTCCTTTTTTAACCTGAATAAGATTATAGTCAGTTTTGCAGAACAAATTATTTTTGATTGCTTAAGTTCATATCTTTTGCCTTTTCTTAATGAGTTTTGACCTCATTATTCAACTGAAACTTTCTCCAAAATTCCAGTGATTTCTTTATTGCCAAATCCACAGGCCTTTTCTTAGCCTTCAATCTTTTATTTTTAAGTCAACTGGGCTTAAATGATTGGCCAGGGGTCACCCAGCTAGCAAGTGTTTAGTGTCTGAGACTGAATTTGAACTCAGGTCCTCCTGACTCCAGGGCTATTGCTCATCCCCCAGCATTTAGCTGACCCTGTCTTCATCCTTCTTGACCTCTCCCTAATCTTTGGTACTGTTGATCACCATTTTTATCTTGATACTTTCTTTAGGTTTTCTAGCCTAGCTCGTTTTCTACCTCTCTGATCACTCCTTCCAAGTTTCCTTTGCTATATATCTCCATCTATGTCATAGACATTAATTTTGGGTATAATTTTGGGACTTTGTATTGAGCCCTTTTTTCTTCTATATTGTTTTACTGGATTGCTTCTCAGCTCTCATGGATTACTTTATGCTTATGACTATTGAATTTATCTAGCCTAACCTCTTTGCTAACCTCTAGTCTCATGTCTCTAGCTGCATATTAAATGTCTGGAATTGGATGTTGATTAGAAGTCAACATGTTCAAAATTGAACTCATCTTTTCCTCAAAACCCATTCTTCTTCCTAATTTCATTTTTACTGTTGGAGGTACCACCATCTTCCTGGTCACTCAGGTTTATAACTTAGTGATCATCCTCAACTTTTCACTTTCTTTCATACCACATTATCCAATCTATTGTCAAGGTCTGTCAATTTTATCTTCATAACATCTCTCATATGCTGTCTTCTCTCGTCTGACACTACCATTATTTTTATCACTTCATTCTTGCACTATTACTGTTGCCTATTGGTTGGTCTTCCTGCTACAAATATTATTCCAGTTCATCTTTTACTTAACTGGTAATGGAATCTTTCTGAGGTGCAGGTCTGACAAAGTCACCTCCCTACTTTCTAAACTTCAGTTGCTCCCAATGTCAAATATAAAAAAGTTTCTTTTACAGGCCTTCATACCCTCGTTTTTTAACACCTTACTCCCTTCCTTATACTCAGTGACACTGTCTTCATTGCTATTTCTCAAACAAGAAACTCCATCTCCCAAACTCCAGGCATTTATTTTCTTTGCTGTCCCCTATTGATGGAAAGCTCTCCTTTCTCATGTCTATCACTTGGCTTCCCTGAATTCTTCCTGAGATTGGTTCTCTTGCATTCCTGAAATTCAAGTCTCAGCTAAAATCATACTTTGAATAGGAAGCCTTTCCCAATTTCCCTTAACTCTACTTAATTCTTAATCACTGTTGATTATTTCCAATTTATTCTATATGTAAGTTATATAGTTTATGGCTTTGAACATAATTGTTTGCATGTTGTCTTCTCCATTAGGAGTTCCTTGGTAGTAGACTCCTTTTGCCTTTATATTCCCAGTGCATAGCAGGATATCTGGCACATAAGTGCTTAATGTTTTTTCACTGACTCCTGTGTCCCAAACTCTTCTAAGCAGCTACTGCCAAACTTGAGTCATTTTAAGCAAGTTTCCTTTTTTGACTACTTGTATTTTTTCATTGACCTGAATATATATATTTTGGTTATATTCTTTTTCTTTCAGAAGGTAATGATAGATTCTTTTTGTATTCATTTTGTTCTCTGGTTTTATGGCAGTTTTTAATTTATTTCTTGAAATTTATATGAATTTTTTTTAAATTGTGGCTTTCAGGTTGTCTAAGCCAGTGGTGTCATACTCAAATATAAATGGAAGGACCAGATAGGTAATATATGCCTTCAGGGAATAGATATGTAATTTTAGTCACTGAGTAACTGTTACTAGTTAAGTGATTGTTGTCAAAAGTAAACTTTTTTTATTCTATTTTCTCCCCACTTTAGGTATTCCTTTCCTTCTTGTCATGTGTTTCCTTATGATGCTGCTCTGTAGTTCTTTAAATAATGAAGTTATTGGTATGTTATCAGGAAAGAGAAAGGGAAGGGTGGAGACCTATTGAACTAGGATTGGCAACTTGAAACCTAAAAAAAGCATGCACTGATGAGCCAAGGTGGTAGGGTACCTCATTTTATGGTAGCTTATTTCTGATAGTCAACACTTACCACAATCTAGTGATAATCTACCTTTTCAGCCTTTCGTAAATGTTCCATTCTGTACTCTCTACAAATTTCCCCACATTTCTTCAGAATACTAATTTATATAAGCTGCTCCCTATTCTCTAAAGTCCTTTCTCCTCTGAGATCTTCTCTCAGATATCCCTCACCCTAACCTCACATAATATTCTCTTTCATTTGTAGATTGCTTTGTATTCTAGTTGCTTTTGTCTTCCTGGATCTAGCTCAGTATCAGTCACAAATCAAATACTTAAAAATGAATTTTTGTTGAATTATTTAGAATTCCTTGGGAAAATATTGCTCAATGTGGGAATTGCAACTCCCTAGGAATGAATCCAATTTGAGATTTAAGTACCTGCTATTACATAGTTCTAAAGATAGTGGGTTAGGCAGGGGGAAAATACAAAAGAAAAAACCGAAGTCTGTTCCTACAGGATTGTACATTTTTTTGCACTGAACATAAAACGATAAATTAAAAAAAAAAAAAAATCTCAGAGTTCAGAGAATTGTAAATGAGGAGCCACAAGAGGTCTGACTGAAGGTTCTAGGATCCATTAAAGGATAGAGTAATAAATATGAGGGACAATTTCTGCAAAGACAGGAACAGAAATTTGAGGAACATTTAGGAGTCCAGTTTGCCTAGAATAGGGAAGTTGTGAATATTTGACTCATCTGACAGGTGGGTTAGAGCAATGACGGCCAACCCCAAATTAAAAATGAAGCCATAAAACTAGTACATAGCAAGCAGCTAGATGAGCAAAGAGTGGATAAGAATTCCAGACTTGGAGACAAGAACTGTTCCCAAAGGCAGATCTGGCCTGAGACATTGGCCAGTTTCCTCACCTATAAAATGAGATCAAGGAAATGGCAAACCAATACAGTATCTTTGCCATTGACTGAAAATGACTGACAAACTAAATAAAAGGATCTTAATGGATTTCCTCTTGACAGTTTTTAAGATGTGGTATTATCAGTTTTATTAAATCTTTCCTATTAACATTTTCATCTGGTTCTCTTGGTCTATGGGCACAGAATGTTTGAGACCTCTGGGTTAGAGCCCTTGATGGGGAAGAGAACAAAACCCAGAATTGAAATAATTCAGCAAGAAGTTTAACAAGTCACCTGACAGGGAAGAGCCAAAAAGGTGTGACCCATAATGTGACACACCTCTCCCATGTCCCCCATACCCTTGTATGTTTAAGTTACATGTCAGATGAGATTCAAAGGAAAAAATGACAGCCGATTGGCCAGCATAGGCATTTTTCAGAAAACATGGGTTGCTGGAAACATAGAGATGAAACCCCTTACAATCTTTGCATCAATCTTCAGTTGTTTTACAAAATGATATTCATGGAAAAGTATACTGTGCTGGAGCCAGATCTTATTAGTTCTTGTGAGGAATATATTGTTACTGTGTCTTGTTTTAAACTAGCACTATAGTTTTTATTTTTTTTAATAACTTTTTGACAGAACCCATGCCAGTGTAATTTTTTACATTATCCCTTGCACTCACTTCTGTTCCGATTTTTCCCCTCTCTCCCTCCACCCTCTCCCCCAGATGGCAAGCAGTCCCATACGTGTTAAATAGGTTACAATAGATTTTGGATACAATATATGTGTGCAGAACTGAACAGTTCTCTTGTTGCTCAGGGAAAATTGGATTTAGAAGGTATAAATAACCCGGGAAGAAGAACAAAAATGCTAGCAGTTTATATTCATTTCCTAGTGTTCTTTCTTTGGGTATAGCTGCCTCTGTCCATCCTTGATCAATTGAAACTAAGTTAGATCTTCTCTTTGTTGAAGAAATCCACTTCCATCAGAATACATCCTCATACAATATCGTTGTTGAGGTATATAATGATCTCCTGGTTCTGCTCATTTCGCTCAGCATCAGTTCATGTAAGTTTCGCCAATCCTCTCTGTATTCATTCTAGCACTATAATTTTAAAAAAATTGTCTAACTCAAAGCTATGGTATAATTCAGGTTGACTCTGAGAGGCTCTTCCTCCTGGCAAGTCATATGCTTGAAGGGAAGTCATAGATATCCTTCAGGTACTTTTTTGGGCCCACTCAAAACTTACTTTAGGTTGAATGTTTATGCTTACTACTGAAATTCATCTATTGCTGCCTAACTGCCTATGTATTACCAATCAAGCCATTGTTCTTTTGCTCTTTTCTGAACTTGTCTAAATTCTATGAAATGTAATGTCACAAAGATCCAATTCCTTTTTTTAGTTTTGTCTCCTTTGCCAGTGACTCAGTAAAAGTTTTTCTAAATCTATTTCAGATTTTGGGATTTGCTCTCTACTAAAATTTATTAATATCCTGGAGTATTATTCAATTTTCAGTGTGAGCATTGCAGAAATCTGCAAATGCTACAAATCAGGAGTTGGATTGTTTTGTTGATTCCTTGAATTTAAGAATTGGTGAAGAAAATGTTAATTGGGTAGATTAAATTTAAAAGTGTGATCTGCAGACATTGTTTTACAGAGAGCCAGTTATTAAATACCTACCAGCATACCTGACTGTGTAAAAAATTAGATATTTCATGTTATCAAATATAGAAAAGCCTAACAATTATTCTCCTAAATATACATTTTAATAATAAATATATAAAGAAAGTAAATCTACAATGTCCATTGTAATTGGTTTTGATAGATGGAAATACTCTCATCACTGAACACAAAACCCATCAGAGTAAAGACTAATTTTTATTGGATTTGGCTATGTGACTTTCTTAGTTGAAATACCACATTGACAAACACTGTTAATACAGCAGCTGTTAATACAAACTTACAGTAAAGAAACATATTCCTTGCTAGCATAATAAAAATACAGAGAAACACACACGATTAAAATTAAATCCAATTTTATACTTTTTTTAACACTTAAAACCAACCTCTTCCAGATTTCCTGTTAACACTTCCCTTTGTGCTTTCAGTCCAGTTAGAAATTACAAATGATTATAAATCTTAAGAAGAGTCTGATACAAAATTGTACAAAATTGACCAGACCTGTGAAAAATAACTACCCTTTACAAAAACTGTAATTCAAGGTTACCAACATTAGTCATTTCCTGTTTTTGGCCTTTTTAAGTATTCTTGGCAATTTTCTCTATAAAAATAACATATACTCAAACAGAAAGCTGTGATTTTCAAAATACATTTTCTTTAGGTGATACATTTCTTGGGTGTACAAGGGGAATTCAAGTAAACAGTACTTGTCTCCTTCCTTTGTGGTTCACATTTAACAAAACAAAAACAAAAATCCTAGAATAAACTTTTTCAATTTACTCACAACATGAAACAAAATTCAGAAACAGCTGAAGATACAGTAAACTAAAGGCATTCAGTGTTACCCCTTGAAAATATTCTTATACGACAGAAGACAATTTATATTTGATACAGGCATATTTACAAGGTTATTACAACAATACCACAGTGCAGATAGATGACACTGTTAATTCAAGCCTTCAATTCTGAGAAGGAAAAAAAAAATCACTAGTCACTGTAAAACCAATGCCTTCTTTTTCTCTTTTAGAACTTCTTGCCTTTTCTATTTTTCTTTTTCTTTTCTTTCCTTTTTTTTGGGGGGGGGTATTTTGGGGCTAAAAAGAGTACATCTGGTAGTAGATTCAAGATCTTAGTGCTTAATAAAAATCATCTATATGTTCTTTAAAAAGACAATTTATGATTAGCAGTTTATAAATTATTTAAAAACAAAAGTTAAACTCATCTTGTTTGTGACTACCCATATCTCATCTTTCCCTTGAATACAGAAACCAAATGCATTATAGAATATATATTTTAAAAAAAAAAACATGCATTTTTTTTTTTTACAACAAAAGCTATTAATCTATATGTAGTAACAAAAGAGAATTGTTACCACAAGAAACAATAGAAAGAGTACAATATCAACTAGTTCTTTCTTCCATGGCTTAATTATGATAAATCTATGCAATCAGGCAAAGTAAAAATCACCAAAGTTTAAAAAATGTTATGAAATCATATCATTACTTTTATCAGTTAACTTATAGACATAGACAAGTTGGTTCAGTTATAATTTTTGTGGTTAAAGCTTCTTCACTGATTATGTGAATCAACAAAAAAAGGGAAGGAAATATAACTGTAATTACTCAAATCTAATTGAGCAGCTCATCAGATTTCTAAAATTTTTGTCATTCTCAAAAGCTATTCCTATCACAGCTAGTATAATATCAAGCGTCCTTTGTGACTCAACCATCGAGTACAAGGTATAGTCATGGAAGAGCTTAGGGTTAATGTGGAAATTCAATATTCTTGGGCCTCCTAGACAAGCTTAAGTTTCTCTTAAGTTCTGACAATGAAGCATAATGAAAAATACATGTAATATATTTGAAATTTCAATGTCTGCTGTTGCCTAACAAACATGAAGTTTTTTTTTTTTTAAAGAGAAGAAACCAAAAGGAAGGGCCCTTGATATTTTTTCTTCTCCCTTGCCTCCTAAATCCTATTATGAAGATTTGAAGTGTTTTGAATTTATTCTCTCATTACATGTTCAGTTGCAAGGCAGATATATATTTTCCTTCATAAAAAACTGAATTATCAATAGAATATCACAATCCTGCTTTTAAAAAAATGCAATCTGGACAAATGAAATCAAATTTAATTCTTGGTGGCTAACTGAAATAGGGGAAACTTTAAAATCCTAAATGTTTAAATTCCAGAAAAAAAAAGACCACATAAAACAATAGATAATTACAGACAATTTCATATCTTAAATACAGTAAAAATCAATGTCCTCAAACAGAATCTTCATAGGCTTCTTGTTTTGTGCATCTTGGAAATTGGTATTCTAAGAGAGTGAGACACTGTCTTGTTGTAATACAGAAAAGCCACTTCAAGGTTCATGAGACCTTGGTTCAAATAGTCAATTAATAAAAACCATGCAACCAAACAAAGAGTGAAACAGAGATTTCCATGTAAGAATGCAGAAGACATCAGTAAATTAGTTTTTTCACGAAGCTCAGCAGGTAGGGTTATTTTGAGGATTGCCCTTGGCACTTGCCTAGCAAGTAGGGAAATAGTGCAGTTTTAATAGACAGAGGAAAACAACAAACAGGACTGAAATGATATTTTGTCTATATTAAACTGGCTGATCACACAAACTATGGTAGTGCTAATCCACCAATTTGAAAGAAATTATGTTCTACTAGCAAAAAGTACCAAACATCTAAAGGTTATCTGAGGATAACAATACCACACAGTATTTTTTTCCCCTTAAAGCCAATTACATAGAGCTTATTAAGACTACAAATAACCAGAAAACAATCAGCTACCACAACACATACAACAATAGTAGCAAAGCTTCATATAAACCAGCAACTGGCCAGTAGATTTTATTTTATACCTTAAGAAAAAGACAGAATAGAAAAAGTCTGAGTTCCTTCACTAAAAGCTCTCATTGAAGACATTAAAGAGAGGGAATAATTTCCCAAGGATTCAAGCAAAGACCAATTATAATCCAAATGCAAGAATATATTATACAAAGCATCTCCATGGCCTTAGACTGAAGGGATGGTGAAGTAGCAGTGTCACAGATCACAACCAGAACATTTTATATACAATTTATAGGAATTTATAAAATAATAATAATGATAAAAAGGCCAAAAATTTCCAAAGTTATAATTTACAGAATATTCTGTACAAAAAGCAGTCCTGAAAGAGAAAAGAATCTTGCTATGCTCAAAAGAAGTCCATAGCAGTTGGTCTTCTCTTTGGAGGTGCAATAAGCAATTTCTTAGTCACAAGGGGAGTTTCTGGGGGTGAACTCGTAGGTGTCTTCAGCACTCCATGGAGAGGCTTCTGTTCAGGATTAAAAGCAACTCGAGAAGGTCCTGTTGGACTTACCAAGATACTTTTGTCAGTCTTCTTGAATTCTGTCAGAAACAAAATAGAGTCAAATGTCAAATGTTAAGGGAAAAGAACGAGGCTACAGCAAACTGGTTCACTAATGCAATATCTTTACAATGCTCTCAGATCCACATCTTCCTTTCTGGAGTAATCTAGACTTAGGTCGTTCAGTTTCTAAGATAAGGTGGAAAAGATCAACAGCTTGAAATAATTAATTTTGGGAATGAGGTTGTAAAGTCAGGAAAATGCTTGATCAAAATTATCATGTGTCACTTAGCTTTCACTCTAGTTTGAGAATAGGATAAATTTTAGAAGAAAAAGATTTTCTTCCATAGTTTTTTTATTCACTGCTTGTCCCAGTTTTAAAGAGTCTGAAATGAACTTTGCCAGCAAAGGATGTGTTCTAAAATACACAATATCATCAATATTTCCTTTTTCAAAAGAATGTCTTAAACTCCTCCATCCCCCCAATTCAAATCTTCTGACTTTTTTTTTTTTTTCCTGTTTATTGTCGTAGTCACAGTAGGGGCAGCAATTGAATTATTTTTTAGTATCTGAATCCCACTGCTTATGTGGATATTTGAGAATGATATAAAAGCTCCTGGAAATGAAGAGAAAAACTAGAAAAGTCCAAGATTATTCCTTTATTGCTTTACAAAAGTATAGTTACTAAATGGGAATAATCCATTGGAACGCTTACCTCTGTTGGAGGAATAGGATAAAAAGTGGAATCTCCTGACCCACTTTGTATTTTATATACATTTTAATAAGATGCTTTTCAGGGCAGATATCCAACTCTTGAAAAGAGAATCTAAGTCCAATCCACATATAGTCTGCATAGACTTGAAATGAGGTCCCCATCCCCAATAGTCACACCCTCTCACCTGCAGTCATGTTTTTGTTCAACCCAAAAGTGACCTTTTTGGAGCTGGATGATGGTTGCTTGTTTAACTGTAGAAGAAGATAGAAATAACAAGCTAGGATGTTTAAATCAGTTTTATAAAATATTTTTGATGTCTAAAATTTTTCATCACAAGAGTGGCAAATGTCTATCAGTACGAGAAAAAATTATACACAAGGAATATCGTATCTTGGATATTTAAGTTAAAGAAGTTCCTGTCTCTCTGCCTAACCTAAAGGAATACGAGGAAAATCAAGTTATCTCACTAGGAAAGGCCACAGATATAAACTCTTCAGTAAACACTGAGTACAAATATCACTAAGATGAAAACCGGCTCTTGGGGAGGAGGGGGAAGATTTAATAACTCCTATTCAAGTCTAAGAGTATAGAAATCTTAACTTGGAGATGATTATAACCTCATGGAATTTATATATCTAAATACGATTCAGAAGAGCTACAATTCTATTGTAGACATTTTAAAATATCATTTCTTCTTATAAATTACTATGGTATTTTTAACAAAATGGTTGAGGTATATACTAAGGTTTGACTTAGGCTAAGGCATGGTCTATTAATTTATTATTTTGTTGTTCACTTATTTAGTTGCTAACTTTGTATGACTCCATTTGGGGTTTTCTTGGCAAAGATACTGGAATGATTTACCATTCCTTCTTCTAGATGAGAAAACTGAAACAAACAGGATTAAGTGACTTGACCAGGCTTATATACTACTAGTATCTGAGGCTGCACCTAAACACACATCTTTCCGACTCCAGGCCTGGTAATCTACCAGTATCTGCCTCCAACTACACTATATATCTGCCCCAACTTCCCTATTACACTATAGTATATTAATTACACTTTATTAACATACTATATATTAAGAAATTGCAAAGATGATACACAGAACAAAAGAAGGCCTTCAATTATCTGACTGGGAGGAAACTATCTTCACCTGAAAACAAGCCATATTCCACAAGGCAATAGAAAGAGGCAGGGAAGTGGTACTGTCTATGTATAAGTGTATATATATATGTGATATACACATACCTTCTTGTACTGCTTATTTTTTTCAAATTCTTTAAATTAAAAAAAAATTTTCCAATAATATTTTTCCAAATACATGTAAAACATACGTGTCAATTCTTTTAAACACATTTCCATATTTTTCATGTGTACAAGAAAAATCAAGCCAAAGGGTGAAAACACATGAAAGAAAAAAAAAAAGGTGAAAATATTATGCTTCAATCCATATTCAGGGTCCTTAGTTTTTTCTCTGGATGCTGATATTTTCCATCCTAAATCTACTGAAATTGCCCTTGTATTGCTGCTGCTTTTTTTTTTTTTTGGGAAACAATCGGGGATAAGTGACTTGCCCAGGGAAACACAACTAGGAAGTGTGTGGCCTTTGAACTCAAATCCTCTGGACTACAGGACTAGTGCTCTTTGAACTGCACCATTTAGCTTGCCCCTCTAGTACTGCTTCTTGAGAACTATCCTAATACTTTTATTATTGCATATTCAAGTTTCTAGTGCTCTATTATTCCTAATCGGAATGTTGCTAAAGTTTGGGCAGCATCCAGGGTTTTAGTTCAGAACTTTAATACAGAAAAGGCAATTAAAGGAGATTACCTAAATGCTGGGTTACATCTGGTTATCTGGTTGTATAGGAATACCAGGTGCTTTAGTGGGATAAAGGTTTTTATTAAAAATGCTCAAAGAGAAAATAGGTAACAAGATAAGTATCACTTTTGTGTGGAAGCTCAGGCCAAAGAGATAGGCACTGAAAGTTATCATCCTCTTTCCCCAAAAGGTGCATATAGATTTGGAATATTTTTACTTTCTGCTGGATAAGCCTTTTCAGATTCCCATATGATGCATCAAAGAAGTTGTCTACTGAGGATAGCTAGTATTGATGAGCAAAGGAAATTCACTCCTTCTAACCATTATGCCTAAAGGCCCAACATTTTATGAGTAAATCATCAGTTTTAAAAAAAAAAGTTTGGTTTTCCTTTCTTCAGAAAAACCCTAGATATTAGTTAAAACAATAAATAATTCTTAATTTCTAGGAATCGCTATTTTGTGGACTCCTATATTTCTATCTTATGTGAATGGTTGTGCTGGTAAATGTTTAACAACTGACTCCTGGATCTGGGGAAATCTATATTCAACATACTGAGAGAAATAATTCATTTCAATTCTTACTCTATTCCAGTCAGTATTAATCAGTTTGATGTGATTCTATGAGGATAGTGATTTTAAGTTTTGTGTATTAGGCCCCAGAATTATGAGCTGAGTATCAAATACTATAAATACAAGATTCTGGAAGAAGGGAACATCTCAGATTGTGAGAAAGATCAGAGGTGCACTTAATTAGGGGGGACCATAGACTCTTGAATAAAGTGACATTTGCTCAAAGTTCAGCCTTGGTCTCTTATTTTAAGTAGCACAATTTTAATCCCCAAATTAATAGCACCCCAGATAGGATGGTGATGCATGGACCTCAACCTCTTTTGGCTGGTCCCTGCAAGGAACCCAAAAAGAATGTGCACATTAAGTTGAATTTTCGCCAATGGCTCCCTCGCACAGACAGTGGCCCCAGGAGGTTGGATTCCTCTGGATGTCTGCACCCAAATGCTCTGAGTTCGAGTCAAGTCTCTCCAAGAATGGTGACTGCTTTGATATATTTTAAATTCATATTCTTTAAGACAGGTTTCCAGTTGGGCCAAGAGGGACTGTTTGAATCTGTGACTAATCTGTCTAAATTTATAAACTCCAGAGCACTCAAATTCTATTTTTATAAAAAACTATATGGTCATAATTTTAACTTTTTATACACAGACTACTTTCCCCCCCTTATTTTTCTTAATTCCATTTCATTAAGACTATAGAGATTCTGAACTGGAATTGTTCATGTTTAATCAGCTAGCTACCTATCTAATTTTAAAACTTCTTGTTGGCAGGGTTGAAATAAGATTTTTTTCTTTGCCTTTAAATTCTTTTTAACAAGGAGTAATTAAACCATTTTGTCATCAATAGAGAAATCCCTCAAATTGGTTGAGATATAACTTTTAGTGGCTCATAGTGGGGTGAGGAACATATCTAGAGGACTCTATGATTGGTTCCTGGATGGGTTTGGAACAGTGATTTTCCAATCACATGGGGGAAAGCAATAATTTAAGCCAGACTTGATAAGTCTTAGGGGAGAGATTCTCTACCTCAAAGATAAGCTAGCTGTCAAGACATGTGATCATCCTGGGAATAATTCCATGCTCTTTTGACCTGAAAAAGCTCATTTTAGTTTTACAGAGATAAGAAAAGGAAAAGATATTCACTTATATTCCCTTAGAATTAAGTCAATCATTAACAATCAGAACTAAAATCTTAGTAACTTCTACTGGAAAGTAGAAATTTTGCTGAATATTCACTTATAAAGGATCTTTAAGCCCTAGATCAACTAGAGTCTAGAACCCTAAAGGTTAATCCTAGAAATTAAGAATTGGAAATATTAGAGAGTTTGCATTTTAAAAATTGTTTTATTAGTCATGAGATATGTTCAAGAGAGAGTCAATGAAATAGGAAGTAAGGGAAGTGATAAAATAAGAGAAACTTAAGGAACAGCACAGGTGAATTTGGGATAAAACTCTTGTGAACTTAAATAATTTAACAATTCAGAATTAAAAAAGGAAACATATTTACTAAGCTTAAATAAGTTTCAGTAGTCATTTTGGGGTATGAATCAGTGAAATTGATTTTAATTTCAGTGTAGAATAAAGGCATACTCAAAAACTGTATTAAATGTTGAGATAAGCTCATTATATATAGGAAGGAATTTTTTTTTTTATCATTAGAAGGCATATAATAAGAAAATTTTAGAGCATCTTCAGGAAACAATAAAAATGGGGAGAACCGGAGTTCAGATACCTATTTGTTGTTTTATTGCTTTTAAACAAGGAACCTTAGGATACTATGCAAGCCCAGAATGAAACTTCTGATTGAAGCCGAGAATCCTAAAGTGCTCCCAGAAAAAAAAGGAAATTTGTTTTGAAATCATAAAGCAATTGGAGGTAAGTGAAGTTTAATGATACCACTGCAATTTAAACCATTGTTTACATAAATTAGAAACATTGTGGAACTTGTTAAGAAATAAAATGGTTAGTGAAAATAAGTTCAAAATGTATAAATAAGGTTTTAGTAAGAGAAAGAATGAGTCGATATTGAATCAAACAAGAATATGTATAAAAAAAGATATAGAAATAAATTAAGTGCATGTACACCTAAATAGAGGATGCTCAAATTAGAAAGGATCAAATTAAAATGAGCATGTGACTAATAAAGGCTTAAAATGCTGAAATATTGAGGGAAAAGTAGAATTTGCAAATTATTTAAAAAATAAAATACACATCATTTTGAGTCGCACAAAAGTGGGCAAAAAAGGAAGCAGAAAAAAAGTCACATTATTAATCCAATCTCTATTCAGAGAGGTTTTCTAGTAGTGCAATTCCTGTTACATTCCTGTGTCACAACTGGGTTTTGGTCAATTCCCTACACATTTTAAACTATTACCAAAAATAGATTTAAGCAATTTTCAAGACAGAAAAAGTCTGGCACATGGCAATTTGTTGCTATACTAAGTCTTGAATTCAGATATAAGTGAACTCTGAATAAAAGGCAGGTAGGTTCATCATTCAAAGGAAATGTCATGTGCCCCTGCATTCCGAGGACTGCCCCTGGAGGATGTCTATCCCTTGGAAAGAAGTGAAGGATTCTCTTGACCTATCCCCATATATTGCTAATAAGACAGTTTCCCACTTGGTTAATTCTGAGGCTGGCTATGAGTAAGGAGAGAGATACCAAGATTTTTCAATTGAGGGCCTCATGATATAACAACTAAAATTCTCTGAAGTTTTAGGTGAATTATGTATTTTAATGTATTTTTCTTGTAGCTCTATTTTATATTGAGTATATTTTAAGTCTTGGCAGCCTGAGACATAGATCTAGAAGGAAGAAGCCCCTTCAGAGCTAATCTAAGAATGTGACTTATTTTAAAAATATAAAATTAAATACCTTGAACTTTTTTTTATCTATAACAAAGATATGTAATCTTTAATAACTGAATCCACCTAACACTATGAGGTTATGATTATTCCAATTTGCTTTTAGAGGTTATGGAGCTGTAATCGATATTATTCTGAGTCTAATTCTAGGTATGATCATCAAGGTATCCCATTAGGCCAATGATCCATGATATCATTTGTGAATGATATTCACAAATTATGGGTAGTGTTCTCTTGGGGAAGGCTGTGAAAACAACTCTTGGCATAAGCTGAGATAGGCTTCTGACTAGAAGCATACCTAGTATGACATTTCCTCTTAAAAAAATATCCTATCAACATATTTTAAAAAAAGGGTGGGTGGGAGGGAAAGACCCACATAGTGCAAGAATATTTGTAGCAGCTTTTTGTGGTGACAAAAAATTGGAAAATGAATGGATGGCTGAATAAATTATGGTATATGAAAGAAAAGGAATATTATTCTATAAGATGAACAGGCTGATTTTAGAAGTTTGTAGATTTACATGAACTATGCTGAGTAAAGCAAATAGAACCACAAAAACATAGAAAAAAACTGTGTGATGATCAATTATGATAGACTTGGCTCTTCTCAGCAATTTAGTAACCCAAAGCAATTCCAAAGTTTATTGGAATTTTTTCCCCCCCTTTATAATTTTTTCCTTTTGTTCTGATTTTTCTCTCCCAACATGACTCATATGAAAATATGTAAAAATTAAATGTACATGTATAACCTAAAAAATAAAAATTTTAAAAAATGCTGTGTCACTAGTTCCCTAGTAAAATCTCATTTTCCTAGGCTGGAGATGAGCAGCTAAAAGAAAATAGCTAACAGTGATAAATATCAGTTGGTTTTAATAAATAGTGCTAACAAATCTAGGTAATTATATTTGCCAAGTATAAAACTTGTGCTGAGGATTCAGAATGTTTTAATTTTTCAGTTATTTGAATTTTTCAAACTAAAAATGTTAATTCTCTGGTCTAGTGATGTTTATATTAGTACTATTTAAAGTTTGAGTTGGCTCTCATTACCTGACTTTGTTACTGACATAGCAAATTATGATTATAATAAGATTTTTTTTTTTTTGTCAGAAATTTTTAACAGGGAAGAGGAATCACTGGAAGTGATCTGAACTAGAGAAGCAAATCCACTACTAGTTGCTCTGAAGCCCCATTTATGACAGCATTCCTAAGTGGTAAGTTTTACACAAGACTGCATGTTTCAGAGGCTAGACAACTATATGAGATGAACAAGCAAGCACATCTTCTGCAAGATTATCCTCTCCACAAACAACTCCTAATGTACCTGTTCCTGAGCCCACAGTGATATGAAATTAGAATCCTCCTTTTCAGTCCCTTACTTCTGCTTTGCTCCACCACTGAAAGCAGTGACTGATAATTCTTTTGGTCAAGGACCTCAATGTATTATTTTCCTCCACTTCTTATATTATATCTAGATCTGTCTGTGCTACCTGCAGGAAATGTTGCCTCTCATCACCATAATGGGATGACTGTTTGTAAAAATCGCTTGAATTGTTTTTATAAACTCAAAAGATTTCCATAACTTTTATGCAGGGCAAGCAATGCTTGTGTTGCTATGCTTGAACAAATGCCCTCTAGCCCTGATTTACATATTTTTTCTTTTTTTTTTGACCTGTTTAGCTCTGAAGTACTTGTCCCTCATAATATTTAGTCAGTGAGTCACCTCAGACATTCATTGTATATTGAGTTAATGTTTAATCAAATAGAATGGAATCACTATGTGATAATTGTGCCCATTTTTCATCTTCTCGGTTGTTACCTTTGGATTGCTCAGGAAAAGGATTGTTCCCTTTTGGTTTTCCATCACTCATAGAAGACTACTCTTCATGCTTTTAGACAGTAAAGCTCCAAAGGACAGATTTTTTTTCTATGGATCAGAGGGCGGATTGGGGGGGGGGGGGAATGTGAAAAATAATCCATTTGGACCCCTATACTATTCCAATTAGTATTAATTTGGTATGGTTCCAAGGAGATATTAATTATAAAATTCTTTATTTTAGGCTCCAGAACTGTGAGCTGCAGATTTTAAGTTCATTTGCTTAATTATAAGAAGTTTACTGGAGATCCTCCATCCTTGTTTTTCTTTGTCATAGTAACCAAGTTCAATGTAGTGGAGGTGACACTCATTTACACAAAGTCCTCCAAGTTATTTTGTAACTCTGGACCATTCTCTCTTGTCCAACAGGAGCAGGTGACCATCTTATAACGACTTAATTAGTGGAGATCTTCCATGTTTCACTCAATCTGTGATCCCTTTCCCCCATTAATCCTGTCATTTTGACCCTCAAGAGCAAGTTCTATCAACCATACATACTATGCTTCTTTTGGATATTTGGGTATCAAACTCTATAAATACAAGATTCTGGAAGAAGAGGGCATTTCAGATCGTGAAAAAGATCACAGGTCCACTTAATTAGAGGGGACCATGGGCCCTTTAATAAAGTACTATTGGCTCGGAGTTCTTCCTTAGTCTCTTTTATTGTAGGCTAGATATTTTAAAACTCATAACACTTAAAATTTAATATGCATCTACAACATTTTCCCCATCACTTTCTTAAGACTAGATAATTAACAAAATAATAATTAAACCCTTATTTGTAGTACTTGCAAATTTTCAAATTATAAAATCTTTGAAAATTCAACAACTACATCTCACATGAATTTGGTTCCTATTGGTCCCAGAATATTCCTATCTGTACATTTCCTGTTTTTATTCAGGGCAAAGAGCAAGTTTCTGAATGCCTCAAACTATGTAGCAAATATAAGGAAAAGCAAAGACAGATCTCTTTTTTGATGTTTTGCACTGATCCATTCAAATTATCTAATGAAGATAATTCTTCATTATGTCTATATCTCTCAAGACTTTTGTTGTGGTGGTTGTTTTTTCACAGGTTTCTTTGCCTGGGCCTGAGTAAATCAGATGGAAAGAGGTAGTTCTATCAGCCTTTGATAAAATGTTTAGACTATCAGATAATCAATTCACACTTTATAAACTAAGCTAGTTACCATTTTCTGACTTCCCCTTCAAGACTGCCTTTGAAATATGTGTGTGGGTGGGGTGGAATAGTGAAGGCGAGGAAAAAGGGAGGGAATAAATCAAGCAAGAATAAATTGACTCTCCAAATTCTATGTTGTCCATAACTGCATGTTTAATAAGATATAAAACCAGAAAGTATTTAACTACTGTCCTTTATAACATCTTCCCGTAGTAAAATGCAGAAATAAAAAAAAAATTGATCTTTGATACTAAATAAAACTTATAAAATAAGCTAATTGTAAAGGTAGGTAGAACAAATTATAAGGAAAGCTAATAAACTCAGGTATCAGAGATTATTTTTGTTCATATGGGATAAAGGCAATAGATACACACCTCAAATCAGCCAAATTTTTATTCCTTGGAAGTCATGCCTTTCCTTCTTGCAAATGACTGACAAATGTCAAGAAAGAAAACTAAAGACTCAAACCTATTTAATGAAACACATTATTTCCATTCAGTACTAAGGTGGCCTTATGGCTATTAACAAACAGTTCTTATTTAATGATTAAATTGCACAGAATGCAACATTTTAGAAATTTTGTTTCTAAATCTTCTTAACCTTGTTTCTATGAGGTGAAACAGGGATATAGTCTACATATCTGGTAGAGAGATTGTTTTTTCTTTCAACACTTGCAATCAATAATCCTTTATAGGTTTAGTATCCAGTCCTAGTCTTCCAAGTTAAGAAGTACATTGAAGTGAAAAAGAGTAGAGTTATTGACTTTCTAGTATATTAAGGCTTCTCAGTCTACATATGGTACTATCATACTCTAGCAAATATTAGAATTTCATTTTGCATCTCATCTAGTTTTCTTTCCAGTCTACTGTTTTGTAGATCACTCAGTCCTTGATGTTTTCCAAGGACATTCATCAGAGAAGGAAGAATTAAGTATAGAATATTAAAGCCTTTTTGTTAGTGCTGTTCAGTTCTTTCAGTTGTACTGGACTCTTTGTGACCCCAATTAAGGGTTTTCTAGGCAAAGAAACTTAAGTAGTTTGTCATTTCTTTCTCTAGCTCATTTACAGATGAGGAAACTGAGGCAAACAAAGGTTAAGTGACAGGTCTAGGGTTACACACTAGTATTAAGTGTCTGAGGCTGGATTTGAACTCAGGTCTTCCTGACTTCAGACCAGGCACTCTAGATAAATTACATACTCAAACACATAAGGAGATATCTCTAAGATTCTTTAAAATAGCTGTAATAATGAATGAATGGAGATTTGGATTGCAATTTACAAAATAAAAAGACACTACTACCTCACCAAGCTGACACTTGAAGTTATCTAGTAGTTTGGAAAAAATATACTGAGGGGTAGGAATAGGAAAAAATAGGTCTTTTAAGGGGACTGAAACATAACTGTCAATCAGTTTCAGTGTCTAACCCATTAAATCTATTTGCAAAACTATCATCTGTCACACAAATTCAAATGGAGTTGAAACTGACCCAACCCTTTTCTCTTCTTTATTTCTCCTTTCCCCTTCTCTCTTTTGTATGCTAGTCAAGCCAAAGTTCTGGGAAGATCTAATCTCAATACCATCTTCTCTTCTAGATGCATATATATTCTCTCATTATCAAAAAGATTTGTTGTGGGATGGGGCGAGTATCCCAAAATGCATGCACGTAAAATGTAGACTTATCTAAATACATCATGGAATCAAAGACTAGTCTAAAAACACTCAGGAACTATTATGGTAATTGCCTCAATTTAATTATTCTTTAGCTACATTAAAGAATAATTAGAATTCTACTCAGAGGGACACTTCTTGCCCCTTCCTAAGAGGCAAACCAATCAACTCTTACTCCAGCAAAATCCTGTTCATATGTTTCTTCTTTCTTAATAAAACCAAAAGCTACATTAAGTGACTTCTTCCACTCCACAACTGCACAAAAAGTCAGCCACACCTGTCTAGAAAAATAAATACCCTACCAGAGAAGGAAAAGGTATACCTGTATTTGAAGTAAGCATTTGTATTTGAAGGCAACACTGTATTTGAAGTAAGCAAAAGTGGAGGATTCTTTGGAGAAAGACTCAAAAAAAAAAAAAAAGTGGACTTTGTAAGTTCTGGGAAATGACTGGAAGTAGTGGGCAACAGTTAGCAGTAGAGTAATGCCTTCCCTATTTGCTTTACCAAAATAGCCCATGCCCAGGCCTAGAAAAGGCCCCTACCACTTTCCTGAGATGCCAGAGAGGGCTCTGAAGAACCAAAGCACTTTAATGTCCAAGAACTAAGGGTCCTAACCTTGAGAAGTAGAGGTTAGCAAAAGAGACTTGGGGTGAGCCTGATCAGCAGGTCAAGTCCTCTCCCCATCAAAAAGTCTCAATTCAGGTAACAAAGCTGGAGAGAAAAGTAGACCAAAGACATTGACTAGTATAAAAAATTATTACAAATGTAAAGTTACCCCAAGAGAAGCTAGCAAAATTGTAAGCTGGCAAAGACTCAAAGAAAAAGGATATTCCACAAGGACTACATGAATACTTAGAAATAATGAAACAAGAATAGTTGGAACTGGATATCATAACTCTGTAGTGGAGTTTCCTGGCTTTTTCCTAAAGGATAGTAAAGTGAGTGCTGACAGAGCATGAGTGATAGCAGGTCAAAGAATTAGGACTTTCAAGGATAGAGTTAAGTTTACAAATGAACTGGTTGACCATAGGGTCAATATTTCAAAGGGAGAAAAATCAGCCCAGAGTAAGGGATGAAAGACTAGAAGACAGGAACTAGTGATCTCCCTGAGAACGAACAGAGAATTGAGAACACAAGGGGTCATATGTCAGAGGGGAAAATTTGGGAATGAAAGATCATGGGGGTGACAGAGTTGCTCATGATAGTGATGAAGAGATCTAACCCATGGTCATCCTTTTTGAAGACTAAGATATATTAAACATATGAGTGGGTTAAGTGAGCTAAGGAAAATGAATTGGAAACCCAGGATTTTCAAAGGACATCAACATGCATAGAGAATTCCCTAAGTCTGAGAATGGGGAAATGTTGGAATCTTTACAGAGTGTTAAGCCATTGGAGTTGATTTGATCTTAGAGATATTTGGGGCCAGAACTTGAAACAAGGTACTAGGTGGAACTGATAGAAACAATGCTTGTGTTCATACCTCTAGAGAGCTCATAAGTATCTAAGTACTCAATGGAGTTCACACGTTTGGAAGGATGCAGGACTTAGTAGGGCTTAGTCCAAATTCACACCTCCCTTTAGGGCCAGAGAGCACTCTGGGAGATAACCCAGAATCCCTCTCCCTCCAGAAGGCGGAGTTAACCTTTGGGAGATCACATATATAGGGAGCTTTTGAAGCTTGAGCTTAGTTCTTCTTGTGGGACTTTCTGGAGTTAGTTACTTGAGGAGTTACTAGAAACTCTGGGAGCTCGAGAGAGATTTACTTGGGAGTCAGAGAGAGCTCTTGGAACCCACAAGCCCTATCTTCGAGGCAAGAGATTCATTGCATCTTCTACCTTGGTGCTGGCTGGAGGCTGAAGAAAAGCAGAGGCAGAAGCCAAGGACAAAGCTGCAAGATCTCTTGGAGCCTGGCAGAGAGATAGGCCTCAACTAACCGGGATAATTTGTAAGGAGAAATAAACGTTTGCATTTTTACCAGCTGGCTGCATTTTGGAGTAATTATTCAATTGTAATTGAAACTAAGGCTGCCTCCAGAAAACCACCACAGGGAATAACATTCTATGTCACAGACAAAAATACTAGATTCTTTTAGAATTCATGCTTTGAATATCCAGAGACATGGCTAGTTTCGAATATGGTTATTATGTAGAAAAAGTAAATCAGAGAATAGAAAATTTCTTAAGTCATTAAATTAGGGGATCTTTTTTTTTGGTTGATTGAGAGGAAGTGCATTTTTTTTCTGACATGGAACTGTGATCAAGCTCATTAAATCGTTGCCAAGTTTTAATTCCTAATAAAAATAACTTCTTTTTTAAAAAGTGAACAGACAAAAAATGAAATAAAAACTCAAGGAGAGAAATGGAATAAGTAGCTTATTAAAAAAGGAAAATTGTATTCGAGAAATAGCCTCCTTGAAAACTAGAATAAAGCAAAAACAACAACAACAAAAAAACACACAACTTAATAATTTCATGAGATAGAGAAATCTTAAAGTCAAGAGACTGAAAAAAATTTAAGACAACTGATATAAAAAGGCCTGGTCTGGGTGTGGTAATCTCTACTACTGGGAGAAGGTTGAGGCTGGTAAATTTTCTTGATTTTGGATTGCAAGAGGGCTAACCCAAACAGGTATCTGAAATTGGACATCAATATGGGATGTCTCTCAGAGTGGGGGTCTACCAAGCTGTCTAAGGATGAATGAATCCACACAGGTCAGAAATGGAGGTCAAAATTCCAGAAATACCATACCCTAAATTTGTAAAAAGTCAATAACTGTATTTCAATGTGGTAAAATCCTACCTAATTTATATACTTAAAAACTATTCAAAGAAGTTTTAAAGCTTTTTATCAGACTGTGAAAGTAGTTTAAGATAGAAAAATGTTTAAACTTCTTAAAGAGGCTCATGGAGATATATCATAGATGAACCTAGATAGTCAGAATATGGCCTAAACCTGGGGAGGAAGTCAGGGGATGAAGACAAGCAAAGCAGACTGCCCAATCCAAAAGAGCCAAAGACTACCCTGGATTTGGCAAGATGTTTCAATTCAGGAAATAAAGCTAGAAAGATTAATAAACCAAAGATGACCCCAACCAACAAAAGTAAGAATTATTGCAAATCTAAAAAATTCTCTTAAGGAAGGAAAGTGTAATTGTTGAGGAAATTGAGGGGATCAGGACAGCAAATGGTTAATTGAATAAACCATACTGACTTCATTCTGGCTAACTCTGTTCCCTTTCTATTCATTTATGGGTCTAGTCCAGCTTCTATTTTGTGAGAAAATTTATTCAATTGTGGTAATTGGGTGAAAGGCTTACTGAACTTGAATGATGAGGAAACTGAACCATCTCTCCTTCTTGTTTAGAAACCCTTAACTAAGGACCTAGGATTATGCCAATTAAAAATCTGGTCAGATACAAAGGAATATCATCATAATTATACATTTCAAGAAACTCATATGTCTTATCTGAAAACTGGCCCCATGCTGATCATTTATTGTTTCCATGTTCCTTTGATTGTTTACAGACACTTGGAGTGGGATGCTTTTTTTTTTTTTTTCCTGAATGCAGGGAATTGCACCTGTTCATTTTCCCCCTCCTAACTTGCAAAGTCCCTAATCTTTCATCCACTTAGAAATCAGATTGACTAATATTGTACTATTTTCTTTTAATTAACTGATTTTATTTGTTTAAGGTATAGTAAGCTGTCTTCTTCTGATTTTGAAGTGCAGGCCTAAACTGAGGAAGGGACATAATGCTGATTTTAGGCAACTGGCATACACTAAATAAGCTGATGTGCTAGGAAGATCAATCCTGTGTTTCCTCAGTCATTTCATCTCACACCCACTACCACCACAGTTTGTAAGAACTGCAAGCAGAAATTCAAAGGAAAAAATGGATTTACTAGAAGGATTGCATGAATGCCTAGTAAGAACAAATAGACTAAATGAAAGATACTGAGCTGTTAGAAATGTAAAATGAAGGCAGAGAGAATATACCAGAGAAGTTCCTTTATAAAGGAACTTCCAAGTAGAAAAGTCTTAGAAATCTTGGAGCTAAAAGTCACAACTCCCATGTCAACCTGTCAAAAGAAAAAAAATTCAACTTGTAAATACTACATAGTAGGCCAAGTACTAAGGAAGCACAATCAGATTTTCACCTGGTACCTTCTACTATATAAAGAGAAACTTTGAACACAATATTTCAAAAGGCAAAAGATATAAATAATAATAATATATTATAATAATAATTCAACCTGCAAAGGGAACTATCTTGTATCTCCTAAATTCTGTTTTGTTTTCACTATGACCTCCAATTCCTCTAACACTCAAATTCTTTCTCAAGTTATCGCCCTTGCACTAAATATACTCTTTTCCTTTTTCCATCATGACCTACTGGTGAACTAGTTCACTCTTATTCTGCCCTCTTCTCTCAAGTCTCTTAACAAAGATTTTGCCCTGCCCAAGTTTCAGCTTTAGATCACTCTCACCATTCACTCTTTTCTTCTACTTACATGCTAATGAATCAAGCCAGAGAAAACCATGAAATTGTGTTGATTGGGTTCCCTACAAATGTTACATAATCATTACTTGCTCTGTAAAAAGGCTATCCTTTTAAATTCTATACCTCCCATTCATCACAGCATCTTTTCCAAACTTCACTGAAAAAACTTGAGTCAAATCACTAAAAGCTCCACCCCAATCATTTTAATAATATATAGAGAGAGCTTACTACATGCCATGTACTGTTCTAAATGCTTTACTATTACTCTGTCATTTGATCCTCACAACCACCTTAGGAGGAAGGTGCTAGCTATTATTCCCACTTTATGGATAAGGAAATTGAGGCAAACAGAGGTTAACTGACTTTCTCAGAGTCACACAGCTAATAAGCTCCTGGGGTCAGATATGAACTAGGGTTTTTCTTACTTCTTAAGTGGTACTCCAGTTACTGCACCACCTCAATGTTCCTATCACTCTTCCTCTATTAATTTCTAATCCTCACATTAACAGGTAGCTCTTTCTTTTTGTTAAGATCAACCCCAATGCATGCACAAGTTATCCCAATTCATCTCTTCTTCTCTACTGCCACTTCTAGCATCTTCATTTACTTTCTGTCTATTGTCTGATATTTCCTATTGTCTAAAAACAAGTCCATATTTTCCTCATCCTCAAAAAATTTTCCAAACTGATCAATCACCTCTAATTATTCGAAATTTCTTCTTTCTTTTGCGGCTAAACCCTCTGAAATGGGCATCTACAATTGTTTTTATTACTTCCTTTTTTCTTACTCTTCAATATGACTTCCGACCTAATCATTCAGATAAAATTATTCTCTCTGAAGTTATTAATCTCTTTAATACCCAAATCCAATGTCCTTTTCTCAATTCTCATTCCCATTAATCTATTGGAGCTTTTGATATTGTTAAATCATCCTCTTCTCTATACATTTTCAATTCAACTATTCCGTTCTGGTTCTCCTTTCTGATTACTACTTTTTAGTCACTTTTGTCAAATCTTCTATCTGATTATGTCCACTAACCACAGGTGTTTTCCAAGGCTCTGTCTTAGGCCCTCTTCTCTTCATTCTATAATATTTTACTCATTAATTCTCAAGGATTCAATTAATTATTTTCATGTGGATGATTCCCAGATCTATTTATCCAACCCCAACTTTTTCCTCCCTGATCTCCAGTATAACATCTATTGGATTTCTGGAACTAGATGCTTTGGAGACATCTTAAATGTGGTATGTCCAAAACTGAAGTTATCTCTTCCTTCCCCCAACTTTCCTGACTTCTTATAATTTCTCTATTATTATAGTGGCAGAGGGGGAGAAGAGAGGGAACCATCATTCTTCACATTATCCAAGCTTGATTTCTCACTCATCTCATCCTGCTCATATCTACATAGCTGCCAAGTCCTTAACTTTTATCATTTCTATTCCCCTCCTCCCCCTACCCTCTGTCACCACTTTTATGCAAGCCTCATTGATTTTTTTAAAAATGTAGGTCTGACCATATCATGTCCCTATCAGACCTCTAGTATTCAATAAACTGTAATTCTGGGATCATTCTGTATGATTTTTAAAATCCTTTATAATCTGGTGACACACTGGACTTCTTGCTGTTTCTCAAACACAATATTTTAATCTTTGGCTCTGTACATTTATTTTCATTAGCTGGAACTCTCTCCCTTTTCAAATTTCAATTCAATTCCCACCTTCTGCAAGAAATCTTTCCCTGGTTTTCTTAATCTCAGTATCTTCCTTCCACAATCATTTCCAATTTGTCCTGCATTTATCTTGTTTCTACATATTTGTTTGTATTTCCCTTCCATGTTAGGCTGAGAACTCCTTGAGAGCAGAATAGATTTTTTTCTTCTTGTTTTGCCCTTATATTTTCAGTACTCAGCACTGTACTTGTCAATAGTTAGTACTTAATAAATATTTGCTGATTTGAACTCATTGCAAAGCTGGGTATAATCTAGGGTATAATCTACTGAGGGAAAAATATAACTTTATTAAAGGACTTTCAAAAATATCTCTGATAAAAAGACCAGAATTGACTAAGAGCTCCAAAATATGAAAACAGGAGTCCAGAGAAACTTAGAAAAGTAAATTTATTTGAGCAACTTAAAGTTGTATGATGTAACATCCTAATGGGAGAGAAGAAACAAGTTTTCCTTTAGAACCTAAGAGAGTTAATAGAGAAAAAGAGGGGCCTCTGTTCTGAAAAATTAGAGAGGTAAAAGAGAAGGAAGAATAAAAAAATGCATTAGTTAGTGTAGAAAGGAAAAAGAGGTTATTTCTGAGGTGTATGAGAAGAAACATTTTCAAAATCATAAAAGGGGTGTGGGAAAAGATTAATTTCACTTCTGATAGGGGAGAATTGAGTGTTGTATAGAAAAACATCAAACTCAATAGGAAAACAGGTGGAAAGAAAGGTGGGTAGGCAGTGAGATAAAGAGGAAATACAATATTAGAGTAAAGTTGCAAAAGAACAAACTTCTTCAAAGAGGGAAAAAAAGGGGGAAGAGAAGGGAATCAAATCAAATCTAATAGAGTGCCTTACATAATCTCTGAGACAAGTGGATACTGGCTAAACAAATTGTTGCATATGCATATAATAGTGTTTTAATGTGCCATAAGAAATAATCAAAGAGGATTTCATTTTAGGTAGTCTATACAGAATGAAGAATGAAGCCAAATAATAATAACAATTTATATAAGGGCAGCAATATTGTAAAACAAACAAAAAACCAACCAAAATCAAAAAGCCAACACTACTTTTAAAGAACTGATTATGAGTAATACCACCTTATAACAGATGTGATATTCTGGATTTGACTTGTATGTGGAATAACTTTTGACCACATGACACATTAAGGCCAAAAGTAATTTAGTATTTGATAAATCCCCAAACTCCAGTTTCTGGAATAAGAACTCACTATTTGACAAAAATCATTGGGAAAATTGGAAAATGTCAGAAACCCAACATAGACCTATATATCATAGCCATACTAAAATAAAGTCCAAATGGATACATGTCTTGGACATAAAGGATGATACCATAAACAAATTAGGAAAACAAGGGCTAGTTTACCTATCAGATCTTTGGAGAAGGGAGGAATTTATGACCAAAGAACTAGAGAACATTATGAAAGGCAAAATGGACAACTCATTGCATTAAATTAAAAAGTTTTTGCACAAGCAAAATCAACAGAAACAAGATTAAAATAGAAGTACAAAGCTGGGAAAAAATCTTATAGCCAGTGTTTCTGATAAAGGTCTCATTTCTGAAATAATTAAAGTCATCTATAGTTATATGAAAAAATACTCTAAATCATTATTAGAGAAATGCAAATTAAAACAATTCTGAGGTATTACCTCACACCTCTCAGATTGGCTAAGGTGACAAGATAATGATAAATGTTAAAGGGGATGTGGTTGAAAATTAAGACACTAATGCACTGTTGGTGGAATTGTGAAATGATCCAACCATTCTGGAGAATAATCTGGAACTATGTCAAAGGGCTATAAAACTGTGCATCCCTTTGGCCCAGCAGTGCCATTACTGGGTCTGTATCCCAAGGAAATCATAAAGGAGGGAAAAGGACCCACATGTACGAAAATGTTTGGAGCAGATCTTTTTGTGGTAGCAAAGAACTGGAAAAGGAATGGATTCCTAATTGGGGAATAGCTGAGCAAGCTGTGTTATGTGAAGGTAATGGAATATTTTTGTTCTATTAAGGCCTGGAAAGATTTACATAAACTGATGCTGAGTGAAATGAGCAGAACCAGGAATACATAGTACACAATAACAGCAAGAATGTGTGATGATCAACAATGAAAGGTTTGGTTCTCAATGGTTCACTAATCCAAAGCAATTCCAGTACACTTCGGACAGAAAATGCCATCTGCATCCAGAAAAAGAACTAAAGACACTGAATATAAATCCAACACATGCTATGTTCATTTCTTCTGTTTTTTAATCTCTCCCATGGTTTTTCTCTTTTTCTCTAATTTTTCTCTCCATGATTCATAAAGCAATATACATTAAAAATAAATATTTTTTTAAAAGGCACAGAAGAAAATTGAAATTCGGAAGGAAGCACAAATAAACCAGGCAGTTTTAAAAGTCAAGTGCAGAATATATTAAATGCTTTTTAAAGAAAAGCAATTAACATGAAACGGAGATTTCACAATGCCATATAGAATTCACTTTTTGTGTTTTGTCATATGTACACATACAATCTCTTTCAGGTATTTAAATGTTTAGAATTTTAGAAACCCAACAAATTATTTAATAAAAATTTTTTTACCAACCAGGTGTGCACTCATGCTGGAAAAAGGTAGTTATAATAAAAAGGTTTAAAATGTAGACAAGTGGTATTTGTTGCTCAGCAGAAGTATCCACAAATAAAAAAAATATTGAACTCTCTGGATTCCCTAGGTGCCATAATTCTAACCAAGTCAAATCTCTTGTGTTTCAGTTAGAATTGTACTAATTTCCTAGTGGGCTGTTTCTGTTTTCACTGCCTTTAGCCCATTGATGCCAGTTTAGTTTTCTTCATCTTTGCTCTGTATTTGCATGAGTACGGATAATAATTTATCAAACTTGTTTTGGACTGGTTGCTCCAACCTCAAAGATTCAAGATATTCAAAAAATAACAAATTTTTTATGATCTAGAACTAACAGGTCCCATTTATCTACCCTAGTTCCTAGAATAACCTGAGTTACTATGGATAGCAACCAATCCTTTCCCCAAGAAAGGTCTAGGTTAAACCTGATCCAGAGTTCTGTTGTGAGATGGTTAGTTTTGGCAAAGCAGAATGAAAATATTTGGGCTTAATGTGGTAGAATACACACACACACATACACAAAATATTAGATTAAAATGAAAAATTCTACTATACCTGAATGGTGGGGCTAGGGGAAGAGATATTAACGCTGCTTTTGGATTTTCTAAAGAACAAGGGCTTAGGTAAGGTTGTATTTTCAAATTTCACAAAGTCATTTTCAGTCTTTAGCTTCTTTTTCTTCAGTGGACTAAAAGCTGCACTGCTTCCCTATGAGGAAAAGGAAAAACAAACAAACAAACAAAAAACCATGATCTTAACAAAGCAGTTCAATCAAATCTATGTACTCATCAAGTAGAAAAAGACAAATCAGGATCGCAGTACAGATATCTAGAGGAAGAGCCCCAAGAGCAAGGATACTGATAATTAGAACTCAACAGTTCTAGCAGAGTTTTACTTATCTCCCTTTTATGGCTTTTTAAAAATGGCAATAAAGGATTCATTGCTTTATTAGAACTCAAATTTCCATATGCAAAAAATGCATACTCATATGGCAATATATTCACCACTAGAACTGAGGTCATATTGATAGGTCAAGAAGTATCAAGATATTATTGATGAGGAATTTCTTTAAGCAGTTCTCACTGAGCTGCTCCTGCAGATCTAAGTTGAAAGGGAACAGGGGCTACTACTCTTTAAATACAGCCCAATACCTACTGGGAGACATGTGAGAAAAATGTGGCCATATTTTCAATTACAAACATATACTTCCTGGAAAGGAAAAAAAAGCTTCCCTAGACCCTGGCAACCCTTTAATCTGTAATGACCAAGTTTCCTGAAAATAAGGTTTGTGTTTCCTTAAACTCTTTATGGTCTAGTTTAGGCTCTTCTCATAATTCTATTAAAATGACTCTAACCCAAGGGTTAATGATCTTTCCTCAGCTACTCTTTATATCTGACCTGTAATACTAGACACATTATTACCTACTTCTCTGCTTTTTAAAACCTGCCTCTTTTTTGCTTTTTCAGCACTAAAAGACTAGTTTTCCTACTTCTTTCTTGGTTTTTTAACATTGACTGGTAAGAGGGAGAAGGGAGAAAAAGAAATGGTGATGATACTAAGAGTAACTAAGCCAAAGGGAAGGAGAAAAGGAGGTGAGGGAGGGCAGAAAAGGTAAAAGGATGGACCAGTTTAGCCTGGGTTCAAATCTTGCCTCTAACCCTTAAGAATTAAATGATACTGAACGTATTACATAATCACTAGGTGACTCAGACTTGGTGCATGAAGAAACTTACAGGTTGTATTGTTTTTGTTTCTTTTAGACTTAGGATTCCATCAATCAACAAGTAAAAGTATCTAGTATGTTTTAGGTACTGTGCTAGGTGTGGGGATACAAATACAGGGTATCCCATTACTGGTTGGTCAGAGAGGAGAGGGAAAAAAGGTTGGGGAAGGGAAGAATAAAGCAAAGCCACTAATGGAAGACGGAGTGGTTTTTGTGAGAAACAGAGGCCAGTTTGTCTGGCTTACAGGAGGGGGAAGCAAGATCAGTAGGCAATGAATCTGAAGAATTTGGGATCAGGTTGTGAAGGGGTTTAAAAGAAGAACAGATGAATTGATTTTTTATCTTGGAGGCACAACAGGAAATCATTGGACCTTATAGAAAGTGTGTCACTTCTATACTTAAAGATTGCAAAGCTAGTGTTTGACACACTATGCAAAACTAACTCTGCATACATATATTTCGATGACTTATGATTTCATTGCTGAGGGTATTCTCTCCAAGGAGGTAGTTCTAAGTTTTCTGACTTGGTAGATCTTTGTGACTGAAAATTTTATCACTCTGTGTAGAAGCTAGAGTAAGAGGGTGACAAATGAGCCATCCTTGGAATTCTACTCTGAGAGTTTCATATCAATTCAATCAAAATTTGTTAAAGGCATGGTAGTGTGCCAGATATTGGGGATAACAAAAATAGATGCCATAGAGATGGTAATCTCAAGTAGTTTACATTCTAATAGTGGACTACAAAAAATTTATGATGTAAACAGAAAATTATAAGCTTATGGCTACATTTTATTTATTGACCATAAAATAACCCAATGCCTGTCAATGACAATGCAGTCATTTCAGTGAACCATAGTAGCCAACTCATGACATTTTGCATGTAACTGGGTTTCAATCTGATGCTAAACCACATCTTTCATATCTTTCATATCACAATACAATTTTAAAAAGCACAACTTTGGAAGTGTGATAAAAATATGTTGACATATTCTTAAGTACAGATAAATGTGTAAAAATGCCAAGTGAATGACACAAATAATGAGTTATTTAAAACAAGGCAATATTTAAAGAACAAGACTATAGCCTTGTTTTTAATTTATATCTGATATCTGTATATAGAGTGCCAGGACCATAAAAAAAAATGACAATAAAACCATCCACCCATCAACATATTAAGTTTTTTCCTCCAAGTGCAGAAAAGACTCACGATTGGTTGAGTTAATGACAAAAAAAATAAATAAATAAAAACAGCTTTTAATTTAACTATACATTTGTATCATTTTGTAGTCCACGGAGCTATTATTACATATGGTTATTATTATTGACACTGAAATGTAAAGTGTGAGCTTGTTTCATTACTTCTTCAACCTAGAGGCCCACAGCAAACAATCACAACAAATCCTCCAAGAGAAAACAAGGAAGGCATTCTGGGGACTCTTGCAGAAACCAATTCTGCCCCCAAGAATCTGCTTTTCTTACCGTAGACTGGATTTTCTTCAGCTCAGCCTCCAGGGCTCCATTAGTTTCCACCAAGTTTAATACCTCCTTGATTTTCTTCCTCTTTTTCAGAAAGGCAACCTTCTGGTTAGGCAAGCCAACCGGTTCAAGGCTATCCAGCTTTCCCTTTTTTTTCTTTAGCTTGACACTCTGAGTCAGGAGGGCTGTGCAATCCCCTTCTGCAGCTGAACTATCGAGTAAGCTTTCCTTCTCTGGCCGAATTGCCACCAATGGGGATAAGCCATTACTACTGACTGTAAGAGCCCCAAGTTTCCGTTTCTTTTTCACAATTTTGACCCCACCTGCTGGGGGACTGCTATTGACGGGCTCCTGGGAAGCACTGCTACCTGGGCCATTTTGAACAGCTGTCTCAGCAGGTGGCATTCCCATCTCTGCCACTTCCTCAAGGACCTTTAAGCTTTTCTTTCTTGGCCGTTTCCTTTTGTTTTGTGCATTGGCAGTTGGGGGATGCTCCACCCCACTTTCCTCAGCTACACCAAAAGGTGCATCTGTTTCATTCTCGGGGGTACCTTTTTTGGGGTCTTTTTTCTTACATGGCTCAGGTTCACTGTTCCCATTTGGTTCAGGAGGAATGAAAGCATCACCTGAGCCTGAATTTTCAGGATGGGAATTATTTTTTTTTTTCTTTCTTCGTTTTCTCTTCTGAAGGTTGCATTCACTTTCTTCTTCAGCTGCACTGAATTTCTTTGGCTTGCATTGCCCTGCAATCAAATCAAAACCAGTACAGAAGAATCTCAATAGATAGACGAGACCTCAGATAGCACAGATTCAAAGGGAGACACAGAGATCTTATTATCAAGGAAGGGGTTTTTTACCCTCTCTCTTAATACTACACTGTAATTCTGCTGCGTGGTTGGTATTTATCTTGTGAAAGAAACCAGAGAAATGTCTGTATTGGTATTCATATCACAAATGAAAACTGGGAATGCCTTCTTTAGTCTGCCTCAGGAATAGCTGATGATTATCTTTCTTCTGAAAACTGTAATAAAAATGCAACTATTTTCATAAATTGGTTTTCTTGGGGTGATTTTAAACCCAGAATAATTTTCTTAAACTGATAAAAAATGGTATAAACTATTAAAATAATATAACCTACCCAGGACAATTCTTTTTCTTTTTTCTGGAGATGAATATATAAAAAGTACTAGTAGCTTCCACCAACAACTGTAGTAAAACTTTTGAAATAATTTCCCCTTTTTTCCCCTGGTCTCTTGTAACTGAAAAATTTTACCTTCTCTAGGATAAGTAACAATAAATCAAACAGAAATGGGCATGATTGAGTCTGAGTGTGGTGCAGTGAAAAAGGCTCCAGATTTAGGATGAAAACTCAAGCTTAAATCTCTGCAAATCACCTCATCTCTCTGAGTACTGGGGTTTCTTATCTGTAGAGTGAGGTTAGAGATGATTTCTCATTTATCTTCCAACTCTAAAATCCTGGGATCACTTTTCTACTTTCTGCATTTCACTTTTGTTTTTAGGCTTTGCAGCTTACCTTTTTCTTTCTCTAATTTGGGTTTCTCTGTAAGTTTATTTCTTTTTTTCTTACGCCTTCCCCGACTAAGGGTGTGGTCATCTTCATCTGTAGAAATGTCTTCAGGGAAACTGATTTGAGGGAAAATGCCTGCCAGATGTAAAGTCATATACATCAATGTTGCTATTTCCCTAAGCACAGAAAGCTATAAAAGTCATTAATTCATGCTTCTCAGACATTCCATTCCACCATCCTACTTTTCTCTTGAGAGTCAGCATTTCCCTCATTTAAAAAGCAACATATCAAGAAAAAAAAAAAAAAAAATTCATGGACTTGTGAACTAATGAAGATTAAGAGTCTTAGGAAAACTTTATTCCTTGAGTATACAACCATACAACTCAGTCCTAAAATCTAGAGCAATTATGCTTGAGGCTGAACAGATAACATTAGTCTTTGTACATGTCAAATCATTTTCCAGAATCGGTATAATTTTTGTACTAGCACATACAACATATATTTTGGCTTTAGTGATGCAGTTGCTTTATTCCTCAAGTTTATGAGATCATAAGCTTCCCCTCCCCCCTTTTTCATCTACCCTTTCCCATGGAATAATGAATAATTAACAAATCTCTTGAAGAAATTTTGAAAAATAATATCTTTCTTCTAAAGACAGGACCAAACTTTAACAATCCTAAATGAAAAAAAAAATTGACTTTGTCTTTAATTAGATCCAAAAAAAGCAGACTAAATATTTTATGGTATTTTTAAAAAATCAGGTCTCTCTTTTTGAAATATGTAAACTGGTTCCTGAGGTAGTAAAATGATAGACATTATTATGGTATAAAGCTTATGAAAAGTTATTAGAACATGTTTTAATAAGCACATAACAAAAAGTAATAATTCAGTTTTTTTTTTAAAAAAACTGATGGCTTGAAGAAGAATATTATGCATGTTTAGTTCAATTCTCACCTTCAGATAAATCCTGAAATCTGGAAGAAGAGAAAAAAAATTTAAGATGAGTCCAATATCATGTGAAAAAAAAAAAGACTACATTTTTATTTTCACAACTGCCACTTTCTATTTTCCCTTAAATTTTTTTTTTTTAAAAGCAGTGGGAGGGTTTGAAAGGACATGGGAAGAACAATTAAAAAAAAAAACCAACTTTCTTTGGCACCAATCTTCTCATCTTTATGATAAAAGAGTATACAATAGCAGTGTTCTAAAGACTTGCTGAAACAAAGACCTAGTCAAAAAGTAAATCTACTAAAGGATTCCTGATTTTTTTTTTTCATCTGATGATCATAAACAGCATAACCAGGAACACTTTATTTCAGAACAATAATCATACTGCTAAATCAAGTAAAATTCACAGCACACAAAAGAACTGACTAAAAATTCTGCACTGTTAAAATTAAGTCAGGGGGTCTTGGAAGTGAGGAAATATCAATAACAAGTTTTTCAATTACAATTAAAGAGGACTTACTTTTTGACTAGTTTAGAGAGACGTCTCCTGTTGAAGGGTGGTGTGTTTTTTCTGCTGGTCACTTCTAGGAGTCGGTCAGCAACAGCTTTATAGTCAAACTATTTAAAAGGAAAATTAAACATAAAAATAAAAAAACCCGGTATCTTATCTTAAATTTAAAGTTGGGAAGTGTAGAGGGGTTACAGACAGTGGGGAAACTCTGGGTGAGGTATAAGACCCTTCAGCCCGGGAACCTGCTAACAACGTCTGGTTCAGCTCCCCCTTAAGGATCTCGGCCTTCCTGAGAAGTCAATGAGCAGTGACAACCTGTGTTGTGTTTGAAGCAGAGTGATAGCAGGTGGAAGAGTGATACCAGGTGGAAAACTACACAGCAAGTTGTTTATGTGGTCCCACATGTGCAGCATATACTGGGTGCATGTCCAGTGTTTTTGTTATATAAGGATATGAGGGTATAAAAAGGGGAAAAACTCCATTTTTCTACCATCTGCCAAGAGTTCCACCTCATCATTTCTCCACTAAGACAGTATATTTTAATCACCCTGGTATGGGGGCTCTAGAAAGCAATGGTACGTTTTGTTACCCGAAGTTGGGAGCTTTAGATGGCAGGACACAACAGGGAAGGTCTTTAGATGAATAAAAATATGAATGAAAACTCACAAGTTTTAGAATCCATTCTCAGTCCCCCCCCTTTTAACAGCTATATGATCATAGTTATTTAATTTCTCTGAACCTCAATTTCCTCACATAATTCAATCAACATTTATTAAGCATACAAAGAACGGGAAAACAAAGAAAATAGTTCCTGCTCATGAATTTCTAAAGGGATTAATATGAATGTAGGTAAATTAATACGATTGTAAAATATGGAAGTTGGATTAGTTAATATCTAGAATTACTTTCAGATCAAACACTCTGCTCTTCTGAAATTTAATACATGTCTTGCTTAATTTGAAATAGCAAACTTTTAAAAAGGAACTGGCAGGACTTGCTTTTTCTTTTTCCAAATGCAATCTATAAACATAGGATTTTAATTTAGGAATATTTGAAAGTTGATTATAATGGTTTAATTAAGCTATTAAAACTTCTGAAACATTATTTAATAACATTTAATAGAACATAATAATTAATCAATTCATTCAATTTTTTTTTCCAATTGCATGGCATCATTAAATATAGTCTTTTCACAAAGTTAATGTCAAACTTCGGATGTAAAATACCATCCACAATCAGAGAGAGAACTATGGAGACTGAATGTGGATTGAAGTATAATATTTTCACTTTTTTGTTATTCTTTTTTTCTTTCTCCCTTTTGATCTGGTTTTTCTTGCGCAACATGATAAATATGGAAATATGTTTAAAGAAAATTTAACAGATTTAAATGTGTATCAGATTGCTTACTGTCTTGGGGAGGAGGAGAGGGAAAGGAAGGAGATTGGTTGAAAACTATTTCTATATGTATTTGGAAAAATAGAATTCTATAAAAATTAAATTAATGTCATAAGGAAATTAAAAAAGGAAAACAGACTTCTGGGTCAAAGATGATTGCCTGGAAATTGGGCATAAACCAGTATTTTAAACCATGCACAAAGATAAGGTAAAAATGGATTCATGATCTAGAAATAAATGGAGATATCACAAGGAAATTAGAAAAACATGAAACATATTAACTATCTGACTCATGGATAGAAGAACAATTTATGAATAAACAAAAGGCAGAGAGCATTGTGATATGTGAAAATGGATAATTTCAATTATATTGAATAAAAAAGTTCCTGTACAAATAAAACCAACGTAGCTAAGATTAGAAGGAAAGCAGAAAATTGGGGGGGGGGGGGGGGGCTTCCTGTTCTCCCGGAAGTTTCTCAGATAAAGATCTGATTTCTCAAATAAAGAACTTTCTCCAAATTATACGAATACAAGTCATCACAAGAATATAAATAGGCAGTTTTCCATTGAAGAAATCAAAACTAGTCATATGAAAAATGCTATAAAAATGAGAGAAATGCTAATTAAAACAACTATGAGATATTATTATGCACCTGTCAGATTGGTTAAAATGATATATGCCCTTGAATTGGAGAATGGCTAACTAAACAAGTTGTGATATGATTATGATGGAATACTACTACACTATAAGAAATGACTGGCTGATTATTTTAAAAAAACATGGAAAAAACTTGGACCTATGAAAGAAAATGCTATTCACCTCCAGAGAAAAAACTCATAAAGAAAAGCATATATAGTATGGTTTTACAAATACGCATATATGTGTATTATGTATAAAAATATATGTATGTATATTTCTGTTTAATTGTAGCCTTCTACAGGATGGGGGAAGGGTAGGAGGGACAAAAGGGAAGAAAAAAAAGTTCACAACAGTTGTGATAAGTTCCACAACTAGGAAAAAAAAAGCCCAACAGCAAAAAGTTTACAGCACACTAGGCAAACTAAAGTAGTAGTCTCTAATGGGAACAGAGATGGACTTCAAAAGCCTCTCAATTCCCTCTACAGTTAGAAATCTCTAGCAGGAATCAGGGATGCTACGAGAACAGCAGTGAACAGCAGAGCAAGTGGGTAATGTTCAGACTTAACAGTATAGTAGAGCCTAAAGATCCTGAAGTCCCTAATACTCTGTCCTGTCCTGAGGTGTCTGAGAATAGTGGTTTTTATCCTGGGGTCCATGAAATTCTTTTTCAAAAACGTTTTGATAATTGATAATCTGTTTTTGTTGCAAAATCTGTGTATTTTATGCTAGGCATTTAAAACAATTATTCTGAGAAAGAGTTCACAGGCTTTACAAGACTGCCAAATGGATCTGATAGCATTTACATTTCATTTTAAACTACAGACATCTTTATAAATAGTACTCTTTTATTCTTAAAACCCACCTAGAAGGTATACATTATTATTATTATTATTATTATCCTCATGTTAGAGAAGGTAGACAGAGAATACAGTTAAACAGCCTGTGGTTACACAGCTATTAAGTGTCTGAAATTGGATGTGAACTTGGATCTTGTTAATTCCAGGTCAAGTACTCCATTTATAATATCATTTAGCTGCCTCATGACACAAGAGGTTAAGAACACTTAACAATTGTTGTTCAGTGGTTCAGTAATGTCCAACTCTTTACAATCTCATTTGGGGTTTTCTTGGCAACTAAGGCAAATAGGGTTAAGTGACTAGTAAAGGGTTAAAGAACTAGGAAATATCTGAGATCAGATTTGAATTCAGGAAGATGAGTCTTCCAGACTCCAGGCCTGATATCCCTATGCCACCTAGCTGCTCTAACTCTAAGAAAGCTTTAAGTTTTAGCAGGCTGAACCTCAGAGTGTCAGAGGTCAAGGATCTTACTGGAGCCTCACAATAATCCTGGGGGCTAATACATACAGACTGTTATCCCCATTTTAGAGATAGGGAAACAAATAGGACTTAAGTGACTTGCTGGGGTATCAAAACTATTAAGTGTTTAAAGGACAGATTTGAATTCACGTCTTCCTAAGGTCTAGTAGTGCTCTATTTACTGTACCACCTGGTTGCCTTAGACCAAGAAGGGTTGACCATCTGACGTAAAAAATAGAAGGGGGAGCTTGAACTTGGCAAGTTCTAATTCAGAAAATACATCTAGAAAGATGCATAAACCAAAGACTTCAACCCAGAAAAATGAAGATTATTGCAAATGAGAGAATAATTCTGCAACTACAAGATGAAATTCAAAGAAAAAGTGGATTTTCCACAACGACTATATGAAGGCTTAGAAGAAATGAAGGAAGAGATTAAAAAATAAAAATAATTCTGCAGGATAGAACTGGAAGAAAAATAAATAAGTTATAAAAGTAAATGTGTGACTCTTACCCAAGAAACGTACTCTGAAAAGCAGAATAAACCAAACAAAAATCAATGACTACATGGAACATTAAGAAATGTTAGGAAACCCCTCCCCACCCCTATTAAAAAAGAATTAAAATAAAAGATATCTGATTATCAACAAAAATGACCTGGAAAATAGGTAGAAGAGAAAAAAAAAATCAAGAATCATCTGATTACTTCAAAGTCATGACCTAAAAGGGACCTGTCTATTTTATTCAAAAAATAAAATAAAAATTAAAAAAATAATAAAAATAATAATAATATAGGTAACTCAAAAGGTGCCCATATATCTGTTAGAATTAAAAGGCAAAGTGAAGACAGAGACAATATATCAATGAATTTCTTTGTAAAAGGTATTTTAAAATAAAATCCCTGAAATACTGGTGCTAAAACTCAGAATTCCCATGTTAATATGTCAAAGGAAAAATACAAGTATCTATCAAAAAACAGATCAAGTAATAAGGAACCAAAGTCAAGACCACATAAGATGTGGCTGCTTCTACCAAAAGATGAGAGAATTGTGAATATAATAAGATATAAGCTTACAATCAAAAATTTCATTTACAAAGGAACTCTACCTCATCACCTTAGCTACACAGAGGAGTTCAATCCTTCATCTTGCCATGACCCACATCATCATGTTCATGAATTCTGAAATTATTTTGTTTGTTCCTAATATTGAGACTTAAGAATTTTGATTAATACCAACCATATATCTTGAAAGATGATGAACTCAAAGTGCAGAGGTTGATATTTCTGTACATGGCTATGTATGAACATTTTGTGTGTGTGTGTGTGTGTGTGTGAGACTGTGTTAAGAGATTTATTTCCTTCTTTGTTTTTAATGGAGAAGTGGTTTAGGGTCTATTATAACTAGAATTTACAAAGTATTTTAAAGTTTTGAAAGGACTTTTAAAAATATTCTCATCTGATCCTCACAAAAATTGAGGTAGGTGCTGTTATTACCCTCATTTTAGAGATGAAGAAACTAAAGTCCAAAAAAGTTAAGTGAGTCATTTAGGGTCACACAAAACTAATAATGCATTTGAACTTGAGTCTTCCCTAGTTTTCTATCCACTGAGCAACTAGCTGCTAACATATTGGTTAGTCAATGATACCAAAAGGAAAAAAAATCCATTGAAATATATTTTCTAAAATGCAAAGAATTGAATAGGTTTCAAAGGGAGCACAGACAAGCAGGGTTGTTTTGAAAATAATGTCAATAATTTGTTATTTACTTTTAAAACAGGATTATATATTTTTAAAGCTCTCATTTTGCTATTAAAATTAAAAAAATTGAAATTAAAAAATTTAAAAGACGGAGCACAGTATCCCACTTCATTAAGCTCATTGTTTAATTGGACTTGGCTCTGAATTAAATCAAATAAGCTTATTAAGAATAAATCTAATAGAGTGTTGGCCCTGAAGTCAAGAGGACCTGAGTTCAAATCTGGCCTCAAACACTTAATACTGCCTCACTGTGTGACCCTGGGCAAATCACTTAACCCAATTGCCTCAGCAAAAGGGGGAAAAAAAAAAAAAAAAAAAAAAAAAAAAAAAAAAAAAAAAAAAAGAGTAAATTTATGTGCTATGTAAAGTGAAAAAAGCCACTAACCTGGAGAAGCAGACCCGCATCTTCGGAGGTCCCATTGTCATCCTTTTCCTCTTCAACATTCCATCCATCTTTTTTTGTTGAATATTTGTCTACCTCTGGCAAAATAAATCCAAAGATATTTTACAAAAGGCTTGAAATATTAAGAACCTAAGAATCATCATTTGTAGGGGGACTTAATTCAAGCAGAAAATCAATAGCTTTTAATGATTATACTTTCCCAAAGATTAAAATTGTTCAGCCACTAGGGTTAAAGGACAAGTAAGAAATATCATATACATTTCTTTCTCTTTATTCAGACTTTCTACATAAGCAGATGAAAATATACTATCACAAATTCCCTCTTCTAAAAATATTTCTATACTGCACATAGGTCAAAGAAGAAAGAAAACAAACATTTGTTAAATGCTACATTATAGGTACTGTATCTAATCACTGAGGATACAAATACAAGCTAAAAGATAATCTCTATACCCCCTCCTCCTTTCCCGGCCCAAGCTTACATTTTAATAGCAGAAAATAACCTATGAAATGGAGGCAAAAAGTGGGGGAGAAAGGAGCAAGGTATCAGATGAAGGGGCAAGATTTTGATGTTTAAGGGAAGCTAGAAACAGGGCCAGAAGGAGAATAAAGGCAAGCCAGCGTTGATTCTTCTGTAAAATGCAGCCTACCCCAATATCACTCACCAATGAAAAACTTGTAACACAACTAGTAGAAAAATACCTTTGATGGGTGGAAAGGTGGGGTGGGAGGGCAAAGGCAGAGAGAGAGAAACTATTCCAGGTCTGGAGGCCCCAGACAATGAAGTAAATACCAGGATGAGACTACAGTAGTAGAGAAGGCACAGTTCTGAATTCCAGATGAAGTCAGTTTTTTCTCCTCTCTTCCATATTTATTTTGCTAAAATTACATTTGAATCCTTAAGGTCATAGAGATTATAGCCAAGTGTAACTACCCAGTAAAAATTTTAAAAGTTCAGAGATGAAGCAATGATCAATAAAACCAAAGGGAAAAGCTGGAAAACTCAAGTGGAGGACTGCACAAAAAGATGATTATCTCATTCCCCTACTACCCCCCTCAGATCCTCTCTTCTTCCTAACTTCTTTATTTCTATTGAGGATACTTTATCTTCCTGGTCAAGCAGGCTTGCAACCTAGTTGCCATCCTCAACTTACTTTCATTTCCTTCCTTATTATCCAATCTGTTGGTATGTCTTGTTTCTACATTTATAACCTCTCTCCTGTATGCCTTCTCTTCACTCACACAAGTAACACCCTGGTTTAGATCTAAACTAGTTAAAAAAAAAACAAAAAAACTCACATTACATTTCAAACTTTTTAAAAATTCAGTTTTCTTTTATTTTCAGATATGAATTCTTTCTTCCCATCTTTCCTTCCCTCTCAACAACAACAAAAAACCTCTTACAAACATGCACAGTCAAGGAAATAAATTCCTAGATTAGCCATTTCCAAAAATCCTCCCATGTTTCAATATGCATTCCAAATTCATTTAACTCTGAGGAGTTCTTTATCTCTGGAGGTGGACAGCATGTTTCATGAGTTCTCCGAAGCTGTGGGGTTTTTTCCCTATTGACCAAAATTCTCAAGTCTTCCAAAACCATTTGTCTATTTCTCCTGATTCTGCTTACTTAACTTAGTTCAAAAAAGTATTCCCAGGTTTCTGTGATGATCCCAGTGCTCCATTACATTTTTATGCCATGGATGAATGGATTCTTCTTCCCACCGCTGCCCCTCGGTTTCCATTTCTTTTGTCACTAGGAAAAAGCTGCTCTAAATATTTTTGTACATCAATTTAGGGTATAGACTTCAGAGCAGTATTATTGGGTCAAAAGGTATGCACAGCCTAACTATGGCAGCTGTCTAGTGGTGGGCTCCTGGTCTCAAGTGTCTCCTTATTTTCATTTATCTTTGACTTAACTGACAAAATGACCTTCCTAAGAAACAGATCTGACCATGTCCTATTTCAAAAACCTCCAATAGTTCCCTATTATCTATAAGATCAATTTTAAAGTCCTTTACAATCCATCCCTTCCTACCTTTTCAGTCTCTTCCACATACTCTATAATCTAGTGGTGCTGGCTTTCTTGCTGTTCTTCGTTCATGATACTTGACTCCATTCTGTTTCACTGGCTGTCCCTCATGACAGAATATACTCTTATCCCACCTGGATTTTAAGACTCAGTTCAAATCTCACCTTCTATAAGAGATCTCTTCATTGCTTCTGCAATCCCTATGAAATTACCTCTCATTTATACTATATATGCCTTGTGTGAACAGTGTTGCTAACATGTTGTCTCCCCCATTAGACAGTACAAGCTTCTTGAAAACAGGGATTGTACTACCAATTTTATGTGTGAATAAAGTAAAACATTTCTATATTAGTCATGGTGCCAAAAAAAAAAAAAAAAAAAAAAAAAAGGTGTGGGGGGGAATAAAGTGAAAACATTATGTTTCAATCTTCATTCTATATCAAGTTTTCTCTCTGGAGACAGACCTACATTTTTCATCTTATGTCTTTGGAATTGTTTTAGATATATTGGCCAAAACAGAAAATCACTCAGTTGATCATCACACAATGTTACTGTTATTGTGTACAATGTTCTTTGGGTTCTGCTCACCTCACTGCATCAGTTCATAAAAGTCTTCCTAGACTGAACTGGTTTCTGAAACCATCCTGCTTGTCATAAAATTAATATTCTATCACAATCATATACAACTTGTTCAGTCATTCCCCAACTGATAGGCATCTCCTCAATTTCCAATTTTTGTCACTACAAAGAGAGGCCATAAATATTTTTTGTACATATCCTTTTTTCCTTTATTTCTTTGTGTTACAAGCTTAGAAGAGATATTGCTGGATATGTAGAGTTTTATAGCTCTTTGGGCAGAGTTCCAAATTTCTCTCCAGAATGGTTGGACTAGTTCATAACTCCACCATTCGTGTTCCATTTTTTCCAAATTTCCAACATTTTTCCTTTTCCTTTTCTGTCATGCCAGTTTTAATTTGCATTCCTCTAATTAATAGTGAGAATTAATAGAGAATTTTTTATAAGACTATAGATAACTTTGATTTCTTCTTCTGAAAACACCATGTTTAATATCATTGACTATTTTTCAATTAGGAAGTTAAGCATAAATTTTGAAACACATACAGGAGAGACAAGTGAAACCTAATCCTCTTAAGCAAGCTGAAGGGGTTAAATGATTAACAGCAGCTTACTTACATTCTAACAGGGACAGAACAGACTGGTCTTCCTTTAGAATCCCACTTCACATGAGATTCACAATGAGTAAACAAAGAAAAATGCAATGTTTACATGTGATTTCATTGGTTTTAAAAGAGGAAATGATAGGGAGAGAAAGGAATACATTAAGACAAAAAATGAGGAAGAATGGGAAATAATTTACCATATCTCATAATTGGGTCCATGAAAGTATACAAATGTGTAAAAAGGAGTGGACATTCATCTCATGAACCTCAGTTTTATTTAAAGTAGATAAAGATGGTTGAAATCACACATATGCACATGCGTAGTATAGATAGAAATATATGAAATTCAAGAGGAAAACAGATGGGAATGGGGAAAAGAGAATGAGAACCAGTGATTGAGGGATGTCACAAAAGTATGCAGAGAAATGGGATAAGACTATAATTATAGACTGCTAATGTTGATCCTCTTTTCTTTCTCTGTTTTTTTTTTTGGGGGGGGGGAGGGAAGAAAAGGTCAAAGAAGAGAAAAATTATTAAGAACGTATGATGAAAGAATATGATTGTGAATGTGCATGGATCAACTTGCCCCAAAAATGGGAGAGTATCTTGATGTTAGAAAAAGGAATCCAATTATATATAAACATTTGAAACAAAAATTCACATAGTTAACATTATGTAAAAAAGAAAAACAAAACAACACTGTTATTACTATTTGACCTAGAGATACCACTATTATACATACAACTCCTAAGAGATAAAATAAAAGAATCCAAATATATACAAAAATATCTATAGCGGCACTTTTTACGGTAGCAAAGAACATTCCCATATAATAGAATATTATGCTGTAAGGGACGGATTCAGAAAAACCTGGGAAAACCTGCATGAAGTGAGCCAGAGAAAAATGAGCAGTTTCAAAAAAAATTTAAACAGTTACTACAATAATAACCAAAAAGATTTCACATTTCTGAAATATGCAATGACAAATCATGACTTCAGTAGACTGATTATTAAGCACACTTCCTACCTCTTGTGGTAATTTACATCTGTGGAGTATGGGACAAACTAGTAATAATAAACTTCCCTTACCCATAAAACTACAAAAAAAAAAAAAAAAAAAAAAAAAAAGAACATTGTAATTATAAAGAGAAAAGGAAGATCTGAAGGGAATACAGATAAGAAGGAAGTTTTGGAATTCCACATTAATTTAATATACAATTTAGAAAAATTGTATAACAGCCCATAGTTTCATATACAATATTTTTTGCACAGTAAAATGTTAATATCTATTAATGTTTGTCAAGTTCACAAAAATAAACTTAAAAAAAGAAAAAAACTAAGATAGGAAAACTCATTGCTTTTGTAGATTTAAGGAGAAAGATAATCCCAGACAATGATTATTTATTAGCATTTTTTCTCAATCATGCAACTTAGGGAGTCTGAAATATCAGCAGAAGGAAAAAACAAGAATACATTGGATTCTAATTCTAAGTTAAAAACTTCAAATTGATGCCCAAAATGTTTAGAGTAGCAAGGCATTCAAAATCCAAATACCTTGCATGATGTAATGCATTTTTTGGTAATTATGACACCTTTTATGTAGCAAACTTGACACCTCTCTCCCCAACTCCAAAACATTTTTCATGAAGCCTTCACTATTTTACAGGTTAGATAGAAGACAGAAGGTCTCATATATATTAAGATAATCAAAGTAATACCTTGTGTGGCAAAGCAAAAAATTGGAACTAAAAGTGAGCATTCAACAATTGGGAGAACATCTTTAAAGTTGTAGTATGAATGTAATATCATTGGATTGCCAGGAATATGTATGAGAAATTCAGAGAAATTTGAAAGACTTCAATAAGCTGATAGGAAGGTACAAGAATTATTAGAATAATTTTCAAAATATAAAAAACAATATGAAAAAAGAAAAGAATTCTAATTAATGTAATGGTCAATTGGTTGATCTTGATTTTAAAAATTTTCTTTTTTTTTTTGGCAAGGTAATTGGGGTTCAGTGACATGCCTAAGGATACATAGCTATTAAATATTAACTGTTTGAGGGCTGATTTAACTAGGGCTGTTGTTTTATTCACTGTGCCAACTAAGTGCCCCTAGGAAAGAAATTTCTGAAACAAATTTGCTCCATCTAAAATGATTTATCTGTGAGATATATGTACTAGTGGGTTAAAAAAACAGACTATCTACCCAGATAACTACACATTAGTCATATAAACAGGCTTTTTCATAAACTTATTTTTCTGAACGGTCATGTATCTTAAATGAGATACCAATTAGTATTTGGGAATTAAATCAATTAATTAACTTAATTATTATAATATCATCCACAAAAAGGAACACTTGGAGGATCTCTACAGGAATTCTTTGTGGAAAATGATAGAAAGCCTTGAAGAGCATCTATCTACCTGTTTTATGACTAAGGTTTACAATTAATGATGAGATTTATAATTAGAAGACTATTGAATAAAGTTATCTTTATGGTTACAACTACCATTCTTTACACATCATAAGAATAACTAATTACTGTTTTCCAGGAACTGTGCTGCGTGATTACAATTATGTCATTTGATTCTCACAACAAACCTGGAAGGTAGGTGCTATTATTATGCCATTTTACATATAAAGAAACTGAGGCAAACAGATTAAGTTACTTGCCCAGAATCATACAGCTACTATGTATCTGAAGTTAGCTTTGAACTAAGGTTTTGACTTCAGGCTTGGTATTTTAACCAATATATCACCCTTGCTGCTACGTGCAAGATAATTTTTTGGAGGGCACTTCAAAAGCTTTGTGACAATCAAAAGTTAATTTTAAAAAGGGATCTTGTATTCTCCATTGGTCTGGTTTAGTCGATCTAGCTTCTCAATTTCCTGATGTATATAATTCCAAATCGTCATGTAGCATGTAAGTGTAATCAATCATGAAGTGTAAAGAATCTAAATGAAGTTGTTCCTATCGTAAGGGAGTGAAATAGATTAAGTTTTCAAGATCCTAGGAAGCATTTTCCTTTTTTGTCTATTAATTTCTTCCCAGTTTCATCTCTAGTCTCTGAGGATGACTTGGCCTAGTCAGATCTAGCTGGTCATGAAAATAAGTTTTTTGCAGACTCATTTTGTAAATTATTTCCCCCTGTAACATTTAATAAAAAGGATTATATTCTAAAATGCTGTTGTCTTTGGTTATATTAATAAGATTCAAGTATTTGTTAGCTTATGAGGTAGTTGAATTCTCTTGACCTCTTCATGTATATTTATATGATGTATCTTGTTGTTGGCCTCTTCACATCAAACTCCCATCTGTCATGATAATCAGAGTCAGTATCTTTTTTTTATTGACTTCTCATGGGGGTAGGAGGGAAGGTGAGGAAGGGAAGAGATGACTTGTGTTAATAGGTCAGGTTGGAACTGTTTTGATTGAATGCTATACCTTTTTATCTTTATTCTTCTAATTTGGTATTAATTTTGACCTGTATACTAGCAAGTCAATGGTATTACTGCAGATAGCTAATACAGTTATGAATTCATCTGTAAATATTTTGTCTGTCAAGATATAGTTAATTCAATTCAAATCAAGTTTAGAAGAGCTTACTATTCAGTATAAAAAGAATAATATAAAATATGTAATCAATTTAAATTTATCAATTTCACCATATCAAGTACCTTACAAGTTTCATGAAGCTTCCTTCATGTCTGGCTTCTTTTATTTCCTAGTTTCAAACAATATCTTTCTAATATGTTTTTTACCATTCTCCAATGTTCCTACCTTTGCAATGAAGTGAACAAATATCAATGTATATGTTGACTTGATTTGGAGAATTAAATTTTAACTTCATAGCAATCTTTTTTTTTGCTGGCATTCATCATGCATATATAGAAAATCAATCAAGTGTTCTATGAAATGCTTGTTTTGTTGCCTTGGGACCTTTGATAAAATTATCTTTGCCAACTCCTTTATTTGTTTCACCAATGAAAACTTTGAACCATCTTTTCATTTATCTGCAATTTCCTGTGTCTTTTGGTTTAACTTATATAAAGAATGTGAATAAAAATAACATTTACAGTTATTTCATACTGGCAAAATGGTTCCCCATCCATTAATTCATTTGAGCTTCAAAATAAGTCTGTGAGGTAGGGATTCCAAGTACTATTATGTAAATTTTACAGAGAAGTACTAAATATCAAAGGAAGGACTGAAGAAGCCCAGATCTTCCGGACTTTAAGGTCAATATCCTATATTAGTGATACAATTAAGTTATTTTAACCACTCATGGGACAAGAATTTTATTTTTAGACTATCAATAGTTAAAGTAATATTTATACATAGTTTAAAAAGAGAACTGGGGAAAAGACTATTTTTCATGTTTTTAGTTTATATAATCTTTTTCATATTCTAGTACTGTAATCCCTATTATGACATTATGGTGATATTCAGAAAAGATGGAACTTAAAGAAATTTTATAACCTTTTAAGATTAAATTTTCTCTCAAGATTATATCAAATTGAAAAGTTTTTGTACAAATAAAACTAATGAAGACAAGATTAGAAGGAAAGCAATAAACTGGGAAAATATTTTTACAGTTAAAGATTCTGATAAAGGCCTCATTTCAAAAATATATAGAGAACTGACTCTAATTTATAAGAAATCAAGCCATTCTCCAATTGATAAATGGTCAAAGGATATGAACAGACAATTTTCAGATGATGAAACTGAAACTATTTCCACTCATATGAAAGAGTGTTCAAATCACTATTGATCAGACAAATGCAAATTAAGACAACTCTGAGATACCACTACACACCTGTCAGATTGGCTAAAATGACAGGGAAAGATAATGCGGAATGTTGGAGGGGATGTGGGAAAACAGGGACATTAATACATTGTTGGTGGAATTGTGAATACATCCAGCCATTCTGGAGAGTGATTTGAAACTATGCTCAAAAAGCTATCAAACTGTGCATACCCTTTGACTCAGCAGTGTTACTACTGGGCTTATATCCCAAAGAGATTTAAAAAAAGGGAAAGGGACCTGTATGTGCAAGAATGTTCATGGCAGCCCTCTTTGTAGTGTCCACAAACTGGAAACTGAGTGGATGCCCATCAATTGGAGAATGGCTGAATAAATTGTGGTGTATGAATATTAAGGAATATTATTGTTCGGTAAGAAATGACCAACAGGATGATTTCAGAAAGGTCGGGAGAGACTTGCATGAACCGATGCTAAGTGAAATGAGCAGGACCAAAAGATCATTATTTACTTCAACAACAATACTATATGATAATCAATTCTGATGGATGACTATAAACCACGACATAGAAGTCCCAATCCCTCTATTTTTGCCTACCTGCATTTTTGATTTCCTTCACAGGCTAATTGTACACTACTTCAAAGTCCGACTCTTTTTATACAGCAAAATAACTGTTTGGACATGTATACATATCTTGTATTTAACGTATACTTTAACATATTTAACATGTATTGGTCAACCTGCCATCTGGGGGAAGGGGTTGGGGAAAGGAGGGAAAAGGTTGGAACAAAAGGATTTGCAACTGTCAATGCTGAAAAATTACCTATGCATATATTTGTAAATAAAAAGCTATTTAAAAAAAAAAAAAGAAATAAAGGATGAACAACTAAAAAAAAAATTTTTTTTCTCTCAAGAAATACCTTAGGTCACTTCCTAGCTGTATGACCCTGGTTAAGTTATTTAACCCCAATTGCCTCAGAAAAAAAAAAAAAAAAAAAAAAAAAAAAAAAAAAAACACCTTAAGAATCTAAGATTGAAGGAAGATTATCTATAAAAAAGAAGTCTGAATTACTTACAAGCCGATCATATTGTTAAAAAAATTATTAAAAGTCACTTAGCTCTTCACCTAAGTTATTCCTATAAACAGGAATGATAACTTAAGTGTTGATATGAAAAAATGAAGATTTATTATCAGTTAACACTGAGGAATGTTCATAGAACATTAAAAAAGAAATGTTGGAATTATGTTATGCCAGGTAATAACATAATTATGTATGTTATAGCCTAGATAGAAATAGTATATAGCATTGTCCTTGGTATCAATGTTTTACATTGAAAATGTGCTAAGGATCTTTCAAGTCTCAGAATTCCCTATGTCTCCAGTAATGGCAGTTTAGGCTGAAACTTACTGAATTTCCACTTTGATGGTCTAGAATCAAGAAGATCTGGGTTTGAAATCATGCTTGATATTAGTTATGGGGAAGTCATACAATCTGTGATTCTATTTTCTCATCTGTAAAATGGGGATAATAATAGCACCTCCCTCACAGTATTTTGAAGATTATGTGATTTAAACTTTAAAGTACTAAAGTCAGCTTTTACAATGCAAATAAAAATTCAAGACATTCCTTACCTGGTTTCTTTTTAATGACTACTTTTTTAGATGTCAACTCATTATCCGATTCTTCTTCCTCAGACAACTCACTGTCACCATTAGTTTTCTGTTCCTCCATTAAATCTTCAGGGGCAAAGGGGGACTGATCTACAATGACTTCAAAGATTCCTCTAGCTATCGTTTGTACCAAGGTATGGCTGGGGATAGAAGCAAAGGAAAAGAATGAGATTAAAATTAATGAGACCTATTATGCAAAAATGTATAAAGGAATTATGATTAAATTTCTGATTTTGATTTGCTTTATGTTTAAGATTAGACAGCTGATCAACAAGCATTTGACCAAGTGCAAAGAAATATTCACTTATATATTAACAACAATTATGATGAAATTACTAAGTGACTAGTAAAGTTTAATGGAAAACAGATGGCAATAATCAGTGGAACAGATTGCTTGAGCAGAAACAGGGTTAAACTAATAGCTAAACAAACTATTAGTAAAAAATTTAGTGTATCCAATTGATATTTCAGAGTTGGTTTTATCTTGGTCTTTAACTAACAGCTATTCGTCACACTTATATAGCTCTTTAAGGTTTATAAGCAGATTCTTTATAATAACCTTGTGAAAGAAAGAGTGCAAGTATTATTCTCATCTTGCAGATGAGTAAGTAGATACTCAGGTTAAATGTGCCAGTCACAAGATTATTAAGTGTTTATTATAGCTGGGACTTCAAGAACAAGGCCAAGTGCTCTTACTACTATTTCATGACACACAACTTTTTATAAACAAAACAGGAAGATTTAGGGTGTAGCATGACTGGCTATATGATGATCTTCCCCCTTCCACCACCACCAAGGTTAGGAGAATTTGAAAAAGTTATATACACAGCAGTAAACATAAGTTTTACTCCTTAGTTACTTACTCCTTAGTTTTAGCTGCAATCTTGCAGAATGGATCAATAAACTTGAGATTCTGATCTGCCACAAGCTGCAATTGAAAAATATGGGGAAAAAAAGAACAAAGAAAATAGCTTTTGAATCCTTTTCAAAGATATAGCAGGCATGAAGTTTTTTAGGAAGCACCTGAAGGGAAGCATTGAAGCATTTTAATATTGTTTGACTTAGAATTTTTAATTAAGTTATTTCTGCAACCATAAAAAAGGGAAAAGGACTCACATGTGTAAAAATGTTTATGACAGCCCCTTCCACCCCACCCCCATCCTGCTTTTCTCTCTCTTTTTTTTATTACAGCTTTTTATTTACAAGACACATGAATGGGTAATTTTTCAGCACTGAGCCTTGCAAAACCACCTATTCCAACTTTTCTCCCCTCCTTCCGTCCACCCCCTCCCCTAGAAGGCAGGTAGACCAATACATATTAAATATATTAAAGTATATGTTGAATGCAATATATGTATACATATTTAGACAGTTTCTTGCTGCACAAGAAAAATCAGATCTAGAAAGAAAGGAAAAAACCTGAGAAGGAAAACAAAAATGCAAGCAAACAACCACAGAAAGAGTGCAAATTCTATGTTGTGGTCCACACTCATTTCTCATAGTTCTTTTGCTCAGAGTTCTCTTCATTACTGAACAATTGGAACTGATTTGTTTCATCTCATTGTTGAAGAGAGCTACGTCCATCAGAATTGATCATCAGATAGTATCGTTGTTGAAGTATATAATGATCTCCTGCTTCTGCTCATTTCACTTAGCATCAGTTCATGCAAGTCTCTCCAGGCCTTTCTGAAATCATCCTGCTAGTCATTTCTTACAGAACAATAATATTTCATAACATTCATATGCCACAATTTATTCAGCCATTCTCCAATTGGTGGGCATCCATTCAATTTCTAGTTTCTAGCCACTACAAAAAGGGCTGCCACAAACATTTTTGTACATACAGGTCCCTTTCCCTTCTTTAAGATCTCTTTGGGATATAAGCCCAGTAGTAACACTGCTGGATCAAAGGGTATGCAGTTTGATAACTTTTTGAGCATAGCTCCAAACTGCTCTCCAGAATGGCTGGAGATATTCACAATTCCACCAACGATTTATCAAGTGTCCCAGTTTTCCCATATCCCCTCCAACAATTGTCATTGTCTTTTTCTGTCATCCTAGCCAATCTGACAGGTATGTAGTAGTAAATCAGAGTTGTCTTAATTTGCATTTCTCTGATCAATAGTGATTTGGGGAGAATGGCTTGATTTCTTATAAATTAGGGTCAATTCTCTATATATTTTGGAAATGAGGCCTTTATCAGAACCTTTGACTACAAAAATGCTTTCCCAGTTTATTGCTTCCCTTCTAATCTTGCCTGGCAGCCCTTTTTATAGTGTCAAGGAACTGGAAACTGAGTGGATGTCCATCAATTGGAGAATGGCTGAATAAGTTCTGGTATATGAATTTTATGGAATATTATTATTATATAAGAAATGATCAGCAGAATGATTTCAGAAAGGCCTGGAGAGATTTACATGAACTAATGTTGAGTGAAGTGAGTAGAACCAAGAGAACATTGTATACAACAATTATTCTGATGGACATGGCTTTTTTCCAACAATGTGATTCAGGCCAATTTCAACAGACTTGTGATGGAGATAGCCATTTGCATCCAGAGAGAGAACTGTGGGAACTGAGTGTGGATCTTAACATTGTGTTTTCACCTTTTTTGTTTTTTCTTGCTTTATTTTTTTTCTTTTTGATCTTATTTTTCTTGTGCAGCATGATAAATAAGGAAATATGTATAGAAGAGTTGTACATGGTTAGCATATATTGGATTACCTGATATCTAGGGGAGGAGGGTGAGGAGAAGGGAGGGAGAAAAATTTGGAATACAAGGTTTTGCCAGGGTGAATGTTGAAAACTATCTTTGCATGTATTTTGAAAATAAAAGGCTATTATTTTAAAATAAAGTTATTTCTGCACTAACAGGAAAAGATGCTTTATTATTCATGCATATGTCTTTAGATATACTTTCATTCAATTACCAAGGCTCCAATATTCAATGCTAGGAGTTAAAAAAATTCTGTCTATAAAGTGCTTGATCTCTTAGCCAGCAAGTTTCTGAGTGTAGCTATTTGGATTATCATGTTATATCATGAAGGGATTTAAGAAACTTGGTGAATTGTACACTAGGAAAAAAACTCATTTCTTATAGGATGGTATCATAAATATGAAGTAATCTAACCTTAAAAATACATCAGGTTACTTCAATTACTTGGGCGGCTAACAGCTGCTTAACCAGCAGCACATACCACAAATAGGATCCTGGCCTTACCTCTTTCGCTCCTACTTTTGCTAGTTCATCTAGGTAGATGTCAATGAAATGAAATTTCACTCCATTAGGAGAATTACTCTCAGGGTGCAGAATTTCCTTCATCAAGACATCCAGAAAAAGCTTGATCCGGCTAGAGAAAAAAAAATACAACATAATGTCTCAACTATTATGTGTATTATAGTTGAAAGTTGAAAATAGCTGTCAAATAGATCAAAGTGTAAATATTTCCTTTCTGGTAACAACTATAACAAGTTATTTAAATCAATTAACAAATTTGTTAAGTATTTATATATACTTTACAACACTGTTAAATATGTTAATGAACACAAATATATACAAAGTATTTAAATATAAAATAGTTTGGGAGGGAGGACACTAGTAATTGGACAGATTAAGAAAAGTTTCAGGCAGAAGGTGGTAATTTAAGATGCATTTTGTGGGAAAAAGGGAAATCTTAGAATGAGTGTATTCTAGCCATAAAGGACAGCCCCAGCAAAAAAAATGGGAGAAGAAACTGGCACGTACAAGGTATAGAGAGGTCAGTTTGGTTGGATCACAAGGTACAAGAATGGGAGTATTGGTCAATAAGGCTGGCTGGAGCCAAGCACCATACAGCATAAGGCTTTACCCAGCTGTTAATTTTCTTTTCGTATTTTTCTTTCCAAGCTCTTTTCCCATTCTTTCCTCTACAGCTATCATTTAATTTTTTAAGTAATTTTTTTACTTTCTTTTTAACTCTTCTAGGAACGCTGGACTTGTATTCAAGCCGTAATTTTTTTTGGAAGGCTTTGGTATATTTTTATATACTCCTTTCCCAGTTTCTTTCTTCCTAAGCTACCCTGAGATGGAAAAATGGACTTCTTGGTTTCTTTGACCAGAATTCCATCTTGTACATTCTCTCGATCTTTGTTGAGTAAGTGTGGGGCCTATATGCTTTCCCCCTCTCTCTGACATCTTGGCCCTTACCTATTGTACTGGGGTTTTGATTTTTTTTTTTCAGAAGGAAGAAATCAGGGTTAAATGACTTGTCCAGGCTCACACAGCTAGTAAGAAAGTCTGAAGCTGAATTTGATCTCAAGTCCTTCCTACTCTAGGGCCAGTGCTCTATCCATTGAACCACTTAGCTGAACCTAGTATAACGTTTTAATGGCTAAATGGCATACTTTATATTTTATCCTAGAAGCAACAAGTTGCCTCTGGAGCTAGTCAAATTTACACAAATTACTGTGGAAACAGCATATAGGATAGATTGGAGAAGTAAACTACTTGAGGCAAAAAGATAATTGCAGTAGTCCAAGTAAGAGGTGATAAGGATTGAACTATGGCAAAAGCTGTGTGAGTAAGGAGGTCAAATGCCAAAGATGATGTAGAATTAGAAGTGGTAAAATTTGGCAACTAACTGGATATATGGAACTGGTAAGGAAGTGGGAGGTGAGGAAGGAGGCAAGGATAATGCCAAAGTTACAAAGCTGAGAGACTGGAAGGAAAGAGCATTGTTTGGAATAGAAATAGGGAAAGTCCAAATAGTTGAGAGTTTAGAGAGAAGGATAAAAGTTTTGGACAAGTTGAAGAATGCTATGTGTCACAGTAAATAAAGATCAGAGGAGAGATTGAGCTTGACAAACCATATATAGATTCTGAGTTTTACAGAACACTATTTTTTTTTAATTGAAGAACAAAAAGACCAGGTGACTTGCTTTAGCTTTGGAGTCATACTGCTCATACCTTAGATCAGAGGTCCTCAAACTTTTTAAATAGGGGGCCAGTTCACTATCCCTCAGACTGTTGGAGGGCCGGACTATAGTAAAAACAAAAACTTTGTTTTGTGGGCCTTTAAATAAAGAAACTTCACAGCCCTGGGTGGGGGGGATAAACGTCCTCAGCTGCTGCATCTGGCCTGGGGGCGTAGGTTGAGGACCCCTGCCTTAGATGCTAACATAGGCCTCCTCAGTCTTATACTTACTTCCATGATGCTAAACTACTTTTTTTCTAAAGAGAGAAATCTTAACAGTGCATAGGGTCCTCCTGGTACCCACAAAGTTCATATCATTGGAGGTCTTCAAGCAAAGGCTGGACTGACTACTAGTCTGAAACGTGGGAAGCAGCGTCTTTTCTTTGGAGATAGTTTGTATCAAGTGGCTATTGACATTTCTTCCAATTTCTTCCAGCTTAATATCTGATATATGAAATCTTCTCTACCAGCCCATATTGTTCCTGGTCCTAATTACTTTTGCATTTTTTCCCCCAAAATCATTAGAACTTTATTAAAAAGTCCTATATCTAAATGTATTACATAAATTATAACTTTCTATTAGTAAGCACTACTGTTTGTAATGAACTTTATAAACGTGTGTGTGTGTGTGTGTGTGTATTTTGAGACAATTAGGGTTAAGTGACTTGCCTACAGCTTTTGTTTGAGCCTGGATTTGACTCTAGGGCTGGTGCTCTACATCCCCTGTGTTATGTAGCTACCCCCACTTGACTTTTACTGATGTCTCATCCTCTAACTGGATTTCAAGTTCTATTGGACAAGTTCTAGTGATACATTTCTCTTATACTATGAAATGCCTTTAACACTAACATTTTGACATTCATATAATTTTACGAGTTGATTGAAGCTTTAAATAAATCCATGATCTTGAAGTTTTCTATCAAGAGAGTCATTTAACAACTGTTTATGAATTGATTACCCTGTGCAAAGTATTGTACTGTGGCTAAATCTTGTAGATTACTAACCTTTCATCCCAACCATTTCTCTTCAATACTTCAAAGGACTGCCTCAGGACCAAACGAATTAGCTAAAGATAAAAAAACTTGTTACATAATAAAGTAGACATTTCCATCTAGTTCAGTATAAGAGTTCTGACACAATTGTTGCAGTCCAGATGCTGAAAGCTTATACCATAATAAATCCCAATAACATGGTACTCAAAGTAGTATTTCTCAAATGTACCTTTTAAATTAGCACAGAAGTAAGCCAAACCTCAATTTTTCAAACATGCAAATAAAAGGCTAAAGATGAACCTTTCTATTTCTATAATTTTAATTTTTATGTTTGTTCATTTTACACTTTGTTTTTGTACTTGGAATGTCTTTGTTTCTGAGTATTTCCCCCAACAAGAGATTTTGAATTTGTACATTATAACTAACTAAATGTTACGTAACAAAATTGAAGAAGATAAAACCAAAAATCTACCTAAGTTCTTACCATATAATATTTGTTTAGACGTTGCTGATCTATTCCTTTCCATTCCCGATTCATGGTTTTCCAAAAGGTCTGGATGAATAGGTGTTCTAGAGTGAATAAAAGTAAATGAACATCTAGTTCCCAAGATAACACATTACATTTTACAAACAACATCAGAATATGTAGGATCACATTCAGACTAATGTACCATTTAGAGCAATGCTTATAAATGATTCTTTTGGGGCAATCTGAAATAAAAAATATGCTAAATGAGGGCCAATAATTTATTTTTTTTATAAAAGATTTTATAAAATTTTATAATAGAAAACATATGAAAGTTTATATTCCAATAAGTAGGGTCCCTAGAAACACATATTTTTTCTTATCTATGACTAAGCTAATATTTGTAAAGCGCTTAACATTGGTATGTTGTAAACAATTAACATATGCTTGCCTATTCCCTTCAAAATTAAGATCTTTTTTTTTCTGATCCATATCCATAGAACTTTTTAACTTGGGCTTATGCCCACAATTAATTAAAAATCATTTATTTTTTATGAATATCCTCAAAGCTTCTGGAAGATCTACTCATACATTTTCATTCCATATGTGTTAATTGGGTAGGCAAAAGCATAATACATTTTATTAACCAACAAGCCCTTAGCACAAAGCATATGACAGGAAGTGTGCTAGGCATTTATCTTCTCAAAATTCAATTGGTACTCAACTTACACATTGCATTTTTCTACTTAAAAGTGAAGTTATTCTCTGTGCATGTAGCTCTCTGTAGAAATTTGCCTTTGTTACTGGCCAAATATAGTTCAAGATCAGAAAGCAACTTTGGGTTACAAAACCATCTTTAGAATCATTAAGATTTGACTTGTTAAAATAGAGCACACTAACTTTGTTCTCTTTCTTTCTTTTTTATGTCAGGATAAAGTACAAAGTTTCAATGTTTCAGTAATATCCTTAGAGTGCTCATCACTTTTAAAATTCAGTTCTATTATTATGAACCATCTTCCAAAATGCATTACTGCTTATTTGTTTTCATTAGCTTTAAACAGTTATCTGAACTTGAGAAAGGCCCATTCAAAGAAGTTATCTCAAATATGTGAATATAGCTATATAAAAGTTCCTGTTAAAGTATTTTAAGATTTTTAATCAATAAATAGTTATTTGTTAAAACAGCAACTCAATTTAAATAAATGAATATTTGCAATGTCTGCATGTAGTTAATCAGAAGCCTGTGTCTTCATAATGTTAAAACATTAAAGACCGATTTGTAGATTATACTATATACTTGTCCTAAGACCTAAAGGCAAATATCAAAACTTTAAAGGAAAGTAGAGAAAGAAAAAGAAGATGACCAACTATGTCACCCAAAATTAAATAAGACTTACGAGCCTCCAAGTTGTTAATAACATGGATGAGTTGGGAAATGGTATCAGCTAATTCCTCCTGTAAAGATGAGGTTGAGAAAGATGCTGGTGTTAATATGTGGTAACAATGCATAGTGACAACATAATGACTTGTGCCCTCCTCTTATATCTGCTGAGAAAATCTGAGCCTCCCGTTTTCAGCATAATTTCTACTAGAAAATATGTGTAATGAGTGCTTCACATCATATATGAAATCCCTCATTTCCACTGATCCATTACATCAGAAAATCTGTCTTTGAGATACTGTTTAAGTGTCATGCAGAAAAATATTCCCTTTTTGCCACTTTAGTTGATCTAGTCTATATATAAATCAGCAGGCAGTTTCTTCAAACACAGGTATTAACATATACAGTGATTTTTAAAAAAGTCAAATAATTTAAAAACAATGAAGTTTACAATGAGATCGGATAATGAAACTATGTTATAGCTATACATAAGAAAATCCCACCTCTACTACTAACTCAATCTTTGATTTTAGACAAATCAAGATAACATAGAATGATAAATGTAAATTGTGACCAAAGAACTGAGAAGTATCAATTTAAAATTTTTCCAACTATCAGGAGAAAAACAGCATAGTGCATGTTATTTATTGTATCATAAATTACACATAGGGTTTAAAGGATATAATCAGGAGATCACTGTGGAAAAATTAAAAAAAAAATCTGCTCAATTAAAATTTGCTCAAAGCAAATCTTACTAATTTTAATGAGATATCTATGATTTTTTGTGATCAAAAATCTGGTTCTGAATATACTTTCAAATTTTCTTACTTCCATTAAACCTAATGTTTTACTAATCTTCAATGCAAGTAAAAAACAATTTATACAAACATCCTAACTGTAGCAAATTTATATCGGCAAAAATCAGTACAACAACACAAATTATGTGTTCTAGAGCAAAGCTTCTTAAAACTATGGGTTGCAACTCCATGTGGAGATCATGAAAAATTTGGCAACAGTAAAAAGTTTCTGAAGTGATAACCAATAATTAATTAAGAATCAAACACTTAATGAATCTGAAGTGTTTTTGGCTTCTCTGTCACATGACTTCAATACAGCCTTTAATCTGAACACACAACATGCACACACTGCGCTATGCATGCACAAACACTGCCAGAAACAATTTGGCTCAGATTTGAGATGGAGTCATGTAAAAATTTCTTGGGCGAAAAAGAAGTGGGAAAAAGTTTAAAAAGTCTTATTTAAGAAAGCAGCTGATATTACAAATTAAAACTCATAGAAGTTTATCTATCTATTGCATTATTTTTAAAATGGCAGAATAGTGTCACTTTTAGTGAATAGTGTCATTTTTAAAGTGAACCATGAAAATTATCTTTCCACTGGAAAAACAAACATGTAAAACAATTTACTGTAGTTTCTGTTGAATTATAACTGAAGATATATCTAAAATTTATGGACACCTTTCATTTTACAGTTAATATTTATGGCACATAATTCCATTACTTTTTCTGAGGCAGTGTGGAATATGGAGAGAATACTAGAACTTTCCTGAAATACCTGCTTACCTCATCCTATATATATATATATATAATGAGAAGGCTGGATTTGATGCTTTCTAATATCTTCCAGCTATGATATTAAATTTTCTTGAATAGTGATAATTGTCTTTATTAATGTAATGACTATATTATGGTGTTTACCACAATCCTGTGAAGTAGATGGCATTTATTCTAATGTATAATTAATCAAATTGGAATCTTTTTCCAATTTTTCTATCTACCTTACAGAGTTAATTGTTTTAAAAAGGTTTTTTTGGAAGGGGCAGCTAGGTGGTATAGTGGATAGAGCACCAGCCCTAAATTAAGGAAGACCTGAGTTCAAATCTGCTCTCAGACACTTAAGGCTTCCTAGCTATGTGACCCTGAGCAAGTAACTTAACCCCAATTGCCTCAGGAAAAAAAAAAAAAGGTTTTTTGTTAAACTAACTCAAAGTAAATGGTCTTACCTGCAGGAGAGATTCATCTTGCATCCACATGCAATAAAAAAGTCCTTTCCATATTTTTAATAGTTCTTCTTGACTGAAACCACCTACAGTATAAAAACCCCCACAAAAGTCTTAGTGGAAAAAAAATATATATATTCCTTCTCTAAAAATAGGCAGTAACAATCAAAGGAACAAAAGTAAAATATCCATAGAACATATGTATAAATGATATGAATTTTATTTTCATTGTTTGGGGAGCATGGGGAAACAAAATTTTGCTTGGCTACAGAAAAGAGTTCTAAGACCAATGGATAGAACTTATAGGGAAATGGATTTTGGTTCAATCTAAGTTTCTCTAAATAATCAAAGTTATTGAAAAATGGAATGGGACTGCTTTATCAGTGCAATGAATCTGTCATATGACAGGCTTACTAAGGATAATGAAAACAGAATTTATCCACTGGATGGGTAGTTGGGTAAAATAACCTCTAAGGCTTTTTCCTAATATAAGGTTTCTATGATTTCATATTTAATCATTCTCCATCAAATCTCTTTTTCCATTCTAAAACATTAACTTTTCTCTTCTCACTAACAATACAAATGATCCATACTAAGTCATTAGATGTTAAGTAGCTATTTTTTCTATTCCTGTAGTTAAAGTCTTATTGAAAATAATGAGAAAATAAAACAAACTACTAAAAAAATAAGAAATACTACATAGTCCTGAATATTTCCAAAGGTAGCTACTAAATAACCAAAGAACAAATGCAATCTTGCTGTACTAGAAACCCTGATGTATTCTGTATATGATAATGTATCAAAATTTCATTAAAGGACAAGATAAATCTTTTGGAGTTAGCAAAAGCCAGAGCTAAAAAAAAAAAAAAAAAAAAAAAAAAAAGTACACACTAGAGATTAAAGCAATTATACTAACATTCTAAAGAATAAAAAATGTCCATGCAACATATAGGACTATACTCAATTTCCTGCACTCAATCTTGTTTACTATTCAGAGATTCATTCCTTGCACGATTTGCAACAATTTTACCATATTTACAGAACAGGAGCATTCACGCTCTTTGGGAGTAAACTCATTTGTGGTTTTTTTTTTTTTTTTTAAATCAGAGGTTACTTATAAAATGAAAGGGTATTAAAGTAAATATTGCTTAAAAATGAAAAAGATGCCATACTAAGAATTTATTCTTTCCTCAAGCAATAGGACCTTTCATTTAACAGTGTGTTTTATTTTTTTTTTCCCAAAATTCAATTGTCACTGGCATGGTACCTCACATAGAATAAATAGTTCAGTGAATCATAAAAAGAACCAGACTAATTCTAGAGATTTCATATTCATACTCCATTCTCAGAAGTAAGACAATCCACACAGTGTAACAAATTAATTTCTTCCTAAGGCAGTATCAAATTGGAAGACTCAGGAATAAAAATTGAGGCAAGAGTCACACTGTTCCACAAAGTAGGAGACTAACTTACATTTTCTATGACATTTTAATAAGATTTAATGTTTTCTTCATAACAACTCTATGAGGCAAGTATTTAAAATATTTCTAATTTCATTTTACACATGAAGAAACTGATGCTCAGAGAGATTAAAAATGCCTTCATTTGGAGTTTGATAGAAATTAAAGGCAGAGATGATCTCTGATTCCCATATAGAGGGAGTATAGTGGCAAAGCTAGAGTTCATTATAGGAAATGACAAACAGAATCTCTAAGAACAGGAAGTATGTAATTTAAGGAGATGCAAGCTATCTGATCAACTATTTTCTCTCTCATACACACACACACACACACACACTCACACACACACACACACACCCCCATTCTAAAAAGAAAGCTCTTCTGGCACTTTATCAGTTCCAAAAGCAAATGAGAACAAAAATATTCTCATCTATAAAGCAATGAAGTTTTAGATAAATTAGATAAATTCCTTTCAACTATAAATAATATGATGTCTTTATTTCATAGGCAAACATGTTGAAAATTTCTCTGAATATATTAGAGGTGGAACTATGGACTGTATTTTTTATCACTTCATTTAAAAAATGAAAAAAAGTTCCTGACACACATTCCTGTTTATCCTATTTACGAATTCAAAGAATACTCATTCTAGACATGGCCGAAAAATTGTATGGGTGGGTCAGGAGTCAACAGAATGCTCTTATCTTAAAAAACAAGCAAACAAACAAACAAAAAACCCCACCAAAATTACCATTTTAAATCTCACAGTGCTAAGATGCAATTTATTATTTTTAGTCCACTACATTTTACAGTAAGAAAGATTGTTCTGCAGTAATGAATTGAACCAGCTCCACTCAGTGAAAGAACTCTGGGAGATGATTATGAACCACTACATAGAATTTCCAATCCCTCTACCTTTCTCTGCCTACATTTTTTATTTCCTACACAGGCTAATGGTACACTATTTCAAAGTCCGATTCTTTTGGAACAGCAAAATAACTATTTGGACATATATACCAATATTGTATTTAATTTATACTTTAACATATTTAACATGTATTGGTTAATCTGCCATCTGGGGGAGGGGAGAGGGAGAAGGAGGGGAAAAATTGGAACAAAAAGGTTTGGCAACTATCAATGCTGTAAAATTACCCATGCATATAACTTGTAAATAAAAAGCTATAAAAAAATTTTTAGATGCAGCTTCACAGTAAAAAAAAAAAAAAAAAAAAGGAAATATTAATACCCATTTACAATAAAAAATAATTTAACTAAAATACAGTCCCCAACGATGATTTATGCCCAGTTAACAAGGCATATTTAATCTGAAAATATTCTCTTTTTTTGGTGAGGAAATATATCAAGGGATAGAATAAAACGTGTTAAACTTAAAGGTAGTTAGATTTGACGTATGGCTGATATAGTTAGTGTGACTCCAGGAAAATCAATCATTTAACCTTTCAATACTCTAGGCAACTCTCTATGATCCTATATACTAATGATTTCAGTTGAACAACAGATTAGAACAAGATTTTGGCCATTGGCAATAAAGGGACTCAAGTGTGTAAGTTCACTCAAATGATTTCATGTAGGAAAAAAAAAGCTTCACTTCTGAAACCAATCAATAAGAAAGAACCTATCACCTTTTGGAGATGCTAAACTTTGCAGAGGATAAAAATTTGTGAGAGAATATGACAATATGCTTAATGGTGAGCAAAAGTTTAAGACAACAGTGAAATTAATATTATTAAATTATGAGAATATTGAATGAGTAAACTGTAAAATAACATTTACGTTGGGTCCACATGTCATCCCTAAGTTAGTTACCCCTATATACAAATTTATAGACTACTCAATTGTAGATTTAGTCCTACAATTGTGTGGATAAGTCAGAAAAACATGACCATCATCAGGAAATATCAAATCAGATGTTGGACACTCAATATGGTTAAAAGTCAGGTTGTTTGTTTGCTTGTTTGTTTTGTTTTGTTTTAACATTTCTGATTGTCTTGATAGACAATTACACTTTCTGTGCTGAGGAAGACTTTGAAAAAACAAAAAAAAATTTCTGTTAAGATATGCAATGAATTTATATACTCTTAATCTGAACACAAACATTTCTGATATAGAAATTTACAGCACATTAAACAAAATAATGTTAACTCTCCCTTTTATGTTCCCTGTTTCCCATAAGTATAATCAGTTGCTTCAATTTCTCAAGTTATATTCTGTGTGCACTTTGTGTACAGGTCTTCTCCAAAAAACTGAAAGTGCAGAGGCTCTTAATCTGGAATTACTGAATTTTAAAAACATTTTAACTGAATTTCAATATAGTTTTCTTTATAATTCTATGTATTTTATTTAATTCATTTAAAAACATTCGGAGAAGTGGTCAATTGACTTCATCAGATTGCCAAAGGAATCCATGACCTCAAAAAGGTTAAGAGTTCCTGCTCTAGTGATTTGCATGGAGTGGCTATTTAAAAATGTTTGTTGAACTGAATTATAGAGGGATGGCATCATTAGTTCTAAATCTCCCTTACTTAGAAATATTTACATCTTGATATTTTTCTGTGTTGAAGATGATAAACTATTAGGTTGCTAGAAACTTTCCAGCACATATAATTGTTCATCTCTTTTCATTTCTTCTTAAGCACTCAAATCCAAGAGGAGACATGCCTGTGTGACATAAAGACCGCCAATGGTTCTTGAGGATTGTTCTAATGTATATGTCATTACATTTACTCAAACATTTCTCTCCCTTGTCAGATTTTAGGATTAAAATATCTCCTTTAAAGAGAAGGAACAGCAAAATTATTCATTTCTCCAAATCACTATACTGTTTTAGAAGTTTTACAAAGATGAATATAAGTATAAGATTGCTGTGAATGGTTTAAAAAGAAACCTGGAAACTGAGACAAAATTTCTAAGAGAGACAGAGCCACATCATTTGGCCTTATTTGAAGTAGATGTCATGGAACTTTTCCTTTACAGAAGAAGCATAACTCCTCCCCTTCTTACCCCTCACTCCCCAAAAGAAGGGAAAAAAAAAAAAAAAAAAAAAGAGAAGCAGCAAGGACATATAACTAGAGTGCATTTGATTGTTCAAAAGTCTTGTGCTGATGAGAAGTTGGTTAACAAGCTGTAAATATGAATATGTTCTAATTAACTTCAATTCAGTCAGTCCATAAGCATTATTATGTTCTAGGCTGTGTGTTAGACAAAAGAAAGACAAAGTTGATGAAATCAATTAACTCCCAGTCTAATAGTTAAACAACATAGGAACAACTATGCACAAACAAGTAAAACACATGATAAATCAACAGAGAAGGCACTGGAATTCAGAAAGATTGAGAAAAGCTTCTGTTAGAAGGCAGAATTTTAGCTGGAACTTGAAGGAAGCCAGGGAATCCAGGAGGTAGAGAACATTTCAGATATTGGGAACAGCTAGTGAAAATGCCCAGAGTGAAGAGATGGATTATCTTGTTAGAGGACCAGTAAGAAAGCAAGTATCACTGGACCAAAGATTACCAGAGAGTAGGAGTAGGGAAGGGAGGCTGATGGATAGATGTTAGAAAATAGAAAAGGCAAGAGAAGGAAAGGCTAGATTATAAAAAACATTGAATGCTAAAAAGAGGATTTTGTACTTGATCCTGGAGGTGATATGGTTGGACCTACACTTGAGGGAATTCACTCTGGTCCCTGGATAGAGGATGGAAAACAGAATACCCCTAGCAAGCTATTGCAATATTGGATTAGCATTGGAGGCAGTATCAGAAAAGAAAAAAAGGTGCATTTGAAATCCTCAGGCTTTGTTAAATTGGGGGAGGGGGAAGTTAGGTGTATGTGTAAGACATAGTGAGGAGTTGATGATTATCTAGAGTGTGAGACTCAGGGTTTCCAGCGAAATATGTGTTCAGTTCTGGACATGATAAGGTTTAAAATATTAACAGGACATTCAGTTTGAATTGGGTAATATGCAGTTGATGATGTGATATTGGAAATCTGCAAAGAAGTTAGGCCTGAATAAGTAGATTTGAGAATTATCAAGCTACAGCTGATAACTGAATCCATAGGAATAGTTGCCATCAGCAAGTAAAGAAATATAGAGGGAGAAGAGATCATTAGATCCTGGATCATTAGATCCAGGACAGAACCCTGAGGAGACACTTATAGTAGAAGGAATGACCTGGGTAAGAATCCAGCAAAGGAGACCGAGGAAGAAGAAAACAATAGAGTCTTAAAAAGCTAGAAGTGAAATATCAAGAAAAGAATGAACTAGAAAACTTATCTTACCCCAAGAAAAGGAGGGGAAGGAGATAGGTGAAAAGGAAGGGGAGAAGATTGTGGTATTCTCTTCTTTTATATAATATAATGGTTCTCCCTGGGAGCAGGTTTCTTGGGGAGGTTTTCTGGAGGCAGCCTTAGTTTCGGTTCAGAGTAATAATCACTCCAAATGCAGCCAGGTGTTAAAAGTTCAGATCTTTTATTGCTTTCTCCAAAATAGCCCGGTTAGTTTTGTTGGTAGCCTATCTCTCTGGTTGGTTCCAAGAGTTCCCTTCGAATGTCTCCAAATCCAAAGGTTTGTCCTTCAGCCTCCAGCCAGCACCAAGGTGAAAGTTGGAATGAATCTATCTTGCCTCCGAGAGAGGGCTTCTGGCTCTCCCAGAGTGCCCTTTGGCCCTGAAAGCTTCTTGCTTATATGAGCTCTCTAAAGGTCTGAACACAAGCATTGTTTCTATCAGTTCCACTTAGGACCTTGTTTCAAGTTCTGGTCCATAACATCTCCTTGTAGGATCAGATCAATCATACTGAACCATGCTAAATTAAATAATTACTGTCTCTATCAACTCTAATGAGTTAACACTTTGTAAGGATTCCAACAGAAGATAATAGAAGAGAGGACATACTGGGGGAGAGAATGGTTAGTAGCAAAATACTTTTGAAAAGGGGCATAATGAAAGGAGAGAAAGTAGAATAAATGGGGGGAAATACAGTTGGCAATAGTAATTGTAAAAAGAATTTTGAAGCAAGTTTATCTAATAAGACCTCTATTCTCAAACATAAAAGGAACTGAGTCAAATTTATAAAAAATACGACCCATGAGCCAATTGATAAATGATCAAAAGATATGAATTATATATCCAAAGGGCTATAAAATCATGCATATCCATGGTTAACATATGCTGGATTACTTGCCATAAGGGGAGGGGATGGGGGGAAGAGAGGGAAAAAATTTGGAACACAAGATTTTGCAAGGATGAATGTTGAAAATTATACATGCATGTTTTGAAAATAAAAAGCTTTAATTACAAAAAAAATCATGCATATCCTTTGACCTAATAATACCACTACTAGGCACGAATCCCAAAAGAGAATTAAATAAAAAAAAAAAAAAAAAAGGAAAAGAACCTATATGCACAAAAATGTTTATAGCAATTCTCTTTTCAAGTCAAAAAATTGGAAAGCAAGGGGATGCCCATCAATTGAGGAATGGCTGAATAAATTGTATTATGTGATTATGATGGATTATTTATGGGAAACAAGGAGCAGAAAAACCTGGAAAGTCCTCCATAACTCAAGCAAAGTGAAACGGACTATGTACAAAGTAATAGAAATATTCTGAGATTATCAGCTGTGAATGACTTACTATTCTTAACAATGCAATGATCCAGGACTACTCTGATGGACATAATGAAAAGTCCTACCCATATCCAAAGAAAGATCTCATTGTGTCTGAAAATAGATAGAAATGTTTAAAAAAAAAAAGAAGAGTGATCAACAGTGTCAAAGGATGATAATGAAAGGTCAAGAAGGATGAGGACTGAGAAAAGGCTACTGGATTTGACAAATCTTTTTCAGAGATGACTAGTAACTTTGGAAAGAGAAGTTTCAATTGAATGATGAGGTCAGAAGACTGCAAAGAATTTAAGATGAAACAAACTGGAGGTACTCATTGTTGATGGTCTCCTGAAGGAGTTTAGCCACAAGAAGGAGAAAAAATATGGAACAATTGTTATAATGGAGATGAAAGGATATACCAGGGCAAACATATCTAGCAAAAAACCAGCATACTAAGTACTAAAGGGTAATATACAAATAAAAGGCAATATTCTTGTCTTCAAGAAGCATCAGGAAATAATATCTTTTTGGTTTCTTACTCCAAATAATTTTTTCAAGGACTCATATAAATTAGTAAAATCAGAAGCAAAGCTCCAAATTTTTGACCCTACTCCAGTGTTATAACCTTAAGAATATCTGACCTACCTTTTTGCTTCCCCCCCAACCCCCGAAAGTCTTTTATTTTTTCTGTTAATAATTCTTTTCTTGAAGAAAGCAGTACTCAAAGAAGCAGTACCAGAAAAAAAAAAAAAAAAAACTAAAGGAAAAGAAAGGATTCCAATAGGAAACCATGTGAAGAGATAAGAGTAAGATTCAACAAAATCATAATGTAGAGAAGTATAGATGGTGGAGTCAGGAAAATTCCAATCCAATCTTAATACACTTTCTAGCTGTAAGACTCGGGATAAGTTATTTGATTTCTCTGGGCCTCAGTTAACTCAAAAGAGTTTGACTTGATGGCCTCCAATTTACATTTTGAGTTCTAGATCTAGGAGCGTATGCTTCTAATTAGTTCACAACTCATACCTGCTCTCCAAAAATCATGTATCTGCTCCATGAAGGTAATTTTAGTTATCTTAATATTGACATAAAAGAATGTACTTTTTTTTTAAAATCACTGTGGACAATGGACAGAGCTATAGATCACAATACCTCCATGCATGGTCCTTGGAAATTCGTATGGCTAAAAAAACCTCATCAACTTGGAGTCATCCTAGTGATGTGCGTGTGTGAAAAAATAGTTGTTTACTGGTATACAGAAACGTCAAGCTCTGTGGGAGAGTGGAAAATGCCGTAATCTGATTTCAAAAGATGAGGACTTGAGTCTTAACTGTCATTTACTAGCTGTTGTCATCTTTTGTAAAAGGGGCATAAATTACAACCTAGCTCAGCGGGTTGAGGGGAGGTCCAACTGTGATAATATTATGTAAGAGAGCATTGTCGGCTATTAAGTGCTACATATATATACTGTATATATACACACGCACACACACATATATATATATTTATAATATGCTTACTAACAACTCTATCTGGCACAACATTCTATCCTCAATACCTTGTTTCCAAAAGTCCATTCTGTCAAATTGGCTTCCCCCACGCCTTGGCCCCTACTTTACCGATGCCAACCAAAGCAGACTTTCCATCATTTTCCCATCCCCAGAAAGAAGGGAAATACCCTTCTCTTTGCCCATCACCCCTGATCACTTGCTGGACTCTTTTTTTTCTGCTACTACGACTCTGCTTTTAACTAAAAAAAAAAAAAAAAAATCCTATGACGCGATGGTCTGTCTTCCTTCACACCTGGCGTAGAGGCGCACAGCAGCAGCGCAGGGAAGCTTCTCTCCAGAAGCACTGCGTTTCTAAGCGCCGCCGGGCCCCAGCACTGCATGCACCTCCCCATAGTGCCCCATGTGCTTTCCCTCCGACCACGGTCCCGGTCCCTTTCCCCCGCCTCCCCCCCGCAGCCAGTCAGCCATGTGGCGTGTAATCTCGCCGGCCGCCTGCTTTCTCCCTCTGCCCCCAGGGGGCTGGGGGGGGGGGTGGGGAGGGCGGCGACCCCCGCGTCCGGGGTTTACCTGTCACTCTCTGAGTTTTCACGCTAATGTACTGGCGCAGTTTCTTTGCCGCCCGATCCCGAATAAGCTTCTCGTTCGATGCCAGTCTCTGGGCAAACTGGATCTCGGCCGGCTGCATGGCAGGGGCCATGATGCCCCCGGAACATCCCCTTCCTTTCTCCCTCCCACACGGCTGTCGCTCTCCTCCTCCTCCTCCTCCTCCTCCTCCTCCTCTTCCTCCGCCTTCTCAGCCGCGGCCACCACCACCTCCCCTCCTCCTGCAGCCGCAATTGCGCAGAGGCCGCGGACGAGCCCCGAGTAGCAGCGGGCGGTGGAACCGCGCGTCACGTTCCAAGGAACGCGGGCTGATGACGTCACAGAAGGGGGAGTGGCTGCGGTTCCGAACGGCCGCCGAAGAAGGAAGCGTGGCTGACGCTGCTGGTTGCAGAGCTGGGCTTAGGTGCTCCCCCGCCCGCAATGAGACTTCAGATACCCTGAAATCTCGCGAACTGTCTAAATCCACTCTCTATTCCCTAAAACACTGGGCTTTCTGACCCGCTTTTTTTTTTTTTTCCTCCAGTCCGTCTTTCACTCACTGTTCTCTGCTAGAGAGGGACATGTCCTTCCACTCAAAATTTCGTACTATTATTCATCGAGGGGCAGATCAAAACTTATCTAGCGTTCTAGGCTCTCCACAATTTGCAGCCACTTTCTGATCTGTCCCTGTTATAGTTGCCCCATCTGTGCACTCACTAGCTACTCAAATGTACTTCCGTGGCTTCAAGCCTATTTAAATCTGAAGCCCAATTAAAATGTGGCATCTTAGATCCCTGCTTTGCCCTCTGAATTTCAAATTCCGATTGTCCTTAGCATCCTTCAGATCTACTGCTAGAAGCAACCTGCCTAAATAACGTTTTGGTCATGTATACTTATTGTGTATCTAAGTTATATTTTAATATATTTAACATCTACTGGTCATCCTGCCATCTGGGGGAGGAGTGGGGGGGGTAAGAGGTGAAAAATTGGAACAAGAGGTTTGGCAATTGTTAATGCTGTAAAGTTACCCATGCATATAACCTGTAAATAAAAGGCTATTAAATAAAAATAAAAAAATAAAAAAAAAGAAGCAACCTGCCTCCTGTGCGACTTTAGACAAGTCTATGAATTTCTTAGTAATCTAAGAATATAGATTGAGCGAATTTCCTAGCTTAATGAAATTACAAGACCAGTCCCTGTCTTGTTAGACCATTATCTAACATAATAACAAAGCTTAGAGCGAGAAAAAATGCACTTCCCTTCCTCAATTGCATAGGTGAGGAGCTATGAATATGAAATACTGCATGTTTTGTCAGATTTGTTAGATTTCTACCTAGTTTTGAACTACTTGTATTCTGTTTTTTAAAAAATTATTATTGCAAAGGAAGAATCTTTGTGCTTTACAGCTAATTTCTATCACTCCACTGCAGTGGAGATAGCCCAGCCTTCTGTGTTTGATTTTAATGGGGTTGGATTTTCATCTCTTACACACACACACACAAGCACACACACACACGGTGCTTATGAAGTATATGAGAGTCATGATTCATATTTTGAAAGAATTCAAAGAGATTCTCTTATAGTCGCATGCCATAGCTGATGGACTAGAGAGTCTAGTAATTAGAAATAGTTTGGGGAGAGTTTTTATAATGAACATTTGAAGCTTAGCCAGCAGGCTAACAATCTACAAGGTTGTAAATTGTAAATGAGATAAGGAAGCAACCCAGATGTCTTTTCAATGCAGGTAAGGAAACAGGATGTCTTTTAGCAAGATATTTTTAATCAGACAGGATGAAGATTTTGCAGGGCAACACAGATTTTATTGATCCACATTCCTTAGCTAGGTATGTAGTTTTGAGTAGACTCTCAGCTCTAACCCATCACTTACAGTAGAATTATGAGATATGTGGTGTTAAGAACTATCAGCATTTCCCATAGTCTTGCAAACTACTCTCAATTTCTCATACATAATATTCCATTTCCCATCTCCATAACTTTGAGCTGTGCCTGGAATGTACTTTCTGTCTCACCTCCATGTCATATACTTTCTTGGTTTAAATCACAACTTAAATAATACCTTCTGTATTCTAGTGTTTTCCCACCCTGGTTACTGGTATTTCTCCCTATAGAATATAAACTTGTTTAGAGATTGTTTTGTTTTTTGCTTCACTAGGATTTAATCAACTAGGATTTATTCAATATCAACTATATGGCAACCAGATGGTAGGTATTGTTGATAGAGTGCCTGACCTGGAGTCAGAAAGACTCACTTCCCTGAGTTCAAATCAGGCCTCAAATACTTATTAGATATAACTCTGGGCATGGCACTTAACCCTGTTTGCCTCAGTTTCCTCATCTGTAAAATGAGCTGGAGAAAGAAATAGGAAACCATTCTAGTATCTCTGCCAAGAATATCCCAAAAAGATGACATGAAGAGTCAGATACAAGTGAAAAATAACTAAACAAGTACTACTTGCCAGCCTACACATGCTCATTCATCTCATTCCCTTACCTCTAATCCCTTTTTATGATGTAGCAATGGAGGAGGAGCTAACATAAAACGGCCCATTCCCTTTTATAAATGTGTGTTTGTCAGTACACATTTCTTTCTCTTACAAAAGTTGTTTTTAAAAATGGCTGGTGATTTGAATCCTGATCTGTCCACCAATGAGTTTTTTGCCTTGGTGTTACTTAATAAAATCCTTTTTAATATTTAATAAAATCCCACATGATAGGCCTCTGTACAAAACAGGCAAACATGAGAGGCAAAGCATGGTACAAAGATTTTGGTTCCTGCATTAGTTTCAGTCCCAGCAGAAACAATAAGTTCCTTACAAAACAGGCTCATAACAGGCTCATAACACACAGGAGTAAGATGACAAAATTGCCATAGGTGAATAAAGAAACCTAGCATAGTAGTAGCTTTAGGGATGTCACCTCCTTTAGTGCAACCATGATATTCAGGGGTCTAGAAGGCACTTCCTATACATCTCTCAAATAGCTAAGAATGGATCAGGCAGGCGTAAAGAAACATCTCTAATCTTCAGTTTCTAGGTTACTTGTGGATAATGCTATTAAAACCTACTACTGATAAGACTTAGTATAATTTAATAAACCATGACAAAATCTAATCAGATTTGTCTTCCAGTAATTAGTTCATATGGTAAAAGTCCATTTTGGACCTTATAGAATGAGTTCTAATCACAATAGGGCTATAAGAACACCAAATTAGGAACCCATAATCACCTGAAACTTCAGAGAATTTCAGCTTTTCAAAAATATTGTATCTTTTACATTCGCCCAAATCTTATATCTTATATAATGCCAGCAATAGGCAGAAGTAAGAATATTAAAAAGATCCATGAGAGAATGATTTGAAAAATGAGTCCTTTTGTCACTTAATATTATCCGATACTTCAAAATAAGAAAATGACTTAAAATTTCTTTACCTGTATTAATGCAGCTCTATATCTAAAATCTTTAATTTTTAGAACTTATTACAAAAACATATTCAAAACTTGTATTTTTCCATTTGAAACACTAGAAAGTCATACACATGCTCACACATATAACACCTACACCACCACCCCCACCCCCCCCGCCCCCTCCCCTCACACACACATTATCTTCATATTATCCTGAAAGACTGAAATACTTCAAGGGCTACATGAATAACTATTAAGAGGATGGAAAACCCAAGAACTCATTAGATGTTCAGGATGTGGCATTGACCACATATTCAGATTAAAATCAGTAAGAGCTTTCATACTTGTCTCCTATTATTAAAATTCAGACATTTTAGTATTAATATGTAAATTAGTAGGTTTAGTATTACAAAAACAAACTTTCAGTTTTCATCTGTCCTGATAGTGGAAATTCGCTCTAAAAGGAAAAAGGGAGGGGCATAGTTATGATATCAAAACTATCCCTTCAAAGACACAGACTTGATCTGAAATAAGCCATAATAGGAGAAAAACTCCTATAACTCTGTTTAATGCCAGATACATCATATTTAACAACCAATTGTGTAGGCAAGTTCCACAGGATATCATTGCTAGATTCAATAGTGACCAGGTGAGAAAATTTTCCTGTTCAGAAAGAAAATAGCACAATGGGAAACTGAATTAAGAGAATCTTACCTTTGCCTGTGCAAGGTCATCCCTTCAACTTTTCCCAGGAACAGACATCCACCTATAGCAGATCTCAGGTTATACTGCCTTTGGGCAGCCCATGGTATTCCTCATGAATAGTGGACTACTGCATACCTGAAGTCAAACTCAGAATATCTAACTACAATTCTATGAGAATTTGCTTCAAATAGCTAATTTATATTAGTCACAGCTTAGGACTTGGGTGTTATCATTTTTCTCATGCTCTAAGATTATTTATCAATGAGCACATCTAAGGACATCTCATTGACCCTTCATTTATAATTTAAGAATAATTGCATTCACACATACAGGGACTCCAAACCCGAGAAAAATCCTGACTACAGCAAGCCTCCAATTTTGTATTGTTTGTTAACCCCTGAGGAAAAATGAAAAATTTTAATCTAACGTCTATTGTTACAAAGTTGGCTCAAAGATGTAACTTCAGTATTTGAAAATTGTACAACCCATGGTCAGTAGGGCTGATAAAGTCTTATGACCTTGCCCAAATAGAAAGTTCTAAAGAACCTCACAGCTGAAGATAATTTAAGGAGGTCCCTGCTACTTTTTCTCCCATCAAAATCATTGTCCATTTAAATATATATATATCCAAAAAATATCCAGAAAAAAAATTCTTTTCTTACAGCATTTCTGATACAATGATTTCCCAAATTTCATAATATAAGAAAAATTGTAGAAACTTAGTAACATATACAATCATGTATTTAAAACATGAAACAAAACCTATCAGTCAGATAATATCAATTCAGTCATGTAGTTCCAAAATTATCTTACCTAGAAAATGATTTAGTTTATCACTTTTGGTATTCTATACTAATCATATCTAAAACCTAGTAGAGAGTAGTACAGTATGTCAAGATATTTGGAGACACCCTCTTTTCCAGACTTAAGGTCCAACAAACAGGCTGTACCTTGAGCTTACAACAATCCTTTGCACTCTGGATGATCTCACTCTCTGGCAAAGTGTATTGCTTTGACCAGCACGAAGTATTCACTCATGGGCCATTTATTGCTAGCACTTCAAATTATAGGGCAAACTGCTTTCAGTTAGTTTATTGCTAAAGATTCAAAGTGATAGTTTGTATTATCACCCCTCTTTTAGAATACGTGGAAATTGTAAATAAAATCTCCCTTATGTTTTAATGAAATTATGAATGTATATTTCTTACATAAAGACTAAAATATACCCTTCTAATGGTCCTTTAAGACAGTACTTTGATATGTTATTCCCAAATAATTTAATGCTGCAAATATATTTTTACATTTTCCATATCACAAAGAATAACCAAATAGTTTCTCACATCCTTCTTGTCTGAGATCAAATTCCTTACTCAAATCTCTCTTTACAAAAAAACTCCAAACTCTTGATTTTTAAATCCTCTGTTCACAATCAATTCAAACAGACTACAACTCTCTTAACTTTCTACTGATTTTTTCTTATCCCTATTTGCTTGAAATTTCTCTCTTTTTTTCTTTTATAACTTTCCAGGAAATATAGACTAAAATCCTTCAAAATTGTGCCTTTCTTGTTTCTTTTATGTTCTGATCCACTATTTCTCTTACTTCTATTTATTTAATTTCTCTAATCTTTATTTACAATCATATGTCAGACTATCTACAGAACTAATTTCCAGTCCACTGAATTTTTCCTTTACAAGTTTTTATTATGTAGTGTCAATTAATCGCAATACTATTACATTCAGTGTTCTTAAAAGATTAAACTATATGATCTATTCCAATACCTTTTGGTGAGTTTTGCTTCTAGCTTACCTAAACAATTAAGTTCTATCTTTTATAGAAGAAAATGCGATGGTAACAACAAAATATTCTTCCACATTAAATTTTACTTACTTTTAAGTTGTTCTGTGATCCAAACAAGTGTCTTCCTTTTCAATGTCTAAAAAAGAGTTAATAAAGGCAGTTCTTAAATCCATTTTTTCTTTCACTTTGGAACTTTACTGACACTATTTTCAAACTAGCTTCACATTCAATCAGGGAAATCACCTTCCTCACTTGCACTAAAATAACAAATCTGTCATTCTCCAGGGATAGAGTACTAAAAGGTCTAAATGTTGTTTTATGTAACTTTCACAGCATTATTCTCTTCTTTTCAGAAAACAAATTCTATGGAGTCGTACCCCAAAATTCACTAAAACATTTCAGCATTTATAAAAACATTCAAACTACAATTTGGAAATTCATAGTAGAGAAATTATATTTCAATCATAAATTGAATCTTTAGTTTACAATGCTACATTTCCTGCAGACTGAGGAAAAAGGATTAGCTTTTTTCTTACTGGTATTGTCTCTTCTTTACCTTCCCAATTTGGCTAAAGTTAGAATTAGAATTAGAAAGATATTTTTTTTTTCTTTTGAAGGCTCTGAAAATTCTTCAGAAAAGTTTTCACTTTTAAAAAGTTAGATTAATTTACCAAGACACAAAAACACAGACAATACAAGACAGACACCTAGAAACATTGCTAGTTGTTTTCCTTCTTTTTTGCCATTGTAAATTTAATCCAAAAGTCTGTGAAACTAAGGCCATACTTGATATTATTGATAGTTGGGAGACTTTTTTTGAAACTCTACTCTTCTAAACTATCTTCCCATGTTTTCTCACATTAGCTTTTATGGGTGACAAAGTGTTCTACTTCAGCTTTCCCAAAGCACCATTAATTCCTAACCATCTTCATCCTTATGAATATTTATTCCCATAATCCACAACAGGATCTGGGCCAACGTGATGTCAGGGTAGGGTTGGAAGTCCCACAAGGCTGAAAGTGGAGTTGGTGGTCCCTCCTCATGAACTTTTTATTTTAAAAACCTTCCTTTTCATTCCTAAATTCCTTCTTCCCTCAGGGATATTCTGTTCTTTGTTGTATTAATAATGAGGGCAGTTTCAAATTCAAAAGCCCCTCTTAATTGCACTAAAATTTCATTTTTGCATGGGCTATTGATCCTTAAATTTTGTTTAGAATGTGCATCTGACTAATTATAATCCTCAAAATCCCAATTCTTTTTTAATCTGGCTGGAGTTTATTTTTCCTTATTCTCTCCTTAAATTCTCCTCCTCTCCAATTTTCTCAGTCCCTACCAAAAAGGAACTTCAATAGATAAAACCTGACAGGTTTTTCTCCCAGGAAGTCAGGAAGACTGGCTCCTCTTGATCCATATGTGAATTTTAATATTGATATTCCCTTGCAAATTAGATACATTTGTGTGTCACTCTACAAGTATCTTACTCCAGTTGTGTATACATGCTCTCCTTTTCTTTTCTTTCTTTTTTTTTTAAACAAATGAAGGTGAAAAAAATTAAAATTTGGATTGGGGTCCTATTTCTTCTTTATCCTACTTGAATTTGGGAAGTTTAAATTCTCCCGTCACTGTAAAATTGACTCACGTGCCAGCAAAGTCTGTTCCTACCTGTCATGGGACAAAGGCTTAGTTTGCTAACTGTGAATCAATAGAATTCCCCAGTGAATGCCCCCAGGTGAAAGTGTCATCCTGGCTAGCTTGCTTTAAAAAAAAAAGGAAGAAAGAAAATCTTAAATGCTAAAAAAAAAAAAAAAAAAAAAAAAAAAAAAAAAAAAAAAAAAAAAAAAAAAAAAAAAAAAAAAAAAAAAAAAAATCTTTGGCTTCAATCTGAGGCCTTTGACTAAATAATGAAGCAAACTCACATGGAGAAAACTTTAAAGGATTTTATTATAATATCTAAAGCAAGTGGAATGTGGGCAGGTGCCAAGTTCAAACTGTGAATGTTTTTAAAGATAAATTTCATAATAGGAGAAGACTATTCTAATAGTAAATATTTCTAAATGGGGACAAACTAGTTTTTTCTTAGAGGTGAGTTTACAATATAGGTATCTGCAGCTTTCTAAAAGAGGATCAAAATACATGTGGCTACCCTTTCCTTTGTTTAGATTAACACATACACTGTTCATCCCTGACGAGGTCTAGCAGGTGCAACTGTGAAAGGGATGGGGTGACAGAGAACTCAGATTATCTTGGTGGTAGTGACTAAATTCTACATAGTGATCTAAAGAAGATCAAGAAAACAGCCTGCTTACTGTTCATTATTCTTCACACTTGACATTCTATTTCCATTCTCTATTCCTCTATTCACTACTTTTCACACGGCATGCTATTTTCAGTCTCCATTCCTCCATCCACAATCTGTGTCTTTCCTCCCCTATTGCAGTGAATGAGCATAATGCTTGATAAATCTGAAGATCCTAGCTACTGGACAAGAACTCAATATGTGAAAAAATCTTTTGGAAAAACTGGAAAGCAGTCTGATGTAAACTGGTATAAATCAACATCTCACACCATTTATTAACACAAGCTCCAAATGAGTATGTGATTTTAATAGGGTGACATTAATAAATAAAGGAGAGTGGAAGAAATAACTTGGCACATCTATAGATAGCAGAATAGCTACTTTGTCTAAACAAAATATGGAGAGATTCATAGAAAGCAAAATGAAAAATTTTTATTACATTTAAAAAAAGGATTTGGACAAACAAAAATCAATGCATTTAAAGAGAGAAGAAAATCAGGAAATTGAGGAGTTAAAAAAAAAAAACTTTGCCAAAAGTTCTCTGAAAATGTCTCATTTCTAAGATATGTAGTGAAGTGTTTTAAATGTATAACATTAAAAACTATTTCTTGATTGATAAATGGTAAAAGTATGTAAATAGGTAGATTTTTGAGAAAGAAATATGAACTACCAGTAAACATATAAAAATGTTTTCTATCGCTATTAATTAGATAAGTGCAAATTAAGGTAATTGAGGTCATCCCTCATTCCATCAGGCTATCTATATTGACAAAAATGGAAAATGACAAGTGGTGGACTAGATATGGGAAACATGTACACTGTGTCTTGTTGGGCTCTGGCTCTCCCCTTTCCCCTCCTTCCTTGCCATTAAGACTGGAAATTGAGTTTTACATAGCATTGTGACACAATTCTTGTCCAAAACTACCCTGGAATAGAATTGTTATCTTGCCTTCTGCCTAAAAACCTAAGTTATAGTCCCTATCTATCCAATAATGGTCTTCCTCCCTTCTCTGACAGGAACTGAGCCAAGATCCAAGGTTGTAAATACTAGGTTAATTCCTCTCCTGGCTCTCTCTCTGAAGTTAAGACAACAGTTGTAAAATGTTAGATTAATTGGTTTCTCAGCTTCTTTATCCTGCTTCTAAATGCTAATTAGCTAAAGACCCTAAAAAAGTTGCCTGCTTCAGTTCCTCACAACCAAATGTTACTTTTGGACAAAAGTCCCCCTTTAGTCCACTAACCACCTAACTAATAATACATATATATATAAAGTATCCCATATATATATAATATCTCCTATCTCCCAGGGCTGTTGGAAAGACCAAATGAGATAATTGTAAAGAACATAGCACATAATTGTACAATATTTCAGAGTCTGATTCTTTTTGTACAGCAAAATAACATTTTGGTCATGTATACTTATTGTGTATCTAATTTATATTTTAATATATTTAACATCTACTGGTCATCCTGCCATCTAGGGGAGGGGGTGGGGGGGGTAAGAGGTGAAAAATTGGAACAAGAGGTTTGGCAATTGTTAATGCTGTAAAGTTACCCATGCATATATCCTGTAAATAAAAGGCTATTAAATTAAAAAAAAAAAAAAAAAAGAACATAGCACAGTGCTTGGCATAGTAGATACTGTAAAAATTCTTCTTCTGAATGGCAAGTTATGGTAGGTAAATTTAATGGAAGAGATATAAAATCGGAGTGAGCAGAATTAAGAGAAAAATTTGTTCAATAATGATATTGAAAGACTTAGGAATTATGATCAATACAATGACCAACCACAATTCTAAAGGATTCATAATGAAACAACATCTCTAGACAGAGGTGATGGACTCAGTTCAAAATGAGAGAGTGAAATGTAGGAGATTGAAAATTGGGAACTGAAAATAAAACTGAATTGGGAAAAAAAAAAGAAATCTCTCAATGGTCTGTTATTTTGTTGTTAACTCCACAGAGCACTTTCTCTCTTTCCCTTCTCCCCATCTGATTTTCTAGGGTATTTGTTTTCTGTGCCTACTTGGTTGCTGTATTTTTTGCCTTCTATTTCTGTTGTCAAGAGCTATCTGCAAAAATCAATACTTTCCCAGTAATTTTTATTTTTTAGGGATTCTTTAAATGCCTCTTTAAAAAAAATTGAATGTTCTTTTTCACTGATGATTAAGTTCATATTTGTTTTGGTATGTCATTTTGGGTTACATCTTGAACTCACTTACCCTTTGGAACACATTATTCCATCAACTTCTGTGGTTTTTTTTTTTTTTTTTAATGGGTGCAGAATAGTCTTGTGCAATTTGAATTTCCTTGGCTTTATATTTGAATACTCTTCTTGTCTCTTGCAGAATTTAATGTTTCTTATTGGATTTGTTCAATTTAATCACCATATATCTTGGAGTTTGCAGAATAATGATTTTTCCCTCAGAGATGATATGTAGATTATTTTGATTGGCACTTTGTTTTCTGTGTTTGTAAGTCTTGGTCAGTTTTCTTGTATTATTTCTTGCTATCAGGGGTTTTCACTTGTCATAATCTGAGAGAGCTCACAACACTTAAATTGTCTCTTCATCACTTATCTTTAAGATCCTTCTGTTTTGCTCTTAGAAAGTTCATTTTCAAAACATTATTGCTTTTTGCTTCTCTTAATCTAGATTATCCATCACTTTTGTGTAACTGCACTCTTAATCAATTATTTTCTTTTGTAGTTTTTTGATGGGCTTTGCTACCATGAATTCAAGTTTTCTATTCTATTATTTCTGCTGTGCATGCCATAAATTCTCTTTTTTACTATTCTTATTTTTCTATTGAACTATTCAGGAACATCTTGCTGTGGTTCTGATGAGGTTCAAGAAATTAAGAATGAACGAGTTGTCTATGATGAATTTATGAAGTCAAATTTGTCATTGAGTCAAGGAGAATAAGTTTATTGTGACATTTGGCACAAAGTTCCAAATGAACTCTCAATTAACAAAGGGAAAGGGGGAACCTTTGATAGGAAAAGACTTAAAGCAAGGTATGTTTAACCTTAGAAAGTAATAGGGTTGACATCTATAGCCTGCCCTCCTGATTGTATGAGGTAACTGTGGACATCAAGAAAATTTTATCAATTCAAGGAATTCAATTAGGGCCCACTTTAACAAAAACTCACTTATGGCAACAAAGGCTCATTCATGAACAAGATAATCCTGTTTATGCTAGAGATTCAACAAAGGTTCACTTAAGGACAAAATAATTTTGTCAATATCTCTTCTATGGTCCACCTAGACACTGCTATCAGGGACCTTGTCTTTTTCTGGGATTTTATTCACCCCATCAGTTCCATGCTTTCTTGGGGATCCATAGAATCTTTTGCCATATTAAATGTTTATTTCATTTTTCTTTGTTTTGAAATAATCTTAATCAGAGATAGTTGGAGTCTTTTTGGTTATCTGGAAGCCATATTATCTTCTGTTGTTATCTTCCCTGTTGGCTTATCTGCTTATGCTCAATGTCTTTGAGTTTTCTTCCTCTTGAGATCTTCTTAAATTTCAGTCTTTTTTTTTCCCTTTATGTTATTTATCATTTTCTGATAATCTCTCCCCCCTCCCCCCTTTATGGCTGTCCTTGTGCTTTTCAGAACTACGTTAGATTTTAAAACTTCCTCTCAATAGTCAATAGTCAATAAGGATTTATTAGGCACTGACTATAGGACACAAATATGAAAAAAGAGAGGTAGCTCTGACTGAATTTAAAATCTAATGGGAGAAGAAAACAGAAAAGAAAATTGAGAAATGGAAGGGAACAGGAACCCAATGTAAGGGCATGGCAGAGAAGCCAAACAAGTCCAGAATGAATATATCAGGATAGGAAATGAGATGTCTGAAGAGATCTATTCTGTCCTTTCCCCTTAAATGAAGAAACTTATGATTTTATCCTCCAATCAGAGGGGCAGATGATGTGTATATAACAAGATGATGAAATTTTCTCATAAGTTAATGGAGATATGATGGAGAAACTAATTTCTATTACCTTAGATCTTTCCTTTTGTATTCCATATCACCTTGTGCCTTAATTCTCATAAAACTAATCTTTTTTTTCCCCCCACTGTAATCTCCATTCCCTCTAGGCCCAATCTCCTTTTTATTTACTGCCATTATTTACCCTATAGTAACTATTTAATCCCTGGATCCATCTCTTACTACCATTCATAGTTCCTTCTAGCTCTAGATCTGAATTACTCCAACACTGAATAGTTCCCTCCTCCCCCCATCCCCCATCTTTTTTCTCTGTTTCTAATCATTCAAGGCTCAATAGTCCTTAAGGAAATCACATTACATGTTGAGTGGGTATACTCTACAAGTCCCAATTCCCTCTGACTTTCTATTGTTCTCTCAGCAGCTGCTCTTCTTTCCTAAAATTTCCTAAACTTCCCCCCAAAAACTTCTCAAAGTCAATCAGCAAGTAGATGTAATGGGTGATCTGTATCCCTCACAAGGATGAGCATGGTCCTTTATGACTGGTTGCATAGATGGAACAAGCCTTGTTTTTAAAACTGGAAGGACTGAAACATTCCTCTCTGGCTGGAATTTTCTCCTGAATATTTCTTCCAGTTGTGTCCAGAGAGTAAAGATTCTAGTGAAACCCTAGTACAATAGCCATCCACTGAACTGGTGAGAGGGGAAGGACTTCCTTTTTCTACTCCCTCTCTTTTATCTAGGCTCTGAAAATAGCTGAGTGATGTCTTTGTTTCTGTTTTGTATCTTTTCTTATGTATCATATGTTCTTTAGTATCATTTATTAGTAATTATCCTCATTGGACTTAGTAGTTCAATTCATGGAGGACCTTGGAGCTGGGATTCTAGGTTGGATGGTATGGACTACAGTATCTCAAAAAATCAAATGTCCTTCATAGTTTCCTTTACTGGACACTTGACTTTCTGTGTCCATGTTTGGGTGATAAAGTCATTGTATAATTAGTGGATGGTCTTTTTTTTCCCAGGCAAATACTAATGTGCAGCTTTAATGTGCATTGTAACAGTGTTACAGAAGAGGGAGCTTTTCAGGCAGAATTTGAATTTAGCTTTTCTGACCTGAATAATCGAATTCTGTATCCACAGCACCTTACTGCTTCCAACTATCTTGGAGAAGTCTTTGGAAATCTATTGCTATTAAGACAATTTCTTTGTGAAAAAGGGATGAGAAAGACCAGTCAGATATTATATTATTGAGTGATTGCTTCTCTCTCTCTCTCTTTTTTTTTTTTTTTTTTTTTTTTTTTTGCTGAGGCAATTAGGATTAAGTGACTTGCCCAGGGTGACACAGCTAGGAAGCGTCAAAGTGTCTGAAATTAGATTTGAAGTCAGGTCCTCCTGAATTCAGGGCTGGTGCTCTATCCACTGCGCCATCTAGCTGCCCTATAAATGATACTTCTCTTGGTGACTTAAGGGTATTTGATTTGGATAGGGTTTATGTAATATGAGTGAATTTTGCCTATGCTTTTATTTATTTTTTTTCTTTTTTTTTTATTTAATAGCCTTTTATTTACAGGTTATATGTATGGGTAACTTTACAGCGTTAAAATTGCCAAACCTCTTGTTCCAATTTTTCACCTCTTACCCCTCCACCCCCTCCCCTAGATGGCAGGATGACCAGTAGATGTTAAATATATTAAAATATAAATTAGATACACAATAAGTATACATGACCAAAACGTTATTTTGCTGTGCAAAAAGAATCAGACTCTGAAATATTGTACAATTATGTGCTATGTTCTTTACAATTATCTCATTTGGTCTTTCCAACAGCCCTGGGAGATAGGAGATATTATATATATATATGGGATACTTTATATATATATATATATATATATGGGATACTTTATATATATATAAAGTATCCCATATACTTTATCCCATATATATATATGGGATATATCCCCATATATATATATGGGATATATATAATCCCATATATATATATGTATTATTAGTTAGGTGGTTAGTGGACTAAAGGGGGACTTTTGTCCAAAAGTAACATTTGGTTGTGAGGAACTGAAGCAGGCAACTTTTTTAGGGTTAGTCATTTTCCCTCGTCTTTGAGAACCCTTTTTTGGGTTTCCTTGGCAAAGATATTGGAATGGTTTATCGTTTCTATCTCATTTTACAGATGAGGAAACTGAGGCAAAGTGACTTGGAAAGGGCTAATAAGTGTGTGAGGCCAGATTTGAACTTAGAAAGATTTGTTTTCCTGACTAGACCTCGACCTCTATCCACTGCACCAACTAGCTTCAATTCAAATAATAGTAATAATGGCTAATCTGAATACCACTTAAGGATGCTTTGCTTTTTCTCGTTTAGGCTGTATTCCGGTGAAGGAAGGCACTCCTGGACTCGTTTTTACAAATCAGGCAACTGAGGCTTAACTGAGAGGTTAAATGACTGGCGGATGGTCAAAGATAGTTAAGTATGAGGGACGTGATCCAAACTCAGCTTTTCCGGCCTTTACACCGGGCTGTCTACTTCTACTTCTCCAGCGTATCAATCAATCAGAGCCTTTTAGAGAGGGTGGGACGAGAGGGCCCTTTTTTTCATGAACAACTTCCCTAAACTGCAACAGCACCTGCGCTATGGCCCTTCCACGAAGCAGCCCCTCCCACCCTCAACTCCTCGACTCATTCAAGGTAGAGGAACCTCACGTGACGCTGCTGCGCAGGCGCAAACACCAGAGGCCACTGGCGGCGATGGGGGACGTTACGGGCCTTACGGCGGGCGGGGAGGATGCCTACCGGGTCAGTTAGGAGGCCAGGAGGCTCCCATCTTTCCCTTTCTTTTCCAGAGCCTAGCAGCTGTTTGTTATTCCGTGTCCTAGGAGACGGCCAGAGAGCCCAGCTCTCGCGGCCCTCCATCCGCCTTCCCGGCGTGTGTATGGGGGTAGGGGGTGGGGGCGGGGCGGAGGTTCTCGGGATTCCCCGAAGGTGCTGGAGGGGACCTTCGGGCGGCCGGGCTGGACACCTCGTTAGTTTTGGGTTACCTCAGTAAAACTGCCTTCCTAGTTTGAGGGGAGGGGAAGAGGCTGGGCTAACAACCATCTTTCCTTTTTTTTTTTTTTTTTTTTTTTAAATTTTTTTTTTTTTTTTTTTTTTAATAATTGACAGACACCCATCTTTTCAGTCTTTAAAATGGGAGGGTGGGGTAAGGACTATTCTGGGCAGCTCGCATATTTTTATGCTTTTTGAACCCCCTTTTCATCCTCCCTGTGGTTTTCAGGCATAACACAAATAAGGGAATTAGTGTTCTTCGACGCAACCTCGTTTATAACATCACTTGCATGATGTACGCTGGTGGGAGCGGGAATCCAACTTGATGCATTTCTGTAAATAATGGTTTAGGAGACTCAGTGGATGAGAGGCCAACTGTGGGTCTTGTACGGGCACATTCGTGCGACTTTTGTATCGGAGAACACTTAGAGACTCCCTCCATGCCATACCCCATGAGTATGAGGTGGTGTCACTTTTTATCATGGGGTGATATTAAAGGAATGATTGTTAACATTTAGAAAAGGAAGCGTTTACAGAGAGGGTTTATTAAGACCGGGCTATTCTTTTTTTGTCAGGGTTACTGAACTGGAACGTGAGAATTCTATAAAGTTCATTTACATAGGGTAAATTTATTTATTTTTTATATAAAAATATTATAAAAAATAAAATTTATTTATTTATTTATTTTAGCAAAGCTAATCAAGTATTTCATACTATTTATGTGGCGGAACTGGTGAAATGCAAAGTAGCTGATAGTATAATTAGATGAATTCAAAATTTGGGGGATGGGCTGAACTCATTTGTAAGGAGTCCTTTAGTGGTGTATTTTAGGGATCTGTCTTTAGCCCTGTGCTATTATTTTTTAATCAGTGACTAGGATAATAATATAACATTCTTGTCAAATTTACAGATGGTATAAAGCTGGGAAGAAGAATAGTATCCAAAAAAAAGGTCTTGACAGGTTAGAGTAATAGAGTAGAAATAAAATAAAATTCAATAGGATGGGTATGGGAAACCAACTTCAACAAATACAAGATGGAAGAGGCATAGTTTTCAGTATCTAAACCTGGATAAAAGGTCTGGACTTTTAAGTCTGATAGGAGTTAGCAATAGTATGTGGCAGCCCTTAAAGCTAAAAAAAATAGCTTGTGCTACTTAAATAGAAACGTAGGACTAAAAAGTTGATAAATCCCACTAGGTAGCAAAGTGAATAGAGTGCTGGGCTTGTAGCTAAGAAGATTCATTTTCCTCAGTTCAAATCTGGCCTCAGACACTAACTTGTCAGTGTGACACTGGGCACATTATTTAACACTCATCTATAAATTCAATTGGAGAAGGAAATGGTAAAACTCTCTACTATCTTTGCCAAGAAAATCCCAAACGGGGTCACCAAGAGTTGGGCAGAAATGAACAGTAATAACAATCCCACTGTATTCTGCCTTGGGGAGATTTATCTGGAGCTTTATGTTCACTTTTGAGTACTGAAATTTAAGAGGCTCTTGATAGTGTTACTATCAGTGTACTCAGAAGAAGGCAATGTAATACTAAAGAGTTTTGAGTCCATGTCATATGACAAGCTGTTGAAAGAATTTGGGATATTTAAAGAAGAGGATTCAAGGAAGACATGATAATGCAAGTATTTGAAAGGTTGTTAGGAAGGGTTAGATTTTTTTTCAGTTTGGTCCTAGAGGGCAGAGCTTGGGAGGGCAGAGTCTCTAGGCTGGTAGAAGTTGCAAAGAGGCAAATTAAGTTTTTAATTTTTTTTATTAAAGCTTTTTATTTTCAAAACATACTCAGTTATAATTTTTCTACATCCACCCTTGCAAAACATTGTGTTCTTAATTTCCCCCCTTTCTCTAACCCTTAGATGGCAAGTAATCCAATATATGTTAAACATGTTAAAAATATATGTTAAATCCTATACACACATATTTATACTATTATCTTGCTGCACAACAAAAATCGGATCAAAAGGGGAAAAAATGAGAGAGAAAGCAAAATGCAATCAAACAACAATAAAAAATGAAAATGCTATGTTGTGATCCACATTCAGTCCCCATAGTCCTCTCTCTGGGTGTAGATGGCTCTTTTCCTTACAACATCATTGGAACTGGTATCAATCATCTCATTATTGAAAAAAGCCACAAGGGATTGTTTTTTAAAAGTGTGATAAGATGGTAGAATTTACTTCTAAAAGGTCTTCAAACAAAATGTATGACCTTTTGTCATACGTGTTTATAATATGAACTTTTTTCAGGTATTGTTGGACCATATGGTCAATGACTTCTTGATTCCCTTCATATTGTGTCAATGTAATTCTTTGTGTCACCCACTCTATTCACTAGTACTTGATGCTCAGTGCCACAAACTGCTTTCTGGACAAAATGGTACATAGATAATAGGGAATATGTGAAGTCTACTAAAGTTCACTGTGTTGTGGGTGAGCCATAAATATTGCATAATATATGATGATATATTACATCAATTATATATATATCTGGTGAGATTCATTGGGACTTTTTTTTTTTTTAATTGGGAAGATAACATGCTGAGGAGGATGTAGCAATGACACTGGGACCAGCTGACCTTGGGTGTGATATAGTTGGAGATGATGTTTCTTTCCCTTAGGCTATCCTGCTTCAATTTACTCTGTACGACCAGGATGCTAAAGCCACAAATATTGCTGGCTGGCAGATAACAGCTTGTTGGTCTGTGATAACAGGATTTCTGAAACTAACAAAAAACAATAATGAGGGGCTAAAAGTTAATACAGGCCCAGAACAAAATTGGGTGTCTGGCACATAACCCAGGGATGTTTCAGGCTTAAAAATATCTTTGGAAGGAAGGTCCCTCCTTCCTACCCCCACCTCTGCCCAGAGAACTATGGGTCCTGAATTTGCTCACAAAGTCAGAATCAGACCACTTCTCAACTCTACCTCTAAACCATAAAATTAGCATATCAAGGACATGAAGCACCTGATCTCCCTAATTTCTTTCTTTTTCTTTTTTTCTTTTTTTTTTTTTTTTTTACTTCTAAAACTGAGTAGCTCAGAGTAATGTTTTATTTTATTTTTTTAAATAGCTTTTTATTTACAAATTATATGCATGGGTAATTTTACAGCATTAACAATTGCCAAACCTTTTGTTCCAATCCCCTTCTTTCCCCCACCCCCTCCCCTAGATGGCAGGATGACCAATACATGTTAAATATATTAAAGTATAAATTAAATACAAAATAAGTATACATGTCCAAACCGTTATTTTTCTGTACAAAAAGAATTGGACTTTGAAATAGTGTACAATTAGCCTGTGAAGGAAATTAAAATGCAGGCAGGCAAAAATATAGGGATTGGGAATTCTATGTAATGGTTCTTAGTCATCTCCCAGAGTTCTTTTGCTGGGAGTAGCTAGTTCAGTTCATTACTGCTCCATTGATCTCCCTAATTTTTCTTTATAAATTTACCTTCCTGCTTCTTGGTTCTTTGCTAACTTCTTTTAGAACTTAGCCTACTTTAATTGGCATTGCAATTATGATAAACTTTGCCCTTTGACTTGGAGATTGGTCTGAGCCTACACATTCTTTTGAGATACCTCTTGTCACCAATCTGGAACTCCACAAATGTTGGAGTTCCCCTTGAGCCCCAACAATAAGAAATGGATCAATTAAATCAATTGTTACATTACCTAGTTATAATGTTCTGGTTAACTTTCTGGAAGTCTTGGGCCCAGCCTTTGTTTTAGCAGAGTAATCACCATGAGAATAGTCAGGGATAAAGTCTAAAAGTCTTTATTGTCTTCTTCACAGTCTGTCTCCTTCATTTGGGGCTCTGCAAGCTTTCTAGAGGTCCTCCAGAATGGGTCTTGGTTTCAGTGGAGGAAACAGGAAAGCCACCACAAGGCTGATGAAGTTGAAATGTCTCTCTTCCAGTCCTTGTTGGCTCTCATATACTCTATTATACATCATTATAGGTGTCAGTCGTGTAGAATAGGTATCAGCTTGTAGAACTATATGCTAAGTACTAAGTACATGTAAACTAGAGAATCATTATTTTAATTCCACTGAGTTAATACCTTGTTGTAAGATTAAATCAATCATACTGAACTAGAGAACTATTAATCACCATGCTAAACTAGATAAACCTTGTTTTATCAATTCCACTGAGTTAATGCTTTGTTTCAAGTATACCTCTCCAGAGTAACACATCATCTCCAACTACATCAGTCTTAAGGCCTGACTGCCCCAGGGCCATTATTACATCCTCCTTAAGAGCTGTACCACATCAAACTTTACTACCTCTTCAGTGCCATCAGACTTGTTCTTGTTCTTCCATTCTCTAGACATACATTGAAGATACTGCAGGTTTGGTTCCATACCACCACAGTAAAACAGATATTGCAATAATGTGAGTCATGAATATTTTGGCTTCCCAGTGAATATAAATGCTATGTTTATAGCACAATTTATTAACTGTGTTATATTTAAATAAACAATGTATATGCTTTAATTATGAATATTTTATTGCTAAAAACTTTTAATCATCTCTGAGCAACTATGGCAACAAGTCATAATCTTTTTTGCTGGTGGAGGGTCTTCTATCCAATTTAGGGTTGTCTGACTAATCAGGGTGGTGGTTGCTGAAGGTTAGGGTAGCTGTAGCAGTTTCTTAAAATAAGACAATGAAGTTTGCCACTTAATTGACTGTTCCTTTCATGAAAAATATCTCTGTAGCATGCGATTATTGTTTGATAACGTTTTACCTACAGCAGAACTTTTTTTCAGAATTGGAATCAGTATCCTCAAATTATCTCCAAAATTTTCACCCATTCCCAAATTATTGGATTCACAGTTTATTTATAGCTTTCTGCTATTACAAATAGTGCTGCTCTGAATATTTTAATAGATATAGGTCTTCTTAAATATTTATAAGTTTTTAGGGTATAAAACCTAATAGTAAAATCTCTGAGGCATAAAGGGCCTGAACATTTTTTACTGCTTTTCAAAAGTACGTTTATACCTCCACCAGCATTTTTTCCACAGCTCTGCTGACATTGAATTTTAAAATCTTTTTTTGTCAGTCTGATAGTTCTCAGTGAAATATCTCAGTTGTTACAATATGTATTTCTTTCATTATTAGTGATTTTTAACACCTTCAAATGTTTATTTAAAACTTGTTTTTTTCTCCCAATAACTTGCTCATCATTTTAAATATTATACCAAAAAACTGTATAGTTTTTATGCTCATTTTATCATCATGTATGAGTTTCTTAAAATCATATATCCAGAAAAATGCAAAGAGGAATATGCACAGTAATAAGAAATATGAGAAACATTTCACTTCTTAGAAAAAAAATTATCGAACTATATTTGGACCATGGATAATCTTTTTATTTACAAGATATATGTATGGGTAATTTTTCAGCATTGACCCTTGCAAAATGTTCTGTTATGGATAATCTTTATAGAGAAAAATGTACATTCTTTTTTATATTTTTCCATTTTATTTGGTTTGCTCATAGGGAGAATACATTGTTGAGATTTCAGTGGTCACTTTTAACTGCATCCACATAGGCCACATATTATAGGGCTGACTATTATTCTTGACTTTTTTTTAAAACTTATACCAAAATACGTATGGTAGAATAAGATACAAGGAGTATAATTTTAGAAATCTTATCCCTTAGGACTAGAAGAAAAAATATATTTTGGAAAATCTGAATGAGTATTTTTCGCATTCAAAAACTGTTAAAGGAAACCACACAATTATAATAAATGATACACATTTTTTGTTCTAAGTAAGTATCAAGTTTGATTCAGATAGCAGCATGCACTGCAGGGAGTAGGGGAAGTGGGAGTTGGGGAGCAGGGCCTAGCAGCCCAGTCTAATTAGAAAGTTTATACTCCTTGAAAAAATTAATAGTCCAGTTAAGTGAGCAGAACCAAGAGAATATTGTACACAGTAATGGCAAGATTATGTGATGATCAACTGTGATGGAGTTGGTTCTCTTCAACAATGAAGTGATTCAAGGCAATTCCAAATAGTCTTGTGATGGAGAGAGCCACCCATATCCAGCTATCCATATGGATATCCATCCATAATCCAGAAGCTTGAATGTGGATCAAAGCATGGTATTTTCACCTGTTGTTATTGTTGATAATAATGATGTATGTTTGCTTGTTTTTCACCTTTTGATCTGGTATTTTTTGTTGTTGTTGTTGTTCAGCGTCATGAAATATGGTTAGAAGAATTACACACATATAACTTATATCAGATTGTTTGCTGTTCTGGGAAGGAAAGGGGGGAGGAGAAAGGAAAAATCTGGAATACAAAGTTTTGCGAATGTGGATATTAAAAGCTATCTTTGCATGTGTCTGGAAAAATAAAATACCATTAAAAAGATCACCAAATGATATTGAAATAAATATTAAGCTTTTTCTTTTTCTGTATTTGGAAAATAGGTGAAAAACAAGTTACTCAAGTCTAAGTTTTATCCCTGTTTGCCTCAGTTTTATCATATGTAAAATGAGCTGGAGAAGAAAATGGCAAACCATTCCATTACTTTTGCCAAGAAAATCCCATATAGGATCATGAAAAGTCAGACATGACTGAAAACAACAGAATGATAACAGTGTTTAAGTGGGAAAAATACTTGCAAAATGGCTTAAATACTTTAAAAATATATTTATAATTAATTTATTTCATGTGCAATTTGACTAATCTAATTTAACTTACAGTTATGTAATTTGTGATGATGAAAAAAGTCATCAATGTATGGTCTGTAAAATAATATTAAATTATTTAAGAATACACACAAATAGTATTTCTTATGATCTCTTGTATAAGCCTTCATTATTGTCATTTTTTAATACATTATTTCTGTATTCAGCACAAGAAAATGTCTGAATTGTAAACAGTGCTTGTAATGTAGACTTAGCGGCTAAATGATATTAATGAAGGCAAGTGCTATTATTTCTGTGTGTGTGCTGGAATATATACCCATTTACTAAATTTCTTAGCTAATTCACAACTATTTCTGTTAACTTTGCTTGTTACTATCATTTTTCCTGAATTGACCAAATACATTGTCCTTTGTTAGTATCTTTTAATCTTTTCTAAAAGAATAAGGGCTGTAATCATTTGGATTTACTTGAAGGAATTTAGAGAAAAATTGTTCATAGTTAGCAAGATAAGTAGGATGGTTCCAAGAGAGAAAGATGTCTGAGGTCAAGAAATGCTAACTGAAATTTCAGTACACTCAGAGGTAGAAACACTTAACAATGTGTGGCATTTAAGTGAAATTGCTGCATAGCTCCCTTGTTTACCGTGTCATCTGGGACTCCTCATTTTCTTTCACCCCATGCATCAAAATCAGTTGCACAGTTTCTGCCTCCCCAATGTCTCTCAGTTCTAACTGCTTCTAACTCAAGAGTTACCACTTTATTTCAGCTTCTCATCACTTTTTACCTAGTTATCATAATGATCACTAATTTTTTTCCAAGTTTCTCACAACTCCAGTATATATGGATACAACTCACAACTCCACATGGCTTTTCTTTTTCTTTTTCTTTTACTGAGGCAATTGGGGCTAAGTAACTTGCCCAGGGTCACACAGGGTGGCTTTTCTTTAAGCATGAATTTGTTCATGTAACTCTCCCTTTCAATCAACTCCAGTGGTTGCTTTCTTACCTGTAGGATAAAAATAAACCTTAAAAAAAAAAAAAGCTTTTGTAACCTGAATCAACTCAGCCCCAGAAGATCTTTCTATCTTCGTTGTTCTTTGATTCATGTATTATCCATGTGGAACTCATCATTGAACTCCTGAGAACTGATGAGGTCATTAAGTGGTACAGTATAGAAAGACAAGACAAGATGACCAGGAATTACCCTTGTTGGGGTAGTGAGTGAGTTCGATCTAGAGGACAGTTAAGTAATGCTACCTGAGAAGTAGTCAGACAGTTAGGAGAAGGTATCATCAAAAGAGGGTGTTTGAGAGTCAAAAGAGAAATTAAGAAAGATGAAGACAGAAAAAGACTTTACAATTTGGGGAATATATCTTTGGAGAGAAGTTTGTTGATTGATGAGATAAGAGGCCAGAATGTAGTATTTAGAAAAGAGAAAATACAAATATTTATTAGAGATATTTTTCTCATAAAAAGGAGAAGAATTATAAGACCATGTCTAGTGGGAATGAAGGGATCAAATAAGGGTTTTTTTTTTGTTTTTTGTTTTTAAAGATAAGGATACTTGTAGGAGTATTTGTAAAGATTGGGTGAGTTGATACAGATTGAAGATTTAGAAGAGAAAGAAAGCCAATTACCTGTATAAAAAAAATTGCCATTTCAAAAATGAAAATAAATTCACAGCTAATGAAGAAATAAAATCAATTTTTATGACTATTTTTGCTCAACTATGTGCTAATAGATCTGACAATCTAAATGCTTGGAAAATATAAATCATTAAGAATAATAGAACAAGAAATTGAACAAGCCATAAATAAACTCCCAGAGGAAAAACTAAACCAAAATAAAAATGATGGATTTGTGGCAAATTCTGCCAAACATTAAAAGAAAAATTCAAATACTACATGAACTTTTTGGAAAAAAATTGATAAAGAGGGGCCCTATCAAACTCTTTGTGTCTTTGATGACACAAATATGTTTTTGATACCTAAACTAGGGAGTGTCAAAATAGAAAGTTACAAATTTTCCTAATTAATTTTGATGCAAAAAATTTTAATTGACAAGGAAATCACAGCAATATGTCACAAAGACCATATACTATAACCAGGATGAGTTTATATTAGGACCAGAATAGGATCTATATTAGCATATAAGGGACAGCTAGATGGTACAGTGGCTAGAGCACCAGCTTTAAAGTTAGGAGGACCTGAGTTTAAAAGTGGCCTCACATACTTAATACTTAACCAGCTGTGTGACCCTGGACAAGTCACTTAGCCCCAATTGCCTTGCTAAAAAAAAAAAAACCAAAACAACAAAACCAAACCTGAATGAATGAAGGATCTATATTAGAATTATATAAAAAATGAAAGACAAACTACAAATTAGATACACATTATACAGAAACAAATGAGCTCTGTGTTTGATAAACCCAAAGATTCCATCTAATAGATCAACTATTAACTATTGGGGAAAAAAAATTAAATCTCTTGGGAAAAGTGGAAAATAATCCAAAATATGCTAGGTATAGTTAAACACTTAATTTTTACCAAGATATGCTCCAAATATATACATGATTTAGATATAAAGGGGAACATTATAACCTAATTAAAGGAATGTGGAAGAGATTACCTATCAGATCTATGGATAGAAAAAGAATTCTTGACTGAATAAGAAGTAGATTTATGGAAAGTAAAATGGACGATTTTAATTATCTAAAATTAAAATATTTTTGCATAAATAAAATCAGTTAAAATTAGAGTAGAAATAGGAAATGGGTGGAATCTGTGGCAAGTTTCTCAGAGAAAGGTCTTATTTCTAAGATATATAGGGAATTGATTCACCTTTAAAAGAATTAAGAAACATTCTCCAATTGATAAACGATCAAAGGATAGAGGAAGAAAGAGGAAGAAATCCGAGGTATCAATAGCCACATGAAAAATACTTTAAATTACTAATAATTAGAGAAATAGTTGAATAGTGGATGGAGTCCTGGGCCTAGATTCAGGATCACTCCTCTTCATGAATTCAAATCTGGCCTCATATGCTAGCTGTGTGACTTTGGGCAAGTTATTTTAATTCTGTTTATTTTACTTTGCTCATCTGTAAAATGAGTTAGAAAAGGAAATGGCAAACTATTTTAGAAGAAAACCTTAAATGGAGTCATGAAGTCAGACATAGCTGAAATGACATGGTGTATATTGAGGGAGGGATATGACTTGACAAAAAGGGCCACTTCAGTGGAAATCAGAGTGAAGGAAAAGATAATGGAGAAAGGTGTTTTGAGTGATTTGAGATGAGGAAAAGGGTTGCAGGGAATGCTCTTAGGCCCAGCTTTTTTTCTGTGAAGCATAAGGTGAAATCTATGGAAAGAATTGTTGTGGGAGCCTTATATATAAAAATAAAAGATCTGAAAAGCATCTGTAAAATGAGATAGTGAATAGATCAGAGAAAAGTAGAAGGATTTCCTCACTATAGTGAGGGCTCAGTAGAAATTAGGTAACAAATTTGTAGTGGATTGAATCAATACAATCTTTTTATTTTCTCTAACAGTGTTCAGCAATACAATAATAGTAACAAAGGAGCAACACAAGGTAGGTAGGATATCATCAGTAATAAAGCAAGAGGACCAGAAATTTACAAATAAAGGATAGTGTAAAGTTAATTTGGTTCATCATGGGTTGAGATAGGGAAGGGAGAAAAGTATATAATTTCGTGCGGTGATGGCCTGGAAAAAGAACTGAGAGGAGTTGAGAATATAGGATCACAATCATAGGTATTGTAAAAAACAGGAAAAGATGCAATAATAAAAGATTATAATTAGATAGAGGAATTTTAGAATTCATACACAGAAAAGTAGAGATCGAGATCAATACTGTTCCTTACGTGGAGCTGAGATGGAATGGAGTAGTTAGGTCATAGTATTTAATTACATTTAGGAACTAAATGTAGTTGAAGGGTCATCAGTACGTGTGCTGAAATTCTCTGGTATTAAAATAGATCTCATGAAGAGAAAGACTATAAACTAGTCATTGTATTCATTGAGAGAAGAATGTCCTAGGAGTAAATAGATAATAGATGCAATGATTAGGATTGGGTTAAGAATTAAGATAGCAAAGACCTCAAAAACAACAACAACAACAACAACAAAAAAACCAGGTTTCTGGGGGAGGGTGGTGGAAGGAAAATTCTGAAAGTAACAATGAAGAATAGGGAGTATTCTGACTCCTCCACTATGCCATTGAGGCAACTAGTTAATTAGTCATCTGTGACCACATACTGAGTCATACATACCCAGAAATAGAAAGGGATTATTTTCAACTAGATGGCACAGTGAATAGGGTGCTGCGTCTAGAGAAAGAAAGACTCATCTTGATTTCAGATTTGGCCTCAGACACTTAATAGCTATGTGTCTGTAAGCAAGTAAGGAAACTTCTTTGCTTTAATTGCTTTATCTATAAAATGAGCTGGAGAAGGAAATGACAAACTGTTTAAGTATCTTTGCCAAGAAAATTCCAAAAGGGATCATGAGTTGGAAATGATTAAAAACTACTGAACAACAGCAACAATGAAAGAAAAATGCTAATTAAAATAACTCAGGTACCATATGGTACCTGACCATAGCCAGACTGGCTAAATTGACCAAAAAAGAAAAATGAAAAAATGCTGTTCCACAAGCAAGACACTCCATTTCTTTCTTTAACAATTTCTTACACTTCTATCTCTCAACTCTGGTCATTTTCTTTATCTGTTTCCCATTCCTGGAATGTTCTCCCTTTTCTGTTCTATTGATCTCTCTGGCTTCCTTTGAATGTCAAATACAATCCCATCTTTTACTTTAGGCCTTGCCCAACATTTATTCTGTTAATCATTTTCCATTTATTTTGTATGTAGTTTACTTTGTATAAATTTGTTTGCATGTTGTCTCCCCTGTTAGATTGTAGATTCTTTGAGGACATGGATTATCTTTTTATACACCCAGTGCTTAGTGTTTGTCACATAGTAGGCACTTAAATGTTTACTGATTGAATAGCTCAACAAATTATAGCATATAAATGTTATAGAATACTACTATTTTGTGAGAAATAATGAAGGGGATTTCAGAAAAGCCTGAGATGATTTGTATGAACAGATGCAAAGGGAAGTAAGAACAATTTATATAATACCAAAAATATTGGAAAGACAAACAACTTGGAAAGATTTAGGTACTCTCATCAACACAAAGATCCAATTATATTTTCACAGGATTCATATGAAGCATGCTATCCACATTTGTATTTTTCTTCCCTTCCTCCCTCCCTCCCTCCCTCCCCCCTTCCCTACCCTTTTCCCTCTCTTTTCCCCTTCCTTTCTTTCTTCTTTCCTTCTTCCCACCTTCCCTTCTTCTCTCTTTCTTTCTCTTCCTCCTCTCCTTCCCTCCTTTTCTCCATACGTCCCTCCTTTTCTTCTTCTATCTTCTCCTTTTCCCTCCTTTCCTCCTTTTTCTTTCTCCCTCCTTCCTTTTCTACCTCCCTTTATCTCTCCATTCCTTTCCTACCTTCTGGCTTTCCTTCTGTCCCTCTCTTCACTTCCTTCCTTCCTTCCTTCCTTCCTTCCTTCCTTCCTTCCTTGTTTTTGCAATTCATTTTCTCCATTCATGATCTCCCCCCCCCCCCATTTAGGGAGAAAAATATTAAATATAAGAAGACTGTAACCTTTATGCCCAATTCATGCTGTTATTTTTATTAGCATTTTAAATATTTTTCCTGTTTATATTATTATATTTAATAATATATTATGTCTTTCCTATATTAAACTGTTTTTTCTTCTAAATTATTTCTAATTTATGATATACTCTTATTTATCATTTCATCTCTTGTAGAAATTTTAATAGAACTTGTGACTAAATTGTAAATTTATCTGAGGCTCTTCTTGGTAATTTCTGTGTTACTTTCTTCCTATTGACATGTCTTGGATGTCACTGGATCTATAAAATATCTTTGTCATAGGCATCTTATATTTATATTTCTAGCTTTACTTCTCCAAATGGGGCTTTTTGTCAGGGCTAGTTCTGATTGCTATTGTTTAGGTCCCTGTTTCCTCTACATTGGTATTGTCTCATTTTTAATTGCTGGACCTTCTATTGGTGTTTGCTGTGCCCAGAAAGTTGCAATTCCTAAGCTCACTAACAGCCTCATGGTACAGAGTGCTAAGCTCTCCTAGGCTTTCAGTGGTAACTTGGATAAGTACATGTAAATTTTGTGAACCACCAGGATGAGTAGATTAATCACCTTCTTTGTAAAGGTTTGTTGCTCTTCTATCTCCCATCTCTGTTTGATGGGTCTTTTGATCCAGGAATCTGGATTGTTCATGCTCTGCCTGGGACTTTCCAAGATCTTCTAGTTTCTGCATTTGGGGACTTCGAATTGGAACATTCTGAGGCTGTGGGAGTTGGGAGTCTCTCATTGCTATGTTTGCCTTATCCAATTTATATGCTCTGCTTTTTAGTGTCAGCAGACTTCTGAATGTTCACTTATGCTAATATAGGGTGGTACTTACTTATAGTTTATTTCTTAATCATTATTCAAATTGATGTTCTTTTGTTTTATCTTTTCTTGAGTATTATATATATTGGGTTAATACTGTTCTGCTTTTATTCACTCTGACACTTTGATTAGAAATTCCCTGTTTTATCTTTTAATAGGTAGATCCTAAGGAAGAATTTGTTCAAGTCAGAAAGAGAGACCTAGAACGGTTGACAACAGAAGTGATGCAGTTACGAGACTTTTTACCCAAAATACTGAATGGGGAAATTTTGGAGAACTTCCAGAGATTGGATGTTGTAGAAACAAGTAAGTCCCATCTTATAGAAGTGGCAGTGATATATCAAAAAATTAATTACATTACCTCATGCATGGAAATATAAAGAAATTAGTGCTTTATTAACAAACCCTGATAGAATAGAAATCTTCTATGTTATAATCTATTTCCCACTTCCAATTATTATGTTACCTTATATATTTTTCTTAAAATTATATTTGGCTTTGTTAATTTCCTCAAGTATGAATTTGATGTATGAAGCATAAAACATGGAAATGTATGCTTGCCAAAATATTCCCCACTCTAATAGAGAAGCTGCTTATTATGTGTCAGGCATTCTGCTTAGCACCGGGCATACAAAAACAGACAGAAGCCAGTCTCTGCTCTCAAGAAGCTCATAATTTAAAGAGGGTGATATCAAGCAATAAAATGTACAAACAAGATAAATAGGAAATAATTAAAAGAAGGAAGGCACTAGAATTAAGAGGACATGGAAAATGCTTTTTATAGAAATTGAATTTTAGTTAGGACTTGAAAGAAATTAGGGAAGGCAGTAGGCAGAAGTCAGGAGGGAGAGCATTCCAGGTATGAGAGACAAATTACCCGGCCTAAGAGATGGCATAACAAGGATGTTGTTTGAGGAAGAGCAAGATCAGTGTTACTGGATCAAAGAAAAGGTAGCAAGGTATAAGGTGTAAGAAGATTGGCAAGGTGGGATGGGCATGGAGAGCTTTGCTATGAAAGTCTTTGCATGCCAGAGGATTTTCTATTTGATACGAGAGGCAATAGGGAACCAAGGAATTTAAGGAATGGGGAAGGGAGAGAGTATGTGTGACATGCTTGTTTTGGGCTATAGGGAAACACTTTAGTTGATAAATGGATAATAGAGTAGGGTGAGGAGAGATTTGAGGCAGAAGATCCATTAGCAGGCTACTCCAGTAGTCCAGACATGTACTACAATGTAGTCCATGTACTACAATGATAGCAGTTTTGGAGAAGAGAAGGTAGTTTGTTGCATTTAAGGAATGTTGCAGAGGTCATATCAATAGGTTATATTAACATATTGGATAGAGAAGGGATGAAAGATAGTGAGGAATCAAGGACGACAGCTCCTTAGATTGTGAGCTTGAAGAATTGGGAAAATAGTGAAGTTCTGTGGATGAAGAATTGGGAAAGGCAGTTTGGGGGAAAGATAGTGAGTTTGGTTTTGGATGTGTTAAATTTAAGATGTCTATTAAACCTCCATTTTTTTCTTTTTCTTTTTTTTCTCTTGTTTCTTTCTTTCTTTTTTTTATTATAGCTTTTTATTTACAAGATATATGCATAGGTACTTTTTCAGCATTGACAGTTGCAAATCCTTTTGTTCCAACTTTTTCTCTCCTTCCCCCCACCCCTTCCCCCAGATGGCAGGTTGACCAATACATGTTAAATATATTAAAGTATAAATTAAATACAATATATGTATACATGTCCAAACAGTTATTTTGCTGTATAAAAAGAGTTGGACTTTGAAATAATGTACAATTAGCCTGTGAAGGAAATCAAAAATGCAGGTGGACAAAAATAGAGAGATTGGGAATTCTATGTAGTGGTTCATAGTCATCTCCCAGAGTTCTTTCCCTGGGTATAGCTGATTCAGATCATTACTGCTCTATTGGAACTGATTTGGTTCATCTCATTGTTGAAGAGGGCCATGTCCATCAGAATTGATCATCATATAGTATTTAAACCTCCATTTTTAAAAGGCAGTTGGAAAAATAAAACTGGAGGTTGGTGTCAGAGAAGTTAGGACAAGATAGGTAGATTTCAGAATTGTCACCATAATGATAATTAAATCTATGGGAGCTGCTGAAATCCCTAAGTGAAGTAGTACAGAAGAAAAGTTTTTTGATCTAGATCTAGAGGTTTTGATCTAGGTGAGGATCTAGCAGAGGAGACTGAGAAAGAATGGTTAGATAGATAAGAAGACAACTAGGAGAGAGTGGTGTCCTGAAAAGTTAGAGAGAAGGATGTTAAGGAGGAGAGAGTGATCAGGTGTCAAAGGCTGTAGAGAAAACAAGAACAATGAGAGTTGAGAAAAGGCCATTTAAAAGATCATTGGTAATTTTGAAGAAAGAAGTTTCAGTGGAATGATGAAATCAGACTGGATTATAAGGAGTTCAAAAGAAACTGAAAGGAGAGGAAAGTGGAAGCAACTATTGTATATGACCTTTTTTGAAGAGTTTAGCTGCAGAGAACATAAGAGATAGGATGATAGCAGGGATGGAAGGGTAAGGTGAGTTTTTTTTCCCTAAAACTCTTTTTTATTGAAGTTTTTTATTTTCAAAACATAAGCAAGGATAATTTTTTCAACATTGACCCTTGCAAAACCTTGTGTTTCAATTTCTCCCCTTGCTCCTACCCCCTCCACTAGAGGGCAGGGTTTTTTTTGAGGATGGGGGAGAAATGGGCTTGGTTGTAGGCAGTAAGGAGGAAGCCTACTTTCCTACACTAGAAAGAAAAGGAGGACAAATGATAGAGTGGGAATGACAAAGAGAGCATTTAAAAATATATTTCATTAAATATTTCCTAATTACATTTAAAACTTTTTTTAAACATTCATTTTTAGAAATTTTGGGTACCAAATTCTCTTTCCCTCATTTTGTTCCCCCGCTCCTTGAGAAGACAAGCAATATCAGTTATATGTATGAAGTTTTATAAAACATAATTCCATGTTATCCATGCTGTAAAAGAAAACAACCTTTTCCCCATATAAGAAAAATAAAGAAAATGAAAAAAAAATTGTGCTTCAATTCTTTTTATTGAATCTTTTTGTTTTCAAAACATATGCAAGGATAATTTTTCAACATTGGCTCTTTTTTTTTTTATTATAGTAACTTTTTATTGACAGAATCCATGCCTGGGTAATTTTTTTTTTTTTACAACATTATCCCTTGCACTCACTTCTGTTCGATTTTCCCTCCCACCCTCCACCCCTCCCTAGATGGCAAGCAGTCCTATATATTTGAATATGTCCTAGTATCCTAGATACAATGTATGTGTGCAGATCCAAACAGTTTTCTTGTTGCACAGTGAGAATTGGATTCAGAAGGTAAAGTAACCGGAAGAAAAACAAAAATGCAAACAGTTTACATTCATTTCCCAGTGGTTTTTTTTTTTTTTTCCTTTGGTGTAACTGCTTCTGTCCATCATTGATCAATTGAAACTGAATTAGTCTCTTTGTCAAAGAAATCCCTTCCATCAAATTACATCTTCATACAGTATCATTGCGTATTAATGATCTCTTTGGTTTCTGCTCATTTCATTAGCATCAGTTCATGTAATTCTCTCCAAGCTTCTCTGTATTCATCTTGCTGGTCATTTCTTTTTTTTTTTTAATTTAATAGCCTTTTATTTACAGGATATATACATGGGTAACTTTACAGCATTAACAATTGCCAAACCTCTTGTTCCAATTTTTCACCTCTTACCCCACCTCCCTAAATGGCAGGATTGACTAGTAGATGTTAAATATATTAAAATATAACTTAGATACACAATAAGTATACATGACTAAAACATTATTTTGCTGTACAAAAAGAATCAGACTCTGAATTATTGTACAATTAGCTTGTGAAGGAAATCAAAATGGGTGTGCATAAATATAGGGATTAGGAATTCAATGTAATGGTTTTAGTCATCTCCTGGTTCTTTTTCTGGGTATAGCTAGTTCAGTTCCATTACTGCTCCATTAGAAATGATTTGGTTGATCTTGTTGCTGAGGATGGCCTAATCCATCAGAACTGGTCATCATCTAGTATTGTTGTTGAAGTATATAATGATCTCCTGGTCCTGCTCATTTCACTCTTGCTGGTCATTTCTTACAGAACAATAATATTCCATAACATTCATATACCACAATTTACCCAACCATTCTCCAATTGATGGGCAGCCACTCAGTTTCCAGCTTCTAGCCACTACAAACAGGGCTGCCACAAACATTTTAATACAGGTCCCTTTCCTTCTTTAGTATTTCCTTGAGGGTATAAACCCAGTAGAAACTACTGTGGGTCAAAGGGTATGCACAGTTTGATAACTTTTTGGGCATAATTCCATATTGCTCTCAGAATGGTTGGATTTGTTCACAGCTCCACCAACAATGTATCAGTGTCCCAGTTTTCCCATCCCTCCAACACTCATCATTATTTTTCCTGTCATCTTAATGCAATCTACAGGTGTGAGTGTATCTCAGAGTTGTCTATTTGCATTTCTCTGATTAATAATTATTTGGGAACACTGTTTCTATGAGTGGTAATGATTTTAATTTCATCATCTGAAAATTGTCTGTTCATATCCTTTGACCATTTATCAATTGGAGAATGGCTTGGTTTCTTATAAATTAGAGTCAGCTCTCTATATTTTTGGAAATGAGGCCTTTATCAGAACCTTTAACTGTGAAGATGTTTTCCCAGTTTGTTGCTTCCCTTCCTAATCTTGTTTACATTAGTTTTGTTTTTGTACAGAAGCTTTTTAATTTGATGTAATCAAAATTTTCTATTTTGTGATCAATAATGGTCTCTAGTTCGTCTTTAGTCAAATTTCTTCCTCTTCCACAAGTCTGAGAGATAAACTATCCTATGTTCCTCCAATTTGTTTATAATCTCGTTCTTTATGTCTAAATCATGGACCCATTTTGATCTTATCTTGGTTCATGGTGTTAAGTGTGGGTCCATGCCTAATTTCTGCCATACTAATTTCCAGTTATCCCAGCAGTTTTTGTCAAATAATGAATTCTTATCCCAAAAGGGAGGATCTTTGGGTTTGTCAAACACTAAATTGCTATAGTTGACTATTCTGTCTTGTGAACCTAACCTGTTCCACTGATCAACTAATCTATTTCTTAGCCAATACTAAATGGTTTTGGTGACTGCTGCTTTATAATATAGTTTTCGGTCAGGTACAGCTAGGCCACCTTCATTTAATTTTTTTCATTTATTCTTTTGAGATTCTTGACCTTTTATTATTCCATATGAATTTTGTTGTTATTTTTTCTAGATCATTAAAATATTTTCTTAGAAGTCTGATTGGTATAGCACTAAATAAATAGATTAGTTTAGGGAGTATTGTCATCTTTATTATATTTACTAAACCTATCCAGGAGCACTTGATATTTTTCCAATTGTTTAAGTCTGACTTTATTTGTGTGGAAAGTTTTTTGTAATTTAGCTCATATAATTCCTGACTTTCCTTTGGTAGATAGATTCCCAAATATTTTATGCTGATCGAAGTTATTCTGAATGGAATTTCTCTTTGTATCCTTGCTGTTGGATTTTGCTGGTGATGTATAAAAATGCTGAGGATTTATGGGGATTTATTTTATAACCTGCAACTTTGCTAAAGTTATGGATTATTTCTAATAGCTTTTTGTAGAATCTCTAGGGTTCTCTAAGTATACCATCTTATCATCTGCAAAGAGTGATAGTTTGGTTTCTCACTGCCTATTCTGATTCCTTTCATCTCTTTCTCGACTCTTATTGCGAGGGCTAGTGTTTCTAATACAATATTGAATAGTAATGGTGACAGTGGGCAACCTTGCTTCACTCCAGATCTTACTGGGAAAGATTCAGTTTTTCAGCCATTGCATATGATGCTTACTGATGGTTTTAAATATATGCTCCTGACTATTTTAAGAAAAAGTCCAGTCATTCCTATACTCTCAAAGTGTTTTTATTAGGAATGGATGTTGGATTTTATCAAATGCTTTTTTCTGCATCTATTGAGATGATCATATGTTTTTTGTTAGTTTGCTTATTGATATAGTCAATTATGCTAATAGTTTTCCTAATATTGAACCAGCCCTGCATTCCTGGTATAAATCCTACTTGATCAAAGTGTATTATCCTGTGGATTATTTTCTGTAATCTTTTTGCTAATATTTTATTTAAGATTTAGCATCGATGTTCATTAGAGAGATTGGTCTATAATTTTCTTTCTCTGTTTTCAGCCTACCTGGTTTAGGTATCAGTACCATGTCTGTGTCAGTAAAGGGTTTGGTAGGACTCCTTCAGTCCCTTTTTTCAAATAGTTTATATAGCATTAGGTTAATTGTTCTTTAAATGTTTGGTAGAATTCACATGTAAATCCATCTGGTCCTGGGATTTTTTCTTTAGGGAGTTGGTTAATAGCTTGTTCTATTTCTTTTCTAAGATGGGACTGTTTAGGATATTTACTTCTTCCTCTATTAATCTGGGAAGCTTATTTTTTGAAGGTAGTTCTTCCATTTCATTTAAGTTGTCGAATTTATTGCCATAAAGTTGGGCAAAGTAATTCCTAATTATTGCTCTAATTTCCTCTTCATTAGTGGCTAGTTTCTCCTTTTCATTTTTAAGACTAACAATTTGATTTTCCTCTTTCCTTTTTTAATCAGATTTACTAAGGGTTTGTCTATTTTGTTGGTTTTTTCATAGAACCAACTCTTAGTTTTATTAATTAATTCAATACTTTTTACTTTCAATTTTATTGATCTCTCTTTTATTTTTTAGAATTTCAAGTTTAGTGTTTGACTGGGGGTTTTAATTTTTTCCTTTTCTAGCATTTTAGTTGTAAGCCCAATTCGTTGGACTTCTCTTTCTCTGCTTTATGCAAGTAAGCCTCTAGAGATATGAGAATTTCTTATTACCGCTTTGGCTGCATCCACACATTTTGATATGATGTCTCATTATTGTCATTTTTTGGGTGAAGTTATTACTTATGTCTATGATTTGTGTTTCCCCAATCATTCTTTAGTATGAGATTATTTAGTTTCCAATTATTTTTTGGTCTAGTTTCCCCTGCTTTTTGTTGAGTGTAATTTTATTGCTATCGTGGTCTGAAAAGGGATGCATTCTACTATTTCTTGCTTACTGCATTTGGAGTTTGAGGTTTTATGTTCTAATATATGGTTATTTTCGTAAGGTTCATGAACTGCTGAAAAGAAAGTGTACTCCTTTCTGTCTCCATTTCTATTTTCTCAGAGGGTCTATCATATCTAATTTTTCTAGTATTCTATTTACCTCTTTGACTTCTTTCTTATTTATTTTGTGATTTGATTTATCTAATTTCTGAGGTGAGGTTGAGATCTCCCACTATTATAGTTTTGCTATCTTTTCTTCTTGCAGCTCTCTTAATTTCTCTTTTAAGATTTAGATGCTACACCACTGGTTGCTATATGTTTATATTGATATTGCTTCATTATTTATGCTCTTTAGCATAGATATAGTGCCCTTCTTATCTCTTTTGATTAGATAATTTTGTTTTGTTGATCTGGAGATTCAGGATGCTTATACCTCTTTTGACTTACCTGAAGCATAGTAGATTTTTCCATCCTTTTTGAGCCTTTTATTCTGATATGTATTCTGCTTCAGTTTGTGTGTGTTTCTGTAAGTAACATATTGGGGATTCTGTTTTCCATTCTGTAATCGCTTCTTCTTTGCTGGTGGAGTTTACCTTGCTTACATTATGGTTAAATATTACCAATTTGTTATTACTTGCCATCTTTTCTTTTATGTTTTTCTCTTCTTTGCCTTCCCCCTTCCAGTTTAAATTTTGTGGAGTTTCACTTGTTCTACAGCTCTTTTTAGTATTCTCTCCCTCACTTAGGTTCCTCCCCTATCTTGCTCCTTTCTCTCTCGTTTTGTTTTCCCTTCTGTTAGTTATTCCTTCCCTTTTCTTTTCCTTTCACTTTTCAATGAGATGGGAGAAGTTTTACCTATATTGAATATGTTCTAAATTTTTTTCTTAAAGTCATTCTTTGGCATAAATATTACCTAGTATCCTCATTTTTCTCTCAAGATATAATAGGTTTCCTTTGCCTTTTGTGAGATATATTTACCCATTTACCTTTTTCTGGATAAAATGTCTTTCCTACCTCTGATTTCTAGTACAAAGGTATCTGTATTTGTATAATTTTATAGCTATAAATATAGTTCCCAAGATTTCTTTTTACCTTTTTGGTTTTTTTGGAGTTCTATTTGCAGATCAAATTTTCTTGTTAAGTTCTGTTTTTTGCACTAAAATATGTGAAATTACTTTTTTGTTGAATGACCATCTTTTCCTTGGAAAAGATGCTCTTCATGCTGTAAGTTATTTTTGGTTGCATACGAGTTCCTTAGCTTTGGAATATCATATTTCCAGGCTTTTGATTCTTTTAATGTGGGATGTGTCTAGATTTCTTGGGTGATCCTTTTGTGTGACTCTTTTATTTGAATTGGGTTTTTTAGCGCTTGAGGTATTTTTTCTTTGTTTGAGGGTTTCTGGCATTTGGCCACTATATTTCTTGGTGTTTTTGATTTTAGGATCTCTTTCAGTGGGTGATCGATGGATCCTTTCTAATGTTTTTTTACCTCTGTTTTATGACTTCTGGGCTGTTTCTTTTGATAATTTCCTGGAAAATAGTGTCTGGCTCTTTTTTCATCGTATTTTTTCTGGGAGTCTAATGATTCTCAGATTGTCTCTCCTAACCTTGTTTTCCAGGTCTGTTGTTTTCCCAGAGGTATTTATTTTTCTCTATTGTTTGCTTTTGGGGTTTGCTTGATGATTCTTCTTGTTCCTCAGGTCTTAATTCCATTTGTTTTATTTTTTTTGTGAAGTGTTTTCTTCACTACTTTTTAAATATCTTTTTCTAATTTTGTCAATTTGTTCTATGGAATGTTTTCCATTTACAGTATTTATTCTTTTGAGTGAGCTGTGTTTCTTTTTCCAGTTTGCTAACTTGAGGTTTTTCAAGGTTTGTTCTTTATCTCATTCTGTCTTTAAGTGAGTGGGATGACTTTCTCCAGGACTTCTTGCCAAGCCTCCTCTCCTTTTCTCATTTTTTCTTGTACTTCTTGTGAGGCCTTTTAATTTTTCATGAGTTCATCTGTGCTGAGGAACAGATGATCTCCTCCTGTGGGGATTCACCTGAAGATAATCTGTTTTAGTCTCCTCAGGGTTTAGAGTCTGTTCTCTATAAAAGCTGTCATCGTTAGAAGTCCTTTTAACTTTTGCTCATTTTGTCAGAGAAGAATCAGAGACAAACTAGCAAAGAAAAAAAGGAAAAAAACTACAAATGGAATCTGCTTTTTGGGGAGGGCTGGGTGGCGTTACCGAGCTTTTTACAGACTGGGGAGACAGCTGAGGCACTAGCAGGACTTGTGCTGCCCAAGGCTTGAGACTCTGAGGGCATGTGGAGTCGCTGTGGGGAGGGGTTGGCGGTTCTCTAGAGGGAACTCCAGCATTTTGGGAGTTGTATATCTTCACCCCTGGTAGTTTTTAGCTTTCTGCTGGGCTACTGACTTGGTGCTCAGAGCAAAGTATCAATCCTGTGGGTGAAGCTTCTCCGCAGGATGGCAGCTGAAGATCACACTTTTAACCCCCTCGGGTCTGCTTTCGTCTGTGGCTGCCTGTGAGCTCCTGCTGTCTGCTGCCCTCATTGCCTGTGCCGAGTTCTAAAACCATCCCGCCCTCGGGCAAAACAGACCTTTGTGGTGAATCTCAAGGATGTTTCTCTTGAGTAACTGTTTGTGGGTTTTTTTCAGTCGGCATTAATTCAGAGGCTTGTATGAGGATGGGATTCTGAGAGGAAAGCCTGGGACTATAACGCTGTGTGCTCTCCGCACTTCTATCTTGGCCTATCCAACATTGAGCTTATAAAACTTTGTGTTCAATTTTACTTTTCCTCTTCCCTCCTAGAGGGAAGTAGAACCAATTAAATATTAAACATGGTAAAATATATATGTAAATCCAATATAGTATGCTTCAATTTTTACTCACACTCCATCAGTTTCTTTCTGGAAGTGGATAACATTTTTTATCATGGATCCTTTGAAATGGTCTTGGATCATTGTCTTGAACAGAGTAGCTTAATTGTCAACAGTTGAACACTTATTACAATATTGAGCTAGTGTACAATAGTTTTCTGATTCTGTCTGTTACTTTGTGTCAGTTCTTATGGGTCTTCCTGAATTTTTTTGGAACCATCCTGCTTATCATTTCTTACAGCATAACAATATTCTAGCACAAGCACACACCACAATTTGTTTAGCCATTCCCTAGTTCATAGGCTTAGAAGAGGAAATCTTTTGTAGGAGAAAGGGTGGGATGGGCTCATTTGAAGAGATGGTGGGCCATGATAAAGAATAAGCTTACTTCCTTGTGTATGATAGGGGTGAAAGAGGAGTGAATGATATGAAATGAGGAAGAGGGAACTCATGGTTAGTGGCCCCCATTTTCTGTAAAATTTAAGGTTCTTAGCTGAGAAAGGAGAAAGGGAAGTCATGGAAGGTATGAAGAAAAATGAAAAGCTTTGAAAGAGGTATTGTGATGAGTGTGACAGTGAGTTGATGAGGCAGATGTAGAAGGATTTCCTAATGGCACTGTTGAAATTTTAATACACAAATTTGTAGTAGATTCTGTTGGAGCTATTGTTTTATTTTCCTCATGTTTTTTGAGTAGCACAGATATAGAAATAAAGGCAGCAGATGGTTGGAATGAGTGATCTAAAGCTGAGTGATGCTTAGCAGAGTTCATTTGGTGATATGATAAAAGGGCTCAAGGGATAAAGGGACTCAAGAAAAGATAGTGTAGAGCTGAACTTGTCCATCAAAAGATTAAAAGAGGAGAAAGGAAGATAATTAAGAGAGAGGGATTGGAGATGGTGGTGTGGACAAAGAATAGGGTTTGGTAAGGGAAAGCAGAGGAAGAGGTTGAAGATCAATAGATTTCAAGGGATTTCAGAATTCTTCTAGATGGAGATAGCACATTTTTAGGTGATAGCAAGTTCAAAGGTATGACTTTCTTTGGATATGGCTGAATTATGGTAGAAGAACAGGACATAGGAAGTAAGTTGGTTGAAAAACTGAATGGTCATTATATTTTAGAGGGTTATTGAGCATATTGAAGTCCCCTAATATGAGGTAAGGAATTGGAGAGAAGAGAAAAATTGTGAACCATGTACTTCATATAGTACTTCATTTTTTCTTCCTGACAGCCCTGTGGGGTACCTGCTATTATTTATCCCTATTTTATAGATGAGAAAATTGACAGGCAAGTTTAAGTGATTTGCCAATGTCCCAAAGCCAGGTGTTTGAGACTGGCTTTGAATTCATGTCTTCCCAAGTTCTAGATTCAGTTCTCTATCTATTATGCCAGATAAAAAAGTTTAAGAATTGAGGTTGTGGATTGCATATCTGTTCTGATCATATATTGATTGTACATTTATCATGATATGTATTGTATGACTAAAATTTTATGTCTAATAAATTACTTTCTGGTTTTATTGTAGGCTTGTATGTTAGGGTAGACCTAGACTCTTCTGTGTAGGCTTCAGTTTTTCTTACTCATTTGTGTCTTGAGTTTATTGGGTTTGATTGCTTTTCTTTTAGTGATGCATTGATCTATTTTACTATTTTTGAAATGATTACCAAGTAATTTCGATAAATCACTGCTTTATAGTACAATTTAAATTGAGAATGCAATTCTTTCTTTTCCCGTTTTCTTTAAAAATTATTTACTTGATAATTCTTGGGATTTGGGCTTCCAAATAAATTTTGTGATTATTTTTGACTTTCTATATGGTTTGATTGGTATAGGAATACATGTTTAAATTAATTTTGCATTCATGTTATTTTTATTATGTTAGTGCTATCAACAATAAATAATTAATATTTCTCCAATAATTCAAATATTTCCATATTTCTGTAAAGAATATTTTCATAGTATATTTATATAAGACCCTAGAATATCAATGCAGATTGACTTCTACATTATGCATTTTGTAATTATTATGAATGATATTTTTCTTTTAATCATTTTCTTCTGGTTTTTGTTAGTAATAAATTCTACTCATTTTTGTTTATATTATGTTATACTACTTTAAATTAATCACTTGTCTTATTTAGTTTCTTAACTAATGCTCTGAGGAGTTTTAAATGAACCATTATACAGTCTGCATATAGTAATAATTTCGTTTCATTTTTGTCATTTTTTATATTTTTATTTCTTTCTCTTGTATTATTGCTATAGTTATAGAACTGTCATTTAGTAATGAAGAGAGAGAGAGACACCTTTAATTTATCCCTGTTCCCACTAGAAAAGCTTTTAGTATTTTTCTATTTTAGGTGAAGAAAATCCCTTTCAGTATGCTTTGCAAGATTTCTAACATAAGTGAATGCTGTATTTAAAAAAAAAAATTTTTTTCTGAGCCTATTATAATCATGTGGATTTTAAAAAATCATTTTCTTAATAATTGAATGTTTGTACCAGTGGTACAGTCTTTTGTAGTTTTATAGTATGATAATATAATTTATTTGAGCCAGCTAAGTGGTTAGAGTACTGGATATGGATTAAGGAAGACATGAATTCAAATTCAGCCTCAAAAACATACTAGCTGTGTGACCCTGGGAAAGTCACTTACCTCTGTTAATTTCAGTTTTCTCATCTGTAAAATGAAAAGGAAAAGACAAATTATTCCAGTGGCTTTGCCAAGAAAACCCCAAATGGGGTTCGCAAAAAGTCAGATATGACTGAACAACAAAAAGTATAGGAATTAGTTTTTAAAAAATGTGTTATAATTCATTTGTAATAGCTATGTAGACTACTGCTTTATTTTAAAGTTTAAAGATGCAGAATGTGTACTTTGAAGTGAGGTTACACATCTCTCCCACTTACCATATGATCAGACGTTGGTAATTTCAAATTTATGGAACAGTCAAGAATGAGGAAGTAAACTAAAAAGATTTTTATCTAAAATAAAACATAGATGCCACAAAACAGATGATGCACTTTTTTTTTTTCAAGCATATACTCAAGATTTGCTTAAGGCAAAAGTCTGGGAGGTTCTCATACCATAGTATTAATTGCTTAATTCTTCGTTTTCCTGCCTCCTTATCTCTAGGCTTTTCATTTTCCTTTAGCTATCCAGAGCTGCTTTCTGAAATAACCTTTTTTTTTTTTTTTTTTTTTTTGAAATAATCTTTTGATGACATCTAATTATATCATGTTTCCAAAGTATCTCTCTTCTTTATTCTCGGAACATGAAAACTCTCATTCTGAGTTCATTCAGTGAATTGTAGTCACCAAGAATGGAGTTCAAATGCTGCCCTAGACACTAAATGAATTTATTTTTCTGAGCAAGTTGGTTAACTTCTCTCAGCCTCAGTTTCCTCAATTATAAAATAGATGCTAAGATAATAGTATCTATCGCAAAGAGATATTGTGAACTTCAAAAGAAATAATACATGTAAGGCACTTTGCAACCTTTGACAACTATACAAAACTATCTTCAGTTTTTCAGCTATGGTTTATTTCAGCTGCTTGTTAGGCCGATTTCCTATGTAATCTCATTCCTAGTGGGGTACAAAGGACTATAATCATCTTCACTCACTATACTCCAAGATTTATTTATATTTTAAATAAAATAAAACCAAATCTCTTAATTGGTTGAATGTTAGTGATTCCCTTTATCCTTTACAAGAGATAAAGTTAAAATTTCTACCAAGAAAAAAAGCTCACTTTTTTTTTCTCTTCTACTCCAGTTTGTCTCAAACATCTCTATTGACTCCCGAGTCTGTTTCTCCATAGCTGGGACAAAATTCTGGAATAGATGACTAGGCTAACACTTACATTCTTGCCTCTTAAGGAAATAGTAAGAGTCCCAAGAGCCCCAAAGGGGAGGCCACTTATCCAAGTGTGACAATGATGAAGTGAAAGATTTTAGGCAGTATGGATGACTTCTCATTGTGTATTTTATTTACTTTTGTATGAGTCATTAAGGACTGTCCTTTATTCCATCAGGAAGGTTACCAAACAACTGCATTGGACAGCAGGGTAAAATTGCATTCTTCTTGAGCTATAGAAGGCAATAAAAGCAATGTATTCAAGTCATTGCACAGTTTACCCTCTTTCAAGCTGAAGTAGGTACTAGAAAGTAAGATGTCCAGTTACTCATCAAGATCAAACAGAAAATTATTCACTTTATACCATTTAATACTGAACACCATTAACTCTTAAAAATGAAAAATAAACTAAATGAGAAAGCAAAATCAAAAGTAATCAACCCAACATTACCAAATAGAAGGCAAAGTAAGGAATAATCAAAATAAAACAGTCCAAACATAAACCTAGGCCTCATTCTCCAATCAATGTATATAGCATCTGGGACATAGACTAGGCATAGTTACAGAATCCTAGCAGTGAAATACATAAAGAGAGAGCCCATGTTTTAGAAGGCAACTTGAAATTCTGGACACTATAGGTCTGGTTGTGTGTCATCTTTTTAGATAACAATCAGTACCACAGGTCTTCTGCTGGACAGAGCTGTGTGTCTCTTCTGAGGCTTTCTTCTCTGCTACTAGATTCTGGTGGCCTTCCAAAGCAGTGGTGTACTCTTTTAGCTGCAGCATCTTTAATCCTGGGATTTTAAGAATTCCGAAAATCTGTTCTTTGACTGTGCCTTGAGGCAACATTAAACTCTTTCAATAAAAAGAAGTTCCTTTGAGGAGTTTTTTCTTCTTGAGCTATAGAAGGCAATAAAAGCAATGTATACAAGTCACTGCACAGTCACCCTCTTTCAAGCTGAAGTAGGTGCTAGAAAGCAAGATGTCCTTTCTCCAGCTACCTCTTCATATAATATAGGATATAGCTAATAATACAGTGGATCAATAACTGGGTCTGAAGTCAGGAAAAGTCAGGAAGACTGGAGACCAAATTTGGCCTTCACACTTACTAGCTAGTTGTGTGACCCTGGACAAGTCATTTAACCTCTTTTTACTATTTCCTCAACTTTAAAATTGGGATAATAATAGAACTTACTTTACAGGGTTGTTTCAAGAATCAAATAAGTTAACATTTATAAAAGGGCATAATATAATATTTGAAACACAGTAGATACTTTGTAAATCCTTATTCTCTTTCTTTCCTTTCTTCAGTCAGTTCCCAAGATCAGAGCTTGCCTTGAGTCACATGAGCTTTCTGTATCAATTGCAAAGCCCCTCTGTCTATAATCTCAGCTGTGCTTATCCATATAGTTTAATATTACAGATGTATAAGAAACATTTGTATACATCAATATATTGTTGGATTCTGCTTTTTAATTTAGTTTGCTTTCCTCTTCTAATTTAGGGGAAACTTCTTCCTGATTATATTCATGATTATCATTGTTAATTGATTATTACTTCACATTTTGTCCTCTTGTACATTTTTCCTCCTTTTCTTTCCACTCCCCCATCTATAAATATGAAGATAATTAAAGAAAAGTAGTTTGCTTGATATTTGTGATCTACAGATGAAGTGATCTTCATTTTCCCCTTTCTTCTTCTAGTAGCTTCACCCTTGATCCCAAGCAAAATTAAAGGCAGAAATAAAATCTGTTATACTTCTATTGAACTAAAAAAAAAAAAAAATCCTACAACAAAATCAGAATATAAATTGTGATTTCAGATAAGGCTATAGTAATTATAGATAAGGTAAGAGATAAATAGACAAATTATATTATGTTCAAAGGTTTAATAGATAATGTAAATATTTTATATTTGAACAATTCTGACTTTTTTTTTTTTTTTTGCTGAGGCAATTGGGGTCAAGTGACATGCCCAGGGTCACACAGCTTGAAGTGTTAAGTGTCTGAGGCCAAATTTGAACTCAAGTCCTCCTGACTTCATGGCTGGTGCTTTATCCACTGCGCTACTTTAGCTGCCCCTTCAATTCTGATTTTTAAGGAATTATTTTCTTTAGTATTGTTTTGTGCCTCTTTTACCAAACTGTTAATTCTTTTCATATTTTTTTGCTCTCATTTTCCAACTTTTCATCTATACATCATTTTTGATTTTTAAAATATCTTGTTCTTTTTTAAGAAACTTCTTTCTTTAGCTTTTCTAGGAATTTTGGTATTTTGTGTCCAATTTACTTTTTTCTTTGAGATGGTTTGTAGATGTTTCAAGTCACTGTTTCCTTCTGAGTTTTTGTCTTGATTTTTCCTATCAGTAGAGTAGCTTTTATGGGTTCTCTCTCCCCTGCCTCTCTTTCCTTCTCCCTCATTTCCCCAATCTATTTCTTGACTTTGAACTTTATGTTAGAGTTGAACCCTTCTCCCCTCTGGGGAGTGGGAGTGTGTCTAGCCTCTATCTTTTATGAGCTTTTGTTACTTTTATATTCGGTGGATAACTTTAAGTTTTTAATGCTTCCAAAGTGGTGTAATTCAGGAAGAGATCTGGTCATTGCCCTTTTGGTCTGTACTCTTGGTCCTTACACAGGGCCCCTCCTGATCATTTCTCTCCACATTAGAATTATGACTTAGAACTGCATAAGGGGCAACAGACCTGCCAAATGATACTATATCCTGTGCTCATTGCTTGTAGAAGGATCCCCTGGATCTCTCTCTGACAGGATCTTTAGGTACCTTACTGTGCTTCGCTATTCCTGCTACTGCTGCTTCTCCACTTCAGTGTGCATAGATTTTTCTTTCTGTTTTCTTAAGCTGCCTTGGGCTGGAAAAACGACTTACCTACTCAGCATTTGGTTTGATACACTTTTTAAAGTTGATGTGGAAGAGTGAATTGGTAGAGATCATCATACATTATGACTTCACTCTGCTATCTTGGCTCTTTCTCAGGCAACACAGTTAATGAATCAATATCCTACCTAATCTTCATGTACCAGATAACATACCATTTAAATACTATGCTAGTTGCATTGACTGGAGAAATAACAAAAGTATAATTATAACAACTAGTATTTACAGAACTCTTGCATGACAATTATTACCTCATTTGATCCTTACAGTAACCCTTGGAGATAGATACTATTATTATCCTCGTTTTACAGATGAACTGAGACATTTAATGGAAGTTAAATGATTTCAAACAAAACCAATGCAACCAAGATTAAAAGGAAAACAGAAAACTGGGAAACAATTTTTAATAGCAAGTATCTCTGATAAAGGCCTTGTTTTTTAAATATATGGAGAACTGAGTCCAATAGGTAAGAATACAAGTCATTTTCCCAATTGATAAATGGTCAAAGGATATGAACAGGCAGTTTGCAAATGAAGAATGCAAAACTCTGGAAAATGCTCTAAATTACTGGTTAGAAAAATGAAAATTAAAACAACTCTGATGTACTCACACCTATCAGATTGGCTAATATGACAAAAAAGGAAAATGACAAATGATAGAGAGAGAATGTGGGAAAATTTGGACACAAATGCAATGTTGATGGAGTTGTGAACTGATTCAACTATTCCGGAGAGTAATTTGGAACTATGCCCAAAGGTTTATCAAAGTGTGCATATCTTTTGATTCTGCAATATTAATATTAGATCTATATCTCAAAGAAATCATAAAAAAGAGAAAGGACCCACATGTGCAAAACTGTTTGTAGCAGCCCTTTTTGTGGTGACAAAGAATTGAAAATTGAGGGGATGCCCATCATTTGGGGAATGGCTGAATAAGTTATGGTCTATGAAAGTAATGGAATGTTATTGTGGTTATTGAACAAGTTGTGGTATATGAATGTATTAGGATACTGTTATACTTTGGGAAATTATGAGTAGATAGATTTAATAAAAACTTTGAAAGACTTATATGAACTGATGCTAAGTGAAATGAGCAGAACCAGGAGCACATTCTACATAGTAACAGTAACATTATGCATTGATCAACTATAGTTGGTTTATCTTTTCTCAACAAGACAGTGATATAAGACAATTCTAAAAAACTCATGATAGAAAATGCTATCCATGTCTAGAGAAAGAACTGATGGAATGTGAATATAGAACAAAACCTACTATTTTCACTTTTGTTGTTTTTTTAATTATTTTTCCCATTTGCTCTGTTTCTTCTTTCATAGTATGACTAATTTGGAAATATGTTTTACATGATTGCATATATATATTTCATAAGATTTCTTGAGGAGAGGGAGGAGAGGGAAGAAGGGAGAAAAATTTGGAACTCAGAATCTTTCAAAAATGAATGTTGAAAATAGTGTTTATGTGTAATTAGAAAAAATAAGATACTATTGAGTTTTTTTTAAAAAGAAGTTAAATGACTTGCCCAGGGTTATAAAGTTAATAAAGTTTTGATGCTGGATTGAACTCAGGTCTTCTTGACACCAGGGCTAGCACTCTGTCTGCTGTACTACCTATTTACCACCCCATAGTAATAGGGGGACTGATGGTATCCCTTTCAAATAAGGTAAATTTAACTGAAAGGCTAAAAAAAAAAGTGACTAGAACTTCAGGAAAAAAAAAAAGATATGATAGATCTTATGACTCTTGAATGGAAATAGAAAGAAATTTACAAATACTCAGCTGTGCATGATACCTTTACGTAGTTATACTTGGCGCTTTTCACCAAATATTACTATATATATGAGCATAAAGACTTCACCTAAAATTCAAAAAAGCAAAAATACTAAACATTTCCTTTATTGATTGCCATGTGACAAAAGTTACATTCAATATAGAACCTTTGAAGAAAGACTTAAAATTAATTGGAGACCAAAAACCTTACTTATAAATAAGAAGTGGGTTAAAGAAACAGAAAATTTCATTACAAAAATAGATATAATAAGACCATATATTAAAATAGCTTGGATGCAACCAAAGCAATTCTTTAACATAAAATTTCTATCTTTAAATGCTTTTTTTTTAACAAAAGGGAGAAAGAACAAATTAATAAATTGAGCACAAAACTAAAAATACTAGAATAACAAAAAAAGCAAAAAATAAGATAGAAATTTTAAAAAATAAGATGTTAATAAAATTGAAACAAAAAATCTTAATAAGGTAAATTAAGTTTTTTTTAATTAAATAGATTAATATCATTAAAAATAGAAGGAAATCAGATTATATCAAAAGTGAAAAACATAATAGTTTAAGAGGAAATAAAGAAAACTATCAGAAATTTTTGTCTATTTACATTACTAACTAAAATGACAGGAAATGGATGAAACTACAAAAATACAAAGTACCCAGATTAACGAAGATGCAAATTGATTATTTAATTACCTCATCTCAGAAAAAGAAATAAAACAATCCATAGATGAACCCCCAAAAGGAAAAAAAAACTCAGGACTAAATGAAAATGGAAGTATATTCTATCAAATATTAAAGCAACTAATTCTATTTTTTTTAATTTTTTTTAATAGCCTTTTATTTACAGGATATATGCATGGGTAACTTTACAGCATTAACAATTGCCAAACCTCTTGTTCCAATTTTTTACCTCTTACCTCCCCACCCCCTCCCCTAAATGGCAGGATGACCAGTAGATGTTAAATATATTAAAATATAAATTAGATACACAATAAGTATACATGACCAAAACGTTATTTTGCTGTACAAAAAGAATCAGACTCTGAAATATTGTATAATTAGCTTGTGAAGGAAATCAAAAATGCAGGTGTGCATAAATATAGGGATTGGGAATTCAATGTAATGGTTTTTAGTCATCTCCCAGAGTTCTTTTTCTGGGCATAGCTGGTTCAGTTCATTACTGCTCCATTGGAAATGATTTGGTTGATCTCGAAAGCAACTAATTCTAATATCATATAAACTATTTGTAATTATGCATTTAAACTGGATATTCCTTAGGTATTTTAAGCTCAACATATACAATACTAATCTCTTTATTTTTTTCCTCCTTTCTTCAGAACTTCCCTCTACTATTGAAGGTACTTCTTTCAGTCACTCAGATTTATAATCTAGATATTATATTCTATTCCTTACTCTCCTGTCATCCAATTATTTGCTAAGTCCTTCTTCTCTTCAGATCCTGCTATCACTCTGGTATAGGCACTTATTACCTCATCCCTGGACTATTGTAATAGTCTTTAATTTGGTCTTCCCATGACAAGTCTCTCCTCAGTTGATTTTGTCTTTCATTCAACTGTCAAATTTATCATGTATTTCAGATCTGACCAGGATACCTCTTATATCTTTCATTTAGTCAATTCTGGTTTCCTGTTATCTATAGAATCCAATGGAAAAATTCTCTTTTAAAGCCTTTCATAATCTAGCCCTTTCTACTTTAGAAATTTTCTTGTACCTTTTCCCCACATTACACTGTAAGCTCTTTGAGAACAGAGACTCTTTCCCTTCCTTCTTTGTATTTCTAGTGATTAGCAAGGTACTAGCACTTAGATGCTTAATAAGTACTTGTTTGTTGATAATAATAGGAGAGAAGGAATTTGCAAATATTCTTCTGTTTTGATGTGTATTGCAACTCTTCTGTCATTTTCTCTGCTTAGGCTAACAAAGATTAAAAGAACAAAATTAATAACCATTTGGGATTAATTTAGAATTTGCAGGAGAATTTTAGGAATATTGTATAGGCAGTTCATATTTTTAATCCTGATAAATCTTAAAGATAACACTGTAAATTAGTATAAGAAAAAATCTTGAATGTGTTATTACCTATATGCTATTTTTGCCATCTGTTATAAAATTAAGCAGAAACCATTGATTGAGAAAGTAAAGGTATATAAAATTTTGTCAGGAAAGATTGAATCATTGATATCCCAAACAAGTGCCAAAAAAGGCACTATCTATGAATGACTTTTGTGGTTATATTTGCAACTGGCCACAAGGAGGAGACATTATACAGATTAAAAAGTTTAAAAGAGCAGTCTCCCATTTGTTAACCAAATAGAAAGAACCAACAAATATTGGAGACAGTAGGTATTTTAGAGAATCTTAGTTTGATCCTGTTGTTTTTACAGAAAATCAAATATGTGTGTATCTAAGTTATATTTTAATATATTTAACATCTACTGGTCATCCTGCCATCTAGGGGAGGGGGTGGGGGAGGGTAAGAGGTGAAAAATTGGAACAAGAGGTTTGGCAATTGTTAATGGTGTAAAGTTACCCATGTATATATCTTGTAAATAAAAGGCTATTAAATAAAAAAAAAAAAAAGAAAATCAAATATGGGATTTAGTCAAAAATTTGAACCCATATAGAAATTAACAGTTTGAAAAATCTTAAGAATAATTTTTCTTCCTTCTCACCAGGCCTGGAAAAGAAAGAGCAGGAAGTAGAACAGATGAGAATGGATTGTGAACATTTTAAAGCCCGATTGGAAATAGCACAAGCAGATAGCATAAAAGAGAAGAAGGTATAGTAGTTGTTAAAGAAAAAAAAATTAACCCTTCAAGTTCATGTTTATATTAAAGAAATAGTAGTATTTCAGTGTTAAATAAGAAGTGAAAAAGTTATTTATAGCTCTCAAATCTCATTAGATAGAATTTCTCAAGTTTTTTATTCTGAGTGAATTGGAAAATTATTGGACAGTATGCTTTTATAGCTGAGCAATGCAGATATTCATTTTATGCCTTTTAGTAGCTGCTCACTATTAATTTGATATAAAGACTTCAAAAACATAATAAAAATAATGAAATTTAAATTCAGTCCCATAGTAATTTACAACCAGATATAAAGACATATTTAATCTGAATTTTTCATCTCTTTCTGGTGAGCTATTTATTGGTGAGAGGCAGAGAATGCATTTGAAAATTATTGGATGATAAGATTTCTTTGACTAATGTGGATATTCACTTTGTCTTTTAGTAGCTGACTACTATACATGCATACTATATATGCATATATTATACTATACTATACATACACACATACATATTCAAAGACCTTGGACTTATATCCTCAGGCCTGGCTTGAAGTTAGAACTCCACTCTAGAGCTAAAAAGAACAAATGAAAACAACCAAAAATCCAGTTATATTTTTTTAGGACCAGTGGTGTAAGGGGAGGAGGAGATGGCCCTTAGGCTTTCTCTTCCAGTGCATGGTGTCACCTGCTATAGTGTATGAGTCCTTTAGCTCTGGACAGAGAGAAAGAGACAGAGAGACAGGAACAGAGAGAAAAGAGGAGTGAGAGCAAGAGTGAAGGAGGGAGAGAGGGCAAGAGCAAAGGAGGGAGGGCAAGAGAGAATGAGAGAAAGGGAAAGAGGGAGAGAAGAGAAAAGGAAGAAAGAAAAAAAGAGAAGCTCCCAATCACATGGTAGGCTGAAGCAGAATATCCATACCTGCCCCCATCTTCTTGTCTCACAGAAACAAGTCCCTGGTGTTCCCTGTATATAGGTGCCTCCATTTTAGGTGATCTCAGCATGCACCAATATCCATTATATTTATGTAAAAAAAATACTTAAACTATTATCTTTATGGTGTCCAGTTATTATAGGTGATTATTTTTATATTTAGAGTTGCAAAATATGTTGAATTAGGAATTAGAGATCACTTTTACTTTGGTTAAGTCTGTGTTTCCTTTAAGAACAGAGTCTTGGGCAGATATCTGAGAGAAGAAATTAAGTTTGGGGAACATGGACAGAAACCAGTGATTATTTGTTACAATTTCATTTGATTCCTAATCAGTTTGAGCTTATAGAGTCCAAAATATAAGTCAGAGTTCAATTTAAAAGGTCAATAACTAGTAGAGGTAGATGGAGGAGCAACACATTGGAACAATTTAGAAGATAATTTATTTGAAGATTATTATTCCTTATTCTCTGCTTTGTTTTGTCTAAGTGTACAAATTTGGGTTATTTAATTTAAGGGTTTGCACTTGTGTTAGGAGATGGAGAATTCTAGGTTTCAAAGCACAGGAAAACTGCTGAAGCATCTTTGAAGCAGAATCATGTATTCTGACAGTGTACTACTAGTTTAAGCCTAAATATGGTTATTCATAATGTTGACTACTTAAAAGTTTGCCTGGGATTATGCAAACATCTTTTTTTAGCGAAGTTCTTATGTAAAATTATAGAATCATAGCTATTTCCAGGGCTTCAGTGTATCATAATTTTCAAGAGTATGTTTAGAAAGCTTGATGAGAGAGCCAAGAAAACTCTGTCTTTTAGAAAAGATAGTACCTTTGTATTTTAATTTAATTCCACAATATGTTCTTGTAGTTTTAAAGCATAGATTTTTATATTATGCAATAAGCACTAACTTCCAGAATATAGTTATTGTAGAAATGTATGAGCAGTTATGTTTACTTAAAACATATCTCCACTATGTGGCAGAGCATTGCTATTGTTCCTTCTCTTCTCTGACTACTATTATAAAAAAAGATCTTTGACCTAAATAAGAGGCTTTGTATGGCATGCCTGGTACATTGTAGTGTTTGTAATCTTTGTCACATATTCTCTAATGACATGACATATTAAGTTTGTGACCTTTCATGTAGCATTCATTATAGTGGTAACTCTTTTACATTTTAAAATATAAATTAGTTTGCTCTTAAGAAAAGAAAAGACATTAACTATTGATAAATTAATTCTGAAACTTCCATAGTGGCAGCAGTTTTTAAAAAAACAAAAGCATCAAACAATTAAAATTACTACAAAATGTAAAAAGTACTTGGGAGTTTCTCTTCTATAGTTTCTTCTCTTCATAGTTTCTCAACTATGCAAATATAGATATAAGAAATTTTTTACAGAAATAAAACCAGACCTAAATAATCGGAACAATATTAACTTTTCATGATAGAACCAGCCAATATAATAAGAACAATAATGCTACCTAATTTTATTTACTTATTTAAGTGGTATCAATTAACTTACCAAAGGATTACTTTATAAAACTAGAAAAATAATAAAGAAATTGATATGGAGGAAAAACAGATCAAGAATTTCAAGAGAAATAATAAAAAGAAATAGGAACAAAAGGCGCATCAGCAGTTGCCAGATCTCAAACTTTACTACAAATTAGTAATTATTAAAACAATTTGTTACTGGTTAAGGAATAGATAGATTGTTCAGTGGAACAAGTCAAATATGTAATATACAGAAGAAAATGGGAAACATTGATGTGCTGTGAATGAATACAACTACTCTGCAAAGCCTTTTAGAATTACACACAAAAAGTTCCTAGACAGTACATGTTCTTTGACCCAACTATACAGCTGCTAGACCTATGGTGAAAAGATATCCAAAAAAAGAAGAAAAGGTCATTTATATATAAAGACAATTATAGCAGCTCTTTTTATTGTGGCAAAAATCTGGAAACTAAGATAATACATTACATTTGAGGAATGGTTGCATAAATTGTGATATATGAATGTGATATGCTGAAGTAATATGTTTAAAGAAACTCCTTGTTTGGGAAAAACATCGAAGACCTAAGAACTGATGAAACTCAATTAAGCCAGAGTCAGAAGAATAATTTGTATTATAACATCAACATCGTAACAATGAACAGTTTTTGAAGACTTTGACAAACTGATGAAGAATGAAATGAGAAGATCCAGAAGTCCAATTTATAAAATAACAATATTATAAAAACAAATTTGAGAACAGATGAACACTGAACATTCTTGATTCCAAAGGACCAATGATGAAACATGCTATCCATGACAGAGTGGTGCTATTTTTAGGGTTTAAAAAGACATAAACATATTTGTATGTATCCATGAGAGAATTTGTTTTGCTTGACTCTGAGCTTTTGTTCCAAGAAATTTGTTTTTTTTCCTTTTTTTTAGTGAAGTGGACAGGTGTTCCAGATATGAAATGTTGCATATATTATCAGATAAGTTCACTAGTACTATTAGCTTTACTTGACTATTTTATTTTGTTACAAGGTATTTCTCACAAAATGGGAATAATATGTGTTTGTAATATAAAACAAAAAAAATCAATAAAACTTAAAAAAAACACCATCTCTCAAAATTCATGTTCTTAATGGTTAAATATAATGAATAGAACCCTACTGTTTTACTGTTAGATGAGCATAAACAGGATTATCTGTCTAAGGAAAAAGAAATGTGCCATAATCAAAGAGTAATGTAGTTCCCAATTGACTGTTTTGTTTTGAGCTAAAAAGTAGAAAGGGATAATTATGATACGCTCAAAAGCTGATAGATTTAAAAAAAAAAACTAGACAATTTATTTTCAAAATATGACTGTTAATGTTAAGCTATTCATAACAATCTCTTTAAAAAATTATCTTTTTCATCTAAAATAGACTAAAATTTCAGAATGTTGTGCCACAAAAGATTGTCTTCACTAAGTGGAAAAATGGTTTCATAATTGCTAAATTCCTACTGAGTAGACACCATGAATTGATGTATTTTTTTCTGATATTTTGACAATGAAAAATATAGTTCATTTGAACATTTTGTGTCTGTTCATATTTACCTTATTTTAGGCCAATTAAATGATGTAATTTTTATTCTTAAAGTTGACTAGTTATCAATGATGTCTGTTTGGATGACACATTGACTGTATTTGTATGTGTTATGAGAGCTCAAATGGAATGTGAAAAAAGAAATAGTGAAATATTTTAAGCACATTGCTATGAATATTTTTTGAACCTTATCCTAGTTGTTTACTTCAAGTAAACAGAATGGTTTCTATCATTTACTTATTTATTTTAATGTTACACTTATGCCTTTGTGGGGAAAATTTTTTATCAAGACCCGGGTTGAAGGCTTTTAAGTTACTGTCAAACACAAGATGGGCATGCAGAACAGAAACAATATCTGTTGTAAATTTAATCCAGCATTTTCTTTTTTTTTTTTTTTTTTTTTTTTTTTTTTTTTTTATAACTTTTTATTGACAGAGCCCATGCCAGGGTAATTTTTTTTACAACATTATCCCTTGCACTCACTTCTGTTCCGATTTTTCCCTCCCACCCTGCACCCCTTCCCCTAGATGGCAAGCAGTCCTATATATGTTGAATATGTCGTAGTATATCCTAGATACAATGTATGTGTGCAGAACCAAACAGTTTTCTTGTTGCACAGGGAGAATTGGATTCAGAAGGTAAAAGTAACCTGGGAAGAAAAACAAAAATGCAAACAGTTTACATTCATTTCCCAGTGTTTTTTTCTTTGGGTGTCGCTGCTTCTGTCCATCATTGATCAATTGAAACTGAATTAGGTCTCTTTGTCAAAGAAATCCACTTCATACAGTATCGTTGACGTATATAATGATTTCCTGGTTCTGCTCATTTCACTTAGCATCAGTTCATGTAAGTCTTTCCAAGCCTCTCTGTATTCATCCTGCTGATATTTCTTACAGACCAATACTATTCCATAACATTCATATACCATAATTTACCCAACCATTCTCCAATTGATGGGCATCCATTCATTTTCCAGTTTCTAGCCACTACAAACAGGGCTGCCACAAACATTTTGGCACAGACAGGTCCCTTTCCCCTCTTTAGTATCTCCTTGGGATATAAGCCCAGTAGAAACACTGCTGGGTCAAAGGGTATGCACAATTTGATAACTTTTTGGGCATAATTCCAGATTGCTCTCCAGAATGGTTGTAATCCAGCATTTTCTAAACTTAAACAAGAGTACACTGAAACAACTTATCTTTCTGAAGCTAAAATGAAAACCAAGAAAAAGGTCTAATCCATGAAATAAATTTATTCAAGTTCATCTTTGCCCTTCATCTATTGTACCTTATATGCTGGATGGTGGTAAATTAAGGCTGTTTAATTGCCAGATCTCTGCTTTTTTTAATTGCTGTAACAGATTTGGAGAATTCCCATAACTCTGGTCATGACAAGTGACCCAGAATATTTTCAATTAATTAAAAAAATTTAGTGATTTTTTTTTTTTAAGATAACTCACATTTTACAATGCAATTCTTTTTTTCCTTTAAAAAAGTTTTAGAATTAGTTCTAGTTTATCCAAGCTAGAGTGCAGGGACTAATCATGGCTCCCTTATTGATTTAGGATTGAATCTTTGACCTTCTTCCTTTTTGTTTTTAATAGGTTTGTTCCTCTTTAGACAACCTGTTGGTTCCTTATTTCTGGGAGCATACCACATTAATGCTGAATTTATTTTAGGTACTGCATCAGCAGACTCCAATGCAGCTCAGAATTCCCTTACTTAAGACCTACTACCCAGTAGCTGACATAGACAAATGCCACCAAAGCTTGCTTACTCCTATCCTGTATATCAAGTTGGTCACTTAGGACTTTGTCACTGGGGTTTTGTTAGAAAATCTGGCATAGCCTTTAGCTCCTAGATATCAAGTGACTTCCTTCATTATTCATTCATTCATTTATTTATTTACTTCTTTCTCTTTTTCTCTATCCTTTCCTCCTTCCTTTTCTGTCTCTCTTTCTTTTCATCTCTTTAGTATATGGACCTAATACTGGAATTACTTGGTCAAAGGATATGCATAGTTTTATAGCACTTTGGGCATACTTCCAAACTGTGCTCTACAGAATGGTTGAATCAGTAAACAACTTCACCAACAATACATTAATTTCTCCACATCTTCTACAACATTTATCCTTTTCCTTTTCTTTCATATTAGCCAATTTGATAGGTATGGGGTGATAAATCAGAATTGTTTTAATTTATATTCCTCTAATCAATAGTGATTTGGAGTATTTTTATATCACTATAGTTTCAGTTTCTTCTGAAAACTGCCTATTTTATATCTTTTGATCATCATCACACATTTCTGATAATTCTCTGAGAAAATAAAATATAATTGGGTCAAGTGACTTTAATCAAAATACAAATAGATGTTTATGTATTGTCTTCTTATTTGGCATATGAATTATCAGTATATCAATTCAGTCTTAGTAATTGTTGTTCTCTCATTTCCAGTGCAAATGTTATTCTTTTCAAAGAAACAAAATGAAAATTGACTATATTTACCATATTTCTGTTGTTAGGAAACATCATCTCATTCACACCAGAAAAAATCCTATTCCATCCTTGATCCTCCCATTTTTCTCAATATAAATAAAAATTATCCTTAGCTTTCCTTTAGCTTATTTTGAGTTTTGGTATTCCTAACTGTTTTTCATACTTGTGCCATTCTCACAGTCATAATTTTAAAAAACGTTTAAATCTCTTTTTACATGGAATAAATATCTTCCTGTTTCCTTCTCCATTTCATATAACAATTTTTTCCTAAGTAAAAAAGAAAAAAGAAGAAAAAAAAAAAAAGAAAAATGATGAATGTAGAATGTCCTAAAAGTGTTAGCCACTGTTAATCTTATTAAAACATACTTGTGGATCATTCACCTCTAGTAAGGAGGAAGGGGAAATATCTTTTCAAATTTCTTCTTTGGAACCAAATATGTTCTTTGTAATTTTGCACCATTTATTTTAAATTGTCTTGTGGTTGTTACCTTTTCATTGATGTAATCCTTGTGCATATATTTTTCTTGGTATAAGAAATTTGGTAGCCTTTTCACCCTACTAAAGGAAGAATCCAGGTGGAAGCTCAAATACCTAGAGTTATTCTGCCAAAATAAGTCTAGCCTTAATGACCAAAGTCCTTATTACTGGCAGGGAGTTTGAATAACAACTAATTGCCAGTTCCTCAAATTTTAAAGATAAAATTTGTTTAAGAAAAATCTGTGATCCTACCTATCAAAGCAAATGGAGATTTTATATATTTGAATATAACCATAATATACTCTTTATAAAATAAAGATGGACATTACTGATTAGAGATATTAATTATTCACCATGCCAACATAGTAAAAATGACTATTAATGAGTTAATTCTTCTATTCAGTGCCTTACCAATCAAATAGTTTATTGAACTAATGAAAATAATAACAAAATTCATCAAAAATAACAAAATCCAATAATCTTAAGGGAAATGATGAAAAAAATGTAAGAAGGAATGAGGCCTAGTAGTATATCTCAAAGTATACTACAAAACAGTAATTGACAAAATTCTTTAGAACTGATTGAAATATATAAAATTTGATCATTAAATCTAAAAGTATGTTAGATTTATAAGACTTATAATTAATGGAATGTATTAGCATAGAGCTATATAAACCCAAGGATTACAACTATTGTCTTAAGGACTTACTATTAAAAAAAACAAACCCAAAACTCCTGGTAAAATAGAAAACAGTTTAGTAGAAATTAAATTTAGAATAATGTCTTATTCCATCTAACATAATGAGTTATATATATAAAACAGCTATAGAGAAGAGAAGAGTTCTTGCCCAGACAAGATTTAGCTAGGATCATAGGAGATAAAATGCAATTTTGATAACACAAATTGGAAGAATTTTTGCACAAACAAAACAATCACAATTAGAATTAGAATGCAGACAGTTAATTGGAAAAAAAAAACCCCACAGTAGTTAACATTAAAAACATATGCCTTTAATAGAGGTTTGATGTTCAAGATACTGGAATGGTTACAAAAAATAGAAGAATAAGAACCATTTCATTGTAGATGAGTGTCAAAGAAATACAAACAGGTAGTTCTTAAAGAAGGAAAAATAAGCTGTCAACTATCACACATAAATATATTCTAAATAATAAATATTAAGACAAATGCTTATCAAAATACTTTTGAGGTTCTACTTCACATCCTTAAGATTGACAAAGAAAAACAAAAAAAAAAGATAAATTGCAATTGTTGTAGAGGATATGGTCAGATAGGACACTGTTTTATTTATGGATCGTGAATTAATATTGCCAGTCTGGAAAACAATTTGGATTTATTTCTCACATTTAAACTTCATATCTGTTGACTCAGCAGTTTCACTGTTAGACACATATCCCATAGAGACCAAAGAAAGATCCTATAGGCCCCAAAGTATTTATAGCAACATTTTTGTTGTAACAAAAAATTGGAAACAAAATTGGTACACACTAATTGGAGAATGGCTGAGCAAATTACGAATGCAACAAAATATTATACTTTAAGAAGTGATAAATACATTTTGACAAGCTTAAGAATACTTTTATGAATTGGTTCAGAATAAAGCAAGCAGCACCAGAATAACAACTGGTAAAAAATGATGATATTATATGTATTTTCAGACATGGCTGGTTGTGGTTATTTTGCTTTACTGTATTTTATATTTATTATGGTGTGTGTGTTGAGGGAGAGAGAATTACAAAGGGAAGGGAGCAGATATAGCAATAAAAAAAGCAAAAAGGAAAGTGTATCAAAACATTTTTGAAAATGCAGAGAAGACAAAATTCAAAAGGGAATATGTGTAATCAGAACATTGTTATAACTATCTTGTTAAATTTGGTATATACTTTAAGAAACTGACCTGTAAGAGAGAGAAATTCATAATTTATTATTTTTTTTCTCCTATTTATGTTTGTTAATTTTTATTGTCCATAATAATAAAAATAATAAAGAGAGACATTTAAAACTCGATCCCTTTTTACCATTCCAACTGTATTGCATTTTACTTTCCTTCTTGCATACTATGTTCTGCTGATCTGGTCTTCTTTCTATATCTTGAAACTCTTGTATCACTTGTCTCTAAGATTTTGTACATGCTGTCCCCTGTGGCTAGAATTCACTTCCTCTTGTCTTCCACTTCTTGGAATTTCTAGTCTACTTTTAGAGTACGCTCTGTAACATTCTTTTCTTGGTTCTCCTAACTCATAGTTGCTAGTATTCTTCATCCTCCTTTTGTATATGTTCTATATTGTCTCCCTTCCTTCAGGTCAGAAACTTTCATTTTATCTGTTTTATTTGCCTAGTCTCTAACACATTGTTTGGCCTATTGTATATATACTTAATAAAACCTTTTCAATTGATTGTGTCATTGTAATTATCACAATTAAAGTGCTATATGAAGATAGAAGAATGATGTAAAGATGAATTTTAGAGAAGTGGATAGATATAAAGAGAATACATGTTGAAGTATTTTTTTTTAAATATCAAGGAATTGTTTTTATTTATTTATTTTTTTGTATCTCAGTGAGAGGGCAGAAGTATCAAAACATGAGTAAATTCATGGATGCTATTGTTACCCTTCTCCAAAAAAGTAATTGAGAAGGCAATTACTGATGCATATCCATATTTTCTCACTTTTATAAAATTTTATGCGAACCTTCTATATATATGAAAGATGTCTTTAATGCTACTATGTAGAGGAGACAAACAGGCATTTCTACCACACATCACTTTTTCAATAATTAAAAATGGACTGAAATGTATAGAGAATATAACATTCTATTGTGCTAGTTCTTTGCTGGTTAGTTAGGTTTTACTGACTTTATCTAGCATATGGTAGGCCAGGAATGTGATCAGACTGGGTAAATGAGACAATAACCTTGCTGCTGGGCTTATCTTTTCCTGCCCACTTATTTATATGGGAGGATGGAAGAGACATGGAGTTGAAAAACTGGGGAATCCAGGGCCCAAAAGCTGTTTGATCTTTATTCAGCAAAAAAAAAAACAAACAAAACAAAACAAAACAAAAAACCCCTTTTACAAGGGTAATGATGAGGAATAGTCTGGGCTTTAGAAGTTAAAATCAGGAGGTTTGCTCACCATAAATGAGGTCTCCAGAGAGGCTAAAGGCTATTTTGTCCTGATTTGAGACTGGACACTAACTCTTTAGCTAAGAGTATTCTTTTCCCTTGCCTAGGACTGATAATTTCTAGAGTTTAGAGGTGTCATAACCAAGACTCTTAAGGGAATGAATCAGGTTAGTTTGTAAATACTATTAGTCTGTAAATAAGAAACTTTCCCCCCCCCAGGACTTCTGCTTATCAATAGTTGAAGTGACTTTTTTCTAAGAATTATAAAGATAACTTTTTGGCTTTCGGTTAAAATATCCAAGCAGAAGTAGCTCTAGATTGTCTTCAGCTGAAGCCAAAAGCCAGAAGCAAACAAAAGCTCTATATCCATGTAGTCCTAGTGGGGCTAGACCCGGCAGTGGTAAATGAAGACTGTGGTTAAGCAAAGCAGTTTCTTCAGTTGAATGTGTCTAAGAGAGCAGTTTCCAGTGGACCAGCATCTAATGGAGTTTACATGTTTGATATCCAGAGTCTAGTGGAGCAGTATCTAGCTGAAATTATATGTTGGAGAGGGTAAGAGGATATAGGTGGGCAGTATGATGCCATCACTAGAGGACATCAGTGTCCCTAAAGCATTAGAAGCTTGTGTTGCCTTTCTGTATGTGGACCCTAACTACACTTATTTCCTCCATATTGACCTACATAAATTCACATTTATTTCTCATGGTGTATGTTTGTGGAAAGTTTATTGAAGAAACGGTTTATTGCTACTTTTCTTACTATGAAATTTCATTATATATTTTCATTTTGAATTATGACCTTTGACTATTAAAGGTAATGAATCTGAACTATTGTTTTAGGAGCAGAAATAGGGCTCTTCAGTGTTCAAGTTAAAAAATACCTTAAAAACAAGTTGTATATGATAGATACTGTTTAATGTATAAGTCTCAGTTTCTTTGATTATGGACATATTCATGTTTGTCAAATTCATAATTTTAAAACAAGAAATTATAATTTGGAAAAATAAAATACTATTGAGAAAAAAAAGAAAATTTAAAAAGATACAAAAGTTATACTCAGTAATATCCATCTTTTTCTGAGCTTTGCTTTGGATAGTGGCTCCTCAAGAAATAACTTTGAGTTGGCCTTTCTAATTAACATTTACAGTTTAAAATTCTAACATTTCATTTTATTATTATTTGTGAATAACAATAGAAATAGAATGATTCTCTTAATTTTATTCTGATTTAATTTCAGGAGAAACTGGCCCTTAGACAGCAGCTGAATGAATTGAAGCAGCAACTATTACAGCAGGCAGAATATTGTACAGAAATGGGAGCAGCAACATGTACTCTTTTGTGGAGTGTTTCCAGCAGTGAAGAAGTAGTCAAATCAATATTGGGAGGAGTAAGCATCTTTTGTGAACTAGATCTGGTATTATATAGCTCAACATTAAATAGCTTAAAGGATATGGTAGTTATATTAATACTTTTATATAAAAGAACCAATTCTTTATGTCTTTTTTTTTTTTTTTTTACAAAAATTTATTCAGTACTTAAAACACTCTTTAAAACACTAAAACACCACTAAAAATAACTTTTATGCTTTCCCAATCACCGGTGGAGTAAAGTAGAATTGTTTGCTTGCTTCCATGCTTTTTGACAATTTTTGTTTTAATGATATAATCAGATGCCTTCAACAAAGACAAAAATGCCATCAAGGTTATCTACTGCACTGCCAGTTATTTAACTTAATAAGGCTACATGTCAAGACTAAAGTGAAGGGAGAGTTGGTTCACGACTTTTTGTTTGCAGATGTTTGTGCATGCATTCTATAAGGTAACTTAGATTGATGCTCTTAGATTTGAGAGATTCCAAAAGACTATGTGGGAGAGAAAAGGTATTAAGTTGCCTACCAAACTGAAGGTCTATAGAGCTATTGTACTGACCTCATTATTGTATGCCTGTGAAACCTGTACAGTATATGAGCACCATGCCAGAAAATTGAACTGCTTCCATTTGAATTATCTTAGGAAGATTCTGAAAACCACGTGATACGATAAGATACTAGAAACTAAAATCCTTTCTTGAGCTGAATTGCAAATCATTCACTCTAACAGAGAATGTAACTCCAATTAGGTGGCCACATTGTTTTAATGCCAAATATACTTTTGCCTGAAAGACTGTTTTACCAAGAACTCACATAAGGAAACAATACAAGGACACTATCAAGGTTCCTCTGAAGAACTTTGGAATCAATTATGAAATGCTAGAGACACTGGCATGGTATTGTCTGGGATGGCATACCCACATCAAAAAAGGTGCTTTGCTCTGTGAGAAAAGCAGAATTGTGGTAGCTCAAAAGAAATGTGAGATGTACAAATTTAAAGTCACTACCATTCCAAGTGGTCATAAAGACTATTTGGGCATAACTTGTGGTAGAGTTTTCTGAATTTGTATTAGTATGATCAGTCACAGCCAGAATCACTATACATTGACCCCACTATCATGATGTCATTTTGGTCTTCTTCAAGCATGAAGGACAAATAATACTAATAATCACAATAGGGGATACAAAGAAGTAGTGTAAAACTCCCTTAAAAAATTTAAAGCTTAAGCTTCTTATAGAAATGAGACATGTGTATAACAGATGTACCACAGTCATATGTAATAAGAGCTACACATTATAACATATATTTATTATAGGTTTTAAAAGAGAGAGAGAGTACTTATAGCTAGAGTGAAAAGGGAAGGTGATGAAATCTGAGGTAGGCTTCAAAAGGTAGGTTGGATTTTGAGAAGTGGAGATAGTGGGAGGGACATTTAAAGGAGTCAGAACATCAATGACTTGATATCTCCCCAAAGTGTCACTGACATGGAATTTTTATGTGGCAGATGATAAGACTAGGAAGGCATAGTCACAAGTCCTGTAAAGAGTCATAAGCAAATTTAGGAATCATCTTGTAATTCTGCTCTATCATTTTTAAGATGCAAAAATGGATTTCCAGAGAGATATGTATTGATTTGTTCGAGGTTGTATAGGAAGGAAGTGGCAGAGCTAGAGTTTCTTTTTACTTCATCCCTGTGTCTCCCATCTTTAAAAGATCAACCTCATAAATATGAGATATAGAAGATATAGTTAGAAGATATAAATAGTTATTCATAAAGTTTAGTAGATTAAAAGCTCAAAATGAACCAGTGGTGTGATATAACCTCTAGAAAAGCTAGTGTAATCTTTGGTTCCATTAAGAGAAACTTGGTGTCTAGTAATAAGGAAGTCATATTTCTACTTACCCACATCTGAAGTACTCTGTTCTGCTTACATAAAATATGCTGCATTTTTGAAGGACATTCCAAGTTCAAAATCAGTCAAAGGAAATGGAACTTTTTAGTTTAGAGAAGAAAAGATGTAGAGGGAACATAATAGTTGTGCTCCAAGAATATGAAAGTGTCACCTACAACAATCTATTCTAGGTAGCAAGTAGATGAAATACAGCAGATAAGATGATTGGAATCAGGAAGACCTTACTGCAACCCAGCTTCAAACATTTATGTGACTTTGGTAAAATTATAACCTCTCTCAAATTCAGTTTCCTCATCTGTAAAATGGGGATAATAACCACCGTAATATTTACTCCCACAGAGTTGTTGTGAAGCTCAAATAAGATGATATGTATAAAGCATTTGGCAAACTTTGTTTTTGAGCAACTGATTTAATTAGATGATTTTCCACATATACCACATTAAATGAACAAATTTCATAATTTATTTAAATACAAAACATTAAATTTTAAACCTCATTGGTAATAATGGTAGGTGGTCCTTTCCCATTCCAAGTCCTTTGTAGGCAGACAGATAGACTGACTGAGCTTGCTATTAAGATAGGTCCTTTATTTTCTGGTACAAAGAAGCCAGTCCACATTTATGAAACACCTCCTATGTGCTAAGCATTATGCTAATCATTGGGGATGCAATTAATAAAAAAGAGTCCCTTCCTTTAAGGACTTTACAATCTAAAGGGGAAGACTGTACACAAAAGATGACAAGAAAGCAGGGGTAGGTGAAGATACCAGTGGGTATCTTGCTTTGTGGAGGGAAAACTGGAGGGAGCCACAGATACAAAATGGAGTTATCTGTGAGAATCCAGTTTCTCCCCTAAGGAAGGGGACTGAGAGGGACTTAATGTTCCTTCCTCTAGCCCTCCATTCAGAGGATAGGTGGTGTCAATCAGGGCTTAAGTTTAGCAGTATGTGGTGGGTGTATAAGTGATGAACCAGACAGAGCAGCAGATATGAAGTGAAATACTGTTATTGCTATTAAAATAGGTTCTTTGTTTCCATGTACAAAGAATAACTTTGATCAGTATTAAATTGTATTGTGTCAAAGCCAGTGGCTTAAAAAGCTATAAAGGATGATGAATATCTTCCTGGGACTCTATTTCTTGCTAAAACTATCACTTTTCCTCTTGGTAAACTTTTAAAGCACTGTGTATATGTATCAGTAACTATTATTGGACCAGTGAAAGGCTCAATGGAAAGAGAAACCAGGGGGATATTGCAGTATTCTAGGCATGAGATAATTTGGGCCTGAATTAGTGTGGTGGCAGTGAGAAGAGGAAGGAAACATGGATATTTAAGACATTATAAAGAACAAATCAATAAGACCTGGTGATGTGTTGTAAGTAGAGGTTATTCACATAAGAAATAGAAATAACTAAGATTTCAATAATTAGAGGAATATAATAATAAATCTATGGACATCAATTGAGAGAGAAAGTTTGGGATATAGGTATTGAAAATAATTGAGTTGCTTAGGTGTTTTTTTCTTTTTTATTTCTGGGAATCAGTGTTACTTAGTGAGTGTTTTAATACATAGAATAAGCATAATATTTTCTATTGTGTCTATTACAAAAACAATTTCTCTCATATTTGTACCTTGTTTTCATTTAATCTGTTTTCCATGCTGTGAGTTTCCTTAATCCTTTACTATAAATGTCTTTAAAAATCAGAAAATAAGTGAATGAGGCCTTCTCTCCTATTCTTTTTAAGCTCATAGTTTTTCTTTTTGACATTATTAGCTAATTCTTTCTCCTAGACAGTGTTTCCTTCCCCTATTTCCTCGACATTCCTAGATTTCCTCAACTTTTATTTGTCTGACCTCTTGGTCTCTTTTGCTGGATAGATCCATGCCCCACAACACTAAATATGAAATTCTTCAGATTGTCCTTGACCTTCTCTTCTTGTCTAACCACACAGTCTTGATATCATCAGTTCTTATGGATTCAATGATCATCTTTCTCCAGAATTTTATTATTTTTTTACTAAAGCTTTTTATTTACAAAACATATGCTTAGGTAAATTTTCAACAGTGACCCTTGCAAAACCTTCTGTTCCAAAATTTCCCCTCCTTCCCCCCACCCCATTCCCTAGATGGCAGGTAGTCTAATACATGTTAAATATTTTAAAAATACATGTTAAATCCAATATTTGTATACATATTTATATAGTTATCTTCTGTAAAATTTTATATCTATCCCATTCTAATCTTTATTCTGAACTCTGTCTCTTTATTACCAGTATCTTTACCTGGATCTCAGTAAGTCCAGATTGGATTCATAATGCCCATATAATTCCATCTATCCTCTGAACTTTTTGTTGTAGGAGTCAAAGTTCTGTTTATCTAGATTTGTAATCTCAGAGTAATCCTTGACTCTTTTTCTTTCCCTTCTCTTACATGGCTAGTCAGTTCCAAATTTTTGTTACTTTTACCTCCACAGTATCATCCATTTTTTTTAAAACTCTTGCAGCCTCAACCCTAGGTTATGGCCTTTGAATTCTCTTGCCAGGATCATTATATCATTTTAATTAATCTCCCAGTCTCTTCCCCTCCATAATTGATCTTCCACATAATTGTAAAGTTGATATTCCTCTGGTTCTAGGACATCAGGACAGTTTTCATTGATGAGTTCTTGAAAGATGTTGTCTAGATTCCTTTTTTATCGCGGTTTTCAGGTAGTCCAATAATTCTTAAATTGTCTCTCCTGGATCTATTTTTTAGATCAGTTGTTTTTCTGATGAGGTATTTTACATTTTTTTCTATTTAAAAAATTTTTTTTTTGGTTTTGTTTGACTGGATTTTTGTTGTCTCATTTGTCCCATTTGTTCAATTCTGATTTTTAGTGAATTATTTCCTTCAAATAGCTTTTAAAGCTCCTTTTGCATTTGGCCAATTGAACTTTTAAATGAGTTATTTTTCTCATTGGATTTTTTAACCATTTCATGAGTTAAATTATGAATTATGAATGAATTAATTATGAAATTAAAATTTCATGAATTCTGTTTTTCAAGGAGTTGTTTTCTTTTTCCATTTTGCCAAAAATGTATATTTTTTGTGCTGAGGCAATTGGGGTTGAGTGACTTGCCCAGGGTCACACAGCTAGGAAATATTAAGTGTCCGAGATTAGATTTGAACTTAGAGCGCCATCCCTAAAATCAGGAAGACCTATCTACTGCACCACCTAGCTGCTCCTCAAAACTACTTTTTAAGGAGTGATTTTCTTCAGACAGTTTCTGTGTTTCGTTTTCCAGAGTTCTCATTGCCTTTCCCCATTATTCTTCTAACTTTCTTTTAAGATCCTTTTTGATTTCTTCAAAGAAAGTCTTTGGAGATGGAGATACAACTTATATCATCCTTTGAGGCTTCATCTGGAGACTTTTTGCCTTTAGTATCCTCAGGATTTGAGGTCTGTTCTTCCCTATCTCCATAAAAGCTATCTGTGGTGAGACATCTTATTGCTTTTTTGCTCATTTTTAGAGGTTGAGGTCTGCTCTTAGGGTGAAGGGGAGATTGTCCCAAGCAACATTGCTTCCTGCTGCCCTGGGGCCAGCACTGGTAGCTGTGGGAAAGTATCCCACTTGTTAAATTGGGATCCAGGAGCTCACTGTTTGCCTTCTGTAGTTTTGTTGGAGGTCTTACAGCTAGTCTGCTGCTACACTGGCTTTGAAAAAGGACAGAATAGCCAACACTGTTGTAATTTGGCTAAGAACTTCCTATTAGATTCCCTTTCTGCATGGAAACCTCTCTGCCCTGGGTCTCCCTGTGCTGTACTTGGGCTGCAAACTGCCCCCTCCCCCAATCTGATCTTTCCTGAAGTCCTTCCAAAGTATCTTCTCCTGGAAATTTGTTACACTCCAAAAAATATTTGGAGTGTGTTCTGTTACTCCAAAACCTGTTCAGAGGCTTAATCTGGTGTTGAACTGAGGGAAGCCAGGAAGAACTCAAAGACCTGTTTACTTTCCACTATCTTGGCTCCTGCCCCCTCAAGTTGATATTCTTCAAATATGTCTGATGACATCATTCTTTTACTAAGACATCCTCATTGACTACCACCTACTGGCCTTAGGGTAAAATATTCTCAGCCTGGCATTTAAGTCCTTCAAAATCTGACTCCTGTTTATCTTTTCAGTGTTATTTCATCTGACTCCCCTTTGTATACATTCTCTTTCAAGCACAGAGGTTACTGTGTATTTCTTATACATGACATTTCAATTCTCACTTCCTGTGTTTCTTATGTTTGTGCCTTGTAGAATTCTACATTTCTTTCAAAAGCACAACTCAGGTGCCACTTCCTATACAAAACCTTTTCCTAATTCTGCCAGTTGTTAGTGTTCTCTTTTCTCCAGAAATTATCTTGTATTTATGATCCATTTTGGTGTTTTGCACTGAGTAGGTGCTTAATTTTTTGTTTAATTGATTTAATTGGTCCTGTAAAAAGAGTACTGTTCCTGTTCTGTTTTTATTAAAAGCTTTAAAGGAGAATGACTTTTTAATTGTTCTTTCTCAAACTTACAGGATAAGGCATTGAAGTTTTTCAATATCACTGGACAAACAATGGAAAGTTTTGTAAAATCACTTGATGGGAATATAAAACAGGAGCTGGATTCTGATGAAAATCAATTTGTATTTGCTTTGGCTGGAATTATAACAAGTAAGTCATTTTTGAAGGTCATTTTTCTTTAAATATAGTTTATAGAATATGTTATATTGACATGGCTAGCACATTTTGTTGAGTTATATATGCACACAAGATTTAGCATGTGGTTTGAGACACAGTACTCATTAATTAATTAATTAAAAAATTTAAAATTAATAATTAAATTTAATAATTTTAAAGTTTAATTAAAATTTATATTTAAAAATTCGGAAGTTAATATTTTATTGGTTTTATGTTTAAATGAGGAAACACTTTAAAAATTCAAAGCTTTAGTTCTTTTCAAATTAGCCCTTTATGTTACCATGTTTAGTCTGTGTACTAATATGTGTGCTAAGTTAAGTGCTAATTTGGTTTTTCAAAGGCTTCATAGAGAAATCCTTTAAAGTGAATATAAGAAAACCATGCTGCCCTGAGCCAGGGTCTGATATGGTGGTTCAGGGTCAGGATTGGAATGAAATTAGATCCTTGCAGATCATTTTAATTTAAAAAATCTGAATATGAGAAAATAATAAAGAAAAACTATCCATATAGATTAGAAACAGAGGACAAAGTGAAAATACAAAGAACCTAGTATCTCTCAAGAGAAACCTCAAAATAAAAACTGTCAGGAAGGTCATAACAAAAGTCTAGAGTTCCTGGATCAAAGAAAATTAAGTACCAAAAAAGAAAGAGTTCAAGTACCAAGGAATCATTGTCAAGATCACAGAATACGTGGCTCTTACTCTTTTAAAGAGAAGATTTTGGAATGTGTTATTCCAAAAGGCAAAAGATAGCAGTTTACAAACCAGAATAAACCTATTTGGCAAAATTCAGTATAATTCTATAGGTGGATAAAGTAAATCTTTAATGAAGTAGAAGACTTCCAAATATTCTTGATGAAAAGGTCAGAACTGAGTAGAAACTTAAAAATCCTAACCCAAATCAGAAAACTTCAGATAGCAGTCATGATTTCAGAAAAGATAACTATAAAAATAAAATCTACATTATGCTTATAGGCTCCTTAAATAACAAATGAATATCATTATCATATATATATGCCTATGCGGTGGATGGTCACACACACAAATACAACTAGAATAGACAGTAAAACCATAATAATGGAGGATCTCACTGTATTGTGATGAAATGAGGATTAAAAGTAGGGTAACCAAAAAAAAAAAAAAAAAAAAAAAAAAAAAAGGGAAGAAAAGAAAAAAAATGAGGATCATTGAAGTATTTTTTAAAAAAATGTTATGGAAGAGAACAACAGAATGGAGGTCAGAAAGATTAGCAGACAATTAAGACTATTTTAAATTATATGTTGAATTTCTTATAAGTAATAAGAACAATCAAAATTTTATAATTGCATTAATACATTCAAAAAAGCTTTTTGATGAAATACAATTCTTGTTTAGATTTAAAATGTTACAAAGTATAGGAATAAGTGGACTTTTCCTTAATATGATAAATTGCATTTCTCTAAAACTGAGAACTCACATTATCTGAAAGAAAGGAACAGAAAGCCTTTTAAATAAAAAAGGTAAAGTTAGTATGTCCATTGTCACCACTATTATTTGCTATAGTTCTAGAAATTATAACTATATCAAATAAGTCAAGAAAAATGTTTACAAAATGAGAGAGATAGGAGTTGCCCATCCAAAATTAATGATTCATCAATTATTTGTCTTTTAATAAATAACACATTTCTAGAAATATAGGAAATATATAATAAAATATAAATAACAATAATGGTAATGATGAGTGACATTACTACTTAAATTGACATACTTAGTGCCATAACCATCAAATTACAAAAAAATCACTATATTTAAATAGGCAAGATAATAACAAATATGAAAAAAAGGTGGTAAGGAAAGGGACCTGACACTTATCAGATCATAGAGGGGGCATTTGATTCTATACTCACCCTTCAAGGTTATATAATCATGAGTAGTTTTAATGTGTAAGAAAAATGTATCCTTTCTCTTTTCCCTTTATTTCATGTGCAATTTCTCTGATTTCCTGAAGAAGGGAGCAACACAATTGCCTAAATAAATAAACTAGCCACACTCATGGAGGCTTTTAAAATGCCTCTCCCAGAGTGCATATCAGTTTATTTGAGCTATGAATACTTGCATATTATAACATACTGATATATGCTATATTACTGTGCTTATTATGAGTCTAGAAACTAAATTAACAATTTGGAGTTTGTGATATTAATACAACTTCATTTTTTAGTACTTGTTTAGTAGACCTAGGCTACTTGCTTTTATAGTGACATAATTCTAAACTGTTTGAGATGCTTATAAGGTAAGATTTGCCTGATGACCTAGAAATTCAGAATAATAAATCCCAAGTGCTTTATCCCTTTATGAGCCCCACACCTTTCTGAGGATTTTTTTTAAGTTGATTGGAAATTTTAATTGCCCTACGCAATGATCCAAAGAAAAATTTTTGTTTGAACCCTAAGTTCGATTGCCTAAATGTTGCCAGAACCCTTGGAGAAATTTTGGATATCCCTATTTCTTTAGCTAACCTTTATAGATTTTTTTTAAAGGTTTGCAAAACATTTGTATATATTATCCCTTGATTCTTACAATAGTTCTAGGACATAAGTGCTATTACTGTCTCCTTTGTTCAAATAAATAAACTGAGGTTGGGAGATGTTAAATGTGTCCAAGGTCACATAGTCTGAGGCAGCTCTAGGTGGTGCAATGGATAGAGAGCATTGATCCTAGAATCAGGAGGATTTGAGTTCAAATAAAACCTCAGACAATTACTAGCAATGTTACCCTGTATAAATCACTTAATTTCACCTTGCCTCAATTTCCTCATATGGCATTAGTGACCATATATAAAGCCATTTTATCAGTGGTGGTGATACTTTCTCTGTTTTTCTTCTGATCCCACATAGTAACTTGTGACTTCATCATCTTGATTAAAAGTCGTTAGTAAACACAAATATATTTTGAGACAGGCATTCTCTTCCCTCATCTTGCTATAGTAGTCAGCTGCCTTTCCCCTTATCTAGTATTTAAGTAAAAACAATTTAATAGACATTTAGTCTGCATCTAAATGTCTGGGAGCAAAATACACTAATTATTTTACTCCTAAATACATGCTTTAATTAAATTAAAACAATGTTTCATTGTAAATGGAGTTGTTTGTTCATCATAATAGGGCTATCTCAACTATTTTAGTTAAAATACCATGATTGTACAGCTTTATGGCTTGTCAGTTCTTGGGCTAAAATAATTCTTGGGTTTTGAATACATTCTGTACTTCTGAAGCTTGAATCAGATATTATACATTAAGATCAACCTCTTGTAACTAAATCTCGTAACCATGTGAAATTTAACAATGAACTTTACTTTATATTTCTGTTGTAGATGTTGCTGCAATAGCTTGTGGTCGTGAATTCCTGGTTAATTCAAGTCGTGTGCTGCTGGACACAATAATGCAACTTCTGGAAGACTTGAAGCCAGGACAGTGTACCAAACTCAAAGTGTATGATAGATAATATTAAAAAGATGAAAATTATTTTCTTATTGCTTAGAATGTATCGAACTAATCTATCTAGTTAAGCTCAATTCACTTGGGAACATTCCTTTAAAAAAACAGGATAAATTTCTTGGTTAATTAAAGGAATATTGTCTTGTGTATGTATATGTGTATATAGTTAGATGTATGTACACACACTATATGTGCATGTATGTGGACATGTATATCCATATCCACATATACTTAGGAATATGGATTGAACCTGCGATTCATTGGCATTGGGAACTTTGGTGAGGAAACTCCTAATATGCAAGTCAGTATTTTCTATGCAACATACAGTATTAGAGAGTTGCTTAGAGTACAGAGACGTTAAATTACTTATTCAGAGTCACAGTTATCTATGTCAGTCAGATCTTTCTAGCATCAAGACCAGGTATCTATGCACTCTGCTTCTCATGTATATGAGGAACTATTAAACCTAAAAACTGTACTAAGACTTTTGGGACAACACACATATATATACAAATGTGCTCATACATCCATGCTCATTAATATCTGTGCACATGCACCTATGTGCTATCTATCTTTTGCGTGTTTGTACATATATATTCATATACAGACATTGAATTCAGATTCATTCATTTAAATATGAATTCAGATCAGTTCAGATGCTGAACTTCAGTTCTTTAAGCCAATCACTAATTTACAAACAGGATTTTCTAACATCTCAAGGTAAGACATAGTGAATGGAATGCTAAATTTGGAGTGAGGAAAACGTGAATTTGAATCCTGCTTCATACAATAATTAGCTCTGATACTAGTCAAATTACTTAACCTCTGTGTGCCTCAGATACTTTATAAAATGAGAGAGTTGAATTTAATAGTTTTTTGAATCCTTTCTTTTTCATAAATTCATCTATAATACTATGGTCATAATTAGTTTTAATCCACTCTAGTTAAAATACATATGTATGTGGTATAGCATAAATGAGGAATGTTTGTGAAATTAAACTAAAATTTTGCTACATATTGAAACTCCAAGTTTAATAATCTCTGCCTTTGATGATACAAGAAATAGGAAGAGATGTTTAAGTTCAGATTTGCTTTCTTGCTTCACTTCACTTGGTTTTTTGGTAGTATATGACACTGATGTGTCAAAGCAGATTATTTCATTTGATAATCAATTTTATTTTTGTCCTTTTTGCAAAGTTAATGATAATTCATGAGGTTGCAAATATTTCATTCCCTAGTCTCTTCTTTATAGTTGTAATTACCTTTGTTGTACTTCTCTTTGGGAGTATTTATAGATAAAATAATCTGTTCACCTTTGATTTTTTGTTTTTGTTTTTGTTTTGTTTTGTTTTTTTTTGCAGCAATTCCCCAAAGTCTTTTTTTTCCTTGAATGTACATCTTTTTTTTTTTTTTTGGTCAGTGATTAGGCTCAGTTTTATGGTATATTATTGCAGTTCTGTACTTTTGGACTGTATTCTCTTCTCTTCTCTGATTTCTTATACCTTCAGACTAATTCTTTGCAATTTGAATTGTATTTTCCTTCATATTTATAATCTTTCTTCTGGATATCTGCACCTTTTGCTGTATGTATTTAAAATTAAGTATAATCATTGCTTGTCTCAAAGTTTAGAAAAAATGGATTTTATTCTGGTGACAAATTGTGGATTCTCTTAATTGATTTTTGGTTATATATAGCACTTATTTTATATTATTTTCTATAGCATGGTATGTAAAACTTTTAATTTGTCATATATTTGAAGGAGACTTGTAATCCTTAAATTATCTCTTCATAGCCTATCTCCCTCCCTCCCCCCTCTTTCCCTCCCTCTCTCCCTCCCCCTTCCCTCCCTCCTTCCTTCCTTTCCTCCCTCCTTCCTTCCTTCCCTCCCTCCCTCCCTCTCTCCTTCCTTCCTTCCTTCCCTCTCTGGCCCCATGATTGAGGTGTCCTTAGTGCTGTCCAGATCCTGGAGAGCCTAGCCCGAGCTCAGGGAGTCCCATGCCTAATTTTGGGCATGGAACTCCCTTCTCCTCTTTCTCTATAGAGAGCACTATTTTTGTTTGTTTTTGTTTGGTTTTTGGTTGGGCTGTGTGTGTTGGAGAAAGGGTAGAGGGATATAGAGGAAGGATCTAGGAGTTACTAACTGGAGTGGACAAATAGAATTCAGAGATGAGTAACTCTAATGGATGGAGCCCTAGCTTAAAAGGATGTGGTTAGAGGAGATTTCCTTCCTTCCTTCCTTCCTTCCTTCCTTCCTTCCTTCCTTCCTTCCTTCCTTCCTTGGCAATTGGGGTTAAGTGACTTGCTTAGGGTCACACAGCCCGGAAAGTGTTAAGTGTCTGAGACCACATTTGAACTCAGGTCCTCTTGATTTCAGGGCTGGTGCTCTATCCACTGTGCCACCTAACTGCCCCTTCATATCCCATTTTAAAGGCCATTCACATTGACTTATGTAGAATTCATTTGATCCATTGATATTGTTGCCTTTTTGCTTCTTTGTGGCTAAATCCTTTCCCTTCCTTTCAGTATTTTTGTGTTCCAAATTTGTTAATCTATTTTTCCAAAGCTGTTTCTTTAGAGAGATTTTCCATGGTAGATTCAGTGTTTCTTATTGTGCTCTTTTATAATTCTGTGTTGAGAGCTTCAATTTCTGACCTAAATTCATTCCTAATTTCTTTTATGAATGTATTCATTTTTGAACTGTGATGTCATTGGTCCTCTTCAAAAACAAAGGAGGAACAACTTCCACTATTTAAATTGTTTCTTATTTCTTTATTTCTTGTAATTGAATTTGTATGCTTTGGTAGCTTGATTACCAAAAATTTTATATATTTCATATCTTTTTTTAAACTTTAACAGTCTTTTAAAGAATATGTGAATCATATGTGAATGTTTAGGCTTCCTTTACCTCCCCCAAACTCTATATTAACTTGTAAGAAAATAATTCAATCTCTAATTTAATAGTCTTATTTTGGTAGGACCATATAGCAAGACTAATTCTATTAAACAACTGGGTGATTAATAGAAAGACAAGCAGAAAGCTCAGAAGCATTACAGTTTTAGGAAAAGAGAAGCCATAGACTCTGACAATGTCTTCCTAACAAGTAGAAGGGAATAGATGGTGTACCTAAAACTATGGTCTACTTTATCAGGATTCTGTTCCTTGATGGTTGCTTCTTGTATTATAATTTCTTTTCAGGTTTAAAATATTTTTATTTCTAGTTACTTAGATATTTTGAGCTGAAAACCTATTATATCCTGTGAACAAATTTTTTGGCAATTTATCCTTTTTTGATGTGAGTCCAAGGCAGGTGTAGTATTTCTACCCATATATACTTTTAACATAATTCTGCCCATCCCTAATACAAATATTCTTTGACCCCAAATCTTATAAACCCCTCTCTATCTTTGCTGAATTTAGATGCAGGAACAAAGATTTTTCACTTTTACTGAGCAAGGAATTAATTTTTTTTTTTTTTTTGGTTAAGGCATTTGGAATTAAGTGACTTGCCCAAGGTCACACAGCTAGGAAATGTTAAATGTCTGAAGTCAAATTTGAATTCAGGTCCTCCTGACTTCAGGGCTGGTGCTCTATCTATGGCTCCATCTAACTGCCCTCTAATCAAGGAATTTGTAATTCAGACTGGGCATATAAACCTTGAAAATGGTCTGCATGAATTAGGGCCATTTTTTCTATATGTTTAGACGATTGACATCCTGTAAATTTGGGTTATTGAGCGTTATGCTCAAGTAGGGATTAAAGGTTTGGGTTTTCCTGTCCCTAGTCCAGGTTTCTTGACATGAAATTTGGTCTAATAGAAATATCTCACCAATAAAGAAAAAGTTTGAAAAGGCCTAACTAAGCTACTTATACATGCTGATCCATAGTGCTAATTGCTAATTACAAAAGAAGAGAATGCTCCAGATGACTCAGTAACCCAATTACTTCAGTGGGTAAGGCTGATAAAGGATAACTCTTCTTTTTTAAAATTTTGCTTCCTATTCTTTTGTCCTACTTAATTCAAGAGAAAAGTCTGGAAATGGTTAAAATATTATTTCCTAATATTTTCAGTTTTGCTAAAATATTTTTAATATTCTTTCATAGTATTAAAATACATTTCTACTTTGAAGGGTATTTTTGAGGGTTTTATAGAATTTTTCTTTTTTTTTTTATTTTGAAAAAAATTTCTTTACAACATTATCCCTTGTACTCATTTCTATTCCGACTTTTTCCCTCTCTCCCTCCACCCCCTCCCCCAGATGGCAAACAGTCCTATGCATGTTAAATATGTCCCAATATATCCTAGATACAATATATGTGTGCAGAACCGAACAGTTCTCTTGTTGCACAGGAAGAATTGGATTCAGAAGGTAAAAATAACCTGGGAAGAAAAACAAAAATGCAAACAATTTACATTCATTTCCCAGTGTTCTTTCTTTGGGTGTAGCTGCTTCTGTCCATCATTGATCAATTGAAACTGAGTTAGATCTTCTCTTTGTCAAAAAAATCCACTTCCATCAGAATAGATCCTCGTACAGTATCCCTGTTGAAGTATATAATGATCTCCTGGTTCTGGTCATTTCACTTAGCATCAGTTCATGTAAGTCTCTCAAAGCCTCTCTGTATTCATCCTGCTGGTCATTTCTTACAGCGCAATAATATTCCATAACATTCATATACCACAATTTACCCAACCATTCTCCAATTGATGGGTATCCATTCATTTTCCAGTTTCTAGCCACTGCAAACAGGGCTGCCACAAACATTTTGGCACATACAGGTCCCTTTCCCTTCTTTAGTATATAGAATTTTTCTACTTCTGTAAAGGATATTGGCACAAAAATTTAATTACTTTCCTATTTATGTTTGGTTTTATTTTTATTTTTTTGCAAATGCTTATCATGTATATTCAAAAAGTAAAGACAAAGATGATGAAAAATGTTGGAAAATATGATTCTGGAGTAGAGAATGATACCCAGAAGCCTCATGCCTGTCTATATCATGAATACAACTAGGTCCAGTTTAATGCAAATAATAAACCCCTTGAAGTGATCACATGATTCAAAATTGCTTCATTCAAAATTTTAATTTTATGTAAAACATATTATAAATTGTTTCCAGGCTAACGAAAACACAAATAACAAAGCAACAAAGGATAATAAAAATGTATTTCTTTTTTTTAAAATAATTTTTTATTGACAGAACCCATGCCAGGGTAATTTTTTACAACATTATCCCTTTTACTCACTTCTGTTCCGATTTTTTCCCCTCCCTCCCTCCACCCCCTCCCCCAGATGGCAAGCAGTCCTATACATGTTAAATAGGTTACAGTAGATCTTGGATACAATATATGTGTGCAGAACCAAACAGTTCTCTTGTTGCTCAGGGAGAATTGGATTTAGAAGGTATAAATAACCCGGGAAGAAAAACAAAAATGCAAGCAGTTTACATTCATTTCCTAGTGTTCTTTCTTTGGGTGTAGCTGCTTCTGTCCATCCTTGATCAATTGAAACTGAGCTAGATCTTCTCTTTGTCAAAGAAATCCACTCCCATCAGAATATATCCTCATACAGTATCATTGTCGAGGTATATAATGATCTCCTGGTTCTGCTCAAAAAATGTATTTCTAATTCAGGTTTATTACAATCAGTCATTTTATAGCTTACTTCTTTGACCTACTGCCATATACTGGATCCATTTAAGGAAGAAGAGGCCTCTTTGTCATTCTTCAAATGTGAAACTCTATATTCTCATTCTAGGCATTTTCACTGAATATCATCCATATCTGGAATGTTTTCCTTCCTCATCTCTGCCCCCTAGCTTCCTGGGCTTCCTTCAAGCCCTACCTGAAATATCACCTTCTAGTGGAAACCTTTTCTCACGGCCCCCTTTATTTTTAGGGCCTTCCTTCGGTTGATTGTTTTTAATTTATCTTGTGTGTAATTTGTTGCATAGTTTTTTTTTGTGTGTTCTCATTGTCATTAGCCTATAAATTTTAATAACTATCTTTTATACTTTTCCTTGTATTCCCATTGTTTGGCATAGTGTTTAACACATAATAGATATTTAATAAATATTTAATAACTAGTTCTGGAAAGCAAAATTTAAAATAAAAAAAATTACTGAAGATCACTATTGACTGAACAACAATACAGTTGATTAATGAAAGCAAAATTTAAAATTTATTCTTAAAAAATTACTGAAGATTATACCTAAAGATATGTTTTTACTATGTTGATGAAAACATTGTTATTATCATTTAAACTATTTTAGCAGCATAGACTAAAGCTTTTTTTTTTTTTTTTGGTGCTAATAAGTACAGAGAGCTTTATCTACAACTTGGGGAATTTACATGCTCACATTCTCAGTATAGTTGGATGAGCCAGTGTTACCTAAAATGAGTAATGAGATAGTTTTTTCCTTGTAATATTTTTCAACAACTGGGCTGAAATAACTTGAAAACTAATCTTCAAAGACACACTTTAGTCAACTCATTCTTTTTCAAGAGACTTCTTTAATCCAGGGGTGTTTCCTGAAGTTCTACCATGGACCATTTGACTGGAGGTAAATGAATCGGGTTTCAAAGCTAGAAGATAAGAAAAATGGTTATTAATAACTACTAGCTGGTAGGCTATTGTTGGATGAATAGCAACAGTTCTGAAGAGAGAATCATTGGATTCTTGGTCTTATTGTATAAAGTACAGACTGAAGATCCATCTTATTTATGCAACTCAGTAGCTATTTTCTTTGACTTCTAAGTCAACTTCTAAATTAATTTTTCTGGAGAGAAAATATTTTCCCCGAATTTACTATGATCAGGTCCATCTATTTCTGTTACCTTTTCTTATTTCACTTCCCAAAACTGGAAGCAGTCAATCATTGTAGCCTCTTAGAAAATGTCTAACTGATACATTGTTGGTGGAATTGTGAATACATCCAGCCATTCTGGAGAGCAATTTGGAACTATGCTCAAAAAGTTATCAAACTGTGCATACCCTTTGATCCAGCAGTGTTTCTACTGGGCTTATATTCCAAAGAGATACTAAAGAAAGGAAAGGGACCTGTATGTGCCAAAATGTTTGTGGCTGCCCTGTTTGTAGTGGCTAGAAACTGGAAAATGAATGGATGCCCATCAATTGGAGAGTGGTTGGGTAAATTGTGGTATATGAATGTTATGGAATATTATTGCGCTGTAAGAAATGACCAGCAGGATGAATACAGAGAGGCTTTGAGAAACTTACATGAACTGATGCTAAGTGAAATGACCAGAACCAGGAGATCATTATATACTTCAACAGGGATACTGTATGAGGATCTATTCTGATGGAAGTGGATTTTTTTGACAAAGAGAAGATCTAACTCAGTTTCAATTGATCAATGATGGACAGAAGCAGCTACACCCAAAGAAAGAACACTGGGAAATGAATATAAACTGTTTGCATTTTTGTTTTTCTTCCCAGGTTATTTTTACCTTCTGAATCCAATTCTTCCTGTGCAACAAGAGAACTGTTTGGTTCTGCATACATATATATTGTATCTAGGATATACTGTGACATATTTAACATGTATAGGACTGCTTGCCATCTGGAGGAGGGGATGAAGGGAAGGAGGGGAAAAGTCCGAACAGAAGTGAGTGCATGGGATAATGTTGTAAAAAAAATTACCCAGGCATGGGTTCTGTCAGTAAAAAGTTATAATTAAAAAAAAAAAAAAAGAAAAAATGTCTAGTCTAATAAATGTGATGATTTTAATTTAAAATCATCTTCTGCTTTACCTTCTATTATCTCCCAATAAAAGTGTTAGGTAGTTCATAGATACTTTAAATCGAGGTTGAGTTTTTACTTTCTTGAAATGTAAGTTTTGGAAGGCATCCTTTTGTGGAAGAAGCTGGTTTTATGCACACTCAAATTTTGTTTATTCAGTTGTTTTCTACAAAAATTAGGATAGTAACTGCATATTATTATCTTCACTTGGCTGCTTCTTCTTTAATTATAACATTATGTAATTGAACTCAATTTTAAAAATGATTGAATCAATAAGCTCTTATTATAAGTTTTTATCTATCTGCTTTTCTATTTTCTTTCACTGCCTTAAATAAACTGGAATCTTTTGTTTGAATGGCTTTTTTTGGTAAAAGAAATGCATTTTAGATTTCAGTCTTTAATCCATATAGATAAAAGATATTTCATCTGTCACTATAGTACTTTCTCTTTTTTGTAGTTATTTGCAAACCACAAAAAGTGGATGTAACTGCTTTTTTCTTTTGTTTTGCCTGCATATTTTTAATATTCTGTAACAAAGATTTAAACACTCTGACATTATATCCTATTTTAGAGTAACTGTGACCATTTTTATGCCATTGAATTATAAGAAACTTTTTTCTACTGTAGCATCAAGCTTCTTTTTTGCATTGTAGTGTTTCCATTGGAAGTATTATTATTCTTCCTTTTATTAATTTTGTTAAAAGTCTTTTTTTAGAAAAATTATCACAACTATTGATAATATAAAATACAACAGCATATCACATCCATACCTGGCAAGTTTAGCCTGATGATTTAACAGTATGTTAAAACCCTCAATTAGCTTGTGTTAGTCACTTAATTGAATTTTGACTCATTAAACTTTTGCTTGCCTGGTAACATTTTTATAATTTATACTATATTGAATTTTGCATTATTAGAACTGAAATTAATTGTGATCTAGCTATGTTTTCTTTTAAAAAATAGGAAAATGCCAAGGGTCAGATCCTAACCCTGGGTGAATGATTTGACCAATAAACTGCATGAAGCCAATTGGATGAGAGCAGAGAGTAGATTGGTCACAGCACACTCTGGGATACAAGTTTTTTTGGTATTTAAAAAAAATTAAAAATTTATTTTTAACACATATTGTTTTATGAATCATGTTGGGAGAGAAAAATCAGAACAAAGGGAAAAAAACATGAGAGAGATAAAAAAACAGAAAAAAAGAAGTGAACATAGCATGTGTTGATTTACATTCATTCTCCTTAGTTCTTTTTCTGGATGCAGATGGTATTTTCTATCTAAAGTCTATTGGGATTGCTTTGAATGAGATACAAGTTTGAAGCAACTGTGAATCAAAGTTGGGCCACTTGATATGATGCCTGAAGCCTTGGTCTCTTGGATAAGTAAACTATACAAGAAAATGAGCCAGTATGATTCACGTTTTGGTCTTCAGGAACCAAAATTGAAAGCTGCACATGGAAATGCACTCAACCAACATTACCTGTTTGAAGAAAGCCCTAGGAGATAAATAGGAATTGCAGACTATATCTTTGGGTGGGGCTTGATACTAACATCTTGTCAAGCCTTAGTTCCAGGTCAAGTCTAAAATCCAAAGTAAGGACTGTGGGGGAAAAAAGCAAGGGTTCTGAACTCAGACAGCATCTTACTTAGGATAATAAGACATTAGCTTCCAGACAATAATAATGAAGGCAGGATATTGTTTTGGTAGAACACTGTCCCATTTCTGAATTTTAGCTGGACATAAGACCTGGACCTAATTATTATATCTCGTAGTGCAGGGTAGGTCAGATTCTAGCCCTGGCACAATGTCCTGAGTCAAAAACTGAAGTTGTAGATAGGTGTGTGCAAACATAAAAAACAAATATACAAACAGGTCTTCTGTAATGAAGATATATTATAGGTTAAACTAATGCTAACAATATCCTGCAGGAAGAAATAATTTAGAAAAGAACAATTTACTATGAATATTATACACAAGGTGTATATTATATACAATGTATATAACTATGAATAAGCCCTTCAATTTAGGAAAGCTAAACAAACGACAAAAGATCAACACAAAATATCAATGATGATTCCAGAGAAGTAATGATGAATCATACTACTTGTTTATTTCCTGACAGAGAGGTGATAGATTGATAATGTAGACTAGGTCATACATTTTTACACATGGCCTATATATGTAATTTTTGCTTGACTATATTTTTGCTTGACTAGACTTATTTGTTAAAAGGTAGACTGTTAAAAATTGCTGAATAGCAGGGAGCCAATAATGTTAAAAAAAAAAAAAAAAAAGGGAAAGAGTTACTTAAGTAACCTGAACAGTTATGAAATTAATGTTAATTTTTATTATATACTTAAAACCAGCAACAAACTGAGAGAGATTGTGGTTTCATATACCATTCTTTATAGGAAACATATGAAAATGTTTCACTCTTATAAATTTGGCTCAGTTCTGTATATATTTGAAATATGAGACCTTTATCAGAGAAATTTGTAAAAGTTCCCCCTTCACTTTCTTACTTTGTTTCTAATTTTGGCTGTATTAGCTTTGTTTATATAACCCCGTTTTAATTTCACGAACTTAAAATTATCTACTTTATTTCCTATGATCTTTCTCTTTCTTATTTAGTCATGAATTCATTCTTTCTCTATCCATAGGTCTGACAGGCATTTTTTTTCCCTTGGTACACACTAATTTGCTTATCCTATCACCTTTTATGTCTAAATCATATATACCCATTTTGAGAATTGCTTGGTATATTGTGTAAGGTGTTTATACATGCCTAGTTTTTGCCAAATTGCCTTCTAATGTTCTCAACAGCTTTTGTTGAAGAATTCTTGGCAAAGTTGCTTGGATTTTAGGGTTTATCAAACACTAGGTTACTGTGGTAATTTATTTTTGCATACTGTGTATTGTATATCTAATCTATTTCATTGATCAACCATTCTATTCCTCTTTTTTTAAAAAAAATATTTTTTGGCATTAATTTGGTTGTTTTGATTCCAAATTCTCTCCCTCCTTTCATTTCCTTCTCTACCCATTGAGAAGGCAAGCAATATGTGAAGTATTAAACATGTGAAGTAATACAAAACATATTTTCATATTAGCTATGTTGCAAAGATAAATGCAAGAAATAAAAGACAAATCTTCCCAGATTTTTCTGTAATCAACCCTCTCCCCAACCACTCTTTTCTTATCCAGTACCAGATTGTTTTTGATGATTACTGCTTTGTGGTAGAGTTTGAGATCTGGTACTGTGAGAATGCCTTTACTTACTTTTTAGTTCATTACTTTTTTTTGACCCACTTATTCATTAGAGCAGGGTTGGGGAACCTTTTTTCTGCCAAAGTCCATTTGGATATTTGTAACATTATTATTATTTTTTCCCCCTAAGGCAATTGGGGTAAGTGACTTGCTTAGGGTCACACAGCTAGGAAGTGTTAAGTGTCTGAAGTCAAATTTGAATTCAGGTCCTTTTGACTTCAGGGCTGGTTCTCTAACCACTGCACCACCTAGCTTCCCCTGTAACATTATTCTTATGCCATAAAAAATTATCAACTTATAGAACTCAAGCTGTGGGAGGTTGTTCTACCTACTTTTAAGCTCATCATATGATTTTACAAATGATTTTGTGGACCTTATATGGCCTGCAGGCTGAACATTTCCTACCTCTACTTTAGGGTTACATGATGTAATTTCCAAATAAATTTTTAAAAATTTCCTCCAAAATTTTTTTATCTGTGCTTTTGAGGCTTTTTAATTGAGTGTGATTTTTATTGAATTATGGTCCCAACAGGATGCATTTAATATTTTTGCTTTTCTTCACTTATTTGGGAAGTTTTTAAGCCCTAATACATGATCAGTTTTTGTGAAAATGTCACATATGGCTGAAAAAAAAAGTTATATTTGTTTCTATTCCTTTATAATTTTCTCCAGAAGTCTATCATATCTTATGTTTCTAAAATTCTATTCATTTCCTTAACTTCTTTCTTATTTATTTAATATTTAGATTCATTGCATTCTGAGAGAGATGAGTGGAGGTCCCCCCCCCCAACAATATATTTTTAACTATTTATTTCCTTCTTTTATTATTTAACTTTTCCTTTCAAGAATTTGGATGCCATACCATTTGATGTATATATGTATATATGTTTTGTATTGACATTACTTTAAGCAAAATGTAGTTTCCTTAACTGTCTCTTTTAATTAAATGTATTTTGGGGGTTTTTTGGTCTGAGATTATAATTACTACCTTTTTTTTTTTTTTTTACTTAAGTTGAATCATATTAGATTCATATCTAGCTCCTTATTTTAATTCTGTGTGGGCCTTTCTGTTTTAAATATTTTTTTTTTGTAAACAATATATTGGATTTTGTTTTCTAATCTGTCCTCTTTTATACTTAGGATTATTTCATTCTTTTCACAGTTATGATTACTATACTATGAAATACTGTGTATTTCTCTCCCTCTTATTTTCTTCTATTTATCCTTCTTTCACTCTCTTTTTACCCTGTCACTCATCAAAAGATTGTTTTACTTTTGATCATTACCTCCCTTAATGTACACTCTCTCTTAACAGCCTCTAAACAGCCTCTTTCTCTTATCCCTTTCCCCTCCCCCCACTTTCCTGTTTGAAAAGGTTCAAGCTTTTCTCTACCCTGTCACAATTTTCCCCTCCACCATAAAAACTTTTTTGTGTGCCTCTTTTAACATGAGGTAATTTCAGTTATTCTTTCTCTCCCTTCCCCCTTCTCCCAGTTGATTAACTCTTTCTCACCTCTCCCCTCCTTTTTTTTTTTTTTTTTTGCAGTTGATTCAAACATTATTAATGTTTCCCCTTTGTCTATGTAGACTCTTTTGTCTTTTTTTTTTTTATTAAAGCTTTTTATTTTCAAAACATTTGCATACACCAGCCCTGAAATCAGGAGGACCTAAGTTCAAATCTGGCCTCAGACACTTAACACTTCTGTAGCTGTGTGATCCTGGGTAAGTCACTTAATCCCAGTTGCCTCAGCAAAAACAAAAAAACCAACAAAAATATGCATAGATAATTTTCAAAATTCACCTTTGCAAAACCTTGTATTCCAAATTTTTTCCCCTCCCTTCCCACTCCTCCCCAGATGGCAAGTAATTCAATATATGCAGTTCTTCTATACATATTTCCACAAATATCATGCTGCACAAGAAAAATCAGATCAAAAAGGGAAAAAATGAGAAAGAAAACAAAATAACAAGCAAACAACAGTAAAAAAAAAAAAAAAGTGAAAATACTATGTTGTGACACACACTCAGGTCCTACAGCCCTCTAGGTGCAGATGGCGCTCTTCATCACAAGACCATTGGAACTGGCCTGAATCACCTTGCATCTAACTGTCTTAAAAGTAACAAAGTTCTTAGGAGTTAGATGTATTATCTTCTCATGTAGGAATACAAGTTAGACTTTATCAAGTTTCTTTATGATTTCTCTTTTATATTTCTCTTGAGTCTTGTGTTTGAATGTCAAATTTTCTATTTAGCTCTAGGTTTTTCTTTTTTCTTTCTTTTTTTTTTATTTAATAGCCTTTTATTTACAGGATATATACATGGGTAACTTTACAGCATTAACAATTGCCAAACCTCTTGTTCCAATTTTTCACCTCTTACCCCCCCCACCCCCTCCCCTAAATGGCAGGATGACCAGTAGATGTTAAATATATTAAAATATAACTTAGATACACAATAAGTATACATGACCAAAACATTATTTTGCTGTACAAAAAGAATCAGACTCTGAATTATTGTACAATTAGCTTGTGAAGGAAGTCAAAAATGCAGGTGTGCATAAATATAGGGATTGGGAATTCAATGTAATGGTTTTTAGTCATCTCCCAGAGTTCTTTTTCTGGGTATTAGCTCTAGGTTTTTCATCAAGAATACTTTCCCTAGGGCAGCGAGGTGGCGCAATGGATAGAGCACCAGTCCTGAAGTTAGGAGGATCTGAGGTCAAATGTGACCTCAGACATTTAAACATGTCCTGGCTGTGTGACCCTGGACAAGTCACTTGACCCCAGTTGTCTCAGAAAAAAAAAAAGAATGCTTTCCCTTTGTGAGATTTATTTGTTGGGGAGGTTATTCATGGTTGTAATCTTAGCTCCTTTGCCTTCCAGAATATCATATTCTAAGACTTCCCCTCCTTTCTAATGATTGCTGCCAAATTTTGTACATTCCTGATTGTGGCTCCACAGTATTTGAATTATTTCTTTTTGGCTGCTTGTGGTATTTAATTCTTGATATGGTAGATGGTGAAATTTGATATTATTCCTGAGAATTTTCATTTGGGGAATTTCTTTCAGGAGGTGACCTGTGGTTTCTTCCAATCTCTACTTTGCCCTCTGCTTCCAAGCTTTCTGGGCAGTTTTTTCTTTATAATTTCCCAAAATATTATATCTAGACTCTTTCTTTTTGATTGTGATGGTCCAATAATTCTTAAATGATCTTTTCTTGATCTGTTTTCTGTAATATTCTCTTTAAAATGTATTATTCTCTTGTTGGGGTTTTCTTGGGGTTCTCTGGGAGCAGCCTTCATTTCAGTTCAATAATCACCACAAGTGCAGCCCGGGATTAAGGTCCAAATCCTTTATTATCTCTTTTCAAGTCTTGTCTCCTTTCCTGTGGCCCGGTTAGCTTTCTTATTGTCCAGATCCTTTATTATCTCCTTCCTGGGGCTGGGCAGCTTTCTGGAGAGCCTTTCAGTTTGGCCTTGGTTCTGAGAGCTTGAGCTCCTGCCTGCTTTTTCTGGTTTCTGAATCTCCCTGACTGAATCCTGGCTGAGGCTCCTAGCTTATATATGCTCTCTTATCAAAGGTGTGAATCTTGTAGAACTATAGTAAGTACTAAGTACATGTACTTAACTAGAGAACTGTTAAGCACCATGCTAAATAGCCATTGTCTCTCAGTTCCATTGACTTAGCACCTTGTTTCAAGTTCTGGCCCATAACAATTTTCCTGGTTAGTTGTTTTTATGTGATGTCACATTTTTCTATTTTTTCATTTTTTTACTTTTATTTTTTTTCCTATTATATCATTATCCTTGTTCCATTAGCTTCCACTTGACCTATTCTAATTTTAACAGTGGTTTTTGTACCTCTCTAACCATTGACCAATTCTGATTTTGTGTTATTTTCTTCAATAATTTTTATACCTATTTTATCAAATTATTAATTCTTCTTTCATGATTTTCTTGCAATTCTCATTTCTTTTCCCAATTTTTCCTCTTCTGCATTTATTATTTAAGATTAGATTATTTATTATTTAGGTTATTTAGTTTCTAATTAATTTTTAATCTGTGTTTTCATGGCACCTCATTAAATATAATTTTATTGCATTATAATCTGAAAAGAATGCATTTAATATTCTGCTTTTCTAAGTTGAAGTTTTGCTCTAATATTTAGTCAATTTTTGTAAAATTTTTTTTCACAGTGTATTTGTTTATATTGCCATTCAATTCTCTCTAGATATCTACCATATCTAGCTTATCTAATATTCTATTCATTTCCTTGACTTATTTTTTTTGGTTATTTTTATTGAGTTCTGAGAGAGGAAGATTGAAGTCTCCCACTATTATAGTTTTGCTATTTCTATCTGTAATTCCATTTAGCTTTTCCTTTAAAAATTTGGATGTATAGTATTTAGTGAATATAGGCTTAGTGTTGATATTACTTTATTATCTATCACATATTTTGTCATAATATAGTTTCCCTGCTTTTCTCTTTTAATTAAGCCCATTTTACCTTTACCTCTGTCTCAGATAATGATTCTTATCTTTGTTTTTTTTTTTTGTATCATCTGAAACATAATAAATTCTACTCCAGCCCTTTATTTTTATTCTATGTAAAAATGTATTTCTATGTAGCTGTATAGTATAGTATGTATTTATACTCTCATTTTAAAATATATTCTTGTAAACAACATAATCTTGGATTCTGATTTTTAATCCATTCTGTTATCCATTTCCATTTTATGGATGAATTAATCTCATTCACATTCAAAGTTATAATTACTAGATGTACGCATTTTCCTAATCCTCCAAATCCAAATCCAAAGTTTTTCATCACTTTTTATTGTCTTCTTTTTTAACTAAGTCTCTTCTTAAACATCTAAATGATTAACCACTATCTCCCTAATCCACATTCCTTCTAAAAGTTCCTCTTTATCCTCGTCTTTATTTTAAGAATGCCTCCATTAACCAAATGTGCAAAAATGTTTGTAGCAGCCCTTTTAGTGGCAAAGAATTGGAAACTGAATAAGTGTCCATCAGTTGGGGAATGGATGAATAAATTATGGTATATTAATGTGATTATTATTCTATAAGAAATTATTCTATAAGAAATTATTTCTCCAGGCTGATTTCAGAAAAGCCTCGAGAAATTTACATGAGCTGATTCTAAGTGAAGTAAGCAGAACCAAGAGAATATTGTAGATAGTAACAACAAGATTATGGGATGATCAACTGTGATGGAATTGCCTCTTCAACAATGAGGTGATTCAAGGCAATTCCAATAGATTTATAATGGAAAATGTCTTCTGTATCCTTAGAAAGAACTATGGAGACCAAATATAGATCAGAGATAGTATTTTCACTTGTTTTGTTGTTGTTGTTGTTCTTGTTTGCTTGCTTGATTTTTTTTCTTTCTCATGTTTTTTTTCCCTTTTGATCTAATTGTTTGTGTGTGTGTGTGTGTGTGTGTGTGTGTGTGTGTGTGTTTGTGTAACATGATGACTATGGAAATGTTTGGAAGAATTCCACATGTTTGACTTATGTTGGATTGTATGTTGTCTTTGGAGTAGGGATAGGAGGAGAAAATTTGGAACAAAAGCTTTTGCAAAGATGAATGTTGAAAACTATCTTTGCAAATATTTGGAAAATAAAATACCATTAAAATGTAATTGGAATGTTTAACAAAACAAATAGAAATATAATACAATGCAAAAAAAAGGGAATGTCTCCCTTATCTTTTCCTATTCCTTAATTTTCTCACCCTTGTAAGAAATGCCTCCTTTTACTCTTCTGCTTCTTGATTTGTATACACCCTTCTAGGAATCCATCTTTTATTCTATCCCCTCACTTTCCTATTTACTATCTTTCAATAAATGTATGTTATTTTTTTCTTTGATCCTGTTCTGATGAGAAAAATTTCTAGCACTATTAGCTTCCTACCTTCACTGCAGCAGTTCTTCCATTCACACACCATTTTACCTCTCCCTACTCAGTTTTTATTTTTAGGACCATTTTGTCAAATTCAGCTTAATAACAAGCCTTCTGTATATGTGTTCTTTTTCAAATTACCCAAGAAATAGTAACATTCTTAAGAGTTAGAGATAACATTTTCCCATAAAAGAAGCAAAGATTTTGACTTTATCGAGTCCTTTATAATTGTCTTTAATGTTTATCTTTTATGTTTCTCCTGAAACTAATAGGTCACATTTTCCATTTAGCTTTGGTCTTTTCTTCACAAATACCTGAAAGTTCTTTAGTTCATTAAATATCCATTTTTTTTCCTCATTTAGGATAATGCACAGTTTTGCTGGCTAAAAATAACCAAGTTATTCTTGGTTGCAAGACCAGCTCCTTTGCTTTTCAGAATATATTCTTCCATCACCTTTGATATTTTAATGTAGAAGCTATTACATCTTGTGTTATACTTACTGTAGTTCCACATTATTTAACTTTTTCCCCTAGTTGCTTATAGTATTTTCTCCTTGACCTGGAAGTTTTGAAACTTAGCTATGATGTTCTTATCAGTTTTCATCTTGGGATCTTTTTTCGGTGGTGATCAGTTGATTTTCTCTATTTCTGTTTTACCCTCTCAGTTTAAAGCTTTATAACAATTTCCCTTAATAACCTCTTGAAATATGGTATTTAGATTCTTTTTTTGATCATAACTTTTAGGTAGTCCAACAATTCTTTTATTGTTTCTCCTGTGTATTCCCTAGGTCATCTGTTTTTCTAATGAGTTTTTTATGTTCTCTTCTATTTTTAATTCCTTTGCTTTTGTTTTATTTCTTGGTGTCCTGTGAAGTCTTCAGCTTCTTCTTGCCCAGTTCTAATTTTTAAAAATTTATTTCCTTTCATAAGTTTTTAAAATTTCTTTTTCCAATTGGTTGACTTTTTTTTTTCATAATTTTCTTGATTTTTTTTTTTCCTCCATAGTTTTTCCTTACCTCTTATTTGAGTTTAAAATTCCTTTTGAAGTAGGGCTTGTTTTTTGCTCTGGAACCAGAACCAGGGACTCCATGAGTTCCTATAGCCAGCGCAGCCCCTTGTCTCTCTGATCACTCATTTAACATGTGCTTCTTCCTCTTTGCCCATAATCACAGCCCAGGACTTCAAGTCAAGACTTCAGGTCATATCTCAGCTGGATGCTCAGCACAAGTTGAGAGCCCTGAAATCTTCCCATGATCAGCTATGAGGGAAAAGTTTCTAAAGTTAAGGCTGCAGCCTACATCAAGGCCTAAAGAGATTGATTTTTATTGATTGGGCCTGGAGGTTCTTGCAGTTGTTAGGTCAAACCCTCACTGTTAGAGGTAAGGTTTTTCCTAACATCCTTGTCCTGGAGGTTTTGAAACTTAGCTATGATGTTCCTATGAGTTTGCATCTTGAGATTTCTTTCAGGTGGTGATCAGTGGATTTTCTTTATTTCTATTTTACCTTCTCATTTTAAAACTTCAGGGCAATTTCCCTTAATATCCTTTTGAAATATGGTATCTAGATTCTTTTTTTTTATCATAACTTTTAGGTAGTCCAACAATTCTCTTATTGTTTCTCCTGTCTGTCCTAACATCATCAGAAATTGTTCTAGCTGATAACTGCTTCACTCTTACTTTAAATTATTTTTGCCACTCAAAATTCTTTCTTATTTGTGGGAGAATTTAGGAGAGTCAAGTAATTTCTTGCCTTATTTTGCCATCTTTCCATAATCCTCCTCATTTTAACTACGATTAAAAAAACATAATTTTCATAGTTTAATATTTCTTTAATATTTTTCTCATTGACCTATTTTTAGTTCTTTTTTGACATCAGATACCTTATATTTGTCTTCACTTTTTCAAGCTTTTGATTTTGTTAAAATATGTCTTGCTGACTTATGAAATCAATGATTTCTGACTGATCTATTTTAGTTCTTAGAGAACCTATTTCTGGGGTAAAATTTGACTTTCTCTTTTTAAAATTAAATTCTTTTTAATTAACATAAAACTATTTTTCTCTTCATTCTACTTCCCAACCAACAAAAAGAAACAGAAAGAAAAATAAAATCCTTATAATAAATATACTTTTCATTTTATCCCAAGTGCTTAGCACAATGCCTGACAAAGAAGATAATTAATGTTTATTGACTGAAAATCAACTATGAATTCCACAAATTCATAGTTATGGACTAAAGTCCTGCAAAACTAAAGTAGATTTTTGTGTCTTGCCACCAAAGCTATAGTGATACCTAAAGGAGTGAAAACCTTATGTGACATCCATAAAACATAGAAAAGTTCTTAATCTCTTTCCCACTGATATCCTCTTTAGCATATGAATATCAATAGTTTTTTTTTTTTTTTTTTCCTCAGCCACTGTTCCCATTGGGATTGACTGTCTTTCTAGCCACCGTCCTCAGCTAGACCAAAGGAGGATCTGAGCAAGCAAAAAAATAGATCAATGGGGAACACCAAATAGTATACTGTGGCAGCTTACTCTGTCCCCCACCAAACAGAAATTGCTGCTTTTGTCTTGGAGAAAATCAGATTTATGCATTTACTGTGCTATGGGAAGTTAATGATAACATTTTTTTTCTCATTTGGTTCCAAAGTCTACAGACAGAAAGATTTATTCATTCATTCAATAAACATTTTTAAGTGTTAGTTTTGACACAGGGTCTATTTTCTTTGTCTAATTTTTTATGTGTGTTTTTTTTATAATATGCCCTTTTCTCTTACCTTCCATTCCCATTTATAAATAATAGAAATAAAAAATCGCTGATGTTGATCATCTTATTTTCTCTTTTTTGAGTGTTCTGTGTATTGTTTTACAGCAAAATGCCCAATATGTATCATAACTGTGACTAGTTATATAAATTCAAATTCAGTTGTATAAATATGCAGATTCAGCTGTGCAAAATAGCATAGATAGTGCTTAAATACAAATGGCAGAAATGATTTTTTAAAAAAAGAATATTTAACACAAATTTATGATTTTTATAAAATAGCATTTGAACTAGATAGTTTAGCTTAATTTGTATCCTTGGATCCAAAGAAGCTTATTTTCCAAAAACAAATAAAACTATTAGGGCCATTTTGTGATTAAAGGATCACAGTTAATAAGTCTCTATTTCTAAGAGTTTTTACTGGCTCTTCTACAAAAATGACCTGGCCTAGAGGAAAGACAACAGGAATCCCTTGAGAGTTAGGCCAAAGTGCTAACTAACTATGATTAAATATTCTATATGATCTATTTTCACTAATTCCATTTTTAGTTAGAATTTCTCTAATTACTTTTGCTACATGATCGTTATTAGGATTTGGGAGCCTTTCGTTGTATCATAGATTACAGAATGAGCTGTTGTATAGATAATAATATCCTTTACTTGATCCATGGAAAACAAGAAACAAGTCATGATTTCCATCGAACTTGTATTGTGATTTTGTGATTTTCACAAGGCAGTTTCCCAGGTCTTTTAGTTTTTTCTCAGTGTCAGATTTCCTGGTATCAGCTGCCAAGTTGATCCTGGAAAAATCCAAGGTGTAGAGAAAACAGAGTGTCTCTAGCTATATCACCAGAAACAAGATTGCCTACAAAATACCTTCAAAACTACATGCACATGTCTGTTTCTCCCCAAAACACCTGCTTATACTTATCCTTAAGGGCAAAATTGGAGGCCTAGTGGGGAAATATCTGATGACATTTGCTGAGCTGCTACATTAGAAGGAAAGTATCCTTTGTCCTTTGGAACTGAGACTATATGATTATGCCTTTAAACTGCTTATCAGTAGCAATTTGATTACTTGAATGCTGTATCAGCAGTAGTAGCTTGACTATTTTGTTGTGGACTATTGAGCTCTTATAAATAGTTGCTTTTAGAAAAAGTTATTCTACAATATTTACAGATGGGGTAATTGATAGAGTTGGAGGCAAAGAGCTGTGTGAGAGCTAAAAGCCAGTGAACATGTTACCTGCACAGCTCCATGGTACAGTTTGGAATAAAAAGACAACTACCCTTTTTTCTTAGGCTACTTACAATACTAATGCAATAATGATTATGGTGTCCTTCATTGTCTAAAAGTATGTTATATTTCACTTATTCCCTAGGGTTCTCCTATGCTGTTAAAGGGGCTTGAGAATTATAGGTTCTTTATCATTGATTCTAGCTCCCACTGGTGTTGTTTTAATTATGAAAGAGAGGATCCACCCTGCCCTAGTTCTGTCTAACCATTAACAATTGGATTAGTTTTCACAAAGAAATATTTACTTCAAAAATATAATCACAGATGTGTAAACATACTCCCTAACATGTAGGGCTTCCTCCTCTCTAACCCCTATACCATCTCATTCTCTGAGGAAGATGAGGGGCTTACATTAATAGGTTAGCTCAGTTCTTAGAGAGTACAGTTCCAAGTTTCAAATCTAAAGTCCTCTTTAGGCTTAATTGCCAAGCAACGTGGCTTCTCAGGGCTTCCCTGTCAGGCCTGCTGACTACAACATCCTATCCAGAATTGTGCCTCCAAAGTTGTCCTGGCCTGAGCTCCTGTTCTGGTAGGGTCAGCACTTAAAATTAAGGACCAAAGCAACAGAACAACCACAATGGGAGAAGGCCCCTTATAACCTTATAACCTTATAAAGGGGCCTTCTCCCATTGGCTACAATAGTCAGATCATGTTGAGTTTTTAAAGCAACAGAAGTGAGGAGGGATATCATTGTACCTCCCCATCTTTTTTACTCTGTGCCTTGAGTGTTTGCCTTGTTCTGTTTCTTTTGTCCTTAATTTTAAGTGCTGACCCTACCAGAACAGGAGCTCAATTCACTTGGGAACATGTCTAGAAAGCCTGTGGTTAAAGGTATCTCTGCATTCTCTCTGCTTTTAAGTACCACAGGCTTTCTAGACATGTTTCAAGGTCTCACTACACATTTTCCTGTAAAATTTGCCATTGGCAAATAAGCAGGGATGTATTTTTAAAAAAACTCAATCCTTGTCCCAAGTGTAGAACAATTTTTTATGGTCCATAGGGAGGCAAAAGCAATGTCTTCTCTCTTGTTTCCTCAGTGCCATATAATTAAGTCTAAAATAGTCATTTTATATGATCAGGTATATACAGATTAAAATCACAATTATCCTCCAATACAAAGTTTTCCAGGCAACAAGAAACATTTCACAAAGTTTGTTAAATATTTCTCCTTGCCTAACCTTAGATTTATATGAGCAGTCTCAACAGCAAAGGAAAGAGCAAAGACAAAGAAAACTGGCTTCCCTCCCTGAAAGTAAACTTGTTCCAGACTGTGCTTTTCAAACAACATGGAATTTAAACTATTTCTCCACAGGGATTTGAGATGAGTTGATAGGCTGATGCCCCTTTCTCAGATGAGAAGCTGTTCTAGGTGGAAACATATGCTCCGTCAGTGCATAAGGCCATTAGACTCCAATCTGGACAAAAAGTGCTCCTTTCTGCACAGGGAATACTCCTGTTCTCTAAGGTTCTTTGTTGTATTGGTGGTTCCCCAGAGGGGTCCAGATAGCTTTTCCTGGGTCTTTATTCCCAAGGACACCCCCAAATTTCCCCAAGGATCCTTGCTATTGCCAAGGTAAAACACATAATAACTGAAAACTCACTCAATAGGACAAGAAAACAACAAATCAGTTAATTTTAGGCAAAGGCATTTTTATCATAAGAAGATGTATTTATTAGTATGCCTAATATTCCAAACCTTACTAATATTTACTATTTCCATTTTTTGCTCACTGTTAATTTGCAAAGTGTAATTTGAAACCTCAGCCTTGTTTTGATTTTCATTTCTCTTATTAGTGATTTGGAACATCCTTTCATGCGTTTGTGAATACTTAGCAGTTCTTAAAAAAACAAAACAAAAAAAAAACTGCCCCTATACACCTAAGGTCAACTAGGTGGCTCAGTGGATAGAGCACCAGCCCTGAGAGGAGGACCTGAGTGCAAATTCACCCTCAGAAGGCTTAATCCTTTTTAGTTTAATACTTCCTAATGACTTCTGTCACCCTGAGCAAATCACTTAACCACAATTGCTTCCAAAAAAAAAAAAAAAAAAAAAAAGAGAGAGAGAGAGAAAACTGTTTGCACATGTCCTTTGACCACTTTTATTTTTGGTGAATAACTTTCAATTTTAATTTATTTAGTAATTGAATATGTATCTTGGATACCAACCTTTATTAGAGAAATTGATACAATTTTTTTTTTTTTCTATTTGGCCACTTCCCATCTATCCTAGGTACTATATTAATTTGTCTGTGCAGAAGATTTTCATTGCCATGTAATTAAAGTTTTATCTTTAATAATTATTTCCCTCTATGTCTCATTCATCAAAGAGCAATAGTGTCAGACTCAAATAGAAATTTATTCCTGTATATTGGCATAATGACTTAGAAAATCACAAATTAATATAATTTACATTGCATTACATTTTTATTTATTTTGTTAAATATTTCTTAATTGCAGTTTAATCTGTTTGGACGTGTAGTTTTGATGACTGCTGTTTTATTATATGGTTTGAGGTTTAGAAGTGCTATTCCCCCTTTATCCCTACTTCTTTTCAGTATTATTTCCCTTGATATTATAGATATTTTGTTTTTCCAAATGAATTTTATTATTTTATCAAATTTCATAAAAGTAACTCCTCAGTAATTTGATTGGTATAGTCTTAAAAGGGTAAATTACTTTGGATAATATTGCAATTTTTATCATATTGGTATGGCCCAGCCATGAGCACTAAATATTCCTCTATGTAAATTGTTCTTTATTTCCTTGAAGAATACTTTAATTGAATCTATACAAGTCTTATATTTGCTTTAGTGGACCAGTCTCTAGTTATTTTATTCATTTTGTAGATGTTTAGAATGGGATTTACTTTCTATTTTCCTCATATTTTATTGTTTTTATATAGAAATATTGTTCATTTGGACGGACTTATTTTGTAGTTAGTCACTTTGTTGAAACTATTAATTGTCTCAATTAGTGCAGAATTGTCTTGCATTTTAAAATTTTACTTTCCTTTTATTTTAAGGTCTTTTTCACAGTCTTTTGTAAAATTTGCTGTTTCTGAATTGAATTGTTAAATTCTTTCTTTCTTTCTTTCTTTCTTTGTTTCTTTGTTTGTTTCTTTCTCTTTCTCTCTTTTTGTTTCCTTTCCTCTCTTTTTTCTTTCTTTTTTTGGAGATAATCTGTACATTCTTTCATTTTATATTTCATTTTCTGTGTTCAGAAGTTCTGGTCAGTTCTATTATTTCCTTCATTATTCTTTCTTTTATTATTTTTTGTCCTGACATGTTCTCTTGGGAGACATGTAGTTTTAGGTTGTCTTTATGCATGGTTTTGCTTTCATAGTGAGCATATTTTCTTTTAATTTTTTCTGCTGCTCTTTTTCTAGATTGTTCTTCAGTTTTATATATGTACATTCCCAGTCTATTGTCCTTTTGTTTCTTTGGTGAAGCTTAACATTTTATATTCTAATTCTGCCTATTATTTTTGCTGTTCATTCCACAAATTCTCATTTCTCTTTTGATCTATATATTCTGTGTTCTCACATTTCACATGGTCTCTAACCTCATCAATCATTAGATTATTTTCCTTTGTTTTATAGTAATTTATAGAGAGAGAGGCTTGAACTTGTTTTCTAGGTCTGGAGACTATATTTTTCTCTGTTGTCAATGTTTTCCTATTGATCTATCTGCTTTCCATGATCTTTGAATTTTTTTCCCCTGACATCTTTAGCAATTCTCCTTATTTTCCCTTATGGCTTATTTTCTGATTTTTTTTTTTTCCTCTCTGAAAGTAGTTTCCCGGGGACTGGACCTCAAAACATCCTAACCTCTTCCCATGTTTGGCAGTTCAAGGTTTACCAGTCTAGGTTTCTGTGTCAAGTGGCTTTTAGGGGATTGAAATGGCTGTAACTAGATGCTGTGCTCTTTCCTTCAAGCTTAATGGAATGCTATACAGAACATACCTTTTTTTCCTCCCCATACTCTACCTTCCAAACACACAGAGTAACTTGTCCTGGTGATTTGCCTCACTTTCTCAGTTCTCCAGCCAGATACTAGTAGATTAGAACTTTGCAATATTGTTTGCCCCAGGACTGGAAGTTTAGACACTTTGGAGCACTGATGATAGAGGGTTGCAGCCCCAGTAGAGCTTTTGCTCCTTAAGTCTCTAGTAGAGCTGAAATTACCTGAATGAAATTCCACAGCCTAGAGCCTGGGTCTTCATGGCACTGGAAAGAGGAAGGAGAAACCAGCTTTTAAGGATTTTTTTATTTTTTGTAAGTCCCTGTCAAATCCTTCGGGCTTCACTTATGTGAGTGTTCATATGGATATGGTTTGGTTCCTCTAGAAGTGTATTGATTCTTAAGTCATTGGATAAGTAATATTAGAAGTATAGATGACTGTATGAATGTTTGTAAATTAATGTTTGGTCTGATATCTGTTTAATTCTAATAGAAAGAACATTAGTTGGAACTGAAAGCTGTTTTTTTTTTTTCCTGTGCTAGGTGTAACCATGATCAAATAAATTTGTCACATTAACTTTCTAGTGATGAGCACTGCTATACTTGGTTAAGCTGATCTTTAGACACCAAACATATTCTGTTGCCGAGCCTACATTCAAAGTGGTCTACCATGAGTGAATCTGCTATAGTTTGTGCAGTATTGGAATAGCCTTTGAGAATTTATCTTCTTCTCTATTTAATGGTGAGGCATGATAGCAGGGTTCTGTGAAATAATACTGCTTACAAAGCAAATAAGTAAGTAAAATGGGTTTGTGAGACTGTTATATATGTCTCCCAAAACTTTAATATAGCCAATTTTAAGAGATTATCCTATAGGTTAGTTGTACACTATTTCAAAGTCCTATTCTTTTTGTATAGCAAAATAACTGTGTGGATATGTATCCATATATTGTATTTAATATACTTTAACATATTTAACATGTATAGGTCAACCTGCCATCTGGGAGAGGAGGTGAGGGAAGGGGGGGAAAATTGGAACAAAAGGTTTTGCAATTGTCAATGCTGAAAAATTACCCATGCATATATCTTGTAGATACAAAGCTATAATAAAAAAAAGAAAGAAAAAAATAAAAGAAAATACCACTAGTAGGACTAAAAAAAAAGATTATCCTGTATTTTTTGTAGAAAACTAACAATTCCAATTCTGCTTTTTATGATATATGTAGGAATTATAACTGATTTTCATTATCTGACTGTCGAGTAAATTTTCTGAAAACTCTAGGTGTTTACTTAGCGTCTGTCTTTTTTTTTTTTTTTTTTAAATAGCCTTTTATTTACAGGATATATACATGGGTAACTTTACAGCATTAACAATTGCCAAACCTCTTGTTCCAATTTTTCACCTCTTACCCCCCCACCCCCTCCCCTAGATGGCAGGATGACCAGTAGATGTTAAATATATTAAAATATAAATTAGATACACAATAAGTATACATGACCAAAACGTTATTTCTTAGCATCTGTCTTAAAATATCCTGCAAAGAAAGTATCATTAGAAATGGAGAAGAATGACATGTATAACTTTCTACTATTATTTACCTTAAGACCTATAACTCTATAATCTTTTTATTTTGGTTTTGATTTGAGGTAGAATGTCATTATCAGATTCTTAATTTGGAATAATCTAGGTTTTATATTATTTGTACCATGATTAACACAAATAGCTTTAAATTTTTGATATTTTATTTTATACAATATTGTCAAGTATCTAGAGATCCTATTGAATCTAATGAAATATACTTTTAGTGAAGAAATTGCACTGTGTTTTAAACTCCATTTCTTTCACTTTTCAGGTTAATGCTGATGACACTGTACAATATAAGCATCAACTTAAAAGGCCTGAAGTATATTAGTGAAAGTCCAGGTTTTATCCCTTTACTGTCATGGCTCTTGGAAGGTAAGGACTTTGCATAATTTATTTATGTAAACTTCTTATGAGATGGCTAAGTAGATTTTACTATTAAAATTTTTTATTTAATTTGTTGGGATATTTTGTGTCTTTAAGATTTTCAAAAAATTCCTTGAGATAAAGATAACTCAAAAGTATTCTATGAATATTTGTCATCTTCTTGTTATTGATCTGGTAGAGGAAGTTTCACATACTAGTTGTAGTGAGTGCACTCTGGCCCCTCTCTCTAAGCACCAAACAGACTACATCTCTCCTATGATTCTAGGTACCCTGAAGAACTGGGGGAAATGGGATTATTTTTTTATGCCATTGACTAATATGTGTTTTCCCCATTTGTTAGGGGCCTTTGACTAGCATTCCAATTCTATTCAAATATGACATTAATTAGTTTTTATAAATTAATATTCACTTTAAATATATAGCTTGGAAAAATAAGCAAATATTTTTCCTCCCCAACACTTTAGGGATATACTGTTCCCTGTAAAATCTCTATGTCTGAGAAAGGAGGCTTGAAACTTAACTTGTAGTAATTAATATATACCCATGATCCTGTTAGGTTTATGTCCAGATAGTACAACTGTTAGATGAGTATCTATGTCAGCTGCTGCTGGGCTACAGGCCTGAAAGTCACTCCCAAAAGTTGTTCCTTGTGGCATCAGTCTCACATTGGCTGGGGAAACCTGGCTTAAGCTCTGACTCTCTTAGATTCCAATGCTCAGATTCTTGTGGTTTGCATTCCTGACCTTTCAACATTCCCAAGATTGACATGGTCTCTTATCAGATGCTCATCAGATGAACCAGAATGAGGCAAAAGAAATTTTTTTTTTTAAAAGCCTGAAGCTCTTAGGCTTTTTTGAGTACCTTCATAGACAATAAAAAGCTTTCTCTTCAGGAGGTGGTTAGTTAACTGGAACTACCCTGCTTCTCTACTTGCTGCCATAACAAGAAAGTTTTTTTTTCCTAACACACTGCTGCCTAACCATGTGAAGTCAATTTTTTAACCCAAATATAAAACTTTAAGACAAGATGGTGGTGGCTGTTTTGACTTATCTGGCACATGCTTGCCTACTGTCTTTCATTCAGGGTACTTTGCTTCTTAAGCTAGGCTGATTTGATATGAGATAATAATAATGGCTAACATTTGAATAATGTTTACTATGTGCCAGGCATTGTGCTAAGCATCTTATGATATGAGAACAGCCAAGTCCATCAAGTTGAAAATCACATAATCCTGCTATTATTGTTTTCTCTTCATTCAGCATCAGTTCAGATAAGTCTTACCAGGCCTTTCTGAAATAATCCTGCTGATCATTTCTTATGGTACAATAATATTCCATTACATTCATATACCATACCTTATTCAGCCATTTCCCAATTGGTGGGAATTCACTCAATTTCCAGTTCTTTGCCACTACAAAAAGAGCTGCTACAAACATCTTTGTGTATGTGAGTCCTTTTCCTTTCTTATGATATTTTGAGGATAGAGATCCAATAAGTGAGACTAGTGGATCAAAGGGTTTGCACAATTTTATAGCCCTTCGCACATAGTTCCAAATTGTTTTCCAGAATAATTGGATCATTTCACAATTCTGTCAACAACGAACTAGCGTTGAAAGGAATAGTTTCAAAGAAAACTGGGAAGATTTCTTCAAACTAAAACAGAGCCAATGAGCAGAAGTTGGACAATTTATATAATGATAATAGCAAAACAGCTTTGACATACTTTAGAACTCTGATCAATACAGTAGATAAGCCATGAGCCTAAAAGAATGAAAAATGAAACACCATTTATCTCCTACCCAAGAGGAGATGAATTTGAAATATAGAAAATATAAAACATAGCTTGTCTAATGTGAAGATAGCTACCTCCCCAGCTACATGGGTGAGATAAATTTCTTTGGTTGGCTGCCTGCCTCTTTAAAACTGTGAGACTGATCTGGGTCTCTCTTTTTTCATCATCTTTTCAACTGTAATCCTAGTGCTGTACCCAACACGAATTCCATGGACTGAACCTGAAAGGTGGAGGGGGGAGAGACTTCCCCTTCCCTTTCATGTTCTTTTATCCTGACCCCCTCTGAGAAACGGGCTCCAGGTGTTTGTCTTTGCTTTTTGTTATTTGTTGTCAGTTTCAGGTGTCAAAAGTGATTCTCAGAGACCAGGCTGGAGTTCAAGCCATGGAGACTCAGAGCCAGGATTGCAGGCAGGATGGTGTAGCGGTCAGCCATCTCAAAATGGAAACTGAGAAGCCAGGGTGCCTGAGACTCAAGTGCCTAGGGACATTTGGATTTGGAACTAGGATTGGAAATGAAACTTTATGCTATATGAAAACTGAACTAATTTAGGAATCTAACTTCCTTCTTTGCCCAGAGACTGTAGTGGTTTGGAAGGAAGGAGAATTATGCCTTCACTATATGGGGAAAATATGTTTGTTTAGTTTTGATTATGGCTTTGAAATATTTCTGGGTAAAAGATCCCTTGCATTACATGTATGGATTGAGGGCTTTACTTTTCATGGTTCAAAACATTTTTCTCAATGAAGGGAAGATTGGTAGGGGAAGATTAATAAAATAAAATAAAAATAACAAAAAATGAATGTATTATGTTAACAAAAAGCATTAGTAAAAATTGTAAAAGAAGCTTAAAAAAAGAACATCTGGTCCCTTTGTGTTGAGGAAAACAAGCTGTATGTAGGTTCTGAAAACACTCAATAACTTAGAGATGATATATTATTTTTTTATTCATGTTAAACTTAAATATAAAAGACCAAAAGGAAAAAAAATTGCCAGGTGCACAGCAGAACTTAAGAAAGGATTCAAAATATAAAGCAATAAATTTCCATTTCAAGAAAGCCTATATAATAAATACTGTTGTGTTCAGAGCTATCCATTATGCTATGTTATTTTATTATTTTTCTAACAAACAGTTGAGAAAAACTTATTAATTGATAATCAAAGATGTGTTTTTAGAAACCAGTGCTGTTGACCTTAAAGACTGTACATAGTTTCCTGTTAGTTCTGCCACCTTCTTCCTTATCTTCCCCTCCTCCGTTTGGAAATCAGTGTGATAAAAATGGGAATATGATTACAATATCCATCTTGGCTTTTCATGTTCTTGGTAATTCTTGACTTCACTCTGTGATGATTGCACAACTTAGGAGTAAAGAAAAAGTAAAAGTAAAAGGAGTTCTTATTCCTCTTTTTCCAAGACAGATTACTGTCAATGAAAGCATAATACTCTGAAAAGTGGTTTCTCATCAGATCCTTGCAGATTATTACCATTAATGCTCATATCTCCCTTTATGGATTCTTTTTCCCTCCATGCTAGTGTTCTTTAGCAGAATTTCCTTCCCTCCTCCTTCTATTCCTCCTGCCTTTTTTTTTTTTTTTTTTTTTTTTTTTTTTTTTGCCATCTCAGCCATTTTCCCAAAGCCCCTCTTCTTCTTAAGCGACTAAAGAGTTATTTTCTCTTCATTATTTACTAGCGATCTGATTATGGTACATCATGTATTCTCTTCTATCTCTTCTCTATTCTTCCTTTTTTGAATGTATCTTCCCATGTTGTAGTTTTTCTCCAGAAAAAGTATTGATTCACTGTTAAGTTTAGTCTTGCCAGGGGTAGTCCTTATTTCCTTATGTACTTTTAGAAAGAATCTTTTAATGTCCCCTTCTTATTGTTGTTTGACCCCATAGGTGTCTTTCTCTTTTATTTTTTTTCTCCTCTCTTTCTGGAGTAAATTTTTTTTTTATTACTTGTGCCTTCCTTGGTTTTTGTATTTGTTTAACTTTCTTTTGTTTCTGTTGTCTGGGATTTTACAAATAACCAGAGGATATTTGGTTTCTTTCTAGGAAGGCTTCTTTTTTTATTGGACACCTAGCCTTTTTTTAATTGATGATTAGGTTCAGGTTTGCAGGGTATGCTGCCTTACATTGTTGCATTTTGGGCCCCATTTCTCTTCTGTATTTTCTGTTGGGTGCATAATAGTCTTGTATTATATGAGTTTTCTTTCCTTTATATTTGAAGATCTTTTCTCTATCACTTGCAGAACTTGTTGCTTGCCATTGAAATTCTTCAATTTAATTACTATGTGTTCTGGGGTTTCAGTATTTGTTTTTATTTTCTAAAGCTAAATAATGAGTCCTTTCAATTGACACATCGTTTTCTGTCTTTAGAAGTTCTGGACTCTTTTTTTTTGACCTATGATCTTAGATCTATGTATCCTCCTTATGAGATCACTTTGTTTTGCTTGTATGGAGAATATGTTTTCTTTTAATGTGGTTACCTTTTGCTTTTCTTTTCCCAAATTGATTTATTTCTGTTTATTTGTACACCCAATCAGTTGTTCTGTCTTTTATTTCTCTTGAGAGACTTGACATCATGCATTCAAGTTGGTATATCCTGTCAATTCTTTTCTATAGGCCATAAATTCTGCCTTCATCATTTTTATTTCTCTCTTGAACCATTCATTAATATCCGATTATGGTTCCATGCTCTTTTGGTAATCCATAGGGTTATCTGCCTTTCTGAATATTGACTCATTTTCTTTTGTCTTGAATATATATTTAGAAATTTTCATTTAAATATTGAGCAGGGCATCTCCTATTATGTTAATAACATAATAATTTTCCTGTTGATTTATCTTCTTGGGTTCAAGGATTTTTGTTTTGTTTTTTAAACTGAATTTTCTTCATGAAATATTTGATGATTTTGGTCTTTTTTCTTTATATTCCCCTGTTGCTCGGTTTTTGACGCTTCTCCTTTTGATAAATTTTTCTGCAGATTAGACCTTAAGGAGATCTCTGTTTTCTCCATTTTGAACAATTCATTTTTTCACCAGTCTCAATCTACCCAAAATGACTTTTGAGGAGTTAGAATTGGGCCCTGGATGGATATCAGTCCTCAATCCTTCACACTTAAGTGCAGCCCTCTATACAAACTACCATTCTACTCTAGTTGTCTCTCTTGGTTACTTAACAATGGCAAGAGAATTCAGAACACTTGTCAATGGGCCATATTTTTCAACCTTCTCAGAGTATGGGCACTATTGGGGAAGGGGGTGGTAAATGACCACGTAAGATTAGGAATTAATTTCCTCTAATGTCAATTTATCATATTTTTACCTCTTTATGGTTCTTAGTGTTTTGCTTTGTGGAGACAGCTGTATTTGCTTTTCCTCTTGCACATAATTCTTATTTGGGATACTTTTGAGAGTTTTTTAGGATCAGAGGAAAGATCTTATCCTCCATCTGGATGGTCACATGATATTAGTTATATTTCAGTGACAGTTATATGTATATGCATTTATCCTGTTTCTTGATGACATTATAACTTGAATCAGTTGTGATCTATTTTTAATGGTACTATTTTATCTTTATCAAGGGTATTATTATTATTAGTGAAACAGCTAGGTAGCTCAGTGGATAGAATACTGGGATTGGACTCAGGAAGACCTGAATTCGAATCCAGCTTTAGATACTTAACTAGTTGTGTGACTCTGATCAAGTCATTTAACCTCTGTTTGTTATAATCTACTGGAGAAAGAATAGCAAAGCACTCTAGTATTTTTGTCAAGAAAAACCCCATAGACAGTATTGGCTTGTCATCATTCACAGCATCATGAAGACTTGGACATGACTGAATGACAAGGACAGCAACAATTATTATCAATAAAAATTCTCTTTCTTTGCTTGGGCAAACCATGGAATAGAAATGGATTTATGACAGCTAAAGGTTTTAATGACACAAAACCAGTATATTTTGATTTTTTTGTACTTCATGGCACTAAATGCACAGTGTAAATAGCTTATGAATGGATCCAGTGATGGTGATGCTAGCTAAGTTGAGAGCAACTCAGCACAAGATTGGCAGTATGGTGTAAATATTTTCATCAGTAGTAATTCTGAAAAATATTTTACTAAGTTATCAAGTATTTTCCTTCCATATTAGGAAGAGGAATATGCACACTAAAGTAGTTATAAATACATTAATATGGCTCATAATGGCACCAAACCATTCCCCCATGAAGACAGATTTATAGCTGAAAACTCTGATTACAAGAAAATACAAAGATAATGCTCTTTTCCCACCCCGAGAGCTTGCTAGTTTTTATTTTCGCAGCATTCTTCTCTTTGGTAGGTATACCTCTACAGCTTGATGAGAACCTAACAGAACTTGTGCTCTAGTGACATAACTTTTAAGATTTCAGGGTCATCTCCAAACCATACTGAAATATAGGACCAGGATTCTAATGGAAGCAGCATAGTTTTATAGAATGGGAATTAATTTTATTTCCTAAAATTATGGAAAGAGAAAATTAATGATGAGGGAAAATTCCATAGGAAAATATAGTAGTTTGTTTTCTTAGTAATATCATAAAAACTATTTTTTAGGTATTGTAAAAAAAATCAACATCATTATCTATTGTTTTCCAGCTACCAGTGATAACATGCTATCTCAGAAAGGTAATAAGTATTGATTAAATGCCTACTAAAGTGCCAGGTAATGTGCTAAGCCATAGGAATACTAAAAAACCAAAATGATATTATATGTCTCTTCAAGAATCTTATATTTGGGGAGACAACATACACACATATAAATATATACAAAATAACTGGAGGAATCAATAAAAACTTCATTTAGAAGCTGGTGCTTGATTTGTGTTTTAAAGGAAACAAGTGATTCCCTGGAGGTGAGGGGGTAATGCATTTCAGTCTTAGGGGAACTGCTACTGCAAAGACATAGAGATGGGAATTGAAGTGTTATATGTGGCAAACAGCAAGGCTTGTTTGGATGGATCTATAGCATTTAGGTTGGGGTCTCATAAATAGTAAGTTTAGAAAGGCAGACAAGGGTTCCCATGTTTTAAAATCTAAATAGGGAGCTTATATTTGATCAGAGCCACAAAAAGGGAGCCATTTGAATTTGTTGAATTGGAGCACCACAATCCTTTAGGAAAATCATTTCAACAGTTGTGTAGAGTATATTTTGAAGTGAAGAGAAACTTGAGGCAGGGATACAATTTAGAAGGCTATGACAGGCAACTGGCCAGGTGAGAGCTGATGAGGGACTACACCATAATGGTGACTATGTCTATAGAGAGAAGGGGACAAATGTGAGAGACGTTGTAGATATAGAAATGGGGTGGCTTGGCAGCTGGTCAGTTTTATGGAATAAGAAAATGAAGAGTAGAAGATAATGATGAAATTACAAATCTGGGTGACTGGAAGATTGTTTCCTATTGTTTCTATAGCTTATTTAAATGTAATTGTTTGCATGTTATCTCCCCCCATTAGATTGTGAAGTCCTTAAGGGCAATGACTACCTTTTTGTCTTTCTTTAGATCCCTAGTGCTTAGTACTGTGCAGAAATCAGAGCACTTAATCATTTTTTATTGATTTGCTGACCACTCTGATAACTTGTCAGGGTAGGAAGATGACCCTAGGGTTTTGAACGTTACATTAAGGGTGTGTGAGCTTTGGCAGTCTTTATTCTGCCATATGTATATGCGTATATTTGTATGTAAGGCAATTTATTAGTCTGAGAAAAATGATCAAGTCCTCTTCAGAGAACAAGAACAACTTCCTGTTGGCCAACAGTGTTCACAAAGAACTTGACAAAGAATAAGAATTGCAATAGCCATAAGCATTTTTCACAGTAATAAATCTTTGTCAATTCCAGCAATTGACAAAGTGGTCTACCAAAATCATATGAGTTTGAGATTGGAAACATTATTCTATGTAGTTCTCTTATTGTTATTTATTACTAATTTTGCATCATGATTTATTGTACAATGGATCCAATTCTTGAAATTAAAAAGAAAAATGCTTTGTTTTTTTCCTGAGGTGAAACCTAGGAGGACTCTAAAGTAAATATTCAATTTTGGGGGTGACTGATGCCACTGCAATTGATGTGTAACTTATTTTGAGGATTGTATCATCATTTACCTCATGCTAAATGTAAGTGTAATACAGTATAGAAAGTTTTATTGTAATTGATAGGAATTATAGCTTAGTAAATTTCCTTAAAATTAAGTGATTAAATAAGATGGACACCAAAGTGTTAAATGATAAGTACAGCTGGGACACAAAGGAAATAGGTAATGAATATAGTAAATTTTGTAGTTAACAGTTAACTACCTACATTGCTACATGCTCAGATGTTAGATCAGTCCATCAATATGGAGTTTTTATTTATTTGGAGAAGAAAATGAAACTGCTAATCACTATAAAGGGATTCAAGCAGGTTTCAATGAATTAATTTTTTTTATAAGAACCCTGTCCCTATCCCCTATCTCAGCTGCAAGCCTTAGGTCTGTGGAGTCCTAGACCCTGCTCTGGGGTCAGCAAAATACTGTAGGCTCACTTTTGGTTTGGCCTCTCAGTTTACTGTTTTACTCTAGTTTGGAGTCAAAGCAACAGAGCTCTTCCTGCTCTTTGTCCTGTATATAGAAAGCCAGAGGCCCCAGCCCAGTTGATGTTTTGGAAAGCTTTGTCTTGAATGTATCTCCTCTACTCCCTACCCCATCCTAACCCCAGTACCCAAAGGATTCTATCTCCTTTTTCTGACATGGGGCATAAAAATGATCTACTGTGATTGGTTCTTGGGTTTCCTAATCACTACTCAGTATGCTGCTTTTCTTTGCTCTTTGTTGTTGTTGCCTCAGTTTCTATATTTGTAAGATACAACTACAACTATTGTATCCATTGTTCAGATTTTAAAATGAGTGTTCTAAGTATAGTCATTATAAGCTATTAATTTACATTATGTTTTAGATTATAAGCAAACATGAAATTTCTGAAAATAGAAAATAATAATGCAGATGTCATATTGGTGCAAAAAAAGAAGGAATTTTTATTATAGGAATGTCTAAAGACAAAATGCTCAACTATCTCACTGATATATAAACAATCTATAGTGCTATATAATCTACAATCAACAATTTTCCTTTGAAAGTTAGCATTTTTGATTGAGAATTCTGACATTTGAGAAATTAAGGTTTAAAAAGGAATGTGTATCTAATAGTCTGTCCATTGCCATTTGAAAAGATCACCTGTTTCTTCCTCATGTACATGAGTCCTCTTTTTTTTTTTTTTAATGTAGATTTCCTGAGCAGCTTAGAAATATGAAATCAACGTGTCTCAATGCCATAGTCAAATCCTTTGGTCTGAAAGTCACATCCTTTGGTCTGAATCCAAAATTAGACTGATAATAATGATAGGAGTTGTTGAATTTTTTTGTGTGTATATGTGTGAGCCTTTTCTTCTACTTAAAGATAAATGTTTCTAGGCATCAGAAGGGCTATTGATATTAGCAGAAATAATTGTAACCATATTTTATATTTATATAGTACTTTAACGTTTGTAAAGCACTTTACATAAAAATTTACAACAACCCTATGAGGGAGGTGCTGTTATTAATCTCACTTTATAAATGAGGAAGCGGAGAGTTACAAAGGTTTAATTTATCCAAGGTCAAATAGCTAATGTTTGAGTTAGAAGTCAAATGCAGGGTTTCTTGACTCAGATTCTAGGCCTCTATCTCCAATGTCAGATTGCCTTTCTCATGAACTTTGTAAATATCAGTAAGTCAACATTAGCTTTTTTTGCATGTAAAGAAACTACTCGACCTGTGAGGAAACAGGAGCCCTCACTGACATACTTGAAAAACTGAAATCTATAACTCAAACAAAGGAGGTAATTTTTTAAAATAGGAATCTTTTTGCTGAAGGACATTGATCCTCTAATTCTCCATTCTGGATTTATTGGTATCCACCATAAACAAAAATTTTAGAATAGGAATCTTTTTGCTGAAGGACATTGATTCTCTAATTCTCCATTCTGGATTTTTTGGTATCCACCATAAAGAAAACAAAAACTTAAAAACTATAAATAATTTCATTGTGATGGTACCACTGTTTTCACTGTCAAAAATCATTTGACAAAAATAAATTCTTTGTCCAGGTGGCCAGAGAATGTTGTGGGCACATATGAATTGAGTTGATTCTGCTTGTAGAGTAAGTAGCATTTAAGCTGTTTAGTACTAATGTAACGCAAGGATTATAATGATCACAAGTGTTTCTGACAATAATAAAACGTTGCCAATTCTGACATTTGACAGATTGGTCAATCAAAACACAATATGAACATGGAGTTATAAATATTGTTCAATATGGTGATCTTATTAGTACTTTTGCATTATAATTTATTGTATGAACTGTCGTAAGCATAAAAAGAAAAAAAATGTATTTTTCCTAAAATGAAGCCTAGGAGGATCATAAAACAATTATTGATTGTTTAGGTGCTGCTGCAAATGATAACTTAATTTTAAGGACTATCATAGCTTACATAATAATAAATATAAGCTTAATACAATGTAAATAGTTTCATTGCAACATTATAACATTATAAATGTTAAATATAGCTGGATAGACTCTTCCCTGCCTCTGATTAACCATTTCTTCTCAGTCCCCTTTCATAGAAGAATATTGTGATTTTTATTATAGCTAGTTCAGGCTTTTGGTGGAATAGGATTTGATTTTTGTGAAAAGATATCTTTTAATTTATCTGGAAGGCCTAATTTGAAAAACTAAAAAAATAAACAAGTAGTATACTATGGTTTCTTTTATGTTGTTTTAATGAATCAAGATGATAAGCAAAAGGCTTTCAAGGGTATTGTTTATAATCGTTAAGAATATTCACATAATATTCACAAAATGAATACAAATATAATTCCTATGAACAAGAGATTACTGATTTCTGTAAGATTAACATATATCAGCAGCAGTATTAAGATTTCTCAATTTTTCAACTGAGTGCTGTGAGTAACTTCTTTTCATATTAAGTAGAGAAATCAGATGTTGCCCACTATAATTAACAGAACTCTAGCTAGCTAATTTTGTGTCCGAGGCAAGACTATAAAACTATACACACATAAATTCATATTAGCATGTGATATTTGGAGTCATAGTTATATATGTAATGTTTCTTAGAGTTGCCAGGGAGATAGGAATGCTAGAGATGGATACCTGCTAGAATCTTTCAGCATTTTTATCATTGAGTTCTCAAGAATTAGTCCTTCCCATGGACTGATGCAGCCAAGTTTGACAATAAATCCTACCCTCCAGGTCTAAGTATGAAAGGCCTAAATGACACCTCATGAACGAGAGAAGCTGAGAAGGGAACCAGAGCATAGCCAGCATTTGTAGGAAACCTGGTGCTAAATCCCAAATACATGATCTACTTCTGGGTTTGGGTGTCTTCCTAACTTTGTGTGTTATGCTATAAACCTGGAGTTTGTACTCTAAAGGGGGAAAAAGATTGGTATTTAAATAACTTCAATACTTCAATATCTATGATTTCATCTAGGTATTCTTTAAGAGTTTATAAAGTATTAGAGGAACTGAATCTAGGTGCTACATCTTATTCTACCTGTATAATTTTGCATAAATTAATTAGTCTCTCCAGATCTCAGTTTCCTAATCTGATGATCCAATAAAGAGATTGAACTAATTGATCTCAGATCTCTTCTATCTCTGCATTTAAAATTCTAAGTTTTGGTAGAAGAAAAATCTATCAGACTGATGCTGAATTAATCGTGAATCTTTTTCAATTTAGTTAGGCTGATCCTTGGATATTGTACATTATCATTAAGCCTATACTCAAAAGACTTTCCAGTTTCTTGAGATCTACTATAGTTTATACTGTCTTTGATCTTACCCACAATCTTCTCCATAGCACATTAAAGCAATGAAATTGTATTTTAGTAGAGGACATGTAATTGTAATGCACAATAATCATTATAAGTGAATTAGAGAATTTTAGTCAAGAAAAAGATAAAAAAAAAAAACAATGGGTTTTATCCCAGCTAATGAATTTAGTCATGAAAGTTTCTTGCTTCATAAAGTTATTTTTTCTGTCTTTTGTCATCTGTGTGATATTTGGGTGCAAAGTAAGTGTACTGATGAAATGTTATGCCAGTGGAAAAAGTTATCATAAACTCAAGGATGTAAAATTATTTTTGACTTCAGCATATGGAAATTATGTGATCATTAATTTGTGGTGATGTGACTGCTGATTACTATTCAGAATATAGTAGAGGTTTTTTCTTATTTCTTACAACATACATTATCAGTTATGGAAATAATCTTTTTCAGATTTTTATTTTCCTCAGTTACATGTAAAAATAAAAACTTTTTTTTTGGTATACATGTACATTCATTTTATTTATTTATTCATTCATCTATTTATTTATTTATTACAAATTTCCTTATAAATCATGTTAGAAGAGAAAAATCAGAACAAATGGAAAAAACAACAGAAGAAAAAGAAAGAAAAAGTGAACATAGCATGTATTTTTTTCTGTTTTTAAAAATTCTTTTTTTTATTAAAGCTTTTTATTTACAAAACATATGCATGGATAATTTTTCAATATTGACCCTTGCAAAACCTTCTGTTTCAAATTTTCCCTTCCTTCCCCTCACCCTATCCCCTAATTGGCAGGTAGTCCAATATATGTTAAATATATTAAGATATATGTTAAATCCAATATATGTACACATATTATAAAGTATATCTTGCATAGCATGTGTTAATTTATATTCAGTCTCCATAGTTCTCTCTGGACATGGATAATGTTTTCTATCCAAAGTTTATTCAGATTGCCTTGGATCACTGAACCACTGAGGAGAACCAAGTTTGTCATAGTTCATCATCGCACAATCTTGCTGTTGCTGTGTACAATTCTGCTTGTTTCACTCAGTGTCAGTTCATGTAAATCTTTCTTTTACAGAAAAACAGACTGTTTTTAGTGATAGAAACTTACATAAAGTTGCATGAGAACTTGTGTCAAATCAGAAGCTTGAAATTTTTTATTTTATTTAGATCCAGATGCAGAAGTATGTCTTCATGTTCTTCGACTTATCCAGTCTGTGGTTCTGGAAACAGAAGTCTTCTCCAAATTAGCATCACAATTCCGTGACTCCATGCTCCTTCAGCACATTATAACTATATCTAAGAGTCAAAATTTCAACCTCCGGACACTGGCTCAAGAACTCTTAGAAGATTTTAAAGTCCTGGAGTTTGAAGTGTAGAGATGCTTAGAAAATGAGATATTTTGGTTGTAGATGTCATTGTTTTTGATACTTTCCTCATCTTTAACTCTTTTATTTTGCATTTATTATGCTGTAACTGTATTTTCCACATGGCGAAATACAATGACTAGAGAAGGACATAAATTTACATGTGTATAGATTAAATTCCTTTTGGCAGAATATAAACATCTAAAAATAGTTTGGTGATACTGTCAAAGGTATCTCAAGAAGGCATATCTTGTTCATTTCTTGAATTCTTTCTGGATATCTGAACATCTTGAAAATGTTATTTCTCAAAGTGAATGATTCATTAAATTTGATTATGTTTTCATTAAGCCTTTAATTTTCCAATAAATATGATACCACGTAAAAATGGAAAGTGAAATAATTCTGTATCTTATAGGCCAGCATTTTCCTCGGGTGCCTGGGGTGTGTGTGTGTGTGTGTGTGTGTGTGTGTGTGTGTGTGTATGTGTGTGTGTAGTCATTTAAAAATAGTAACAGTTGATTATTGAAATGTTTTGGTAACTTTCTTATTTAGAAACCATGAATATTTTAACTCTACATTTGTTTTCTAATGTATTTGTTGTTTTTTAATAAATAAAAGCTAGAAGATTGGTAGATTTGTTAATGTGGTCATCTATTATCAATAAATATACATACTATCATCTTTTTTAAGATAGGGTGGAGGACCCTTCAAGAGAAAAGAGAAAATTTTGAACAGCTGCTAAGGAAAATGTAAGAATGTGATAAAATCAGCGAAGGAATAATAAATGAATTACTAATAAGTAGATACAGTTGGCATAATTGTTTGAATTCCAGGTGTGTGTGTGTGTGTGTGTGTGTGTGTGTGTGTATCAATAATTAGATACTAAGTACTTGGCACTGGTCTAAGTATTTTGCAAATATTTCATTTGATTCTCACAACAAGTCTGTGAGGTAAGTTCTAAGGTACACAGAGACATCAGGAAATTGTGAGCAGAAGTGGGTATTATCACTGACCCAGTAAGTAGCAGAATGCAAAGACCTTCTCATCCCTAAAGAGGACTTGGATGGCAATAGCATTGTTGGAAGGTTCTTATAACAGGGAATTGTAAAAGGGTCTATTCAACTGCTTCAGAGGAAGCAGACAGACTCTCAAAACCCTCTAAATAGATAATGATTTGGTATTTCCATGCCAAGCTTCCTGAGGATGATGAGGTTTTAGCTGTTGATCAAGGTGTACTGGGTACAAGGTGAAAGGTAGATTAAAGAGTGGACTTAATATGAACCATGTCATGTCTAAGGAGAACTTCATAGGTAGTCCATGAAGGGGAGAAAAGGCCTGGCAATCAGGAGTTGTAAGTTAACTCTTATGCATTTATCCTTTAAGCTTGAACCCTCTTTCATTTGGACTCTATATATACTGAAGAGAGATTGTATCACAGACTTTAGGGTGTGTGTGTGTGTGTGTGTGTGTGTGTGTGTGTGTGTGATTTAATCAACAGTTACTATACTAAATGTTGTTGTTCAGTAATTTCAGTCATATCCTACTCTTCGTGATCTAATTAGAGTTTTCTTGATAAAGATTCTGGAGTGGTTTGCCATTCATTTCTTTCTCCAGCTCATTTTACACATGAGGAGCTAACAGGGTTAAGTGACCTGCCCAGGGTCACACAGCCAGTAAGTATCTGAGGCTGATTTTGAAGATGTCTTCCTGCTTTTAGGCTCTGGCTCTATCCATTGTACCATCTAGTTGCCTATTATCCAAGTACCTACCTCTAATTCCATCTAAGTGATGTAAACTGATCATTATCCACAGAAACATACTGGTGGAAATTTTTATGCAATATCATTAGAAAAACTACCCCTCACCTTCAGGATTTCCACTAGATTTCTGATTGGGAATGAAACTGCTGAATTTAGGGGGTTCTTTGCTACTATGAATGAAGGCTTGGGAAAGTAATCTTGGAACATTTCTTTCAATAGCTTGAGAGCTGAATTAGGGCTTTAAAAAATGAGGAAGACTGGGTATGTTTGTTGAATTAAAGAAGAAGCAAATAGATAGAAATTAAAGATTAAAGAAAGGAGATGATTTAAAGGGCAATATTCAGGAAGAAATAGAATAAAATAAATGGAACATGAAGGATGTACTCTTGCCAAAGCAATCTAAGGAAACTCTCATTATCTTCCCCTTCTACTCTCACCATTACACCATCCTAGAGATTTATAGAAGGAAGTAGAAATTATCAGCACTTAGTTCATTCTGTTAGCTCTGAACTGAGAGTTTCATTCATTATATTTGGCACTTAGTCTCAGCTTCCAGCACTCTGAGGTATGCTATAGACCCTACTAATTATCAAAGATGCATACTTACATTCTGTATATTATATCAGTGCTAAACCAGCTTAAAGTCCTCTGGAAAAGAAGAGATTTTTATATTCCTCAGGAAATTGGTGGCAAAGGGCTGTCATTGATACGTTTCTTTTTATTTTTTTTTTCCTGAATCTATATTCCACAGTATGGAACAATATATTTGAGCCTATGACCCAAGATTGGGACTATCATAATTTCAGGATGAAATCTCTTATGTGCGTTTATATATAATATTTTTTTTAAAGGCAGTATCTGGAGGAGGCCAATTCCTAAGAATTATTGGCAAAATTAAAGCTTTCCCCTAGACAGGGAGGGGAATAAGAAGAAGTAGAAACGGAACACAGATTGAAAAATACAAGCCCACCATACTATGGAGTGTTCTTTACCTAGATAGAAGTGGATTGTAGTGTAGTTTGACTATCCAGTTAATGGAGGGGAATAGTATGAAATAAGATTGTATGAATGTTATCCTCCCATATTGTGGTGGACCTTGAGTGCCAAGTAGAGACATCTAAACTTTAATCTGTAGGCACTAAGTAGCCATTTTTGAGCAGAAGAATGATATGACTAGATCTTTGCATTAAAAAACAAAACCTTAATAGGGATTGCATTTAATTCAGTGTGCTAGAAGCTGCAAAGATGCAAATATAAGTAAGACACGGTTCCTACCCACACAGAACTTACATGAAAAGAGAAGTGAAATAGGTTTTGGGGAAATAGTACACATTTTATTAATATTTATTAGTATGAGGTAATATTTATTGCTTCCAGAGGAAGAAAAATCAGGCCCTGAAAATAAGGAGTTCTACAAAAAAGAGAACATATGCAGAGGTCTGTGGTTCTAGAACACTGAGTAAAATATTTAGAGATTTTTCTTTTTCTCTTACAAAAATTGAATTCTGCCGGAAACATGTTTTAGATAATGTTTCTAATTTAAAATTACTCTAAGTCATTTATCTCTTTGTCTTTTAAACTCAGATGAAGATGTGATAGTTATAAATTATTCTAGGTATAATTATGGGACTAATCAATGAAAGTCTAGTCCTTAGCATGTGCATAATATCCACATGGAAGCTTGATGACCCTGCTTGGAAATGTAGGGCCCTTTCCTTCTCTACTTTAGAGCACGTGCTGTAACTATTTCTTTCTGGCTAAGTGTATAAGCCAAAAATCCTTTTAATCGACTGATAAACTGGAAGTGAATGTACTTTTTCTTCTCTGTTATTGAACAAGTCAAGAAGTGATATAAACCTACTGGTAGAGGATCGGTGGCAGGAATAGCCTACTTCCTGCCCACAGCTGCCTTATCTCCCCATTTGGTTGACATGTGGCTATGAAAACATAGCACCTCTGTTTCTTTTGTCTCTGTCTTATTTCTTCTTTCTTGATTTAAGGTGATTGAATATTAGAGAAATAGAAATTAGAGAATGTAAGAGAAATAAGAGACCATATTACACTGCTGTGACCTTCAAAAAGTCATCTGGAGATAATAGTAGTCTGATGGGAGATACAATAGCCAATCCTAGTAAGGAGCCAGTCCTAAGATATGACTTGTTTGACTAAGACCAGTGATGAATCAACCCAGAAGTCAAGAGCCTCTGTTCTACAGCTGAAGGAATAATTTTCCCTTCAACTATATTCTATTCAAACCATGAAAGGGATACTTTAAAAATGTAGCCAGCCCCAATTCAAAAGCCTATTTAGATGAGACTTGCCTTAATAATGGAGATAAAGGCCCAGCCTGTATAAGTGGCAAGGCAGAGTAGATGAGGGTTTTTAATTACAGCAGATGATCAAAACTTTGTTGAGATGTTAGAACTTTTCTTAACTGAAGCTTCAGGTTTGTGATTATAGAAGTAACTTATCATTTGATATAAATATGTTAAAATGGAGAAAGAGACTATCAGACTTGAGAACTGTTACATTTCCCTCACCTTAAAAGTGAGGTAATTATTCTAAAAGGGTATATGGTTGATTAAATCTTCAGAGAAAAAAGGGGTAGGGAGAAGAGGGCATTGACTAGAAAAAAGATCACACCTTAAGCTTTGGAGGAGGTAAGAAATGCCTGAGAGGAATTCAGCTCTGTCCCTCTCTATCAAGGAAGATGGAACAAAAAGGATTGAATGTTGGCCAGCCAACTCTATATTCTACAATGATATAGTGGTTACAATTTAAATAAATATGTTAGGATCAAGTGGGGTGGATGAGTAAGTATGTAGTCAGACAGACTTCTAAAGAATGGTTACAGAATAGTTTACTCTATTTCTTTATCTAAGATATTTGGGTTGGAACAAAATAGATGGGTTGGAACACAAAGATGCTTTGAATTTAAGTTCGTAAATTTATTATTTTTTTTTGGTAAGGATGCCATAAAGGGATGAGAAATACGCATGTTCTTAATATTTCCATTCAAAGGTGGCCATAAAGTTTTGGGTTCTAAATTCTCCGACAGTTTGTTCAGGTATTTATTTTTGTTTGTTTTTCTCTTATATTTGTCCAGTTTTTAGAGGGAAACATTAGTCTCCTATTATTCTGTTGCTATTTGCCTTTATATAATTCAATTAATTCTGTTAATTGATATTTTATCAGATCCTTTGTCATATGTTTCATTGTTTCCTTTAATTATGACTTTTCTTTGTTCATCTCTAGATATTGTGAATTTTTATTTTTGTTTTTTCTAATACCATGACTATAATTTTTGCATTTTTGAATTAATCTGATGTATAGGAAATTTTGTTTTAGCCTGTCATTTCTATTTTGTTTCTGTTTTTACTTTTTAGATGTGTTTTTCATATGTAACAAATTGTGGGGCTTTGTTTTCTTATCCATTCTGATTTTTTAATTTTATTGTATTGTTTAGTCCATTCATATTATTTTTCTCCATTGCTTTAGTATTAAATTTTAAAATTTATTCTTCTTTTAAATTAATAATTTGCCTTTGATACATTTTTCTTAAACTATTTTGATACAACTCTATTCCCACAGTCTTTCTTCTCCCCATTTTCCCTGCTTTTAATTGTCTATTTCCCCCCTAGTTTTATAGGTTTAACTTAAATTATGAATTCTTTTATTTGTTTAGTGATCTATTTATCCCTTTGTTTACTTCTTCTTTTTCCCCTTTAAGTGATTAGTTTAAAATTTCCCCTCGTTTTCCTTTTCCTTCCAAATTTTTGTGTTTATTATTGGGGTTTTTTTGCACCCTTTAAAAATAATAGCCTTTTATTTTCAAAGTATATGTAAAGGTAGTTTTCAACATTCACTCTTGCAAAACCTTGTGTTCCAAATTTTTTTTCTTCCTCCTTACCCCCTACCTCCTCCTTTAGATAGCAAGCAATCCAATATATCTTAAATATGTGCAATTCTTCTATACATATTTCCACAATTATCATTTGCACTCTTTTAAAGAAGTTTTTCTTTGCTTTTTTTCTTTCTTTTATGAAATTTTGATCTATTATTTATGATCTACCTCTTTATTTCTTCCTTCTAAAATCTTGGGGAATAAAATTCCTGAAATACTGGGTGTGGGCTCCCTCTTCTAATCACTTTCTGTGTTTTTGCCTTTATGACTATTTTTTCACCTTTCTTTTTTCCCACTATGCCTTATAATTAGAATTATCAATTCATGACAGAAGTAAAGTTAAATAGAAGCAACTCTGTATATTAGAAATTACCCTGTCACCCAAAATGTATGGTTCCATTCTAACCCTTATCCTCATTAATTTTTTCTTCCCATTGGCTCCCAATGCTATCTTATCTTTGAATACATATCTCCTGTAGTTGGATAAATACGATCCTTGACATATATGTTGGGTTATATTTTCCTAAGGTCCTATCCTACGAAGGCTAGATTAGTTGTTTTTTTTTTTTTTTTTTTTTTTTAAAGGAATCGAAACTATCCTTGAGAATTAATTGACCAAAGGAGTGAAGGCTCAGTTCACTGATGTAATTTCCTAATTGATGACCTAAAAATAAAAGCCAGTACATAATGGAGTCAGGAGCTCCTCTCTCAGGTTTGATATCAATATACCAACATAGTGAATGAAGAGGCATAAATTAATGTTTTATTCAGACCGAATATACTTTACCTTCTATGACTGTCAATTTCCTTCTGTAGACAGGTAGATTATTTATGAACATATCATTTTTTTTTTCATCCTAAACTTGGACCAGTAGACTAGTTTGAGTCAGACCTGGCTTATAATATGCTTCTGAAACCTGAGTTGGCAGCTGGTCCCAAGAGATCACACATCCCTTCTCTTGAGTAAGGATGGCCATGTAAACACAACATTCTGTAAGAAGGATGAAGGGCTCACTGATCTTTGTTACTATTCTGAATGCCTTAAGACAGGGACAGGACTGGTTCCAGCCAGATTTCAGTTTGTTTCTTTTCAGGACTCTTGTAGCAAATCTAGTTCTCTGCTTTAATTCTTCTCTGTAATCTTTTTTTCTAACTATACAAAATCAGCATTTGCCATTTTTTAAAGATAAAAATAGGGTATAGAGGGATTCTGAACAGTGTCTCTCAAGTCTTTGAGGTCCTTAAACTAGGGATGGGCTCAGTTATGTTAAGATCCAAGATCATCTCTCTCCTTTCAGATACCCTGTTTTCCAGAGCTAAGGCCCAGTAAGCAAGCTGTATACTGAACTGGGCATGACAACAATCCTTTGTGCTCTGGATGACCTTTGCTGCAACTAAAGCACAGAACTGATGGTTCCTGAGCTCGGATAAGTACCAACAGGCCCAGACATGAAGCCTTGCTAAGAATGGACTTTTGTCACTAGACAAACTTCTCTCAGTGTTGCTGTTAAGCCTCACCACTGTTGCTACAATACACTTTTATTCTTTATCTAGCCACAAATATATAAACCAAAGTTTAGTCCTACTGCCTCAGATCTTCTATTAAAGGAGACTCTGACATGTGTTTAATTTCTCTTCCCCAATGGAATAAAGAAAGCCTTTGAAAAAAAAAAACTTATGTGAGCTCTTTGGTATTTTTCCAGTAAACAGTGGTAACAAAACTACTGTGACGCTTTGGTTACCAGAGTTAACAGTTAAGGCAGCATGCTTTCAGCCCTTCCTCTCTTATTTTTTTGGCTAAATGTGGCTGGGCAGAAATGGTTATGTGTATATGTGGTGGGGAAAGATGGAGTTCTGGCAGATTTTCTCAGCAGGGGCAAGATAAGAAGATCTATAAAGGGTCCCAGACATAAGCCCATGAATTAGCCACCCCCCACCCTGATGTTGGCACATTTTCAGCTTCTGAAAATTAGAATTCTCAGGTTTAATTCTTTAAGAATTTTAACTAGTTGAAATTTTCTGTTTGCCTCCTAATTTGAGCTGCCATTGCTCTATCTCTGATGTTTCTGGAAGGTTAGAGAAGGGGTCCAGAATAATGACTAATTCTCCATTTTGTTGGTCAAATGACTACCAATTATCTCCATATCTCAGCATACTTTGCCAATTCAAAATATGAAATACAAATTCAACATGGCGAAGGGGACTAGACACTTGTGTCTTACGCGGATCATTTGAAGGAACTGAAGCTGTTTGCCCTGAAAAGGGAATTTAATCACAGATTTTTAGAAGCATTAGAGACAAGAGTACAATCCTCTCAAATAAGGAATCCTTGTGCAGGAAGGTTAAATAACTTGTTTGAAGTCATAAAGCTAGTGAAAACTAAGATCTGAATATATGTATTCTGAAAAAGATCTTTCTACATTGTCTCTTTCAGGAGAATGTTTCCAGCCTTCAAATATTTAAAGGGCAAACATGTGGAAGAGACTTATCTTCCTGCTCCATGTGTAGTACTAGGACTATTGAGTAGAAGTCAGAAGAAGGTAGATTTTTGATCAATATAAGAAAGAGTTCATAATCTAACAAATCCTTTAAAAAATTAAACAAAGATTTTGCAGAAAGTTTTTACATGAGATGGCACACTATGAAAGATAGCATTGATGCTCCCTCTTCAAAGAATGGCAATTAAGACCATAGAAGCTTTCAGGGAAGAGATCAGTCAGTCAAAGATCAGAGGAAGAATCAAAGTTTAGAAGTGGCTGGTGATTCCCTGCTTCAGGGGTGCTAAAGCAGCTACTTGTAGAAGAATGACAATAATAAAGAGGCCTTCCTAGGGCCTGTACCAAGACATGATAGAGGAAAAAATGCCTACCTTTTTTTTTTTTTTTTTTTTTTTTTACCAAGCAGCACATATTTATTAAGTAAGGACTTATGTGCTAGATAGGATATGGTGGTGGTGGAAGTGGTGGGGACTGAAAGGTAGTTCTTAGAAGAACCTGCTTATTACATTGTAAACTCTTTGAGGACAAGGACTATTCCTGATCTTATATTTACCTGTCACTGTCCTGTGTACATTGGGGGCACTTAAATGTTTAATTGAATTATACTAATTTGTTATCCTAGAGGGAAGTGTCTTTATTTGGCTAGTAACTAGAGAAAACTTCGTATGTAGTGATGCTAACTAGAGAAACTTGCCTTTATTTATTAGGGCTCTCCTTTAATTTTTCATACTTTATGTCAATTGTTTTTTCCCTGATTATAGCAATAAAACATAAGTTCTTATATTTCCCCTTCTTCCTGGAAAATAGTCTAGTCATTTATACACATGAGGAACCAACTTATAAAGACTCTGGGCTCTGAAAATGAACACATATACTTGCATGGGTACAAAGAGAAAGTATTTAAAGCAAAAGGAAAATGCTGTGGGCCTCAGCTATAGTTCAGTGCTAGCAGAACATATTTCTCCAGAAATTCTCACTTCCTTGGAAACAGTATATGTTTATTTCTTTGGCATAGAGCAAAGCAATACCACAGTCTGAGGAACCCGCCCAGGGTGGGAACTCTGATGCTCCAGGGGAATTTAGAAGACACTGTATAGGGCTCTGAGAAAAAGAGAACAACCCTCCCATCTGAAGAATGTTCCCTGATAGAGCTAAGATATTTTACACCCCCACAAGTTGAAGCTTGTAGGATGAGGCAGAAATGTTGTTAGTTATTTAGGGCATGGGTGTTACTACCATAAGGAACAGGTGGGAATTTCTTTTCCTATTTAGATTTGTCTGCAGAGATGATTCCTGTGTATATATAAATATAAAGCAATTTGCTTAAGGACAAATTATATGGTAAAGTTTGAGAATCTTGTTAACTGCAGGCAACATTACTACCTCTGTCAAATGGTGGTCAGGCCCTGGCAGAGGCAGTATACTTTTTATTTATAAGTTGCTTTAAGATCATGATACTCTGGGAATATAAAACAATTAGCTATTAAGTTTTACATTTGAAAGATTATTTAACCCAACAACATCATTTTATAAATAGGGAAAATGATGCCCTGAGTGGTAGCAATTTAATATCTGAGTCAGAATTAAAAGGTAGGTAATCTAAGCTTCCAGTCCAGAGCTACTTTTTAGAGTGATGTTGGCAAGTTATGAGAATGAGAGATGGGGAGGAAGGTTTTATTTGACCAGGATTTAGGATAATTTCTCTGTCTGTCTGTCTGTCTGTCTGAATGTCTGCTCTCTCTTTTTCTATGTGTATGTGTGTGTGTGTGTGTGTGTGCTATCAGATTATTTGAGCTACTATGGGACTTAACTATTAAGTTCAATATCTTCAATATTTTGATTTTATAGATGGAGAAACAAATCTAAATAGATAGCAATCACACAAACAATAATCCAAAGAGTCCCAGCTACTTGCTCTTTTCAGATTATAAAAAAGTATGGCTTTGTACAAACCTGTTTGATGTACTTCCTTGCCAGGTCTTGAAGCTCAGTCATTGTTCATTATTATTACTCAATCTGTGACTAATTCCTTACTGATGTAAGCCATTTATTTTCTCCTGGTATTTGGTCTGCCTCTTTCTTGTTCCAATATTCATCAGAGTAGAATATTTTCTCTTTCTACAAAAGTCTAACACAATTTGGGTCTTTCCAATATTATTTTAGGTTTTCTCTTTCCATGCAAGATTTCTCTGCCCCTTATATCTGCATGTCCTTTTCTTTCTTGGGATAACTTCTTCCTTGCCGTTCTCTTAAGCCTAACAACATGATGTCATATATTATGAAATCCTGATGGAATCTCAACATGGAGAGGGAAATCATTTTGTTCATTGCTTCTTCCTGTTGAAGATTTGCTTCTGTTGAAGATACGTAAATCATTACCATGCTTAGTCCCTTCCAGCATGAAGGAACATTGTATGACTGAATCTCTTTCCTGTTTCCTGAGATTTAGAGAAAACAAGTGAAAACCATTTTCTTGAAGCGCTGGGGTTTGCTTTCTTAGTCACACACACACACGTACATAAGCACACACATGCACACTCCCTCAGACTTTGTTAAATTGAGTATCTGAATTCAATGATTATAACATTCCTTCTCCAGTCTAAATTAATCTCTTCCTTCCTTTTCCTCCCTAGGAAAGTGATTTAAGACCACAGTACTCTGTATGTTAGACTTTCAATAAATTTTTGTTAAATAAAATTGGTTTTTTATTTCAGTAATAAATGTTGTACTACTTCACTTTTGCCTAGAGTAAGAATATGGTATAGTGACCAGAATACTGAACTTTAAAAAAAAAAAAAAAAAGCTGGGTTTAAAATCTCACCTTTGAAAACTTACTAGCTATATAACTTAGAACAAGAAACTTTAATTTTTCTGAGCCTTAGTTTTCTCATCTATAAAATGGTGATAGCAATATCTATACTATCTAACTTATATGGTTGTTATGAAGCCCAAATGTCATTATGTATATAAGTGTTTTGCAAACTTTCAAGTGCTATATAAATGTCAATTATTATTATGATGGTCTTAATAGACCTTGACTGAAAGGTCTATTCCCTCCATGCTTCAAACTGTTCTCACATATATCAGGTGGGACACATTGTTACTTCTTATTTTATCATTGGTAAATGTCACAGAGTTTTTGAAAAATCCCTTCTCCTTTCACTCTTTTTTTTGTTGAGGCAATTGGGGTTAAGTGACTTGCCCAGGGTCACACAGTGAGGAAGTATTAAGTGTTTGAGATCAGATTTGATCTCAGGTCCTCCTGGAGGGCTGGTACTCTATTCACTGTGCCACCTAGCTGCCCCTCTCAATTTTAAAAGATAAAGTTCTTTGATATTATCTTTGTCAAATAAATTCAGGCACTTTCTGAAATATATTCATCAGGTTATAATTTCCTTCATATCAGATAACCTAAAATTTATATTCTTAATCCTTGCAAGTAAGACCTGATAAATGACTGCCCGTTTCCTCTTTTCTTTCTATTCATCTTCCTCCAGAAATTATATTTCTTTCACTAATTTATTCTTAGATTACTAGCAATCTGCAATACAAACTGTCTATCCCTCTCCCCCACATTTTCAATTCATTGAAAAGTCCTTTGTGATTAAAAAAAGTCATCGCTGATTACCACTTATATAATAGTCCTTGCCTTAATGCCACATAAGTACAATGTAATCTATATAAATTACATCTTGGGATAAAATTCCATAATCTCCATCGGAGTTCTTTTACCTTTTCAGGATCATGCAACCTTTGACCAGCCCAACCAAGACTTGCCCAGGAGTCCCGTAGGAGCATTCTAGGAATTCCAAGGAACTATCTATTCTACTTATCCATTCTACTTTCTTTGCCCTACCCATTTCTTGTAGCTTAACTCTTCTGTCCTGAAATATTTTCTACCCTTCTGTTAAGATGATCAACTCATTAGTTATCAAATAAGAACTGCCTAAGAACATTAGTATAAATAAAAGTTCTGAGTCTCCTTGCTTTTATTAACTAACTGCAGTTGTTGCCTTCCATATTCTCAATTGCCCTGCTTCTCTGTGCTGTTTCAACTTTAAGTCTCTAAGAAGGATAATGAAAGCTATTTTTTTTTTTGTTTCTTCATACTTAAATCTTCTGAAACCCAGTGGTGTCATGCATACCTATAATATTTTTGCTCATTCAGCCCATCAAACTTTTTCTATTTCTCATATGGTAAATTCCTGTTTGTTTTCTAAATATTCCTTGAATCCCTTGGGTCATTCTTTCATAAGCATACTCACAGTTGTGTCAGACTAATGTTAGATTGTTGTTGGAATGCTGTCCTTAAGTGCCTTAAGAATTGGAATTTTAGTAATTCTTATAGGAATCCCAGACACTCTTATGAAGCTGCAAATTGAAGATTAGGGAACTGAACCTCAGAAAAGATAGGAAGCACTGAATAAGACAATTTAGAAGGGGAATAATTGTCTTCTTGGAGTTCTCTGTGAGGATACGAGGAAGAATTAAACATATTGATAACTATAATAACAATGTATAAGAGCATCAGAGTAATGAAAGGAGATACTATTATTCTAGCATTATTCTCTACTCTTTTGGCTTTTCTGTGGATAGGACAGTATAGCATCCTCAAAACCAGGAAAACCTGTGTTCAGATCTGCCTCTCATGCATATTGGCTATTGTGGGTGCAGCTCTAACTCAAGCTTGCTTCAGGTTTAATTTTTTTTAAAAAATAGCCTTTTATTTACAGGTTATATGTATGGGTAACTTTACAGCATTGACAATTGCCAAACCTCTTGTTCCAATTTTTCCCCTCCTTCCCCCCCCCACCCCCTCCCCCATATGGCAGGATGACCAGTAGATGTTAAATATATTAAAATATAAATTAGATACACACTAAGTATACATGACCAACAGGTTCAGTTTCAATGTTGAAACAAAATGGGGCACTCTCAAATCATTGAACATTAAGGAGATTTACTTTTCCCTAACTCAGCACAAATATTTGGAAATGTCAGGCAGATATTGGGTTATGGTAACTCATGTAGTCTCAAGTATCTATAAAGAATGAGAGAGGTACGATGTAGCTTTTTATATTCTTAGACAAGAGAGCTTTGCCAGAGAAGCTGAAATTATTAGACAAGATGTAGCTGAAGAAAGTAGCATGGGGGACATTCTGATCTTATCACATAGCAACCTTTGGGAGCAGGAGCTTAAAGATCTTCTAGAGGACCTTCTACCAGGCTTGTAGTTTTTTTTGTTTTTACCAAATAGTCCTCCTTTCATGTTTTCCATGTCACTAAAAGAAAAAAAAAAAGGAAACAAAACAAAGCATAACAGAAATATAGAAAACAAAAGCCAGAAATTCTAGGCTTTTCCTTTCCTCCTTCTGAAGGACCAAGTCTCAAGATTTTTACTGAACAGTATTCCTCATGTGGCCAGCACTAAGGAAAAAAGAGGAACCAAACCAAAACAAAAATGTAAAAAGGTACAAAAATCAGGAAATCCTAAAATCTTTCTTTTTGATAGAATGTCTCAAAATCTCACTGTTTTGTTCATGTGATGAGTGATGTATCATCTTTGGAGTTCAAGATGGATCAAAAATAATAATGATGTATGAAAAGGTGCTCTAAGTCACTATTAATGAAAGAAATGCAAATTAAGACAACTCTGAGGTACCACTACATACTCTCAGATTGGCTAAGATGACAGGAAAAGACAAAGATTCAGGGGATATGGGAAAACTGGGACACTGATACATTGTTGGTGGAACTGTGAACAGATCCAACTATTCTGGAGAATAATTTGGAACTATGCTCAAAAAGTTATCAAATTGTACACACCCTTTGATCCAGCAGTGTTTCTATTGGGTCTGTATCCCAAAGAGATCTTAAAGGAGGGAAAGGGACTCACACGTGCAAAAATGTTTGTGGCAGCCCTCTTTGTAGTGCAAGAAATTGGAAACTGAGTGGATGCCCATCAGGTAGAGAATGGCTGAATATGTTATGGTATATGAATGTTATGGAATACTATTGTTCTGTAAAATTGATCAGCAAGATGATTTCAGAGAGGTCTGGAGAGACTTACATGAATTGATGACAAGTGAAATGAGCAGAACCAGGAGGTAATCATTATATACAACAAGATATACAATGATCAATTCTGATGGACGTGACTTTTTTCAACAGTGAGATAGATGATTGAGGCTAGCTCCAAAGATCTTGTGATGAAAAGAGCCATGTACATCCAGAGAGAGGACTGTGGGAACTGAGGGTAGAACACAACATAGAATTTTCACTCTTTTTGTTGTTTGCTTGCATTTTGTTTTCTTTCTCATTTTTTCCCTTTTTGATCTGATTTTTCTTGTGCAACAAGAAAATTGTGTAAATATGTATACATATATTGGATTTAACATATTTTTTTTTAACAGGTTTAACATATATTGGATTACTTGCCATCTAGGCTAAGGGGGGAATTTTTAGAACACAAAGTTTTGCAGAGGTCAGTATTGAAAAATTATCCATGTATATGTTTTGAAAATAAAAAGTTTTAATAAAAAAAATAATAATGATGAACCAGAGCAGCATCAAGAACATGAGAGCCACAACAAAAATCTAGCCAGAACATGGGATCTAATTGCTCTTGAAACCAAGGCTGGGTAGTGTGTTGTAGATCTTGGGTAGGGGGACATAAATCCAATTTATTAAGCCTATTTTCTTTAGAAACTGCATGTCTTCTCTTATAGATTTCCACCTGAAATCTGGTTTCATCATTATGTTTACAAGGCCAGGTACAAATAATTCCCTATCTCAATCACCTAAAAAAGGAACTATGAGCATTCTCTTTCTGGAGGTCCCAATAAATTTCATTGCTTTATAAAAGGAGATTCTGAGATATTTCCCCATCTATCAAAGTCCATAGCAAAGAACCTTCCAGCCTTGCTTTATTAGAATAGCAGCCAGGACTCCTCAAGTTTCTCTTTGAATTTCTGTAACTTCCTTAGTTTTTTGGTAGAAGAGACCCAACCATAGCCTTCTCCCTCAAGGTAAAGTGTCAAGGTATTTTTCCTGGGAGCAGTGATGGGAAATACCTAAAGCTTTCATATTTTGGATGGTGTATGAAACTTTCCAGTTTCTTTACTATGGCTCCTCCAATCTCATGGCTTCTACCTCAGCAGGATCTAGAACCTTTGAGTTAGAGACCATAGGTTAAGCTTCTGATTGGGATCCCTCAATATATATATATATATATATATATATATATATATATATATATATATAAGAAGAGATCTCTTCACCTTCATAGTCACCAACTCCATTAGTCACTCCTCTACTTTGATTTCAGTTCTTAAAAGCTGAGAACTCTGTTTCTAGCTGCAGCTCACCCAGTTTACTTTCAGTATAACTACATTGGTAGTGCAATTAATTATTCATCATAGTCAAAAAACCTCAAGGGAATGGTGGCTTTGACTTTTTCTTTACCCTTCTGGGCAGTTCTCATCCAATACCTTCCTTTTCCAGAATGGGAATTTTCTGCTAAATCCCACAGAGAGGAGTCCTTATGTAAAATCAGAAAGGCTCTAGTGAAAGGACACAGGAAAGCTCCCATTATCCGACTGTCACCCAACCCCTCTTCTTTTCCATATTTTCATAATTCTTCTTTCAGCTTAAATGTGATAGCATCCAGGAGGCTGTCTCTTGTCCCAGCCTGTCAAGACTATTCCAAATGTTGTAGGCATAGTTTTAGTGTCAATACCCTCTTAATTCAATGTTAGGATGAAATTAAGAACTCACAAGTCACTGAATATTTATCAAAGGAGGTTTACTTAGCCCTAACATAGTAAGAATATGTAATAAGGTTATTGTGGTCGTTTGCTTCTTTGGATGTGGCTCCCATCTCTAGAAACAAGTCTGGTCAAGAAGTTATCAAGTATGATGACTTAAAAGGTCTCAGGCACCCAAGAAGCTTGAAAAGTATGAACTATTTATGCTCCTAGACCAAGAACCTATTTTAGGGAAGCTAAGAATGTCAGGAAAGCTGAGGCTGAAATAAGTTGGATGAGAAGAATGCTGCTGTTCCTATCACAGTGGCTATGTTAAATTTTTGTTGTTAATGGAAACTCTTCAAGACTATAAATTTCAGAGAAGGTATGGACCAGCATTTATGAAAGGAATTACTAATATCAATGAAATCACAGGACAATCCTTTTCCTAAAGAAAATTAAAATGAGCTGTTACATATAAGTGAATACCATTGTATGTGTCAAAATGTTTTGTATTTTACTTATTTTTTTTCATGAAAACATTTACACTTTGATATTTCCCCTCCCTTTGTAATCATAATGTGTTGAACATAGTTTAACCTTTTCTTGATAAGTAAAGATAATTTTTTGAATATGAGATATAATATCTCAGACTGCTATCCTTTTGTATTCTTATTTCTCCTCTGAGTCCTATTTTCTCACTATTGAATCAGTAATTGGTCCACATTTATTTAATCCCTATATGTGTTAGACACAATAGGCACTAAGGATACAGCAAAAATGAAGCAGTCCCTGCCTTCAAAGAACTTACATTCTTTCAAGAGAAATAATATGTAGTCAAATGAGCAAATACAAAATATGTGCAAAAAATAATTTTGGGAAAAGCCCTAGCAACTGGGGAGATCACAAAAAATGGTCAGCTGCTACTTCTTGCTACTGTCATTTGACCTCCTTTTTGGCCATTAATCTCTTTAATCTGTTACTTCTAACTTGAGATGGGCTAGGAAAAACTTTTTGTTATTATTGTTGTTGTCATTTCAGTTGTGTCCAACTCTTTGTAATCACACTGGAGTTTTCTCAGCAAAGATAGTGAAGTGGGTTTGCCAGTTCCTTCTCCAGATCATTTTACAGAAGAGGAAATTGAGGCTAACAGGGTTAATTGATTTGCCTGTAAGTTTCTGTGGACAGATTTGCACTTCCTGTCTCCAGGACCAGAACTTACATTTACTACACCACATAGCTGCCTAGAAAAAACCAAAAACAAAAAAACCCCAAAACTAATTAGAATTGTGTTTAATATGAAACTGTCTGAGTGATGATTTAAGGAGTTTTCTACGAACTTGAATGAAAATGAAACTTGTAAAATAGGAGCAAAGGACTTAGAACTAAAAGGGAGCTTAGAGATCATGATTCCTGCATTTTTCAGATGGGCAAACTCAGGTCCAGAGATGTTAAATGAGTTGTCCAAAGGTCACTGAGGTTTGTTGTTCAGTTGTTCAGTCATATCCAACTCTTTGGGACTCCATGAATCATAGCATCAGGCCCTTCTGTCCTCCACATCTGTCAAAGTCTAGCCAGGTTCATGTCTGTTCTATTCTATTTATCCATTTCATCCTCTGCCATCCCTTTCCCCTTTTGCTTTCAATTATTCCCAACAACATTTTCTAATGAATCCCATCTTTTTATTGTGTAGTCAAGGTGTTTAAGCTTCAGCATCAGACCTTCTAGGGAACTGTCTGAATTAACTGATTTCATTTCCTTGCTTTCCAAAGGTTGCTCAAAAGTCTTCTTCAAGCCGGTAGCATTTCTTATAGTCTAATTCTCATAGACATGTATTTGCTACAAGAAAAACAATAACTTTGACTGTTTAGACCTTTGTTATCAAGGTAATATCTCTGTTTTTTAATCAGCCATTCAAATCTGCCATAGCTTTCCTTCCAAGGAGGAAGTGTAAGTAGAAAATTCAAAATTTGAACCCAAATACTTTGATTCCAGAACCAAATTCTTCCTCCCCCAGCTATATCATGATGCCAGTATCTATTATGATTATACAAAGACCTTTTCTGTTTACATCTTGTTTCTCATATAAGTTCTGCATAATTGAGGTTACCAGATAAGTGATTACTAGGTAGCTAGATAAGCACTAGATATACAAATAAGTGGCACAGTGGAAGTAGTGCTGGGCCTAAGTTAAGAGTGCCTCAGTTTCAATCCTGCTCAGACATTTACTAGCTATGTGATCCTGGGAAAATCACTTAAAATGTTTGCCTCAGTTTCCTCATCTGTTAAATGGAGACAATAATAGCATCTTACCTCCCACAGTTGTTGTGAGGATCAAATGAGATATTGTATTAGCATAGTGTTTGGCACATAATAAGTACTATATAAATATGTTAATTATTATTATTATTAGTCAATTGATCAATATTTATTGCACTTTCATTCTAAGGTTGGGTCCCAGATGGAAGTTGGTTCTCTTGGGCTCAAGAGGATGTGGTTTGAAAAACTCTTTTTCTAAAACTATAATTCATAAGCCTTCACTAGTGTACTTCCCTTGAATACAATTATAGACAGTCTCTGCTTTATGTGAATTTAACTTTATGTAAATAATTCTGAAAGATACCTACATTAAAAAAAATACCTGTGTTAACTTTACTATGCAGTATTGTGCTCTCTTTCTCCATGCCCCCCCAAAAAACCCAAAATTAAAACAAATCTAATTCATCCCCACCCTCCCTTAAAAAAAAAGCACTCGAAATGAAAGCAGAAGAAAGACATGGGGAGAGAGATTATCTAAGAATTGGCTTGAGACCTCCAGAGCTGAGACGAGACCTTTTCCCTGTTTCCCCCTGTATATATATATACTCAACATATTTGTTTTCCCATTCTGTAGCCCAAGAGTTGCCTGGCTTCTCCTATTTTTGTCCATGTTGGGCCCCCATGTGTCTGTTCTTCCATCCTGCCCTACCTATGCTCATCCTCTAGGTTTTGGTCAGGTCCCTATGGGTTGGTTTCCAACATGGGTTTTTCTCTTCCTGCTACTTTTGCCTCTTTGTTCCAGGGATCCATATGTCCTTGAACTCTGTACTAGTCTCCTTCCATCACAAGTGTACAGTCCCATTTCTATCTCTTTTTCTCCCATCCTTCCCCACCACCTTAGACAAATTTGCATTATATAAAAATCCTTTACAAAGAGGTCTGTAAAACTGCCAGATAGTTATTAAAATGGCATTAAGAACAGTGGCTGCAAAAAATTGACTTCCCCCTAAACCTGGGATATATTTTTCTACAAATAAATACACATGCCATCCATGAGAAGGATAGGAACTTTGGGTATAATGGTAAGGAGACACAAACATAGGGAATCCATATGGCAACTCCAGAATGTTTCCATATCATTTCTCTCCTCATGCAGTCCTCCAAAAATACTTCCTTCTCATCTTAGGCACAATGTTTCTAATGTGTGAGTTGCTCAACTGGGTTCTGAGGGTCTGCTGTTCTCTGTAGTCCAATTGTTGGTTGCCAGGGCTAGTTCTCTCTTGAATTGATCACTGGCTCTTTTTTTTTTTTTTTTTTTTTTTTTAAATTTGCAGAGATCAGAATTCTTGAAACTAACACTTTCTGTATCTATGTCTGCCTGGAGAGTGTGTCTCTCTGCCTTGAATTTTCTCAAACTGATTCCCTAATTATTGGATCAGTGTCTTCTTCTGGACAAGTAGCTCTACTACTAGATGTCCTAATTGATGAACAGGTGATGAGAGAAACTACCCTCTGACATATGGGTCCCTTTCCAAAACTGCTTTGAGTCTAGACTGCTTCTAACTTTTGAACTGTTGCATAGTCTTTGAAGAGTCAATAGAGATCATGGAAAATCCTTGTCCAATGTTTTAGTCTTTCAGCTTAATTATAAAGAAAGGTCTTGCTTCAAAATGATATAGTAGGTATTAATATCTTGTAACATTCTCTATTATTTCATTTACATTAACCGAGTTAAAAGAGAAGGGACCAAATTTTCCTTATATTATTAAAGAAATAGAAGTAGAAGTATTTCAATATTAGAAGAAACTTCAATGACTATCTAATCCAATCCATATACATAAGGAATCCTCACTGTATTAGATCTAAGAAGAGGTCCTCTAGCTTCTACTTGATGACCTCCAAGGAAAGAGAACCCAAAATATTTTTTCTAAAAAATGCTATCTTATTTCTCTATTACACATGAAGACAATTTTTAATGCTCATCTTTTAAAAAATTGACTTCCAATTTTTTCCCTCTTTCCTTCACTTCTTCCTTCTCTAAAAAGATAAGAATTTTAAATAAGTTATATTTGTGCAATCATGTAAAACATATTTCTATATTAGTTATGTTGTGAAAGAAAAAACAGACCAAAAGGAAAAAAAATCATGAAAATAATAACTGAAAATAGTATGCTTCCACCTGCATTCAGACTCTATCAGTTCTCTTAATTACTTTATAATACTAATTTTTTTACTTTGTCTCAAAAATTCCATTTCCACTTTAGTTTTGTACTGGCTTTAGTCTTGCTCTGGCTTATTTGAGCAATTTGCCCTACCCACGAATCCATTCTATGAATTTGTTTATTTCCCTGATTATTGTTCCATTTGTCTTTTCTTATTTACCTTACCTTACCTTGCTAACTGTCTTTTTGTTTTTTGAATCTTTTTTTTCGGGTTCTACTCCCAAATTGTCCTTTATACTTTTCATCCTTCTTAATCCTTTTATATACTTTTTCTTGATCCTACTTTTCTTTATATCTTAAAGTAGGCTCCTGATTAATATGTGGGTCTGGATATTGTTCTTCAGGTTTTTTCTTCATTTTCTTCAAATTTTGCTACATTTCTTCTCAAATTAAACTTCTGATCTGCTTCACTTTCCAAACCTTTCCAAGTCACCTACACAATTTCTTTCTCTTTTCCTCTTTTCTTCCTTTTCTTGCAATTTTTACAAGTCAGAAGTAGAATATACAATGAAATGCAAAATAGTGAAATACAATATAGTTAAAAATAAAATGTTGTTATTATTTGTTCTTTGTTTTTAAGAGAACCAGTGACATCACTAGGTGATTACTTGACTCATGGATGAATTGGATTTAAGTGACATAGAGTTGCACAAAGTTGTCAGCCTCACTTTCTCTTCCAGAATCATTGAAGTCCAGTGGCAAGACAAAAGTCAGGATAACTGGCACCCACAATACATCGAGTGATGCTTGCATCTTCAATTTCTAATCAATGTGTATGTGTATGGATTAGGGGTTTGATTGGTATTTTGTTTGTTATTATATTAAGTTCTGTAGTGATTAGAATTCCTAATACAGTTAGGATTAGGGCTGAGAGTTTTGTTAAGGTAGGCATGGTTATTGGACTTACTGTGGTAGGAGGGATGCTTGCTGTTAGGAGGAATCCTGCAAAGACACTTCCAAGGGCTAATCGTATAATAGGGTTGATTAGGTTTGGGTTGTTTTCGTTTAGTGGTGATATGGGAAGGAATCGGGGTTCTTTTAAGCACTCCACAATTCTTGTTTCAGCCATCTTCATGGTCATTGGATCAAATTCTTTTCATCTGCCCATTCTGCCATGGAAAGTCATCACATGCTTGGGGTAGATATCCCTCTAACTCTCTTGTAGGTTATCTTTAACTTGTTTTACCCTATCTGTGGAAGTGACTTACCACTGTTTTGCCACTGTACATATTATGGCTTCTTAGAACCACAGGTGAGAGTTGACTACCAGGTAGACACCAAAGATGGATAAAAAGCTCTGAAAAGGGCTCAACATGCCCTCACATCAGAGGTTCTGGTTCTTCTTGAAAACCCATACATCCCAGTTCAAATAAAATAATTATGAAAAAATTATATACCAATGAATAGAAAGTAATATTTAAGGAGAAAACATATGTGGCTGGGCAAATCCAGGAAAGGCTTCATGTAAAAAACCAAGATTGACCCGAGTTTTGAAAGAAATTAGGAATTCTAAAAGGGTGAAGTGATGAGGGAATTTAAAGCTATGAAGATAGAAAATGGAGTGTGGATATGAGGAACTTTAAGTGACCAGTTTGGCTTTCTCATGGAGTGTGAAAGGGAATAATCTATAATAAAGCTGAAAAGGTAGATTAGGGCCAAGTTGTAAAGTACTTTAAGTGCCAAAAGAAGAGTTTTATATTTGATTCTAAAGGTAATAGGAAGCCAGTTTATTAAATTGAGAAATAATTTAGTAAGACCAGTGCTCTAGTAAAATCACTTTAGCATCTATATGGAAGATAGATAAAAGATGGAAAAGTATTTAGTTGGTAATTTGGAACCCAGGAAAGAGAATAATGACCTAAATGTGCGAACACATACACATGCAATTTTATGTTTATGTAACACACACACACACACACATATATATATACATTATGCAAATATCTAAATATAAATACATCTTATATAGAGAGAGCCTATATATATATGAATCATTTACATTGAGATTATAATTAAGCCTATGGGATCCGATGAAATCATTAAGTAAGTGAGTATAAATGAAGAGAGTCCAGGACCTAGACATAAGATATATCTAAAGTTAAGGACATGTTATAGATGACAATTCTGCAAAGAAGTCTGACAAGGAAGGATCAGGCAGGTCAGAGAACTAATAAGAAAGAAAAACCCAGAGGAAGAGAAAGTATTCAGGAGGAGAGATAAGTTTGGTTCTCATTATTGCAAATGAGAGCTAAAAAGTGTAGCAAAGTGTGGGAGTTAGATCAGAATGAAAATAATTACAACTCTTAGCAATCACTCCTTGGATAAAGCTGAAGAACCCATAAGGTTCATAAATGATGGTCTTTACTTTCAGGCCATTTGGATAACTTATTGGCTTGTCAGTTCGTTTTTGTAATAACACTTCCTGTCCATTAATCTTGGCTTTTTAAAATAAAATAATGTTTCCATGTATTTGGCAAAAGGGTTAGAGGAGGACTTCCTATTTAGGAGAATACAAAAGAACACAGGACCTATAGTGGACAGGAAATGGAAAGCTCTAATTTCCTGGCAAAGCTAGTAGGACAAACAAGGAACATATTTCACAAGTGCAGCTGAACATGTATGTAACTAAGCCCTGGTTGTTCCTAGAATTGAATCAATTAGAGTTACATCCCAATGTTAATCTCTAGTTTCAGCTCCTAGACTGATATTGTATCCTTGTTACATTATACTAGAAAAAAAAGTCTACCTAAAAGGTAATGCTTGAGAGGGTTGCAGTACTTAAAAAAAAAAAAAAGAAAAGAAAACCTGCTATTGGCACAAATCTTGATGCCAGGCTTTTTTAGAATAAAAAATTGTGCAAGAAGACTTTTTTGATGTAAGTAAGTAGTCTTGTGAAAATCTGAATCAGTTCAATTCAATTCAATGTAATGCAATGTGATTCGATTCAACACATATTTATTAAATACCTACTATGTGCTAGACACTGTGCTAGGAATGGGGGGAGAGGAATATACCAAGACAAAAATGAATAATCTCTTTCTTTAAAGAGCTTACATTCTCCTAGTTGCGGATATGAATTCTGAAGAATGCATCCAATGTAACAATTCAATTCAATAGTGATTAAATGTCTGGAGTAGAAAAACATTTTAAGTAGGATAAAGTTCTTGCCCTCAGAGAGTTCATAGCTCATCTATCTATTTATATATCCTTATTCATCTATTTGTCTGTCTATTTGCTCAGTCTTGTAATCCTCTTTATATGACCACAAGTAAGGTAAAACCAATCAGACCCTTTTGAGTAAGAAACTCCTCCCAATCCCTAATGACTCCCAAACACATGTGCATTACTTGTGTCAAATTGCTGCGTTGGTGTGGAGATGATAAATGAATTCGTTTTCTTACACATCACTAGGAGTGATGATAGTGTAATGGAAAAATTTTAAATTCCTATTAGCTCTCCTACAACTTTTAGTTAACTGAAAGCCTGCCTTTTGTTAATATTAGCCTCACCTGACCAAAACCTGAACTATGGGATGTAGAAATTTAAAGTCTTAAATATTCCTTAAATAAGAAGCCTGAATAAGAATATCATTTCTTTCTGACTACTTGGCAACACATACATCTTCCATCCTTTTAGCCCATTTATGAAATCTCTAAATGTAGCTTAATGTATAACCTGACTTAATTTACCAACAGACTTTGATGAAGTTTGTTTCTTTAGGGAATATATAAGATTATGATTTTTATTACATTTTATGACAGTTAAGTAAGGATACTATCATGAATTTGTCTTTTCTTTAACTTATATAAGCCAAGAGAAACATATAAGATTGCAATTTGTAAAAAATTATTTCTCTATCACTCTGGTAATTTTGTTTATAAAAGAGCTTATTAGGATCCTAATAGTTCTGATTTATTGTTTTCTCTGAGGCCTAAACCTATTCTGGAACATAATGAACTTAATGGTTGTTGCTGTTTTTTAACCTCTATAGTTGTTGCATTGTGATAAATATATTTTGGCAACAGTTACCTAACGTGAATTCATAGAAGAGATATTTCTCTTATAATAATAGCTTGGAGAAACCAAGTCTCTGAGAAGCTTCTGTTAGTTATCTTTTTCCTCTTGCTGTGGCCTGACCATTATCCCAACTAAGGCCAGGTGACCCTTTCCCTACTATCCAACTCCAGAAAATGAGATGCAATTTTACCCCTCCCTTCTGTTAATTCAGACCTGAGTATAATCTTTGTCTTGAAGCCATTTTCCTTTTTCCTGTTTCCTTATATCCTTATGTTCTGGGTTATATCATTTTAGGTCTTACGTCTTTTTGTGAATAAGCTGCTTTATATATGCTTTTGGACTATTTTGGGAGGTGATTATCCCATCTTTGCGTCTTAGAAAGCTTGTAACTCTGTAATGTGTTATCCAAATATTCCTTTTGCTGGAGGTCTTTATTAATAGGATAAATTCTTACTCATCTAGGGCTAGTTAAGTGTGACTCTGTAGAACACAAGGGAATAGAGAAGGTTAGAAGGCAAAAAATATAGGAAAAAAATTAGTTCAAGTTCATATATCTAGGGATAGGTATCAAAAAATCAGCATGTTCTACGTTAGAAATTTATTTCAGCATGGCCTCTTTTCTTAAGTTCCTTTTAATGTGGTTTCCTGGGGAAATATTTATTTTTTTGCCAGATGCAGGTATTATGGAGAACCGTGGGGGAAATAGCCGTAAATGTGGACAAAGACAATGTTGAGGGCCAAATGACCTTTGCAAACTACTCTTTGTAAGGTTTGTCCATAGCTTTTAAAATTTCTGCCAGGGCTGGGTTTTGTACTTTTTGGAAGGGGTTCGGAAGATTCTGAGCCTGTTTGTTACATAAGGTTCTAATATAAGAAGAGCAATGATCCATGAGTACCCAAGTCAAAACAACCATAAAAGGGCATCAAAACCTAGATAGTCAAACAGCAGGAAAAGCGTGACTATTAGGAAAATTTGATTCGTCTGGCAGGAAAAAACCTCAGAGCTGTCAGTCTCTGAAGGAGAAAGTGGTTTATGTGACAGACTAAGGAAGGCATAGAGACTAATTCCTTCACACTTATCAGCCTATGGTTATTGTTTTTAACTCTGCAGTTCTGAGGAAGATTCTGCTTATTAAAGTGATTGAATTTTAAAACTTCTCACTGGGATAGCTTCTGAGGCCCAACCCCACCCCCCACTTCCACCTGGGTTTTTCAGCTAGTATGTTTAACCTCACTTTGGTGATTATTGTTAATCTTGGGGTAATAGTTTTCAAAATGATGTGTTGAATCTATTTGTCTCAATCTATATATCACTTGTAAAATGAAGAAAAGGGAGAGGGAGAGGCAGAGAGAGAGAGAGAGAGAGAAAGGGATATGGACAGGGAGGAAAGAGATAGAGATAGGGACAGGGACAGGGACAGGGACAGGGACAGAGACAGCTCAAACAGTTCTGGAATTTTATTGTGTTTGAGTTTATCCAGAAGGTGAGCAAAAAGGATTGTTGTTATGCCAAATACAGGGCACAGCTTGCTTGCTGGGCCTACATTCTAGGAAAAAAAAGGATGTCTCCTAATAATAAAAAGAGAGAGGTGGTCTTGGCACAGGGGTCCTGACACCTTGTAACAAAAAAATGTTTTAAAAAGTAGGAAAAAAGTGATTCAATGAAATTTACTGATACATCAATTAAATCTGATATTATATGCAATGCCCCACATCCTAAATAACCTGCCTCTGCAAAAAAATAAAACAAAACAAAAAAACCCCAGGAAGGAACAGTTTCTCATCTCTTTTTGGGATAAGCTAATAATTATACTTGTCTGTTGTTTTGCTTTTGTTTTCATTTTGTTTTTTCCTTTTATATTGTTGTGGTCAGTGTACATAGTATTTTCCTAGTTCTACTCATGTTCTGTATCATTGCAGGTCTCCCATGCTTCTTTGAATTCTTCATATTCATTATTCTTTAAAATTTGGTATTGTTCCATCACATTCATGTATCACAGTTTGTTTCTCCATTCCATATATTTAGTTTCTAGTTTTTGGCTACTACAAAAATGTTTTTTGAATGTTTTTTTCTCCTACATTTCATCTCTTTAAAGTATATGTTTACTTATGGGATCTATATTGGGATCTATATCTATATTATCAAAGTTACTTTGATAAAGGAATTTCAGACTCTTTCCAGAAAAGTTGGACAAATCCCTAGTTTCACCAACAATATATTAATGTATCTATATTCCTGAATCACCTAGAATTGATTGTATACATCTTTTATCATCTTTGACACTTTGTTGAGTCTGGAGTGAAAATTCAGAATTGGTTTGACTTAAATTGTTTTTTGTTATTAGTGTTTGGAGCAATCCTTTTTTTTTTTTTTTTTTTTTTTTTTTTTTGCTAATAGTTTGCAAATCCTTTAAGAACTATTTGTTCATGCTTATCTTTTTCCTACTTATCCACTGTTGAATGTAATTTCATTAATCTCTTCAAAGAATTAACTTTTATTAATTTTGTTGATTTATTTTGTAGTCTTTTGTTTTTCATCTTAGTTATCTCTCTTCTAATATTAAAGATTTTAAATAACCTAGAGTTAGCAAATAATGGACCAGCATTTGATATAGGAAAATTATACAGAGTATGACAATAAAATGATTATGGAAGATTTTGGAGGTTGGGATCTAGACAGTGAGTCTATGTTATCTAAACTAAAAATCAACTGGAGGTATATCAGTCTAAAGGGAAAACTAATTGTATGGAATTGTAGATCAGAGATGTGTGTGTGTGTGTGTGTGTTATATATACCAATGTGTAAAACAATATACAGAAGGAATATACATACACATACATGAAGGATCATTGATTTCTTTATCTTTCTCTCTTTTTTATATACTATTTTAGCAGGGCATAATTATTTTAATTTTTTCTTTTAACTGAGAAGTGATAACTGTTTCCTTTTTTGCAGGGTCATTTTAAGTATTGCTATTATTTTTATAATATAGATACTTATATGTGAATACAGAATCTGTATCCTATATTGTTTCTGTTATTTATTCTTACTTATTCAGAAGGAACTTCATTGTACTATTGATAGGTATTTGTTTTAAATATTAATTGAATAAATTGAAATTTTCTGCTTTCAAAAATTTATGCATAATTACTCTGTATACTAATCATGTTATATTTTTGTAAAGTTACTGCATGCTGTTGGGAAATATGCATATTCTTTTATATCCCCCCTCTGAAGATCCCATTACTCTTTCAGCTTTAAACTTTCCAATAGTTTGTTCTATTTTATAGTTTTTTTTTGTTGATCTGTTAGTTCTGTCTAGCTCCAATAAAGAGACATTAAAATCTACAATTATTATTGTCTATAAGGGTATATGGGATATTCAAGGAGTACTAGTACCTTTTTGAACCCTTTTCAGGACTGCTTATCTACCTTTGGTGTTTACCTGTCACTCAATACCTGTGATTCTAAAAAAGCTATAATATGCACACGGGCTGTACTTCAATAAAACTGTTCCTGCAGTCAGGGTAAACCAAGTAGAGGGTAACCAACAGGCCTCAAATCCAGCAGAGTTAGGGATATATCTACCCAAAGAATATGAAGACTTCTTCTGTAAGAATGTCCCAATAGCCGTGAAGGCATCTAAGGCTGGTGCTATGGAGTAGCTTAGAGCTTGGTTAGATATCAAAGACTCATTCACTGCATTCTGAGCCATCACCAGTTTTCTTAATTTTTGTTCTGCCTCTGAACTTCTGGCTGTGGAAGAGAGAATGAGGATAATGACTTTGCACAGCTCTGCCTCAAAATCCAATTCATAAATAAGTCAAGACATCCCCCATGATGGCATTAGTCCTCTTTGAAAATGAAGCAGTTCTGCTAATTTTTCTTCTATGAATTTAGATGTCATGCCAGTTGGTACATATATGTTAAATATTATATAGTTTGTTGTTGTTGTTCTATGATCATTTCAGTCATGTCAAACTCATTGTATCCCTATTTGGGATTTTCTTGAAAAACATACTGAAGCAGTTTGCAATTTCTTTGTCCAGGTCATTTTACAGATGAGGAAACTGAGGCAAACAGGGTTAAATGACTTAGGGTCACAGAGTTTATAAGTATCTGAGGCTAGATTTCACTAAGGGAAACAGGTCTTCCTGATTCTAGGCCCAGCACTCTTTCCAATGTGTCACCTAGTTGCCTCATTTATTTTGTTTATTCTTGTAACATAATAAAATTTCCCTATTATTATGAATTTTATTTTGCTTTGTTTCATACATACTGTAAATCCTATTTTTTTGAATTCACCTAATGCATAGTAAATTTTATTTTAGCTTCTCATTTTCATTCTTTATGTTCCTTTTTCATGTGTTTCTTTTATGCAACAAAAGTTGGCTTTTGTTTTCTTATTTATCGTGTCATTTCCTTATTGAATTATTAAATCTATTCACAAATTTAAGAATAATAATTATTAGACTTAGCTTTTCCTTCATCCATTTCTTTCATATTACTTTTCTTTGGGTCCCCTTATACTTTTAAATGAATACTATAATAAATTTTGCTTACATTACTTTGGTGCCAGGGCAGCATAGGAGGATGGAGTCTGGCCAGGAACAAACTACGCATGGGCACTGCAATATCAGGAAGAAGCTGTGCATTAGGTCAAAAGGAGGTCCCAGATCCATAGTGGGTACCATGTACAGGACACAGGAAAAAGTGCCAATGGAGACTGTACAACAGGGCAAGAAGAGTACTAATGTCCCTGGTAGTAGTATTCTGAATAGGGAGGTTGGTAGTGTACAAAGAAAAGGGGAAGTTCATAAATTAGTAAAAACAGCAGCAGTGGTGTGACTTAGGTCTCAGATGCAAAGTAAGGTCTCACTTTCTTTTTTAAAAATTTTATTTATTTTTATTTTTGTTTTTTTGACCTTTCTTTTTTTTAAATTTAATTTTTTATTATAGCTTTTTATTTACAAGACATATGCATGGGTAATTTTTCAGCATTGACTTTTGCAAAACTTTCTGTTCCAACTTTTCCCCTACCCCCTCTCCTAGATGGCAGGTAGTCCCATACATGTTAAATATGTTAAAGTGTATGTTAAATACAATATAAGTATACATATTTATACAGTTATCTTGCTGCACAAGAAAAATTGGATTTAGAAATAAGGTAAAAATAAGGAAACAAAAATGCAAGTGGACAATAACAGAAGATCCACACTCATTTCCCATAGTTCTCTCTCTGGTTGTAATGACTCTCTTCATCACTGAATAATTGAAACTAGTTTGAATCATCTCATTGTTGAAGAGACCCACGTCCATCAGAATTGATCATCATATAGTATTGTTGTTGCCATGTATAATGATCTCCTGATTCTGCTCTTTTCATCTGTCATCAGTTCATGTAAGTCTTTCCAGGTTATTCTGAAATCATCCTGCTGGTCATTTCTTACAGAACAATAATATTCCATAGCATTCCTATGCCACAATTTATTCATCCATTTTCCAATTGATGGGCATCCACTCTGTTTCCAGTTTCTTGCCACTACAAAGAAGGCTGCTATAAACATTTTTGCACATACAGGTCCCTTTCCCTTCTTTAAGATCTCTTTGGGATATAAACTGGATCAAAGGGAATGCACAGTTTGATAACTTTTTGAGCATAGTTCCAAATTGCTCTTCAGAATGATTGGCTCTGTTCACAATTCCCACCAACAACGTATCAGTGTTCCAGTTTTCCCACATCCCCTCCAACATTCGCCGTTATCTTTTCCTGTCATTCTAGCCAATCTGACAGGTATGTAGTGGTATCTCAGAGTTGTCTTAATTTGCATTTCTCTGATCAATAGTGATTTGGAACACCTTTTCATATGAAGGTCTCACTTTCAATGTCTGGCCTAGCTTACAAAGAAATAACCAAGACAGAAAACCTAGACCAAAGGGGAATCTATTATCTGCCACTCTGAGATAACAGAATTTTCCATTGGATTCATAGGGATGAAATCCAGCATCTGTCTATATTTTCTCAGACGCAAATTCAGGGCAGGAACTTGAAAAGTTCAGACCAAGAAATCAACAATCAGACTACTTTAGGAGCAATGAAAGACTGTAGATTCCTATTCTATTCCAGTTCTGGAATCATAACACTCAATGCTCCAAGAAAAAAACAACAGGACCAATCCTTACCTCCAGAAGTGTCATAGAACTTAACCTTAACATCAACTCCAAAGTCCAGAAGCAGGATAAATAATGAGCAAACTTTTTTAAAAATCCCACCATAAAGAACTATTATGGTGGCAGTGATGCTCAAGATTTGGCAGAAAGCATAAGAGATTGACTCCATAAGATCTATAAGCATTGCCTCAGAGGAAAATACAGTTTGGGTATAAACTCAACTAGAATTCTTGGAAAAGATGAATCAAGAGGGTTTTATTTAAGTTTTTATATATGGAATAAGGGCTTGAAGGAAAAATTGGAAAATGAGAGCTATGAAAGGAAGACTTGAAAGAGGAATTAACAGTTTGGCAAAAAAAAAAGAAAAAAAAAAAAAGGCGCAAAACTTTGCCCAAGCAACAAAACTCCCTGAAAATTAGAATGGACAATAACTTCATGAGGCAACAAGATATATTAAAACAAGGTCAAAAAGGGGGAATATAGAATAAAATGAAAGTTATTTCATAGCAAAAATGTACAGATTGAAGAGAAAAAAAATATAAGAGTCACTGAATTATCTGAATGCCACAACAACACAGTGATCCTAGATATTGTATTTCTTTAAAAAAAAGTTTGTTGGTAGTTTTTGTTTTTCATATTATTGCTGTTGTTTTTTTGTCCTTCATTCTTTAAGAGAACTATCAAATTGTGAAAGGAGATGGGCTGTGCAAAGCATATACTTATTTACCATTTCATGGCTCCATCAACAGTGTATTGGTATGCTTATCTCCACAATTTCTCCAGTGTATAGTGTTGCCATTTTTTGGGTCATCTTTGCCAGTCTGCAGGTTGTGTAGTAAAGCTTCTGCTTGTTTTGATTTGTATTTCTTTTATTATTAGTGATTTGGAGCATTTTTTAAAATGTGGTTGTGAATACTTCACAGTTCTTTTAAGAACTGTTCCTGTCTTTAGATCAGTTGAAGAACAGCTTTTAGTCACACATCTTTGTTAATTGTTCATGTATCTTGGATACCAAGATTTTATCAGCTATTGATAACAAAACTTTTTTTTCCCATTTGACCACTTCCCTTTTTACCCTAGATGCATGAGTGTCTCTGAAGAAGCTTTTCAATTTCAAGTTCCCTGTTCTGCTAAAACATAGCATTATATTCCTCAGCTACTTTACATTTACATACGTGTGTGTGTGTGTGTGTGTGTGTGTACATTTTAGGAAGCTTTCTTCCCACTGGCTCATATCTCTTCATTCTTAATATCCCCTTCTTTTAGATATTCCCTCTTTCACTTCTCCCCTTCAGCTAGTCCTGTTCTCTAGTTTTTAATTTTATTTTTAGTAGTCCTTTCCAAAAAGGATTTTTCTCAATTACTTCACCTTCCGTCTTCTCTTTCTGTTTACTCTAAATCCTCATGTTCTAATTCATGATTCTTATAATTAATTACTTGGCCTCCTTTTTCTCTGTATTCTTCATGCTATCTAAGCTTTTGAAGTAGTCATTCTAGGATCTTGTCTCTAGGCACTACCAACTACCTTGTAGGACTTGTTCCATGAATTCCCCTTTTCTATTGTGTCTCATTTACAGAAGAATGCTTATTACTATATAGTTCAGGAGTAGGCTAAATAATGAGATACGTGGTGGGAGGTGTGCCCTACCATGAGGCAGTACTAAATGGTACAATGGGTACAATGCTGAATTGGAATCAGGAAAATCTGAATTGAAAACTGGCCTTAGACACTTACTAGTTGTGGTACCCTGGGTAAAATACTTAATCTCTATTTGCTTAAGTTTTCTTATCTATAAAATCAGTATAATAATAGCACCTACTTTTCAGAGTTGTGGCAAGGATCAAATAGTAATAATATACTGCCTTGCATATAGTAAGCTTTATATGCCTTCATAGTGAACATATATTTTATTTAATTTTTTTCTTCTTTTCTTGTTTGTCTTTCAGTTCTTTGTATTTCCATTCCCAATCTATTGTTCTCCTTTTTGTTCTTTTTGTGAGGCTTAATATTAACAGATATAAGTTTTTCTATTCTCTTTTTTTTTTTTGTGCAGGACATACATCGGCACTCGGAATTCTCATTTCTCTCTTTTCTATACAAATGCTCTTAATGTTATTATAATTTTGTGAGACAATCAGGGTTAAGTGACTTGAACAGGATCACACAGCTAGTAAATGTCAAGGGTTTGAGGCGTTATTTGAACTTAGGTCTTCCTGGCTTCAGTGGCGTGCTCTCTCCACTGCACTACTTAGCTGCCCTTATTTCTCTTTTAAATCACTTAAGTGTTTTGCAATTTTATGTTTGCAAATTTCACAGAGTCCTTGATCTTAGCAAATATTGGACCATTTTTTTTCCCTCCCTTTGAAGCATTTATTCAAAAGATACCTGAACTTGTTTACCAGATCTGGAGACCATATTTCCTTCTGTTACTAATTTTTTTCACGTTAATATATCTCTTTATATTTAAGGTCTTTGAGGTTTTTTCTTCATGAACTCTTAAGTAATTTTATTCTTTTTTTTCCTCTTATTTTCTATATCTTTCACTTTCTGACTCCTAGATCATGGAAACAGCTGAAGTTGTTTTTTCTTTGGTGCATAGCTTCTCTTTTGGAGAGATTTGAGAGATTGTGTGTATCAGAGAAGATGTCTAGTCCTCCATCTTGTTCTAGAAATTGCATTTCAAATAATATTCAGAGAAAACTGTCCAGATCTCTCAGAATCATGGGGTAGAGTAGAAAAAGAAAGATTCTCTTAGTCACTTCTGGAAAGAAGCCCTAAAATGGAAACTCTGAGAAAGATTACAGTCAAGATGTAAAGCTTCCAGGTCAAAGAAAAAAATGTTTCAAATAGCCAGAAAAAAGAATTTAAATACTAAAGAGGTTAACACACAACTACTAAAATGAATGACAGAGAACTTGGAACTGAAGACAAAAGATATGGACTTATAGTCAAGAATAACTTATTCAGTAAAGCTAAATATAATGGTACAAAGAGCTTTAGTTATGAAAAGACCAGATGTTATAGAAACTTTGAAGTTCAAATAAAGAATAAAAAAACATTTTAAGGTGAACAAATGAGCATTGAAAAAGTACTAAACAAGAATAAACTATTTACTTCAAAAAGTGGGATATGATCTATCATCATCCCTTCTAAAATCTATCATCATCAAGATTCATAGTAGGAGTCCAATTACACAAGGCCTTGGAGTGGTTCTATTATATCATATGATCTCAAGAAAGGAATGGAAAGGGAAGAGAAGAGGAGTATACTGTGATGAAGGAACAGGAAGGGTAGAGAAAATGATCTCACATAGTAAGCGTGCACAAATAGACATCCATACAAACGAGGAATGTGGACTGCCCATTGAAATGGGCAATGGGTAGTGGCTGTCACTTAAACTTCACTCTCATGTGAACTAGCCAAAATATGAAAGAATGTACATAAACATACATTTGAATATAGAAACAAAAAAGTAGGTGGGAAAGGGCAGAAAGTGAGTTTAAAGGAAGAAAAGATTAAGGGAGAGATTAGTCCTAAGCAAAACAAATTTTAAAGATTCAAAAATTTTTCTAATTCTTTTTGATATGGTAAAGAATGGGAATCTAGGAGAGATATCCATAAATTAGGGAATAGATGAACAAGTGATAGAATACAAATATGATGGAATACTATTGTGTTGAACTCTATCAGTGTAATAATCAATTAGAATTCTATGGGACTAATCATGAAACGTGTTATTCACTTCCTGATAAAGAAATGAAAGACTCAGAACATAAAATGAGACAAATATTTTTTTAGGACATGGTCAATGTAGATATTTGTTTTGATGGACTAAACATAGAGGAGACCAGGTATATTTATGGGAATGTCCGTAAATTCACCCAACTTTCACCTCTGGCTCCAAGAAGCTGTAGTATATGCAGTGGCTACATCCCACCCCAACACAAGTTAAGGGAACTGAGGGGTCTCAAACCTTTCAGTTAAGTTAGAGGGATATCTGTCCCAAACATGTGAGGACTTTCCCTGGTGGAAGGAGGAATGAGAACAATTTGTTCCAACAGCCATGAAAGTGGCTGAAGCAGGTGCTGTGGAGCATTTAGAACTTCGTTAGACATCAAAGATGCCAAATTTATCCACTCAAGACATCACCAGTTGACTTGACTTTGTCTTGCTACTGGATTTCAATGACTGAGAGAATGAGACCAATGACTTCCCACAGCTCTGTCTCTCTTAAATTCTAAATTTGTTTGTGAATCAAAAGATATCACTTAAACTATTCCTTCCTCAAAGTCCTATGGTGACAGGCAAATGACAAAGCAGCAAGTGTGGATACACTGCAAGCTGTAGTCACAACCCTGCATAGAGCTTGACCAGGCCCCAGGGTCATCTTCTCAGTGGACTTTAGTAGCAGGGGGATTTGGCAGCCCCCTGCTTGGCTGAGCAGCCTTTTGGAAGAACTGGAGTAATCACTTCTTGGCATGAGAAAGGGGCTGGAAAAGGTGCTCTTAAAATTGTCTGCTTCATCCAATCCTGGCTTGTTTAATATAATAAGCAGGGATCCCACTTTGTGGTAAAACAAAAAATTGTACAAAAATTTTTGCAGTTGATTCCACTCATCATCAGGACATGGAATGTGTGCATGCATAGTGACAACAAGAAATCCAGTAGAAAGTAAGTCAAAAAAACTTTTTCTTTTTTTTTTTTGGTTTGTGTTTTCTTTCATAGAATGACTTACATGGAAATGTGCTTTGCATGACTATACATGGATAACCTGTCAAATTGGTTGCTTTCTCAATGGGAAAGAGGGAAAGAATTTGGAACTCAAAACAAATTTTGATAAAAAAATAATGTTAAAATTATTTTTGCATGTAATTGGGAAAAACAAAATATTAAGTAAGAAAAAAAAAGAAATCCAGTAGACCTGAAAGACAAACAGCTCTTGTTGTAGGAGAGCTCAGCATGTATCACATCCAAATAGCAGTTCTGAGTGAAATAAGACTGACAAATGAAGGCTAAATTATTGAAGTTGGAAGTAGATACATGTTTTTCTGGAGTGACTGTAGTGAAAGGGAGTGCTGTGAAATTGGCAGAGGTTTTTCAATCAAAACAAATCTAGTCAACAAGATTGTATGTTTACCAAAAGGAGTGAATGGCAGATTCATAACAACACAATTGCTATTTGTTGGAAAGAACCACAATGCCATCATCATTTCCCACCATGACGAACCCTGATGAAGTCAAAGAAAAAATTGATAAAGAAATGCAAACCTTTAATATCAATGTTCCAAATGAGGACATGTCTATAATTCTTGGTTATTTTAATACAAGAGTAGGCATTGACTACCAGACATAGCCAGGAGTTCTTGGGAGGAAACGGAAAGGGCCAAAGACAACTGAAGGCTTGTGCATCTCATTACCGTCTCCTCAACAGCATTGTCTTCCATTTACCCAATGTCAATAAAACTTCATGTATACACCCTTGCAGCAAACATTGGCATTTAATAGTCTACGCCACTATAAGGAGAAGAGACAGCTTGTGAGGAAATCAATGTGTGGCACAGAGTGCTGGACTGATCATAGATATCCTCTCCAAGATAAATACTTGTATTTAACAAAAGTGAGGCTCCAAGGAAGGTGACTACCAGAAGATTTAATGTCAACAGATTAAAGAGCTTTTCCAAGCAGGAACAGTTTGTTGCTCACTTGGAGGAAAAGTTGAGCCAGCACACAGTTGGCAACAGTGTAGCAAAAAAGGAGTGAACAGCTTTCAGAGATTTGGTGTGCAGCACTGCATCTGGGTCAGAACACTTACAGTCATCAAGATTGATTTGATGAAAATGATGGGGAAGTTCAGAAGCTGCTAAATAAATAAAAGAGAACTCCATGGGGTTTATCAGCAGGATAGTTCATCTGCCTTTAAGAGGGCAGTGTTTAATTCCATCAAAAGTAAAGTGCATGTAAGGCTTAGCGAGATGCAGGATTCTTGACTCAGTAAGATGGCGGATAAAATTCAATTTTATGCTGATAGTAACATTCCAAAACTCTCTTTTGATAACCTGAAGGCCATTTATGGGCCAAAGATTTATGGTGCATTTCAACTACTCTGTGCTGATGGAGCCACACTGATTAGTGATAAGGACAAGAAACTAGAGAAATGGACTGAAAACCCTTCCATTGTGTTCTTAATAGAACATCATCAACCAATGCTGAAGCCAGTGATTGTATATTTCAGGTTGAAGTCAACTCATCTCTAGCCAAACTTCAACTGGAGAGGTGGTTTTGAATGCCATTTGGCTTCTCTCATGTGGAAAAATTCCTAGTGCTGATTTTATTCCAGCTGAGATTTACAAAACAAGGGGTCCACTGTTTTTTTCCCTTTCCTTCCTTCCACCTGCACCCTAGATGGCGAATAATACAATATATGTGAAATATGTGCAATTCTTCGAATACATTGTTGGTGGAGTTGTGAACTGATTCAACCATTCTGAAGAGCAATCTGGAACTATGCCCAAAGGATTATAAAACTGTGCATATCCTTTGACCCAAATCTTGGGTCTGTATCCCAAGGAAGTTATAAAGGAGGGAAAAGGATCCATATGTGCAAAAATGTTTGCAGACAACCAATCAATATGGTAATGGTAAATGTGTGTGTGTGTGTGTGTGTGTGTGTATGTATGTGTGTGTGTGTATGTGTGTGTGTGTTCTCAATGAGAAGATATGGAGTTAAGGTGAAGAAGATGAAACTTGGATGATAAGACAAAATGTTTATTTAAAAAATGAAAACTTGGGAACTCTAATCAGTATTATGACTAACTTTGTTGACAGAGAGGTAATGTATTCAGAGGATAGATTGAAACATATTTTTTAAAAGGCCTGACCAATAACAATTTTTTTTTGCCTGACTATACATGCTTATAACAAGGATTTTGTTTTTCTTGCATTCTTAATGGGGGGAGAAGAGATGCAAGCTGTTACTTATTTGAAAATAAAATGAAATAAAATTTAATTTAAAAAGACGTACACTTGGAAGAAAAGAATATCTTCAAAATACCCACAAGCAAAGCCTCAGAGAAAAAATATAATTTGGGCATGGGTCCAACTGCAATTCCTAGAAGAGATGAAGCAATATATCTAAAAAAGTTTAAATGTTTTTATAAATGAAATGAGGATGCTTGGTGAAAAAAAATGGAAAAAAAATTAAATTTGGAAATTTGGAAAGAATTGGAAAGGGAATTAACAAATTGGCAAGGGTATAAAACTTTGCCTCCTTGAACAGATTCTTTGAAAGTACAAAAACCATACAAATGAAATACAAATGACATGTAAATAAAATACAAACAACACACTCACTGGGAAAAGAAGCCAGTTATTTCATGATGCAACAAGAAATATTAAGATTTCTTAATTTCTTAAGACAAGTCAAAAGATTAGGAAAAACTAAAAAAATGTAAAGTATCTTGTAGTAAAAGGAACTGACCAAAGAAAACAGATCAATGAAAGGGGAAAAAAAAACTTTGAAGCATCTGAAATCTATTCCCCTTTCCCCCTCCAAAAAAAGAACCTGGATATTGTATTTCAAGAAATGTTCAAAGAAAACTGCTCAGATCTCTTAAAATCAGAGAGCAAAATGGAAATAGAATTCACAAGTTATTTCCTGAAATAAATACCCTGGGTGATATCATAGCCAAAATCTAGAGCTTCAAAGTCAAAGAAAAAATACTACAAGCAACCGGAAAGAAAGAATTCAAATACTGAGGAGTCATATTCAGGATCACATATGATTCAGCAACCCCCACAATAAATGAACACAGAACTTGGAATATAAAATCAGAATGCAAAGGATTTAGGCTTTCAGCCAAGAATAACTTACTCAGCAAAATTAAGTATAATGCTAGAGAATATTAAATGAAATAAAGGACTTACAAGAATTCCCAATGAAAACACCAGAGCAATGCAGAAATACAGGAGTAAAGCACTAAACAAGGATAAACTGTTTACAATCAAATTTGAGAATGTGATGCATGTGTTCTTCGAGCTAAACCCTATATCATTAAGCTAAATATCATCCTAGAGGGAGTCCAATTAGACAAGATTTGGAAATTTTGTTGCTATATATATGGAAGGGAAAAGAAGGGTAAGTATATTTTTTTATACAATCAGAAGAAAACATCTCTATAAACCAGGAGGAGCAAATTGATGGAGCAGACTCTTGGGAAAAAAAGGAAGAGAAAATTATAGGAAAAGTAGGTTAAGGAAACCATTTTCTGGCAAAATAAACTCTACCTAAGAATTTACGAAAAATACTTATAGCTCTTTTTGATGTAACAAAGAATGATAATCTGTGAGAGATCCCATGATTGGGGAATGATGAACAACTGTAGCATAGAAATGTGATTGAATAGTACTGATGGAGCAGATTTCAAGAATACCTAGGAAGACTCATATGAACTGATGTACAGTGAAGTGAACAAATTCAGGATTACAATTTTATAATGACAACAATATGATAAAAGCAAATAACTTTAAAAGAATCAGGAACTCTGGTCATCATAATGACCAACTATGCCATCTACCTCCTGATAGAGAGTTGAAGGCCTCAAAGCACAGAATAATACTTTTTTGGGGAACATGGCCAATATGGTTTGTTTTGCTTCAACATACATTTTTAAAAAAATAGTATTTCATTTTTCCAAATACATGCAAAGACAGTTTTCAGCTTTCACCCTTGCAAAATCTTGTATTTCAAATTTTTCTTCCTTTCTCTTCTACCCTTCCTTAGATAGCAGGCAATCTGATATAAATAAATGTATAATTCTTCTAAATATATTTCCACATTTATCATTCTATGCTAGAAAAATTGGATCAAAAGGGAAAAAAATCACAAGAAAGAAAAAAAAACCCGAGCAAATAACAAAAAAGGTGAAAATACTATGCTTTGATCCATATTCAGTCCCCACAATTCTCTCTTTAGATACAGATGGCTCTTTCCATTATAAGTCTTTCGAATTTCCTTGAATCATCTCATTGTTGAAGAGAGACAAGTACATCACAATTGATAATCACATAATCTTGAGTACAATGTTCTCTTAGTTCTGTTCACTTCACTTAGTGTCATCAACATACATGTTTTACCAGGAATTTTGTTTTTCTTTTGTTCTCAAATGAATGCAGATGTAGGAGGCAGGGATTGTGATGAGAAAGTGATGAGGAAGATTTCTGTTGATGCCTGAAATTTGAGATAGAACCTCTTCGGCCTATATGTGCTTTTTGTTTTTTAATTGCTTATTAAATCCATTTATTTTTATGAAAATATTAATTTTAATGCATCAGCAACCCATTCTATAATGAGAAAATGTCAAGGGACTAATTCCTGGTAGACTAGGGACACAGTTGTAAAAAGACAGTGGCTGGATCCCTTGACTCATCCCCATTTTTCTGCCTTTTCCCTATTAAATGGAAATGTTTATCACCCATTCCAGGGGTCCTCAAACTTTTTAAACAGGGGGCCAGTTCACTGTCCCTCAGACTGTTGGAGGGCCGGACTATAGTAAAAACAAAAACTTTGTTTTGTGGGCCTTTAAATAAAGAAACTTCATAGCCCTAGGTGAGGGGGATAATCGTCCTCAGCTGTGGCATCTGGCCCGTGGCTTGAGGACCCCTGCATTAAACCAAAGTATAAAACAAACTTTTTTGATTTTTACCCAGAATGATTCAGAAGGGAGTATTTTTTATTCTAGTACATCTATGAAAAGTCAATTTATTACTTTTAGCCTAGATTTGACATAAATCCAATGTTGTATAAGGGGGTATAGTGGCCTATGTGGTTTTGCCCATGTAAATTGTGTGTTTTCATGTGAATCTGTCTTTATGTGTCTCATGGGGAGTCAAGAATAGATCTCTCTAAAGTCTTCATCTCCCACATTTCTCCAAGGGAACATTTGATTCGTTAGTGGGAAATTGGGACAGAAATTGACTGCCTTGTTTTTTTCAAAGAGATAGGATACCAGATTAACATCTCTATCTACTAACATAGACTTTATTAATTGAGGGGAAGTAATTATTAGGTTCAAGTACACCTGGTGACTATCCCTTAAAAGAAAAGGAGTACTCCAAGCCATATACACAAGGTGTGATCCCTCTTCCCACCAAATGCCAGTTCCACAATGAAAACACATAGCAGTAGCAAATAATTCCATTTATCTAAAATAGAAATCAGAGAAAATATGAGATAATATTCTGTGAGTAAATGATCTCCAAATGGAAATGAGAAATATAAGGACATGATTGAAATGTTGACTTTTTTACATGTATTTCTAGAGTCTTTCTCTCCCTTTAGGTTGAAGGGAGGTTGGAACTCCATGTCTTCTTTCAAACCTGGAAGCCAAAAGACTAGGATTTCTCTTTTCTCAAATCTCACCAACTTTACCACTTATACAGGCATGGAGTATTGAATAATCAATCTCTACCAATAAGGAGAGTCCCAAAAATGGTTTTGACATTCAGGTTATATTCATTATAAGAAACGTCTTCATAATGAATTCCTCTGACCATTGTAGGAGATACCCAAATGATTTTTGGCGAATTTAAACATCATCATCACCATGCATCACACAATCCACAATGATAAAAATAAAAGAGTAGAAATTTTTCTTAAAAAAAAAATCCAAGTTGAGAAATTATGGTTTGTAGATGTGCTACAGGTAGCTGTGCTTCCAGGTAGATGAGCTAATTTGATAATCCAGGATGGTTATGATTTAAGCATTGATGGAATATTTTTTCTTTGTTTTCCTTTTTTAATAATAGCTTTTTATTTTCAAAATATATGCAAAGATAGCTTTCAAGGTTCAACCTTGCAAAACCTTGTGTTCCAAATTTTTCTCCCTCCTATAGACAGCAAATCTATATTAAACATATGCAATTCTTCAATATATATTTCCACATTTATTGTGCTATACAAGAAAAACCAGGTCAAAAAGGAAAAATGTGAGAAAGAAAACAAAAAGCAAGAAAACAACAAAAAAGGCAAAAATACTATAATTCAGTCCCACATTCAGTCCCTGTAGTCCTCAGTTTGCAGATGGCTCTCTCCTTCACAAGTCTATTGGAATTGGCCTCAATTACCTCATTGTTGAAAAGTGCCACCTCCATCAGAATTGATTGATGAAATATTTTTAAAGGCTGATCCCCTAAGACCATTACTCTTCTAAACCAAGCAGTTAATAGTCAACAAGCATTTTACTATATGTCTGGCACTGTGTTGATACAATAAGCATTTATTAGGTGTCCATTATATGCTATGCACTATATTTAGCACTGAAGTTACAAAGAAAGGCAAAACAAAACAAAAACAAAAAAACTGTTCTTTCCTACAAGGACCTTACTTTCAAATAGGGAGGTGACATGAAAATAACTATATATAATGTTGTGTAATTTGTGGAGAGATTTTTAAAAGATTCATAATTTGACCTGAAGATCAGATATACAGAATTTAAGGCTAATAGTCATGTTATTTCAATACATTTGGAAAATTATACTTGTAAAATAATAAAATATAGAATTCAATGAAATAAAATATAGGCCCTGGTCAAAACCTTGAAAAATATATTTATATTCAGATTAATTAAATTCTAGTGTTTGGGAAGAGATCAGCCAAGGTGGTTGAGTACAAAGAAGCAGTATAACCCAGGTCTCTTATATGGGTCCAAGCCTTTGGAAGAACCAAATCCTGATCAGGAAATTCAAAGAAAAATCACAATGAGTCATTTTAGAAGGCTAGATCAACATAGGGAGACAGACAGAAGTGTGTGGAACCTAGGATTAGAGTGTAGCCAAGAGGGCTCTGAGGAGAGTTTATTGGAGCAGGGATTAAACTTGGCAGTACCCAGTGCATTTATGCAGTCTGATCTGATGCTATGGAGAAAGTAAGAACAGGAGCCAAATAGCAGCTCTCATGCTTTGATCCCAGAGCTGAATCCCATCTATAATAAATTGTTCAGGTTGTTTTTCTTTCTTTCTTTGAATCTCCAGAATTTAGCATAGTACCCAGCACATAACAGGTGTTTAATAAATGGTAGTTGACTGATGAACAGAATTCCAATTGAGAAAGTGAGAAAGGAAGAATGAGTGAAAAAAAAAAAAAAAACAACTCCCCACAAAGAGGGTGGTGACAGGCTCACCCAAGGTACAAACCCAGAAGAGAATGACTCCAAAACCTCCATTTGTCTCTTTTTTCTGAATTAGGATTTTTTTTGGGGGGGTTCCTCTGTAAAAACAGTAAGGTCTCTTATTTTCATTAAATCCACTTCAAGGTAAACTTCCCTCCCCTAATTCTCTGTCCCCTACCCTGAAATCCTTTCAATTTCCAACCCACCCCCAATTTAACACTGCATTTCTAGTTTTGATGTCTTAAGTTATTAATTCCTTATTCTTTCTTCCTTTTATTTAGTTGTCTAAATCTATACCAATTTTTTTCTCATAGCTAAGTAGTCATTTCTCTTACTTGCTTCCTATTTATCTTGTATGCAATTTGTTTCTATATCTTTGCTTATTTTCTCCTTCTTTGGATTGTAAACTCCTTGATAGCAGGGATTGTCTGGATTCTTTTTGCATCCCCAGCACTTAACTGGAACATAGCAGGCACTTAATAAATGTTTATTTTTATTGACTGTTAGTATAAATTAGTGTATTTGAAACTGTAAAACATTTTTATTAATGATTTAGATGAAGACCTACAAAACATGCTTATCAAATTTTCAGGTGACACAAAACATGTTATATATGCCTTTATCCAAGTCACTAATAATAATAAAAAGATTTTATTATTATTATTTATATTGTGATTCGAGGCTTACAAATGTCTTCCATAATTATTCCATCTGTTCCTCATAATGATCTTGTGTGTGTGCAGGAACTATTAATATTTTCATTTTGCTGATGAGATAACCAAGTCTGAGAAAAATTAAGTGACTTTCTCAGAATCATAATGCTTCTAAGTGTCCTCTCAGATACTTAGTTTTAGCTTAGGTTATCTTGACTCAAATCTGATACTTGATCCACTCAGCCACTCATATTCTTCAACTTCTCTTTGAGTCCAATTGTTCAATGAGTTCTGGATTCTCCTACCTGTTCTATATCATTCACAATAAGAAAGAAAGAAAAGAAGAAGGAAAGAAAAGGAAAAAAGAAAGTAAGAAGCAAGTAGTCTACACTTAATGAAAGCATGTTAGTTTATTGAGAAAACTATTTCTTTTTTTAGTTGCTTGCAAACTATTCCTTTAATAATATATAGAATTTTGCTAGGATTTGAAATCAAGAATTATGGTCTCAAGGTTGGTGATTCCTCTGTTTTGTTTTGCAATTAGACATTTGTTTTTAATCAGTCTTCATTTTTTCATCTTTCAAAGCTAACAGCACTGCTTGAGCAATCACACCTTCAATTTCTCTCAATACCCTTGGATGTAATTTATCTGGCTCTGGTGAAGAGCCTCCTAGTGGCAACTACCGTGTTCTTTTAATACCTCTCTATTTATCTTGGGTATCAATATCATATTGTCCATTGTTGTGCTGTGCTTTCTAATTCAAAGATTATTTTCCTTGGCTGAACAAAAACTAGTATGTCAAAGTCAAGGTCCAAAATGGCCTTGAATGACTAGAATTAGGCTAAAATTAGTAGGATGAAACTTATAAGAACAAAAATGAAACCAAGTTTAAAAAATAATCAATTTACAAGCATAAAAAGGGAGAGACACTCAACAATTCACTTGAAACAAAATCTGGGGATTCTTATTGGCCTACAAGTATAATATGAGTTAAGAGTGTGCTTTGAGAGCTTAAAAGGTTATTGAAATCTTAGGATCCAGTAAAAGATGTTGTATCCTAAACTCGGTGGGTAGAAGCATGCACACACTTGTTTGGGGAGGGAGAGGAGTGATTGTCTTGCTTTCTTGATTTCTTATGCACATAGATCATGTTTAGATCACATGCTACATTTTCAGAAAGACATTGATAAACTGAAAGCATCTGAAGGAGGGCAACCAGGATTGTGAAGGGTCTCAACTTCATTCCATATAAGTATCACGTGAAGGAACCAATGATATCTAACTGGAATAGGAGATCTAGGCAGATATCAATAGCTTATAATACTCTAGGGAACTATCTCAACTCCCATAGCTCTGAAAAGTCAGATCTCTGGAGCATAGCTTCTATGTACCTTTAAGGGACATAGAATTAACTCTGTGAGAATATCTTTTCTATTATTAGATTGTTCATATACTCCCACCATGCCAACAATTATCAATTCTAGGTTATTTTTTTTCTGAGGCAATTGGGGTTAAGTGATTTGCCCAGGGTTGCACAGCTAGGGAGTGTTAAGTAGATTTGAGCTCAGGTTCTCCTGACTTAAGGGCTAGTGCTCTATCCATTGCACCATCCAGCTGCTCCCAATGATTATCAATTAGACAGATTTTTAATTAGGTTTTAAGGTGGTTTAGTAAGAACATTCTCTCAATACTCTGTATCACATTTCTCAGGGAAATGTGGACACAATTCTATTAACTCCTGTTCTCTCACAGCTGAAGACTTTGTCTTATACTTTATGAAAAGAGAGGCAAGTAAGTGACACAGTGCTTAGAGCATTAGATCTAGAGCTAGGAAAAACTGAGTTCAAATGGTATGTGATCCTGGGCAAGTCACTTAACTTCTACCTCAGTTTTCCTATCTGTAAAATGAGTTAATAATAGCACTTATCTTCCAGGCTTGTTGTGAAGATCAAATAAGGTAATATTTGTAAAGTGTTTAATAAAGTACTGGCACACAGTAAGTAGTTATACCAATGTTAGCTATTTTTTTAATGTAGAATTTTTTAATGTCCAAAACTATTTCAAAATTGCCAATGATGTCAGAATTTTTATTGTTCTTCCTTAGTTTCCTGTGCCAGTTCATTATTCATACCAATCCACTTATTAAGTGTATATTCCATAGCTCTCAGAATATTTTTTACTCTCTCTCAATATAGTCTATGCAGATAATGTCCAGATTACATCCAGCTTATACATAATACATAATCTTATACATCCAGCTCTAGTTGCTTTCCTGAACTTCACCTCTGTATTGTACTATAGCATCTCAAACTCAACAAGAGTTTAAAAGATACCTGGATAGCATAATTGCCCTTTGAGTAGGAAGACCTGATTTCAAATTCTGTCTCAGACATTCACAAGCTGTGTGATCCTGGAATAATTTATTAACTTCTTTTTGCCTCTTCTCTCCTTGAGGCAGATCATTCCTTATAAGATTATAAATGATAACCTTTGATAGGAGTCCGAGTCTCAGAAACTTGTTCTCACAACTAATAATTATCAGAGATGAGATCTGAATCCACACGATCTTGGCTTTAAGTCTGACTTCCTATCTACTATATTATGATGCCTCTCAGTTTTACTTATATTAAAAACTATATGAACTCATAGGTTTAGAGATAGAAGTGACCTTGGAGTCTGGATCTAATCTTTTCATTTTATAGCTGAGGAAACTGAGACACAGAGAGGCTGACATCCCCAATTTCTAACATCTGGTTAAGGTAAAATTTTAACTAGGTCTTCTTAACTTCAAATTCAAGGCCCAATTCACTAATAACAGCATTAATTCACACTTACCTAGTTTTTTTTTTAAGGCTTACAATTTGCTTTCCTTGTTATTAAGTGAAGTAGCTTATACACATAAGAGGAACCAGGCTTAAATGGGGCTAAGTAATTTGCCCAATAACCTAAGTGGCAAGGCTTGAGTTGAATTTATCCTCTGACTCCAAATCATCCCTCTTTCTGAGTAATTAGAAGAACCCTTCATCAATTTGGTGATTTGCACAATCAGTTTAATGAGATTATAGAGTGAGGTCCATTATCTAAGCAAATTCCATAGTCTCTTGCTGAGGGAAAAGAGGGGATTCCTCTGTTTGACCCTCAGTGCTTAGTGCTATCTTCTAAATATTTGTTAACTGAGGCTCTGGAGAACAGATTCATGATTGAGGAATTACCCTCCCTATGATCTATAAGTGTGACCTATGAAATGTCTGTAACAATGAAAACGGATATTTCCAGTTTTGAATTTATATTCTTATTGCCAATTCCTGAGTTTGAGAATTGGACAATAGGAGCTCAGAAGATTTTCCTGCCAGTATGCTTCTCAGAGGAAAAGAGGATTAACACTGAAGGAATCTTGAAGGTAGAGAACTAAAGTCATGCCCAGGAGATTTGGATCTGACCAATTCTTCATGAAATTTCTTTGAATTGTTCTATAATGCAGGTTTAAGGCTCAGTAACGCCACAAAAGAATCTTTACTTTCTAATGGGTGCAATGGACCATTTGAGTGTATTGTTTCTTGCACTTGTTCAATGCACATGTAATTCCTTTGTATTTTATGTGGAGGAAATAAAAGGTTGTCTCAATGACCAATACTTTTATTGTATCCTCAGTGCAACTCAGGTGGAATTATTAGCAACATTATTACCACAGTGGATTCCTCTCTGGCCTCTGGTTAATTCATTGACGTCAGTGTAAAAACTAACTCAGCATCTGCAATTACCAAGAGACCATGAATGATATCCCATGCTGTGAGCCAGACAGGCTATTTCAATTCCCTAAGAGAGCTCAGTTCTGTGAAATCCATTGTACATGATGACTTCCTTTCAGAGATCTTGGGAGCCATGGCCTTATGACTTTCTTTAAGAAAAGAGAATGTAGAGAGGACCTTGTATATCTAAAATATTTTAACACTTTCTGTCACCAATGCTGCTTTGGGTAGCAGTAGGTTAATGGCTTACTTGAGTCAGAGCATTAGTGGGGAACATTCCTCTCTCTTTATTGAAGTGGAAAGCACTTCAGCTGGGAGGCAGGAAACACAGATTCCAAGCTAGTTTGGGCCTTGATTAATAATATAGCCTTTCAGAAAGGCATTTCAGTCTTTGGGCTTCAGTTTCCTTAATGAGAGAGGTACAGCATTAAGAAAAAGGAAGATGATAGTTCTATTGTGCTTGCCCTGATTAGGAAAAGACATTGATTAGCTAGGGAATAGCCAAAGGAAGGTTGGAAAGCACCAAATGGACACAGAAGAGGCTTTAGATCAGATCATGTCATAGGTTTGGCCAAAGGAGGAATAGATGTTTTAATCTGGAAAAGAGAAGATTTATGAAAGAGTAATTAATTTGTTTTACATGGCAGCAAAGATCAGAACTTGGAAAGAGTGGAAATTGTAAAGAGAAAGACTTAGACTTGATATTTTAAAAAAATCTCCTAACAATTAAGGATATTGAAAAGTAGAATGGGCAATCAGAAAAGGCCATGGGGTCCCATTGTTAGTGCCATTCAAACAAAGACTGGATAATCTTTTGTCAGAGGCATTGTAGAAAGGATTCTTTTTCAGGTACTAGTTGAACTAGATGACATATTCTATGATCTTTAAGAAAAGGGGATTGGATTAGAAAGTATCTGATGTCTGTTCCTGATGTAACATTCTTTGATTCTACAAATTGAGTTGGGGACTAGTGCAGAACCTGTTAAATAAAAGAATCAGTGAGATGTTGACTTCATTAATAACTCTCTATCCTCCTCATAGGTCTTTTCACCCACTAAATTTGTTGTCTCTATAGATAGGATGTAGTGTTAGGATCATGAACACAGCCTGGTAAGTATTGGAGCATATCAATACTACAGGTGAGGTTTGTTTTCCATAGGATGAATGAAAGACCAGATCAGTTAGATAATTTAAATGAAAAAATGTCTTTGGAAATGTATTGTGTTCCAAAAGTTGTAAGTCAATTGGAACTTGGAAAGATGTTTTCTCTTTTAAAAAGCTCAACTGCATTGGTTTCAACTGGGAAATAGCTGAGCAGGTCATTGTGTATGAATATACACATGCTATGGAAATGATGAAGGGGACAATTTCAAAAAGATCTGGGAGAGCTTGTATGGACCAATATATAATGAAATGAGCAGAACCAGGGAAACAGTTTTTATAGTGACAAGATATTGTTGAGATGGGCATCTTTGAAGAAGCTGAGAACTCTGATCTGACATAGTGACAGCCATAGTTCCAGAGGACTCATAGGGCATGGTGCCCACCTCCTGAGAAGGAGATAGAGAATTTAGAGTGCAGACTAAGAGATAATTTTTTTGTTCATGACCAATGCAGGAATTAGTTTTGCTTGGCTATATATATTACAAGAGTTTTTTTTTTTCAATCAAGGGAGGTAATAGAGAAAGAGAGAAAACTAGATTCTTGTTACCTGAAAAAAAAAATAGATTAGTTTCAAAAAAAGACATAGGATACTACATATATATATATATATATATATATATATATATATAATACTGTATTTAATATTATATTTTGCCATGAGATATGTTCTTTATAATTTTTAGGGAAAATTAATAATGATTGTTTTATTTCTGATAATCTTAGCACCTTTTTTTTTTTTTTGGTTTTGTTTTGAGAGGCAATTGGGATTAAATGCCTTGCTCAGGATCACACAGCTAAGAAGTATTAAGTGTATGAGGCTGGATTTGAACTCAGGTCCTCTAATTCCAAGGCTGTTACTCTATCTAGTTCTACCCCTTTTTAATAACATAAGATTCAGTGGGATGGGGTTTTAAGGAAGAACAAAATGGATCATTGGGAAACAATTGTGATATATAAAATAAAAGCTATCAATAAAAGAGGTAAAGAAAGAGGAAGAGATAGGCAAAGAGACACAGAGAATGCAAATAATTCAAGTCACTTAACTAGGCTCCACTGTTTCTTCATTTATAGAATGAATTTTATTTGGTTGACCTTCATTCCAATTCTATGATTCTATGCAACTCTACTTAATTTATTATATCAGGTTCTCAACAAGTATTGCTGTGGATTTGACTATTAGACCACTGAACACTTTTTCTAGCTCAGATACTTGGGTTGATCAGCTGTTAGTTTCTGGCTGAAACTTTTCTTTTGCAGTGACCTGAACCTTGACTAAGTGATTTTGTTGTTCCTAGATTCCTAAGAAGCAAAGTGCTTGTTTGGCTGCCCTTACCTGCTTGTTCAGGTTCTTGACATCATGCCAGTGTTAACACAAAGGTTTCTTACCTACTGAAGTCATCTGAACAAATTTTTCCCTTTCCTAGCACATAGTTCAGTATACATTTCTATGTAGAGGAATTTCTTCATCTTTCCTTTTTCGATCTGTTTTCTTAGAATCAATTCCTTAGAAAGGGAATTAAGTTGGAAATCAAATGTTCTAGTTTGAATCTAAATCATGCTACTTATTAGTTATTTCCCATTTAAAGCCACTTTATTTATTTGACCCATTATCTTCAAGTTCTAAAACTATATAAAACTAGGAGTAGAGTAAATGGAATAGTCTTGGAGGGTTAGTAGAAAGGGAGCATAGTTCTTTTAGTTGTAGTAAAGAAATGGGAGTTGAACTTTTGGGATTGAAAAGAGGATTTGGCAAGCACTGAAGGTATTTGGGAATTTACCCAGAGGTCTGTGAAGTAACCTTCATAAATCACACATATGAATATTTATTTCTCATACATTTACCTGAAAAATACAACTCTCTCTAAATCTAGTGGGTATGAGATAGAAAGATAAGGAGACATGATGGATCATTCCATTCCCTACTTTTCTCTTTAAAAGCAACTAAGTCAATATGGTAGATCTATATTAATGTAATCAAAATTGTCAATTTTACCTCCCATGAAACTCTCTTTTGGTCATGAACACTTTCCTTATCCATAGATCTGATAAGGTAATTTTTTCCATGCTCCACTAATGTGCTTATGATAACATCCTTTGTGTCTGAATTTATCTTGGTTTACAGTGCGAGAAATTGATCTATTCCCAGTTTCTGGCATGCTACTCTCCAGTTTTCTCAGCAGTTTTTAATCAGATAGCAAGTTCTTGCCTTAATAGCTGGTATCTTTGGGTCAATCAAACACACCTAGTGTGCTCATTTGCTTCTTTATATTGTGTACCCAATCTGTTCCATCAGTCTTTTTTTTTTTAATCTACTGTTAAATTCTTTACTTTTGTAAAATGAGGTGGCAGGACTAGTTAAACTCCTAGGTTCCTTCTCATTCTAATACTCTTTATTTCTGATTTTATGCTGTAGGGCCAAAATTGTCTGTTTCTATTTCAGCTCCATTTCAATACTTCAGCAAACACTCCAGTCTAGTTAATGACTAATGAATGACTAAAAGCAGATGAGTCTGGGTATCTCTGAAGATTGTGTCATCCACAAGTCTCTCATAGACAGCAGCAACTTCTGGATCATAGTGATTTGATATAAATGTAGCATGAATGTTATTTCTTGATAATTTTTCTACATCTGTTGTCAACTGAAGTGATTCTTAGTCACTGATTTTGGGGATATATCTCAGAGCTTTGGAAAATGATAGGAAAAACCTAAATAGCTATGAAATAACAGAGAGAAGAGAGAGGAAGCAACAGGTTTACTTGTGATTGAAAATATATAATGGATAGGTGGAGCCAAGGTGGCAGAGTAATAGGATGAGTATTAAAAGCTCCTCATGAAAAAACTCCTTCAAAACAGATCAAGAAAGTACACCACATTGAATCCTGATGGAGAAATCCAGGAACAGTCACAATGAATCATTTGCCTAGTCCAACTTGGCATAGAAAGAGAGACATAGGGAAGTCTATACACACTACAGGTTAGACCTAGAAGATGCTCCCTGCAAGCATTCAAGCACCTAGGGAAAGGCTGTGCACCAAGATGAGAAGAGGTCCCAGATTACTATCCCCATGCACATTCTTGGTTACTGTGATGGGTACAGTGTAACTTTTCAATTTTGCTGCTCAGGTCACAATTTTTTCAGTTCCAGGTCACAGATTCAGTACAGAATGAGGAGACTTCAGCACAAAAGTAGGATTCCCAAGAATAGAATTCCTGGGTGGTACATTAAGAAAGAAACTCAGAAGCCAAAGCAACAATAGAAACATGGTTAGACCCCAGAAACAGTGTAGGATCTCAAACCTCTGCCCAGCATGCAGAGGAATAACCCTAGCAGGAACCTCAGTCCAAAAGAAAGCTTATAGTCCTATGGCTTTGAGACAACTTTCCATTTGCTGATAGAGGAATGAGTCCAGTAGCAGTCTATTCTTGCTCAGACACAATTAGACCAAGGAGGCACAATCAAATTGTGACATTCATCAGACCACTGGGAAGCACTGAAAGTTTGCACGTTTCCAACCTGTCCTGATCCTGGAATAAGACAACATTTAATACCCTAAGAAGGCAGAAACAGGATAAACCTAGATTTTTTTTATAAGATTGGTAGAATCTAACCCGACCATCAAGTTCAAATGCAGAAAGTAGTCTAGAAGAATGAGTGAACAAGAAAAGAATCCCACTATATAAAGCTATTATGATGTCAGGGATGCTAAATAAGAATTGGGGAATGGCTCCAAAACACCTGCAAACTAATCCTCAGAGTAAAATTCAGCTAGAATTGCTGGAAAAGATAAAACAGGAGTTTTTTTTAAGAGTTTAAAAGATTTTTTTGCAAGAGGACCTGCCAATCCCCTACCAGCTTTGGACATCACACAGGACATGGCTCAGGTAATCTGAGGTAGCCTTGTAAGCCTTGTAAGGGTGAACAAGATGGCACTGGGAGGAAGGGGGTCCCACCCTAAGGAGCAATGTGGCAGTTCTCAGGAGAGGCGTGTCGGACCTTAGAGGGGAGTATCTGGAATATCCTTATTAGGAAAGAAATGCACACTACATATCTACGTGTAGCTTCCTGTAGAGAATCATGTATCTACTATAGGCTAGGATGTGATTACGTATGAAGTAGTAACTAGAAACAAGCACCAAGATGATTAAAAGACCTTTAGTCTTTGTAATAAATGGAGTCTCACTCTACCCTGACTCTTGACCCTCATTGCTTACAATCTTTGCCATTTCAAGTGGACAGGCAGTGCTGGTCACATAACGCCTGTTCCACTTGGGAGTTAGGGGCGTGACCCCTAACATTTTTTCTTAATAAATAGAATGAGAGTGGTTGAGGGAAAAATGGAAAAAGAAATGAAAACTATGGAAGAAAGAATTGGAAAGGGAAATTAGTATCTGGGAACAAAAACTACAAACCCAACAAATTCTCTAAAAAAACGAAAGAATCAAATAGAAGCCAGTGATTGGATGAAGCAACAAAAAATTTTAAGACAAAGTCAAAAGGCTGAAAAAAGTAGAAGAAAATGTAAAGAATCTCATAGCAAAAATAATTGACCTAGAAAACTGAGGAGAGAAAAGTTAGAAGTCATTGAATGGTAAAAAACAAAAAACAAACAAACAAACAAACAAAAACTGGCCAAAAAATGAAGAGCTTAGATATTGTATTTCAAGAAATATTCAAAGAAAACTGTACTGAATCAGAGGGAAAAGTGGAAATAGATAGAATACACCAATCATGTACTTAAAAAAAACCTAAAATGAAAATTTTAGGAACCTAATAGCTAAAATTCAGAGATTCCAGATCAAAGAAAAAATACTGCAAGTAACCAAAAAGAATTCAAATACCAAAGGGCTCAGGATTATACACGATTTAGCAGTCCCCACCACAAACAACCAAAGAACTTAGAATATGATATTCCCGAAGGCAAAAGATATAGGCTTACAGTCAAGAATAACTTAGCAAAACAAAGTATAATTCTACAGGGGAAAAATGAATCTTTAACAAAATAGGGAATTTTTAAGTATTCCTGATGAAAATGCCAGAGTTATATAGAAACTTTGAAGGTCAGACACAGGCAAGAAGAGAAACATAAAAAAGTAAACATTAATGAACAATGATAAAGCACTAAATGAGAATAAACTTCTTGCATTCAAATATGGGAAGATGATATGTGTACCCTCTGAACTTTATCGTTATCAGAGTTCATAGGAGAATAATTAAACAAGGCCTGGAAGTAGTTCTACTATATCTTGATGCTATATTTTGATCTTAAGAATACAGTGGAAAGAGAGAGGAAGAAGAATACATTGAGGGAAAAGGAAAAGATGTTTAGAGGAAATTCAATTATCAAGGTATACCTGGAACTCAAAGTTTTTTTTTTAATTATAGCTTTTTATTTACAAGATATATGCATAGGTAATTTTTCAGCATTGACAGTTGCAAATCCTTTTGTTCCAACTTTTTCCCTCCTTCCCCCCCACCCTTTCCCCCAGATGGCAGGTTGACCAATACATGTTAAATATGTTAAAGTATAAGTTAAATACAATACATGTGTACATGTCCAAACAGTTAGTTTGCTGTATAAAAAGAGTTGGACTTTGAAATAATGTACAATTAGCCTGTGAAGGAAATAAAAAATGCAGGGAGACAAAAATAGAAGGATTGGGAATTCTATGTAGTGGTTCATCCTCATCTCCCAGAGTTCTTTCGCTGGGTGTAGCTGGTTCAATTCATTACTACTCTCTTGGAACTGATTTGGTTCATCTTCATTGTTGAAGAGGGCCATGGCCATCAGAATTGATCATCATATAGTATTGTTGTTGAAGAATATAATGATCTCCTGGACCTGCTCATTTCACTCAGCATCATTTCCTGTAAGTCTCTCCAGGCCTTTCTGAAATCATCCTGTTGGTCATTTCTTACCGAACAATAATATTCCATAATATTCATACACCACAATTTATTCAGCCATTCTCCAATCGATGAGGATCCATTCAGTTTCCAATTTCTGGCCACTACAAAGAGGGCTGCCACAAACATTCTTGCACATACAGGCCCCTTTCCCTTCTTTATGATCTCTTTGGGATATAAGCCCAGTAGTAACACTGCTGGGTCAAAGGGTATGCACAGTTTGAAAGCTTTTTGAGCATATGGAATTCAAAGTTTTAAAAACAAGTGTTAAAAATTATTTTACATGTATGTAAGGATAAAATGAAATATTAAATAATGAAGCGTGAAACATGACTGAAATGATTCAACAAAAACAACAATAACAATCACAACAACCATTCTCCAGAATTGTATCTACTTAGCTTGGATACTCTTAGGATCTCCAAATCTAGAGATCTCTAGAAACTCATAATTCTGCAGGATGAAATCAGCTCAGATATTCACACCTCTTTAGTACCACCTGCTTCTAGGGATCCTTCCCCCATTTAGAGAAAGTAGAAGTTGGACATTTAAGAGCTCCTCTCTGATTTTCCACCATTTAAAAGGAGAAGCTCAGTAAACTAGTGCCATCATTTCCCACTTAACTGATCTGGATGTCATGATATCCAGAAATTCTGCAAGATGAAATCAACTGAGAAACTCACTCTCACTCAGATAACTTCTAACCCTTCGATGAAAGACTTCATCATATTCCCTTTCAGCTTTTTAAAAATATGTTATTTTCCCCCATTAGAATGTTAGCTCCTTGAAGACAGGAACTATTTTGAAACTTTTTTTGTACCCCCAGTGCTTAACACAGTGCCTGGCACAGAGTAGATGCTTAATAAATGTTTTTTGATTTTTGATTAAAAAAAAAAACTATAATCAAGTTATACAGGAATACATCTATGAAAACAAGGAATAAGATATAAAGGAAAGCAGTTGACATTTGAACCTCACTCTCATCTGAATTGGTCAAAAAAGGAGGCATAAGCACATATATATGGGTACAGAAATACATCTTATTCAACAGAGAATTAGAAGGTAAAGGAGAAGGTTTAGGAAGAAGGTAATTAGAGGGATTAAGGGAGGGATTGAGTCCTAAGTAAAAAAAATTCCAAGTTCATACAAGATTATAGCTCTTTTTAAGGTGGCAAAGAATGGGAATCTAAGGCCCTTGAATTGGGGAATGGATAAACAAATTATGACATGTGATGGAATACTATTGTGCTGAATTCTTATTGACTTAATGAAAAAAAACATTTTTTCAGAAGATTAATATATTGAAACATGCTACCCATACCCTGATACACAAAGGAAGGACTCAGAATGTAGAATGAGACATATTTTTTTGGACATGTCCAATATAGAAATTTGTTTTTTTTTAAGCTATACATTTTTGTAATGAGTTGTTTTTCTTGTGTTTTGGGGTGAGGTAGGTAGTAGGAGACTGAGAAGGTGAATTTTGGTTACATAATTTTTTAATTTAAAAATATATGGAAGGCCAGCTAGAGGGTGCAGTAGATAGAGCACCAGCCCTGAAGTCAGAAGGACCTGAGTTAAAATCTGTTCTCAAGACACTTAACACTTATAGCTGTGTGACCCTGGGTAAGTCACTTGATCCCAATTACCTCTCAAGAAAAAAAGAAAGAAATATATATTGAATTGGTAATGCTATTTTATCACCTGAATTAGTCATACTTTCAACTATCTTTCAGACCTGAAATTTATATTCAAAGGGTTGTATGGTTTGACGCTTCTTGGATGATTTACATTGTTTCTTTGAGCAGGTAAGAGATACTGGATTAGGAATCATGAAACCTGAGTTCAATCCTTAGCCATGTGATCCTGGTTATTACTTAACCTCTTTTAGCTTCAGTTTCCTTATCTGTAAATTTGAGGTAATAACAGTACATACATTACAGTTTTATGATCAGCAAATAAGAAAATATTTGTAAATCTCTCTGAAAAACTTAAAGTGATATATAAATGCTAATTGTTGTTATTAGTTCATGGTGCTAGGAATTGTGACAATGCCTTTCATAATCATAGGAATGAGATTGTAGAAAGTCATATTTTTGATCCTAAAGAAAAAGACCTTGGGAAAGAATCATAAAAGGCTGGTGTAGGAGAAAGAATGCTTAATTTGGATGCAAGGAACCTAGGTTTGAAATATTAGCTTTTCTATTTACTAGCTATGTGGCCTGGGAGGGAAATCATTTATCCTTTCTAAGTCTTAGTTTTTTTCATTTATAAAATGAGAGGGTGGGGCCACATATCCCTTTCATTTCTAAATTTATGATCTTATAAAAATTGTGGCTTGCTGGGAAGTTAAATAAGGAGAGTTCATACTCTGTGCTATAGTTCGGGAGACTAATGATTCATGATATTGAGCTGCTTGAATATAAGTTCCAAGTTGCAAGGAGAAAAACATTATTAAAGAGAATATCACAAGGAATGAGAGGTTCAAGATACAGCCGAAATATTTTTATGGTGAGGTGTTGGGGTTTTTTTTTTTGCTTATTATTATTATTATTATTATTTTTGGTTTCCTCATACTAAAATGGGGAGATGTTGGTCCTGAGCTTCTGTTGATTAGGTTCTTAAGCTTCTTTCACAGCTCATTCTGGCAGCCTCTAAGTTTTCAGTACTTCCAATGTGGTGTCATCCAGAAATGAGTCTCTTTATTCTCCTTTAGTTGGTTCTCTGCTCCTTACACAAGTAGTACACTTGATCTATCATGATTGTGACCATTCTTCTCCTATTTGGAATTGTGGTCTTGAGCTGGTTATTAGGTAACTGCTAGGTAGCACCTGTTCAATCCCTTTACCATCTCTTGAGCACAAGAGCTGTTGTCACAGCCCAATAGTGCTTCTGCTGCTGCTCTACACTCCTGACTAGTCCCCACACCAGTGTTCACAGACCTCTCTAAATTTCTAAGCTGACATGGATTGGAAAAATGACTTACTTGACTTCTTCCATGGCTTTCCCCTTCAGTATTTAGATTTGGCAGAAACCTTATAATCCATCATGTCCAATACCTTCATTTTAAGGAAGAAGAAACTGAGACTGAGAGTGGATCATTAATGACGACTAAAACCTATGTCTTTCAGAAAATAGTCAATCAATAAGAAATATAATCAACAAAGGAAATCACGTCTTTTTGAAAATTCAACTTTTGAACTTTGAGCTAAGAAAAGGATGAATAATCTGATGGTAAATGGCAGCTTCTAACTCTCATGTGTTTTATAGTTTTATGTTTCTAGTATAGAACTAAGAACCATTTTGCTTAGTTAATAATAATTAAAAGAAAAAGTAAAGTCTAACAATAATCACAATTCATATTTATATAGTATATTAAATGCTTCTCCCACCACAATATTATGAGGTAGATAACAAAAATATTATTGAAGTTTTAAAGATAAAGAAATGAGAACTTGAATTCTGGTCTCCTGAAAAGAAAAGCAGAGCTCTTTTGACTATACCATGCTGGTTTTTAGCTTATAAACAACCAAAAAATGTCTGTGTACTCTTTTCTCTCTAATAAAAGATCTGCCTAGTTAAGAGTTAAGGACTGATCCTGCCCCTGGGGATGGATGACTTCTAATGCACTTTATGCCAGTGTATTTTGTCAGTGAGTTAGATATGGAAAAAATACACAGCAACAAGATGTCATTTTTGAATATGAAAATGTTTAGAAGAATTGTTCATGTTTAACTTATATTTGATTGCTTGCTCTCTTGGGGAGAAAGATGGTATGGAGGGAGGAGGGAGAAAAATTTGGAACACAAGGTTTTACAGAGGTCAATGTTGTTTTCAGCATTCAACATATCTTTGTATGTATTTGGAAAAATAAAATACTATTGAAAAATACTATTAAAAACAAGATGCCTAAATGATATAGTTTTTAAAAATTATTTTTGTGTACTTGGTTATATTTTCAAATTAATTGTAAAAAACGTTAACATTCTTTTAAAAAAATTTTGAGTTCCCAATTTTTTCTCTTCTTACTCCTCTGATCTTTTGGAGAAAGCAAACAATTTGATATCAATTATACTCATGGAGTCATGCAAAATATATTTCCACATTAACTATGTTGAAAAAGAATACACAAACAAAATAAGACAATAAAAATGAAGAGTGAAAAAAAGTATATTTCATTCTGCATTCAGAGTTTATCAGTTTGCTCCCTGGAGGTGGATAGCATCTTTTATTATGGGTCTTTTCAAATTGTTTTAGATCATTATCTTGATCAGAGTAGCTAACTCTTTCCACATTTGATCTTCCTTACAATGTTACTCTGTATAATGTTCTTTCTATTCACTGGATCAAAATGAGAACATAGCTAAACAAAATACTACAATGCAAAGAGATTTTACCTCATGCAGTAAATTCCCCTGTTTACAATTAAAGCAGGATGTTATCGTCATCCAAGGCAATAGCACAAGATACTGAGAGAAGATTTGTAGCTGTCACACAATACATAATTAGACAATATAACCCTTACCCTAAAGTCCATTGATTTGATACTCTCTCCTTATTGATGGAGATGAATGCCTTGCCCTATGTGAAGAATTAGCAAAAATAGGAAAGCTCCAGCCTTTGTCATTCCTCTTTGGGACTCTTCAAGGTTCAAGTCACTTCAGGTGTTTCTGACTTCCAGCTTTGAAAGGGAAGATGGAAGAGGTGAACCCCACTTCACATTATTGGAGGAAAAGACTCTGGGAAGACGTGTGGAGCTAGCAGTCTTCATCATGTCACTATCTTCAGCTTGTAGAGACTATAGGGAGTTTCATCTTGGGCATAATCTAGGACTCCCTCTCTCTCTTACATTTGAATTGAGTTTTCTTACTCCCATTGCTATATATCTTCTATGTGTATGTAATTTCTCTGATTTCAGTTTTGCTATGATTTTTGCTAGTCACTATGTGTGTTCATTGTGGAGTTGATATTTGATGGGAAAGGAGTCAAACCTTGAAGTCCTGATTCCTTCCAATAATGACCCATGATCAGAATAATGATCAGAAATTATATTGAACCTATCATACAACATTTGAGGGAGCAGATGGATTTCATTCTAATCTAGTATTCTTTTTGAGGAAAGCAGTCTTGGGCCCTAGCTTCTGCCTTCCCTTCCTGACAAGAATTGGAGAAATGTGGAGAGAAGAAGAAGCTAGAGAGGTCTATTCTGACCTCTTTTCAAGCCATACAATAATAACCCTTATATAAGGTGGGCCTCTCTATAGGTTTTTCTCTTTTACTAATACTGAGATAACTTTGGCAATTACTGAATTCATAAATAGTATTTACATACCTTTACTACTTTTTATTCAGTGCTTCCATCATAACCCTATAATTATGTTGCATTCAACATGTCATTCACACATTTAAAAACAAATTTCAATGATATAAGTTGACAGCCACAAAAATAAGTCACTGACATTGTAAAATTTCACAAAGAAATGTTACACTCAAAACAGAAAAACACTTGTTAAGATTACCAAAGATCTCTTATTGAGATTGTAGGGATTATTTTTATCTCATTCTTGGATAAGGAAGAATTTATCAGAACAAGCTCTCTGTCCTATTTTAATATTAAATTTTGGAGAAAGAAGGGCTTTTAAAATGAGATATATGGATTCAAGATTGAAAGATCTTACTTAAAAGCCATACTGATGGTCCAGGATAACCTGTTGAGGTCTTTACTCATTGTATTTCTGGGCCATCTTTCTTTTCATGAGCTTAAAGTAGAAATTCTAGGCAAGTAGATGAAAGTCTTTAACATTCAACATTGATGTCTTTTGCTGTTGGTGGTGTTGAGTCATTTTAGTCATGTCCAATTCTTAGTGATATTTTACAGTAATTGAAAACATATAATATATATGATACGTGCTAATTATTTCAGCTAGTTTCCTAGCATTATAGAAATCCAAGTATAATAGTTGATTTTAATGAAAAAAGACTTTAGAACATACCAGTTTACATTTTTTGGGGAAGCATAAGGAAAACATAAGACAATATAAATATCCAATAATTATTGCATTATTACACAAACATTCAATAATATTCCAAGTTACCAATAATCTCAAAACTGTGAAATCTGATAGTATTTTTTCAATTCTTATCCTTTTTGATTTGTTTGCTCAGACTTTGATCAGTCACTTTTAGACATGCTTTTCTCTCTTTGGTGCATGATGGTGGTGGTGGTAGTGTGTGTGTGTGTGTGTGTGTGTGTGTGTGTGTGCATGTGCGCGCACTTAAGAGAAATATTCCTTTCTTCTTTTCTTCCTATTTGTCTGGCCTTCATCCTAAACTGTATCATATTTCCTAATTTGTGGACTCAGTCCTGGGTCCTCTTTTACTTTCTCTCTTAGTGACTTCATCAGCTCCCATGCTTTATCTCCAAGAAAATGACTCACGGATTTCTTATAATGTTAAATTACAAGCTCCACATCCCAAACTGCCTATTAGACATTTCCATTTGGATATTTAAAAGGCATATCAATCTTTCGAAGTCCAAAACAAAACTCAGTATCTTTCCCTTCTAAATGCTCTCTTTTACTAAGCTTCTTTATTTTTGTTGAGGACACCACTATCCTTCCAGTCACCCAGGTTCTCAACATTGACATTATCTTTCATTCCTCAAATCAAGTATGTTGTCACATTTTTTCATTTCTATCTTTATGTTGTATCTTAGATATTCTCTATTCTAACATGGCATATATATTATATATATAAATATGTATGTATGAGATATGTGTGTATGTGTGTGTATATGTCCTTTCCCTCTAATTTTCAATGATTTGAAGTATATGATTAGTGGGTAAAAATATGCATAGTTTAGTGACTTTTTTGGATATAGTTTCAAATTGTTTTCCATAATGATTGACCTCATCCATAACTCTACCAATAACATGCTTATCCTTCCAAGAGTCTGAAAATGGATAATTTTTTCTGGTCATATTTGCCAATTATTGTGAGGCAAAACTTCAGAATTATTTTAATAGTTATCTGGAGAATTTTTTTCACATGATGGTTTTAATTATTTTTTTTTCTTTTATTTTCTCTCACTTCCCTCTCACCTCCCTCCCCACCCCACTGAAAGAAGTAAAACAAAACCATTGCAGCAAATATGCATAATCGAGTAAAAAGAATCTAGGATGGCTATGCCCTCAAAATGTATTTCTCATTCTAAATATTTAGTCCATCACTTTTCTGTCAGAATTCTTTATCATTTATCTTTATCATCAGATGTTTGGTCATTGCAGTGATTAGGATTTTTAATTGTTTCAAAATTGTTCCTGTTTGCAATGTTACTTCTACAGTATAAATTGTTCTCCTTGTTCTAATTACTTCACTCTGCTTCAGTTCATACAAGTTTTCCCAGGTTCTTTGAAGCTATCCTTTTCATTATTTTTCCAAATACATGCAAAGTTGTTTTTCAACATTGTGTTCCAAATCCAATATAGGTTAAAACAAGCAATCCAATATAAGTTAAACATGTGCAATTTTTCTAAGCATGTTTCCATATTTGTCAAGCTGCTCAAGAAAAATCGGATTAAAAGGGAAAAAAGAAAACATGAGAAAAGAAAAAAAAACCAAGCAAACAAACAACCACAAAAAAGTAAAAATACTACGCTTTGATACACATTAAGTCTCCATAGTTCTCTCTCTGGATATGGATGACTTTTTCCATCCCAAGTATACTGGAATTGCCTTGAATTACCCCATTGTTGAAAAGAGGCAAGTCCATCAGAGTTGATCATCATATCACATCATACAGTTGTTACTGTATAAGATGTACTCTTGGTTCTGCTCATTTCATTTAGCCTCAGTTTATGGTAGTCTTTCCAAACTTTTCTGAAATCATCCTGCTTGTCATTTCTCAAAGAACAATAATATTCCATTACATTTATTTACTATAACTTATTCAGCCATTCCCAAACTGATGGGCATCTACTCAATTTCCAGTTCCTTGCCACTATAAAAAGGGCTGCTATAAACATTTTTGCACATGGGGGTCCTTTTCCTTTTTTCCCTTTCATTATTTCTTAGAGCATAATAATATTCCATTACATCTATATATCATAATTTAATCAACCATTATCCAATTAATAGGCATCTCTTCAGTTTTAAGTTCTTGGACACAAAAAGTTGTTATAAGTATTTTTGTACATGTAGGACCTTTTATTGGATGTACTATACTGAGAATTAGGAGACACTGGTTGTAGTTCCTATTTTAATATTGAACTGGATGACCTTGTACAAGTCACTTCATGTATGTGGATTTTAGTTTTCTCATTTGGAAATGAGGTCATTGGATTTAATATTCTCTCAGGTCCTTCCTAGCTCTTACATTCAATGTGACTTTGGTTTTAGTGTATAGATGGAATGTTGAAAAACCCTGATCCCTCATGATTTTTGGGTTTATAGCTGAGAAAACTGAGAGAAGTAAAATTAGTTATCCAGGTTCACATAGCTCATAAATGCCTAAAGTAGAATTTGAATTCAAGTCTTCCAGAATTAAGTCAGGCCAAAAACCCAAATTACATTGTAGATCAATAGTATCAATGCCATATATAGATCACAATAGCTTTTTTATTATAACATTAGTAGTGAGTGTAAGGATAGGGAATTTGAGCTATATAGATTAGAACAGCGATTAAAGCTACTTCTCCAATGGCTATTCTCTTTTCCTTTAAAAAAAATTTATTGAAGCCTTTGTTTTTCTTTATTATTATTATAATAGCTTTTTATTTACAAGATATATGCAGGGGTAATTTTTCAGCATTGACAATTGCCAAACCTTTTGTTCCAATTTTTCCTCTCCTTCCTCCCACCCCTCCCCCCAGATGGCAGGTTGACCAATACATGTTAAATATGTTAAAGTATAAATTAAATACAATATATGTATACATGTCCAAACAGTTATTTTGCTGTACAAAAAGAATCGGACTTTGAAATAGTGTACAATTAGCCTATGAAGGAAATAAAAAATGCAGGCGGACAAAAATAGAGGGATTGGGAATTCTATGTAGTGGTTCATAGTCATCTCCCAGAGTTCTTTCCCTGGGTTTAGCTGGTTCAGTTCATTACCACTCTATTGGAACTGATTTGGTTCATCTTCATTGTTGAAGAAGGCCATGTCCATCAGAACTGATCATCATATAGTATTGTTGTTGAAGTATATAATGATCTCCTGGACCTGCTCATTTCACTCAGCATTAGTTCATGTAAGTCTCTCCAGGCCTTTCTGAAATCATCCTGCTGGTCATTTCTTACCGAACAATAATATTCTATAATATTCATATACCACAGTTTATTCGGCCATTCTCCAAATGATGGGCATCCACTCAGTTTCCAGTTTCTGGCCACCACAATCCCTTTCCCTTCTTTAAAATCTCTTTGGGATATAAGCCCAGTAGTAACACTGCTGGATCAAAGGGTATGCACAGTTTGATAACTTTTTGAGCATAGTTCCAAATTGCTCTCCAGAATGGCTGGATGTATTCACAATTCCATCAACAATATATCAGTGTTCCTGTTTTCCCACATCCCCTCCAACATTCCATATTATCTTTCCCTGTCATTCTAGCCAATCTGACAGGCATGTAGTGGTATCTCAGAGTTGTCTTAATTTGCATTTCTCTGATTAATAATGACTTGGAGCATCTTTTCATATGGCTAGAAATAGTTTCAATTTTTTCATCTGAGAATTGACTGTTCATATCTTTTGACTATTTATCAATTGGAGAATGGAAGCCTTTGTTTTTCACACCATAGTCATTTCTGTTTGTTCTTTTCCCTATAGAGAAGTCTTTGTGACAAAGGAAAAAAATTAAGTAAGTGACTGTCATAGCAGCTGTATCTGACTGTCACCTTCTGTAACTGTATTCTCCGGCCTTTTTATTGAGAGGAGGGCAATAAATCATCTGGCCTCTGTAACCAAGACTGTTCATTGTATTTAATCTGAGTTTAATCACTTTCTAGTTGTTCTTTTTTTTTTTTAATTTAAATTACTGTGATCATTGTATACACTATTATAGTTCTGCTTTTTAAAAAAATTCCTATTTATAAGGTAATAATATATACATTATATTTATATAACATTCATATTCATCCCTTCTCCAACCTAGAAGCACCATTATCTTTTCAGATATTTGCTACCCAAGGGTTATTTTAAATGACTAATTTTATTTCACTCTAAACTGAAAAGTTAAAGAAAATCACAAACTGGAAAGAGAGAAGTAAAAAGGAGTCAAAGTAAGAAAGGATTTAGGAATCTGAAGACTGGATTCTAGTTCTGATTCTGATGTTAGCTGTCTGTGTGAGCTCATTTGGGATCATGTGGTGATAATATACCAAGTTATCCATCATCCTTACCTCCCTTTCAGAATTGTAAGGTTAATATAATATGTTGAAAAAAAGTGATATTATGATGATTATGAGTCATATCCTCATTTTTTAGATGGAAATCTAAATGATCTAAATCTAAAAGAAAATCTAGGACACATTACGATCCTACTACTATTACTTTATTTCTGATATTCTATGGTTTATTGTGCAGGTAGATAAAATAACTATCTAGTAATTAAATAAAAATATTGGGATATAGGCCCATCTGAAAGTATCTGGGATGTTTCCAGTAGAAGATATGATAATGGGGATGATATGAACTTTATCACCTTCCTCCATTGTTTTGATTTGTTCTGTTAGGTCATTTGGATGACAGTGAATAAAAGGCCTGACTTAATTCTGGAAGACTTGAATTCAAATTCTACTTTAGGCATTTATGAGCTATGTGAACCTGGATAACTAATTTTACTTCTCTCAGTTTTCTCAGCTATAAAAATGGGAACAATAATAACAACTATCTCATAGAGTTGTGAGAAGCAAAAGAAATGACATTTATGAAGTGTTCTCCAAACCTTAAAGCAGCATATAATTGTTAGATACTATTATTATTTTTATATTTTCAAAACTTTTTATTCCAAGTAGCTTAGACATTTTGAATTTTTGGTACAGTAATATCTCTTTACAATGCTGTTCTTAAGTTTTTTGGGGGAATATTATATCTGGGCAATTTTGGCCAAGATTTCATTTGTTGGATTCTCATGAATATTTATCAGTCCTAAAACAAGAAACTATACTATTATTATTATTTTTAAATTCTATGGGCTATTAAATTAAGGAAAAAAAATAAAAATTGGGATATATAAGCTCATCCTCTGTAGACCCCACTGAAAACATATTCAGTACAAGTCCAATACCAGATGAACCAGACATACCATATGAGATAACATATACTTTTTCCTATTTCCATGTGATTTTGATTTCTTCTACAGGCATATTTATTTTGATACCTTTTCAAAACATGTATATTGAATATTATGGGTATCTTGAATGGAGATATCTATTAAAATAGTAGACTCGAGTTCTTATTATTTAGTGTTTTATCTGGGTGACTTTAAACAGTGACTACTACTTGGAGTAGATAATACTCTGGATTCAGAACAACTTGTAGACTGAGTTCTGCAGGATATTTTGAGGTCTGTATTTGTGATAGGAGCATTGTTTGTCAGTCTGTGAAAAGTAGTGAATTTCTAAAGCAGAGCAGTCAAACTCACTGCCACTGCCAGCAAAACTAGAATCAAAGGAAATTGTAATTGGAAAGTGTCCAAAAAGATAAATAATAATACAGTGTTATGTAGATAATGCTAATTTGTGGTTTTCTAAGTCAATATACAAATTTCTTTCTGCTTTGATACACTGTTCCAAAGTATATTCAGTCACCATTGTTAGGTATTTATTTGGTGCTAAATTTTTATAGCCTGAAGTGATACACAGTTTCTAACATTTCCTTATATAATCTGAGTTTATAAATAAGTAAATAAAATAAGTGTCCTTAAGGGATAATAAACTGCAGCTTCTGGTAGTGATAACTGGGTCCTGAATTGCCATTATAAGCTTCTTTGTTCCCATAAGCAAATTTGTGTTAACTTCACGATTTGTCTGACTGTTCTTTTGTCAACATTTTATAGGAGAGTTCAAGTGAATGTCAATTAGGAAGAACCACCTCGTCCCACTCTTGGATTCTAGCTATAACATAGGTTTCAGTGGAATATAAACCATATTCCATTACATTTGACAAATTCAATAACATGTACCTTTTATAAGTCCTGGTTATTTTTTGGTAAAATGAGGTCAACTTGTTCCAAAAGTTTTTGGTTATTATTCATCTTTTTATCATGTGCTATAAATCCTTTTTTTTCTTTTTGAAAAAAAAGTATTGATCTGTGGCTGACTTAAGATGACAGGTTCTGAATTTTGTAAATATTGTATAAGTTTTTGTAAGAATACTTTGCAAATGTGTTAGGATAATTTTACAATTTTGAAAGTATATATTAAAACTAATATTGCCTATTTGCTAATTGCTTTAAACGTAATCTTTCCACCGAACTTTGATTTCAGCGTACAAACAAATCTTTTAATATACTTAGCCCCTCTCCATGTAGCTTTATTAACAATTTTTTTTGTTTGTCTGGTTTATTAGTTTCTCCTTTATCCATTGGTTCATTTTGACTTATAGAATCAAATTAAAAATCTTTAGTCTCTATCTTTCCTTAGTATACATTAAGATTTTTATATTGATTTAATTCAAATGATATTTTTATGTCATTGGAGAATGATTCCATGAAATAAAGGGGCTATTTAATGTTTTACTGTTGTTTTTGCTGGAACCATATTGCTTTATGTCATCAAGGCACATTAAGATATTTGATTTAATTCATTTAATTTGGAAGCCATTTTTAGTTCTATTTAAGAAAGAACAATGGATTTAAGACTAGGCACAAGCATAAGGGGCTTACATTGTCTCTTTTACTAATACTAAGTTTTATATTAATTGTTCTTGACATTATTATAAAAATGATATGTTTCAAGTAGAGTGCTATTTTCCATATCAAATATTCTAATCTTGCTTCACACACATACTTACCTATCTTACTATAGGTATATTTGAAACATACCACTTATATTCTCACTATACATATAAGTTTTATAATGAGAATGTTACAGTATTTGATGTCTTTGTATATGTATATTTTGTGTATCTATACATACACACATATTTTTCATTGTGTGAAAAGTCATAAGAATAGAACTAAATCAAAAGATTTGCGATAGTCAATAAAGACAATATTAACTGTTGGCCTGTTTAGGTTGACTTATTTAATAATTCCTCAATTAATTATAAATTGCTCTTTATACCTCTGTGTTTTTTTTTGGGGGGGGTATGCTGCTATTGCTGCTACTAATGTTATGTGGTTTCAGATCAGGGTATCTGATATCAAAATATCAAAATTATATCAAAGATCTTAAAATTAATACTGCAGGTGACTCAAAGTTCATGGAAGTTATCAAGGACATAAATGATCAAAAACAATGGCATGGTTTGGAGTCAGGAAGATTTGAATTCACATTCTACCTTGAATACTTATTAGCTGTGTTACTTTGGGCAAGCCACTTAATCTTTGACTCATTTTTCTCAACTGTATAATGGGGATAATAATAGTATCTATCCCTTAGGTTGTGAAGATCAGATGAATATTTGTAAAACACTTAGCACAGTATAAAATATGGTAAACAAGATATCAATGTTAGATATTATTAATATTTCTAGTAAAAAAAGTTCACATTCTATGCTGGTAAATGATATTAAATATTTAAAGTAAATATTAACAGAAACACAGAAAGATTTCCATTGCACAGGTGTATGTAGTTTATATTTCAATCCATTTCCTTTAAATTCTCAATTTTTCTGGCATACAAGTGAGTGTATTTGTTTCTGATAAGTCTTTTGATTTCTTTTTATTTATTGCATTGAGCTTATTAATCTTTTTGCAATTTGATTTTCTTCTCTTTTTTTTCTGAGACAATTGAGGTTAAGTGACTTGCCCAAGGTCACTTATTTGCTTCTGTTTAAAAAATAAAATTAGCTACTAATTTACTGATTTTGTTAGTCTTTTAAAATAGCTATTTGTTTTATTTATCATATCTTTTTGTTATCTATTTTTATTATTTCTGATGACTTTCAACATATATTCTTTTGTAGTTTTTTTTGGTTTATCAATGTTTAATTTTTAAATTGCACTCAGCACATTTTGTTAATATCCTTTCAAGATAAGAATTTTCCTCTGATGACTGTTTTAGGTATGTGATTTATATTATGTTGCCTTATTGTTGTCATTATCATGAAAATAATTGTTTCTATGATTTGTTTTTGTCATATCATAATACTACATTCCTACATGGTGAATTAACATTTGTTAAGATAGTATTGCACAGATGAAGATGTTTTACTTTGAGACAGAAGAAGAATAAGAATGAAAGGAAATTGGAAATGTATTATGCCCAACTCAGACAAGGGAAAGAAGGAGTCTGTTGTTATATTTTAGGTCTCTCACCTTGTCTAAGTGTCATTGGAAGAACAAGGAAAAAATATTGGAGTGGGAAGAATTGGGCAATTAAGTTCCATTCATGGAGAGCTTATTATTCTAGGGACTTTATGGTATCTTCCCTCCCTAATGGTTGAAATATGGTAGTATGTTAAGATATAAAAGAACTCAGATTGTCCCAAAACATCCCATCAGGGCTTAGAAATGCACTACTCCGGAAATAAACAAGAAGCACCTATTCAAGGCTCTACTGATCAACCCAGAAAGGAATTCTGAAAGTCACCAAGCAAACCTGAGTTAGGAAAGCAAGAGTAGATAGCAGGCAGACCTCTGAAGGTTGGCACTTGCAGCCTCAGTCTAGCAACACCCCCGTCTTCCTGAAGCCTTATATGCAGATATGTAAACCAAGAGAATAGCCTCGAGGTGTTCCAGGCAGGTTCAGCATCATGCTTGGAACAAACTCAGGCTACCTAGCTGGATTCAGTATAATATTCAAAACGAGTCAAGGAGCAGGTAGAACCTCAGAGCACATAGCAGAGGGAATTCTAGAGCTCTTAGCAAGAGCTTACCTTTTGGCAGAACCCAAACTTAGAGAAATCCCAAATCTCTTGAAAGAGTAGTCTCTTCTGAACAGTGGGCTTTAGGTCCAGGCAGACCTGATCCTTGACTTTACATAAGTACTGGTCCCTTGAGCTAGATACTGAATTAAGTAAATCAAGAAAAACAGCAAATGCTATGAGAAAATTTCTTATCTAAAAAGATGCTCAAAGGGCAAACCTAAAAAAACAAAAAAGTGACCTTACAAGAATTCTAAGTAAAGACTCAGAGGAAAAAGATGTCCTGAATATGTGGATTGCAGAACTACCTGGAAGAAAAGAAACATGATTTATTGTATATAAACCAGGCAAGAATACATGGTAAGGAAACTTGACAAATTAGGACACATGGTAGAAAATCTCATGTAAGAAATAAATGCCTTGAAAATTTGAATGGGCTAGATAGAAAATAGTTTGATAACAAATGTTAAAACCAAAAGCTTGAAAAAACAAGAAAATGTAAGAAATGCAATATATAAAAAAACAATGATCTGGAGGACAGATCAAGGAGAATTTATTTTAAAAGTATCAGATGATGTGAAAACTATCATTAAAAAAGATTGACTATCATAGAAATTATAATTCCCAGAACTCTTAGAACTAGAAAGAAAAGTGAAAATAGGAAGAATATATCATTTACTTACTTTATGAAACCCAAAAAGAAAACTGTCAGGAAGATTATAGAAAAAATCCAGAGCTTCTGTGTCAAAAACAAAATAAATCCTACTAACATCATCATCAACAGAACATAAGCAGCTAAAAAGAAAGTTCAAATACCAGAAGTCACAATAGAGATCACTAAAGTCTTAGCAGTAGCCATATTAAAGAGGAGAACTTGGAATATGATATTTTAAAAAGCAAGAAGAAAAGACTTGCAGCCAAAAATAAATCTATCCAGAAAAACTAAGTATAATTCTACAGGAGGGAAATGGACCATTAATAGAATGAAAGATTTCTAAGTTTTCCTGATGAAAAGGCAAGAAATGAATAAAATGATTGAAATGGGAATATAGACTCAAAGGTACAACTGGTAGTCATTTTTAGTTATGTCTGACTCTTTGTGACCCTATTTAGTTTTTTTTAAACAAAAGATACTGGAATGAATTCCCATTTCCTTTTCCAGCTCATTTTATAGATGAGGACATTGAGGCAAACAGTGTTGAGTGACACAGGGTCACATAGTAAATGTCTGAGGTGAAATTTGAACTCAGGATGAGTCTTATTGACTCCAGGCCCAGCACTCTATCTACCTGCCCAAAGATGCAAACATTTGTTTAACTGAAAGGGAATACACAAAAATGAATTCTTTACATGTTAATAGGGGATAAGAAATCTTCTCAGAATCCTAAGGTATTTAAGGGTCATTATGTAAATATGGCAAAGAGCTTGTAGGTAGTTCTGACTAAATGGAAGAGAGAAGGAAAAAGTAGTGTGTGTGTGGGGGGAATCACTGTTGCATAATAGAGGTACATAAAATGAAGTGAATAGATGTGGAGGGAGGGATGTGGTGAACAGTAATTCCACTAACATCATTTTCATCTGATAAAGGAAGATTGAACACAATTGCACTCATCCACAGAGTGCAGAAATACATTAAACTCAAAAGGGATATAGTAAGAAACAGGAACAATGGAGGAGTAGAAAGGGAGGGAAGAATAGGTAAGGGAATAGTTATAAGCAAATCAAATTCTAATGCTAGAGAGAAGAACATGAGAAGAGGATTTAAAGGAAAGAAAGAGAAAGAAAAAAGGGAAAAACATAGGATCAGGTAGGAAAGAGAAGAGGTGCAATAAAGAGAAAATAGGCTATTTCAATGATAAGATCTCAGGTAATAGGAAAACCATGTGTCTTTTACAGTCTTCTGACTTGTAAAGAGAAGGATAGAGGCAAAGTACAAAAGGACAGAATGGAGAAAAATACACAATTAACAATCATAATAATTGTGAGTGGAATAAATTCATCCATAAAATGAAAAAGGATAAAAGAATGGATTAGAAATCAGAATCTGATAATCTATTGTTTACAAGAAATATACTGGAAAGAAAGATTCCTATACAGTTATAATTAGGAGCTGGAACAAAGTCTATTATGCTTTAGTTGAACTAAAAAAAAAAAAAAAGCAGGAGTTCCTGCTTTCAAACATGATTTCAAAAAAGCTACGGTAAATGCAGGCACCATAATGAAGAGCAAGAAAATTACATTATTTTTAAAAAGCAACATAGATAATGAATCAATATTAGTAACTAATGTCTGTGCACATAATAGCCTCACATTTAAAGGAATTTTTCAGAAATTATTCTGCCCAAAGCTGTTACCAAAACAGACAATTTAAATGAAATGAATGAATATTTACGAAAAGAATGAGAACAGTCTATATTTCAGTCCATATGTAATGAACATATTGGTGCATTGCTGGTGGAGCTATGAAGTGACACAACCATTTTGGAAAGCAATTTGGGATTATGCAGATAAAGTGAAAAAAATATCCAGTGATTCCACTACTAGGTTTATACTTCCAAGGAGGCCACTGATAAGAAGAAAAAAAAAACATTTATTTTAAAACATTCTTCTTCTAAAATATTTATGTCATCAAGTTTTGTGATAGCAAAAAAGTTGGAAACAAAAAAGATGACCATCAATTGGGCAATGACTATATAATCAAATATTATTTTGCTATAGGAAATGACAAACATGGTGAATGTCAAGAAGTATAGAAAGAACACTGATATCAAGTGAAGTAAAAATAGTCAAGAAAATAATATTTAACAAGCCATTCTGCAATTGATAAGTGGTCAAAAGATAGGAAAAGACGATTTTCAGTGAAAGAAATTAAAAACATTTCTCATCATATGAAAAATGCTCTAAATTGTTAGAGTCTAGCTTCTGTAGTCAATTAAAGGTGTGAATTTACCAGGGCCAGGGGAGAAGTTAGAATTATGAACTCTTCAAAGTTTATTGATGAGAAAGATAAATATATATATATATATACATATATATATATCAAATACTCATAGAATTGATTCAAAGTACACTCTTTGAAGTTCCTATAATTTTCTCTAACAAACAAGATATACTGAGATGTAAATGATTAAGCCCTAGATCTTGGTTACTTAGAGATGCAAATAACTGAGATACACATCACGGTAAAGTTTATCATACCATTGTCTCAAGTATCTTTCTCCCAAATGTCTTTAGTCTATTATGGGCTGTTTTTCCTGTCCTAAATTCAAAGATTTGCCTTTAATCCAAAAAGTAGTGTTTGCATTTTGCTTCAGTCACTAGATTATTAATTTATTATAATGACAAACAGTCTCTGCTATTTCAATAAGAAAAGGGAGTTTTGATGAACCAAGTTAGTATAAGATTCAAGACCTGGAATGGATTCTTATCTCCTGGCCCTCTACATTAAATCATTATTGATCAAAGAAATGCAAATTAAAATAACTCTGAGGTACCATTAAAAACCTCTCTGATGGGTAAATTGATAGGAAAAGATAATGATAAATATTGAAGGGGATGTGGGAAAATTGGGACACTAATACATTGTTGGTGGAGTTGTGAACTGATCATTTTGGAAAGTAACCAAAGGACTATTAAACTGTATTTACCCTTTGATCCATCAGTGGATGGATCTTTTCTGGGTCTCTACTGGGTCCATATCCCCAAAGAGATCAGAAAAAGGGAAAAGGACTCACAGATGAAAAAATGTTTGTGGCAGCTCTTTTTGTAGTGGCAAGGAACTGGAAATTGTGTTGATCCCATGTTGGAGAATAGCTGAATAAGTTAAGGTATATGAATGTAATGGAATATTATTATTCTATAACAAATGATCAGCAGTATGATTTCAGAAAAGCTTGGAGAAACTTAACATGAACTGATACCAAGTGAAGTAAATAAAACCAAGAGAACTCTGTACACAGCAACAAGATTATGTGATGATCAACTCTGATGGACATGGCTCTTTTCAACAATGAGGTTATGTAAGCCAATTCCAATAGACTTGTGAGGAAGAGAGCCATCTGCTTTCAGAGAAAGGACTATGGGGAATGAATATGGATTACAACACAATGTTTTCATCTTTTTGTTGTTGTGTGCTTGCTTTTTCTTTCTCATCTTTGATCTGATCTTTTGATCTTATAAATATGGAAATATGTTTAGAAGAATTGCATATGTTTGACTTATACTGGATTACCTGCTGTCTCAGGGAGGAGGTAAGGGGAAGGGAGGGAGAAAGATTTGGGACACAAGGTTTTGCAAGAGTGAATGCTGAAAACTATCTTTGCATATATTTTGAAAATAAAAAGTTATTATTTAAAAAAGAAAATAGTATTTGCAATGATTATACAATAGTATAAACATAAAATTGTAACCACATGAAAAATCAAAGTTAATGTTGTAAAATTACAAAGAAAAAGAATGGCTCAAAAAAAGATACTACCTTATCCCATTCCTTTGCAAAAGTGAGAAGTCTCCCACTGTAATACACTACATACATTTTTTAGCCTTCTTTGATGTATTGATCACAAGTGATAACTTTTTTCTCTTTATAGTCTTCATCTTTAAAAATATTATTTTTTGAAAGAAAGAGAATACGATCAAACATAATGTTTGAAAAGCTCTTAATAGAGCTCCTGGAACATAATAGGTGCTGCTATATAAATGCTTAATCCCTCCCCCCTTGATGTTACAGAGAGGGGAGATAAAGCGCAGAACAAATTGTTAGGATGAACCCACAATAAATGGGTAGCTTATGGATGATATATGTCAGCAAAGTAGAGTGAGGAGCAGTCAGGTAAGAAGAGAATAAAGGGAGAGGAGTTCTAGGAAAACCAAAAGGGAGAGAGAGCCCAGAAGGAAAAGGTGGTCAATAGTGTCAAATAATGAAGATGATGATGTGACAAAATAATAATTTAAAACTAATGTTTATGTAACATTCAAAAATTATTATTTTTATATATTTATATTGAGAACAATGGCTCTCAATATAAGTAATATCTAACTAAAATTAAGAATTGCATAGAGATAAAATTAAGGGCTGGAGCAAAATCTATTATGCTTTGGCTGAATTCAATTATGATTTTTTAAAAAACTAAGCAAATTCAACTAAGATAAAAGAATAAGCTGTGCTTTTCCAACAAGATCAAGAATAAAACAAGGATTAGATATTATCTAAGTATTATTTGACATAGTGCTAGAAATGCTAATTATAACAATGAGATTTTTATTAAAAAGAAAGTGAGGGAATAAGTATAGGCAAAGAAGAAACAGGGTAGCTAGGTTGCACAGCAGATACAGTGCCCAGCCTAGAGTCAGAAAACCTGGGTTAAAATTTGATCTCAGATACTTGCTGTATAACCTTAGGCGTGTCCCTTGACTATATTTGCCTTAGGTTTCTTATTTGTAAAATGAGCTGAAGAAGGAACTGGTAAACTTCTCTAGTATCTTTGATAAGAAAACCCTAAAATGGAGTCATAAAAGAGTTAGACATGATTGAAATGACTGAACTGTTGTACCAACCAAGAAGAAACAAATTTATAATTTGTAATATATTTATTATATAAATAATATAATACATAATAAAGTAACATATAAGATGTAAATTTATAATAAACAAAGTTATTACTTTTTCCAATGATATGATGATTTACTTAAAGAATATTAATGAACTAAAAATCAACTGAGCTAACCAAAATATCAAATAAATCCACATAATTAATTGTTAATATTTGTGTATATTACAACAAAGCACAGCAGGAAGACATCAAAAGAGAAATTCCATAACTTCATAATGTATAAAATACCTGGCAGTCTACCTGCCAAGACTCACAGAAGAACCTATGAATCCAATTACAGAAGATTCATTACAAAAACACAGAGCTAAGTGATTGGAGGAATATTAATTGTTCATGTGTAAAATAAGGCAATATTATAAAAATCACAGTGTCACTTAATCTACTTATTTAATGACAGCAATTAAATTACCAAAAAGTAAATCAAACGTTTATTTTATAGAGCTAAGAAAAAAGACAAGACTCATATGGTGAAACAAAAGATCAAGAATATTAAAGGAAATAAAAAATTGAGAAGGTATAGAATATTAGAGCTCAAACTATATTATAATGAAGCAATAATCATCAAAATTGTTATTTAAGAAATAAAGAGGTTGCTTATCAAGCAGTTTTGAAGGAGGTTCTGGTAGGGAAGGAAACATCAAATTTGTAATTTTTGTATTACTAGCTCTTTGTCATGTCTCTCTACCTACAAATTGTCATGTTCTTACTACTTTGGGGGAAGAACTTGGGTGGATTCAAGAGTCCCAACTCTTTTGCTGAGGAGGATATATCTGCATTATCTTAAAGTAACCTAAAAAAGCAATCCCCACTTTGAAGTCATTACTGATCTTCAGTGATCAGCCTGTCAATATGTTACTACCTTGATGTACTTATAATAAAATACTTTTAATTCTCAAAAAAGGAAGGAAGGAAGAAAATAACCTTAGGAACTGATATATATATATATATATATATATATATACACAACACAAAAACAAATATAGTGTTTGATAATTTAGTGTTTGATAAATCCCCAAACCTCTGCTATTAGAGTACAGATTTACCATACTGCAATAACTACAAAACAGTCTGATTGAAATTAGGTACAGAATAACATCTCACATCATATACCAAGATAACTTCTAAATGGATACATGATTTTGATATAAAGGGTGACATCATAAACAAATTAGAGCAACAAAGAAGAAATCATTTTTCAGATCTATGGATAGGAGAATTCATGACTAGAAGATCACAAGAGATAAAATGGACAATTTCATGATATAAAATTTAAAAATTTTTCTCAAACAAAACCAATGCAGTTAACATTTGAAAAGAAACAGATAACAGCAAGTTTCTCTTATAAGGGTTTGATTTCCAAGGTATATTAGGAACTAATTCAAATTTGGAAGAATAAGAGCCATTCCCTATTATATATATGCTCAAAGGATATAAACAGCCAATTTTCTGAGGTAGAAATCCAAGCTATCATAACCACATGAAAATTTTTTTTCTAAATTACTACTATTTAGAGAAATGCAAATTAAAGCAATTCTGACCTCATATCTCTAGATTTGCAAAATTAACATAAAAGGAAAATGAGTATGCTGAAGAGACTTTGGGAAAAGAAATTTATTAATGCACTGCTTATGCAACTGTGAACTGGTCTAATCATTCTGGAAAGCAATCTGGAACTATGCCCTAAAAGTTACTAATTGTAATCCACTTATATCACAAAAAAGGAGAATGACACATGTATATAAAAATATTTGGAGTAGACATTTTTGAAAGGTGTAGCAAATAAGTGGAAACTAAAGGAGTGCCTTTCGACTGGGGAATGGCTGAACAAATTACCATATATGACTGTGATGGAATGTTATTGTTTCATAAGAAACCATGAAGAAGACAGTTTCAGAGAAATCTGGGAAGTCTTATATGAGCTGATGCAGAGTGAAGTTTAAAGGACCAGAAAAACTATTTAGACAAAAACAATAAGGTTGCAAAGAGAAATGACTTAAGAAGACATAGGAATTCTGAACAAAATGCAACCTTCCTGATAGAGAAGTAATGGTTACAGGTTATTGTTATGGGTTGAGATCTGTTTAGACATTGTCCAATGAGGGGCTTATTTTGCTTGAGTAAATATTTGTCACAAGGATTTTTTCTTTCCTTTTCCTCCTCCTCCTTCTCCTCCTCCTCCTCCTCCTCCTCCTCCTCCTCCTCCTCCTCCTCCTCCTCCTCCTCCTCCTCCTCCTCCTTCTTCTCCTTCTTCTTTTCTTTAAATGGTAGAGGGGAGATAGGTAGAATGGAAAGAAAATAGCTGTTTGTTAATTTAAAAAATAAAATAAAATTTAAAAATATTTAATGGGAAGAATGTTTTTTAGCTGTTATTGAATCAATCAATTAATCAAAGATTTAAACTGGATGTGAACAATTCCTGGACCCTGCTACTAAATTGCTTAATCAATCAAAGGTATAACAACATAGGTAAGAATGAAGGAAATCAGATAATGCCACAGAGGAAATTCCTGTGGTCATTTTAGAGATAAACATGCTCTTTGGGGCTTGTATTAAAAGAGCAAGCCAGCATTCTAGAAGCTGAAACAGTTCCAGCTAAGTTTTTGAGAGGGAGTAGACTTTTTGAGGGTATGTGTGTGTTTTGAGGTGAGGGATAAGGAAAAGGTTGCTTTATGCTCAAGTGCCTAAATGAATTGAAATGTATTTGCCCTCTTTTTGTTTTGACACTGAGCAAATGGAAGCTGAAAATGTCAGAGATAGAATCTTTATGTAACACAAAAGGAGGATTACAGGTTTCTGACATAAGAGGAGAGGGATTACAGTACAGTTGACGTAGGAAAGGGAGGCTTATGTGCATCTGACAGAGCAATAATTGTACAGAATTATTTGTGGGGTTAGAATAAATGAATGAACTGAGTGGGTGGTTCTCCGAGAAAATGTGTTACAACAGTTCTCTTTTATGGAAACTTGGCACAGGTTAGGGAAACAGGGCATTATTTACCCTAAGAAAAGATACCTGAATTCTTAGGTGGTTAATTCATTAAGCTTTTTTACTTAGTGACTCAACAATGTGTGGATACAGGGTTTTTCCCACAGATAAAATATTCAGGTATCTCTTGACAAGCATGTTGGAATGAAAAAATTTAACATTTGAAAAGACTAAATAACCCCCTCTGTCAAAACAGTTATCCTTTATCTCTGAACAAACAATTGATAAAGAGGACAGAGAAATTATTTTATTTTCATTTTTCAATGAAGAAATAAGTCCAAGAAAGGGCAATGTAATGGCTAGTCTCAGTTCTTTATTTAATTATAATATGTAAAGTAAGTCATTGCTCTCATACTAGTCAAAGAAGCACTAAACTCATACTCTGAACGGATTTGAATTCTAGCTCTGATACTATTGATGGGATCATAAGTATGTCTCTTACCCCTTCATCATATTTTCTTAGTTATAAAATGGGTTCAAATTTGCTTTCATTATTTCACCTTACGTAATTGTGAAGAAAGTGCTTTGTAAAACTTAAAGTATTAATATCATCAGAGCCATTGTATATATAGGTTTCTCCAGTAAACCTTTTCTGCCTTTTCATGTCATGGAGATAACACTGAAATAACTTCTAAGATGATTTACCATTGGTGTGTAAAATTTGGCTTAGAAAGTCTTTGAGCATGGCCCTTTAGAGAAATCATTAGTCATTTAAGGACCTGTCTCCCTAGTTAGAGAGGTTAGTTATAGGGTCATGAATTTTTTGGCCACAGGAACTTCTGAAAAGTAATAAAATATAAATAAAATATAATAATATTTATGTAATTTTTAAGTTCACAAAGCACTTTATATACATTATGTCATTTGATTTTCACAAATGAGATATATAGTATAGTAGACAGAATGATGGAATTTGAATTAGGAAGATAAGAGTTTAAACTCTGAAACTGGCATATACATACTGTCTCTACCAAGGCTTGGCTAGATACTAAAACTGAGACCTCACTCTATTCCTGGGGGTTTGAGCTGTACCAATGCTTCTTTCATTGTAACTTGGTCCTTTCTAGGTATACTTATACTTCAGGACCTCTCTCGACCACTATCCTAGGTGCAGGTCTCCTTAATCTATTCTGGATTAGTGACCCACAATTGGGTAACAGGTGTCAAAACTGCCAATTGGCACTTGTCCCCATCACAGTACCCCAGTACCATATTATAGATCAATTTTTTTTTACTCTGGAGTATAGTCAGATGCCAGAACACTCCATAGCAGCATGCGGCCTAACCCTATCCTCAGGATCATTAGATCTCTCTGTTTCCTTATGCCAATTTGAGCTGGCCAGATGAGTTTGGATTTGCACATCAGGATTTAGTTTGGTGCATTTTCTGGGAATTTATAGATAGGAGTTCTTCTGTACTGCTTTCTCCTACTCCACCATTTCCCCAATATATTTCTGATCTGTTGTTATATAAACCACACATGTTAAATACAAAAATCAAACAAATTAAAATGCAAATGGAAAATATTTAATAAAATAAATAAAACACAATAAAACAGAAGTAGTATTAATATATGGTTTTCTGAGTCAATATTCAGCAAGCAGGGATTTCATATCTATTTGATTTTGATTCTACTTATGTCAACAATAAGATGAAGGAGCATGATATAATGGAATGGGAACTATACCAAGATGAAGGACGTGGATTTGGTTCTCATCTCTTCAATTTATACTCTTTCCTCTACCTCCAAACACACTTAATTCTGGATAAATTACCTTAGTCACGCTGTAGATTCTTTGAGCCTTAGTTAGGTCATATGTTTTTGCTGAGAGAATCAGGGTTAAATAATTTGTCCAGGATCACATAGCTAGGAAGTGTTAAGTGTCTGAGGTCAGATTTGAACTCAGGTCCTCCTGATTTCAGGGCTGGTACTCTATCCACTGCACCACCTGCATGTCCCTAGTTATTTCATATGAAAAAATTATGTAATACTGTTGTGCTATTAGAAATGATGAGCAGGATGCTTTTGGAAAAATTTAGGAAGGCTTAAATGAATTAATACAAAGTGACATGAGCAGAACCAAGAAAATATTATATATAATAATATTATACATAGCAATATTATACAATTATCAATGATGAATGGTAGCTATTGTCAGCAAAAAATGATCTAAAACCACAATGAAAAATGCTATTCACCACTAGAGAAAGAACTGATGGCATATAAATGCATATTGAAGCATACTTTTTTTAGTATATTATCATTGTTAAGTTTTTGTCTGTGTTTTCTTTTGCAATATGCCCAATATGAAAATATTTTACATGACTACACAATCTATTTCAAATTGCTTGTTTTCTCAAGGAGTGGGGAAAAGAGGAAAGAGGGTGAGAGATAACTTGGAATCAAAATAAAAAAAGAATGTTAAAATTTTGTATACATGTGAGAAAAATTAAATGAAAAACAAGATTATACTGCCTAACACGGAATTTCAGATATAAGTGCTTTGTAAACTGAAACTAACTACATATGTGATATAATACTATAAAACATTAGAGATTCCTAGAAAACCAGTTAATTAAGCTTGTTAAATTGCCAGCCATAGTTTTATACATAATACCTTATTGATAAACTCTTTCCATGGTTCCTCAATAATTCTGTGTATTCCTGCAGAATGAGATATATAAGAGTAGCAGAGACGGTTTTTCAGTTACTTACAAGTTACAGACTATTTTTAGATGGTTTGAGGCTGCTCAAAGTCTGGATATCAAGTAGGTAAAACAAAGTGGGGTGTGTGTGTGTGTGTGTGTGTGTGTGTGTGTGTGTGAATGCGTGTGTGTGTGTGTGTGTGTGTGTGAATGCCAAAATATTTGGTCATTTATTTTTTCAAAATACAAGTCATATAAATAGGTGATCAATGGAACAGACCTATTGGCATCTTAATAAACCTCTACTTTATTGATTACTGATTCAATTTAAGTTTTAATCACCTATTATATGAAAGGCACTATACCAGATACTGGGGATATAAAGAAAAAATAATTTATGCTGTCTAAGAGATTACATTTATTATGTGAATCTGAAGATTCACATAATAAAATAGATAAGAAAATACAAAGAATTTACAAAGTAATTTTGAGGTGGTAAAAGTGATAGAGAACTCTGACAGTTGGGGCAGACATGAGAAAAGTCTTACTGTAGAAGGTACCACCTGAGTTGAACCTTAAAGACAAAATGGACTATGAGGTGGTCTAGACATTCTGGAAAGCAATGTGGAATTATGTTCAAAAAATTACCAATTGTATATCCTTTGTTCCAGCTAAACCACTCCTAGACCCATAACCCAAAGAAATAAAAAGTAAGAAAAAAAATCTATATATACAAAAAATATTTACACCAGTTCTTTTCAAGAATTGGAAATTATGGAGATGTTCCCCTATTGGTTTTTTGGGGGACCCTATTGGTTTTTTTAAAGTTTTATTTTTTCCCAATTATGTGTGAAAAGATTTTTAAACTTTCATTTTTAAAATTGGCTTCCAAATTTTCTCCCTTTTCCCACACCTATTGAGAAATCAAGCAATTTAATACAGATTATACACGTGTAGTCATGCAAAACATATTTTCATATTAGTCATGTTGTAAAAGAAATCATATACCAAAATAAAAATCCAAGAAAAATAAAGTTAAAAATGTATGCTTTGATCTGTATTCAATGTCACCGCATCCATGAATATATTGTGAAGTAAGGGTTTTTTGTGTTTGTTTTTTTATTTCAATGATATTTTAACTTTTCCAAATACATGTAAAGATAGTTAACATTCATTTTTATAAGATTGTATTCCAAATTTTTTTCCCTTTTGCCCTTACCACCTCTCTCCCCAAGACAGCAAGCAATCTGATACAGATTAAATATCTGTAATTTCTTTTAAACACATTTCTATATTTGTCATATTGTGCAAGAAAAGTCAGACCAAAAGGGAAAAATAATGAGAAAGAAAAAAAAACAAAGAAAGATGAAAATACTATGCTTTGATCCATATTCAGTCTCTATGGTTCTCTATCTGGGATGCAGATCCCAAATCTGTTGTTATGTTCAGAAGAGCCACGTCCATCACAGTTGATCATCACATAATCTTGTCACTGTATACAATGTTCTCTTGGTTCTGCTTAGGGAAATAAGGTTTAAGAGGACTGGAAAGGTAGTAAATTCGGGTGAGGGAAGTTAATTATTAAGGGCTCTGAATGCTAAACAAAGAATTTTGTATTTGATTTTGGAGGTGATAAGGAGCCACTGTAGTTTATTGAATGGAATGGGGAAGGGTAACACAGTTAGATCTGTGCTTCAGGGAAATCACTTTAGTGACTCATTGGAGGGAAGTGATGTGGGATGTTAGAAATAGTGAAGAATCCAAAGTGACTTTTAGATTACAAGCCTGAAGGACTGAGAGATTAATGTTTCCTTCTACAGTAAAAAAGTTGAATGGGGTAGATTTGGAGAAAACTTAATGAGTTCCATTTAAGATGTTGAGATGTTTACACTATGTCTGAAAGGCAGTTGGAGGTGTAATATTGGAAGTGAGTGGGATAGTTAGTTCTTATAAAGAAGAAAGAATAGCATAAGAGAGGTAGCACAAAATTAAGATAGTATTAAGAAGTGAAATAACTTTATTTAAATTTTGTTGGTTCTAATGGATATAAGTTGACCTAAACATGTTCTAAGCATTTACTGTATTCAGGTTTCTTTATAATTTATAAAGCAGAGAGAAGCAATGGAGGATAAAGTTAGTTCAAAGAAATCTTGGGAAAAGCCTCAAAGTCTCAAAGATTCTGAAAGATAAAAATGAAAAAAATAATTAAAAATTAGAAAAACTTCACAATAAGAATTAAAAAAAATGTTTTCAAAAACAAGGAAAAGAGACCTACTCTATTGGAACCCTAATATTGTTCTCTCATGTGCTTACATGGGAGAGAGAAGTTGTGTAAGAGAAAACAAAGATGAGAAAAGAAGTCAAATTAGATCAAATGTGCACAGAGAAAAACTCAACTGAAAGCAACATAGTTGTGAAGGTATTGAGGTATTGATCCACTAGGTTTCTGGAAAGGAGCAAAGACATTGGGAGGAAAAGTTCCCAGAACTTATTAATATCTTTCAAAAAGTTGAATAAGAAAATATCAGCACCTACTGACCTATATGCTTATCTTCCCATCTATATATAATTTTTAAAAATGAAAATCACTTCCACACACATATTAAGGGCATCTTCATTGAGGATATTAGTAAGTAAAAAATGTCTTTTTTGTTGCACCATAGATTATGCTTTTATCACCACAAAATGACTGAAAAATAATATAGCATCTGTTTTTATTTTTTGTTGATTAAAACAAACAAAAAAAGGCATTTGATTTACTAAAGTAGAGTGCCCCTTTAATGAGGGCAAAGAGGTAAGCCTGACTTCTCCCTACAACTGATGTGTGGAACTCTGGGCTAGTTATAAAGGACTTTATTATTTTGCCTAAATATTAAAAGATGGTATGTTGGAATGATGCAACAATTTTTGTCTCCCATGTCCATCTCAGTCAGATAAGGCTACATCAGTAAAGACTAGTTATTGTTTCAGAAAGAGCTCTTCATTTAATAGACTTTCAAATAAGGATTCTTAAATTTTTTGTGCTATGGACTCTTTTTTGCAGTCTGGTAAAGCCTATGGAACTCTCCTCTAAATAGCATTTTTTAATGTATAAAGCTACTTAGATCAAAATAGTTATCAAATATGTTTTTTAAAACTGTATTCACACACCACAGCATAAAAACCTCTTACTCAAAAGGAATGACGTTAGCCTGTGGGCTTTCTCTTCCTTCCTGTCTTTAGAATATGTGCATGTAACTCACTCTCACTCTCTCTCTCTCTCTCTCTCTCTCTCTCTCTCTCTCTCTCTCTCCCCCTCTCCCTCTCTCTCCCCCTCTCCCTCTCCCTCTCCCTCTTTCCCTGTGAGAGGTAAAAGGAAGAACATTCTCACATCCCTGTAAAAATAGCAACTACTTGTATGTGGTGACTTAAAAGGGGTCTTAGACAAATTTGAGCCTGAGTCTTGAGCTCCAGTTGCCTCTTTTGATTTGTATATCTTCATGAATGGGACTGAAGAGTGATTTTTTTCTAGTTTCAGAGGCAACCTTTTTGTGTACAAGTAATCTGGAGCTCCTAGCTTCCATAGTTGATTCTAGTTTCACTAAAGGAAGCTCCCCTTATAATTGCTAAATCACTTCTTGGAAAAGATGATCTACAAAAGAAGAAATCCAAAGTCCAAACCATGACCCATTTTGTTAGAAGAAATGGACCTTAAGAATACAAAAACAAGTTGATGATAAAATGTTAATGAAGTAAATCTGAAAAATGCTTCATGTATTTAGATATGTATTAAATATTTAAATAAAGTATCAAACTTTCAGAAGAATATAATATTAGGGCATAAGCTATTTCTTCATGTTTAATTTTCTCCATCTCTTATAGGAAGAACCAGAGAAAGAGAGAGCATCAGAGATATGAAGGGAGAGAAAGCCCAGAGAATGGGATCACTCCTTTTAAGCTCTTCCTAGCTCAATGGCCAAATTTTCTTTCATATAACCTCCTTCCCCTGTTGTCATCATAGGGGCCAAAGGATGGGCTATATTATTCCAAAATAATAGTCTTTCAGCATTGAGCCAAACTATACCTGTCTCACCAGAGATGAATCAGAATTCTATAGATGATGAAGGCTTACCTAATTGATTCCTTCCCCCAGGTTCCATTACACTAACTTAAAGGCTTCCCATAAAACATCTCTCCTACATACATAAAAATCATACCAAGAAAGAGATAAAATGAAATATATATATATTTAACCAGTGTTCCCATTGTAAAAGAGGAGATCTTGTGTTGAGTATATTTTCTAAAAAGGCAGAATTTTCAAGCAATACACGATTCCACAAAAAAATTCATTCTAGAGAATTGACATAGGAGCAAGTAACTGACTACCTGAGCAGTCTAGATAAATTTTTACAACTTAAAAGATAACAATGAAACTCTTTTTAAGATTTAGTTGGTCAAGGGAATGAAAACTCAAACCATTGCTATAGCTTCCTGCATACTCAACATCAAAGTGGAGGGGATAAGCTCACTCCTCAGGCTTGACAAATGTTTTTGACTGGCAAACCACAAAAGCAGAGGAAGGGAAATTGTGCTCAACTGAATCAATGCTGCATCATTACTGAATATCCTACAAAATAGTTTTTAAATTCAATTTTTTATATTTTTAGTTGCAAATTCTTTTTCTTCCCACATTGAAAAAACAAACAACCCATTACAAATATGTACAGTTATACAAAATAAATTTCTATATTAGCTATGTCAAAAAAAAGAGAAGAAAATGTGCTTTATATATGCATTATCAATCCAACAGACTCCTCTGGAGATAGATAGCATGCTTTAGTATGAAACCTGGCAGATAGTATGCTTCATCATGAATTCTTTGGAATTGTGGTTGGTCATTGCAGCTTTTTTTTTTTTTTTTTTTTTTTTGCTGAAGCAATTGGGGTTAAGTGACTTGCCCAAGGTCACACAGCTAGGAAGTGTTAAGTGTCTGAGGCCAGATTTGAACTCAGGTTCTCCTAACTTCAGGGCTGGTGCTCTAACCACTGTCATCCAGATGCCCTGGTTGGTCATTATGTTGATCAGTTATTGTGTTTTTAGTTAATTATCTTTACAATATTGCTATTACTATATAAATTATTCTACTGGTTCTTCTCACTTCACTTTGGATGAATTAATACAAGTCTCCCCAGATTTTTCTGAAATCATCCCCAATTCATAATTTTACTAATTAATTTCTTCTTTGTTGAATGTTATTCTATCAGTGTCTTGTTTGACTCTAATCCTAAACTTAAACCACTGAACCAGCCTGAGTTAATGGATGGCCCAGAGCAATAACCACCAATGACCCAAAATTACAAGATGTTAAGAGATCATTAGATTATAGATTTGGAAATTGAAGAAAACTTCAAGGAAATCTAGCATAATACTTCATTTTTAATTTTAGAAAATAGGCCTAGAGAGTTTAAATGGTGTGATCAAAGTTATACAGAGAATAAGCGACAGACCCAGGATTTTAATCAAGTCTTCTGATGCTATAGCCAGTATACTTTTCACTGATTCATGTTGTTCCTCATAGAGAATCTCTTTAGTTAATCAAATAGTCAATAAACATTTATTAAATGCCTACTATGTGTTAGATGCTACATTAAGTTCTCTGGGGCAATAAAAAGCATATAATAAGCTTGTTCATTTGATCATAATTCTACAAATGAAAAGAATACTTGATTTGGAATCAAGTACCTGTTTTCTAATCCTAAATCAGGCAACAAAAACTGGTATTGTCTCTTTCAGAGGCAGGAAGTTTTAAGAGTAACTGTTTAATTTATGATTCTGGTGAAATGAGAAGACAACTTTAATGAAGATAATTTAAAAGAAACTGTAAAAATAAAGAGAATAAAGGAAAACATTTATTGATTTTAACATATTTTATTAACAGAATTTTTGAGAAGATAGTTTATTTGGTATCCTGATTAGACTGAATTAGTTGGAGTTGTATTTCCAGAAGATGAAAATTTCTGCAGTTAGTAATTTCTTGGGCTTCATAGTGTGATCTTTTTCACAGCTAAAATATTGTAAATAATTAAGAACTTTGTATAATTATTATTTGTTAATAAATTACAGACTCTGTAACTTTAACATTTATTTAATCTTAGGAGGTTGGAAAATTTAATATACACATACATACAGAGAAAGAGTTGTGCAAATGATTATAAGGAAAGAGTCTTTTCATTAAATAATTATTATTTAATGAACTAAGACTCATTGAGCAAACTGAGACTCTCAGGGGCCCAAAGCCACACGTATATTAGTTCAGAAGACAATGTCAAGAAAAACTGCAAGAAAGAAATGTTAAAATCAATGGGCAGGGACTTCTAGTTAAGAGAGATAATAAAAACTGTATAGGAGCCAGCTCTCTTACAATTCTCATTGTCTTTGACCTCTACTGCCTTTGACACTATTAATCATTCTTTCCCCTTTATAAAAGAATATATTCAATCTTTTTTTTTGTCTCATTCAGTTTCTCAATTGCTTCTCAAAGAGAATATAATTGACCATTATCCTTATAAATGTGTAAGTCCAGAACCTTAATGGTCTCAGGGTCCCCACTGTATCCTTCTGGCCTACACTCTGGTCTGTTGTTACTGAAGTAGTTGATACCTCCAGTTCTCTTTAGAATCTGTGTAAGAGGGACCTAAGTGGACAGGTAGCTTGCAATGCATCTGTTGCTATGGTCCTGTGGTGGCATCATGTTGAATCACAGTATAAGGGACCTAATACTGATCCTTAAACGTGGGAATGTTCTGCTGCCAGTCCTATTTTGAGCCTCTTTCTTGGTTATTGGGGGTTTTAAAGCCAAAAGTTCTTGGACCTTTTTGGAGATGTCCCTCTGGATCCCTGTCCATTGTGATTCCAGGAACAGAAATTTGACCTGTTAGAATGACCTTTGTGTCATATTCGGTTTAACTTACCACCCATCTTGTTCTAATTAGGTTCTCAAAGCAATGTGGGCAGTGCCTATTTTGACTCCATTGTTTTCTCTATAATAATATTCTTAACATAGTGGACGATTGTAATGGCAGTCAAGTTAGAGCTTGGCCATTGTTCATTGTATCCATTGGTTTAAAAAATGGCTAGGTTATTAAGATATATTTGGGAAAGGCCTGGAAAGATTTACATGAACTGATGTTGAACAAAATAAGCAGAACCAGGAATATACTGTACACAATAACAGCAGTAATGTGCAATGATCAACCATGAAAGACTTGGTGCTTCTCAGTAGCTCAGTGATCCAAAGGAATCCCAATAGACTTTGGACAGAAAATGCCATCTCCAACCAGAAAAAGAACTAAAGAAACTGAATGAAAATCAAAACATTCTATGTTAAAAAAATTATTTGGGGCAGGGAAGTAAAGGTATACTACATTTCCTGCCAAGCAAAAGCAAAAAAAGCAAATTGGATTTGGCTCTCCTTTTTGTTGTTCAGTCAGTAAAGTCTGATTCTTCATCATTCCATGAACCATAGCATATTACATCCTTCTATCCTCCACTGTTTCTTGATCTATCCAAGTTCTTGTGCATTGTTTTCATAATATTACCTATTCATCTCATCCTCTGTCATCCCCTTTTCCCTTTATCTTTAATCTTTCCCAACATCAGGGTCTTTTCTGAGTCCCATCTTCTTATTATGTGACCAAAGTATTCAAGTTTCAGCTCCAATATTTGACCTTTCAATGAATTACCTGAATTAATTTCTTTAAGTATTGATTGATTTGATTTTCTTGCTGTCCAAGGGACTCTCAAAAGTCTTTTCCAGCACCGCAATTCAAAAACATTGATTTTGTACCTTTGAGCTTTCCTTATAATTTCTAATAACAATACATTATTACCAAAACCCCTACAACTTTGAGTATAATTTGTGGCTAAATTATGGCAATAACATTCACTGGATATGGCTACCAAAGTTTCAGTCAAAGTTACTATGTCTGATATAGCAGGTGTAACCATGTCCACAATTTGGTTTAATTCCTGATTACTTAAGGTGTCAAATACCATGGGCTTTTTTCATTAACCACACTGGAATGTGGAACTCAGAGATTGTATGGGATGATGAGATGACCATAACATACAACAATTCTTGTATTTAAGCAATAATCTCTCTCTCCCCACCTGGAATTATTTATTGTTTGAATTTGACTATCACAGAAGAAAGAGGCAACCAAGGTGGGTCATAAGCTGTTATTTACCCCTACAATTAATGGGAGGAGACTGGCAATGCTGGTGATGAACTATGGCCAGTTATCATGTCAGTCTAGCCCTCTAAGGTGACTTAGCAAGTCTATGTGCAAGATACATTCTTTAGCAGGAGTTGCCAGAAGTCCATTTGATAAGTTGGAGCAGTCCCATTGCAAATGTGGCAGTCATTTGGGTGCCCCAAGATGAGATCTAGGTGAAAGCCACTGATGAGAATTCTTTTCCCTGATATGGACATCCTGGCATTATAGTCATTTAGCCCTGGTTGACTAGGAAATGCAAAAAATGTCTAGTTCATCCATCACTTTATCTTGTTCTGTTTATATGGAAAATATCCTGGGCATCATGCCCTATCCTATTCAGTTTGTCTGATTTGGAGAGAGGAGAGAGGTCTAGAAAAGGAGCCGATATCTGAGATGTGTTTTTTATCTGGGTGGGAGCTGAGGAAAACTTGGGGTTGGGGTGTTCAGTCTAACATAGCAAAACTTTCCAAGCTAGTTCATCTCCCTCATCTTTATCTTCTGAGATGCTTGAGATTCCTCTGAGATCTATTGTAAAAGTGACCTATTTCTTCTACCTGAGTGGTTATTCCTGATCTTCTAGTTTAACCCCCTTTTCTTGCTTAATCAGCTGGATTGCTTTCTTCAGTCCCATTTTATCAAGACTTTCTCAAGAGACCCTCCTGGATCTCTCTATATTTCTCCTAGAGGATGGTGTTAGAATGATGTATACCTCCTATAAGGTTTTTCATGACCTGACAATCAAATCATATAGCTTTTCTAAAAGGAGCTTCTGCAAGAAGTCCTTTTATCCTATTCTAATTCAGACTTCCCTCTCTTAGCATTATCTCTTAAGGAAGTCCTATCCCTTATTCCAGTGGTCTCATATCTACCAACAAAATATTGCCCTTTCCCAACTTCTAGTCACTTGAAAGAGAAAGTTTCCCAGGCTAACAATTCCATTTTGGACAATGATTCCTGGATGATTCTTGGATAATGGAAGTTGCCCATTTAGGCAATCCTGAAGCTTTTTATACATTAGCCATGGGCTGAGTTATGACCATATCATCAAGGAAGACATATCCATTCAGTTTATCAGGACTGATTGCTTTCTGTCTCAGAGTGGAAACTGCTTTTGTGGGGGTAGACTACTGATCATGTGGAGCAACTGAAGACATATTTGTTTGATAGCTATATAAAGCCATGCTAATAGGGCAACTTGTCCCCATGTTATCTACAGGGTAGCCCTTGTATTAGTCAGGAGTGGTGAGTGGATAAGCAGATTAGTCCCCTAAAACAATCAATTCATCTTAGACAGTGGGCATAGTTTGGATACCTCTTATATGTAATCTGAACTATCCAGGTCTCTAAATAGTCTCTCACCGGTGATAGTCACATCTCTTTCACCATGTATCTCCATCCACAGCCTTGTCATTTTATAGCTGGTCGGTGGTGGTTGCCAGGTAGATTCTATCCACTTGTGCTGTTTATGAGTCTGCCTGGAGTTCCTTTTCTGCCTGGAAGAGATCTTCTATCACTGTGAGGAGAAGCTAAGGAATAGAATCCTTGGCTCCCTTAGGGTTAACTTCTCATTCTTCAGTAATCTGTCTTTTGAAATCCTGGAAGGTATGAGGGGAAAACTCTCTTGACTACTGAATTCTCTCATAAATTAAATTTTTTGGGCATCTGGCCACTGTTGTTGTTTATATTTCATTTTTGAAGAGGACCAATAACATTATGATGTAATGGATGATGTCTTGATTTTTGTGTGAATTAGATTTAAGTTGCAGAGTTGCAAAAAGATATCAACTTCACTCTCTCTTCCAGAGTCATCAAAGTCCAGTGGGAAGACAAAAATCAAGACAACTAATGATGGCTTGGGATGCAGTAGATGACCTTGGTGTCATTCCTCTAATTTATTGATGGGTTTGAGACCTCTTGGTTACCCTCACCCTGGTTTAGCCTGTCTGCCAAGATGATTTTTACAAGGGTGTGACCACTGTGCATACTATACCTACTTGGAGCTACAAGTAATAGGTGAACATGAAAGGAGGATGAGAGGCCTTGGAAAGAACTATCTAGGTGTATGGGGATGCTCAAGGAGTACTAGTCCCTCTGGCATAAGGCATCTGGCTCCTATGTTCCATTCATTCTCCCAGTAGTTTCCTTATTCCTCCTTCCCCCTTCTTTCTTCACAAAATTAATTTCTGGAATGCTTTTTTCATTTCCTTCTTTTGACACTAATATGCAACATGAAGGAGTCCAGATGAAAAGTTGAGGGAAAGGGGGGAGAGGAATGCCTAAGCTTTGGTGGAAGACCTTCTGAGTCCTTCTGAAATTGAGTTTGTAATTTTAAATAAAAAGTCAGCATGATTCCAATGGAAGACTGTTAGTTATAGGGCCAGCAAAATGAAGGTATGTTCTAAATTAACTGATAAGGTTTTAATTCAGAGTAGGGAATTAGAATTGAAAAATAGGGAAGTGAGAAAATAAATTTTAATGGTACCATCCTAGCAATAGGCTGAAATGGATAGCTGGGGTCATATCCACCAAACTGGCTCTTTTTATTAGTCAATAATATCTAAATATCTAAATATTTATAAATAAATAAATAAAAATATCTAAAATAGGGAGAGATAATGCAGAAAAAGAAAACCACCAATCAAATATTAGCAAATAGGCTACAACATATTTAAAAGGTTATACTATACCCTATGACCAAATTGGTCACAGGGTATATGAAGTTAGTTCATTCTAAGGAAGATTGTAAACATAATGACTCATAATGAATCAAACAGTAAAACTGCATGATTATGTCAAGAAATGCTTTTTAAAAAGTAGTTTGACAAAATTTATTTCTGTTTAAACATTTGTTTCTGTTTAAAAAAACACATTAGAATGGAAGTGATTGTTTTCCTTAATAGAGTAATGTCTATCTAAAATCAGAAACAAACACCATATATAAAAGAGAACTTAATGCCCTGTCTAAAAGATTAGAGGTAAATTTAAAATGCTAATTATCAGCATCACTATTTAACATAGTGCTAGAAAAGATGTTCAAGGAATAAGCAGAAGAGAAACAAATTATCCTTTTTTTGCCAAATGGATACATGATTTAGATATAGAAGGTGATATCATAAACAAATTAGAGGAGCAAGGAAGAAATTATCTTTCTAACCTATGGAGAGGGGGTGAGTTCATGACCAAAAAAAGGATAGAGAAGATAATAGAAGAAAAATGTTACAATTTTTATTTTGAAATTTATTTTATTTGAAAATTAAAAATTAAAAAGGTTTTCTAAAAAACAAATTTAATGTAGTTAAAACTAGAAAGGAAAAAGATGACTGAGGGGGAAATCTTTGCAGCAAGTTTCTCTGATGGAGATCTCATAGCCAAAATATTAAAAAACTTCAAACAAACATGAATTCACTTACTAATAATTAAAGAAATGCAAATTAAAACAACACTGAGAAAGAAACATCAGTTTGGCAAAAATGACAAAGGAAAATGACAAATGTTGGAAAAGATAGGCACACTGATTGTCATATTGGTTAAGCTATGAATTGGTCAAGTCATTCTCAAAAGCAATTTGGAAATATTTTTCAAAAGTCACTAAGCTATAAATACTCTTTGATCAGTAATTTCACCACTAGACATATATTCTAAGGATTTCAAAGGATGGATATTTATAGTATCTTTTTTTATTTTAGCAAACACCTGAGGCAGGGCTCATCAACTGGAGAATGACTGAACAAGTTAGGATGTGCTCTTCAATTTGGGAACAAATTATGGTGTGTGTATGTAATATATGATTGAGTTTTGAGAAATGATGAAATAAATGGATTCAGAAGAATGTAGGAAGACTTGCATGAATTGATGCAGCCTAAAGTTAGCAGAATCAGAATGATTTATACAATGATTATAGGTCAATAATATATTGTATATAGAAAAGCAGCTTTGAAAGGCTTAAGAATCAATGTAATAATCAACCAGCACTAAACAGGATAATTATGAAGCTTATTTCTCACATCTTGAGAGAGGTGCAAAATGAGGTGTAGATTTGGCTAAAGTGTGTATTTGTTTTGTTTGATTGTCCTTATTTTTTTAAAGAGGTTCAAGAGACAAAGTTAATGGTAATGAAGACTTCTCATTTCCCTCCCAAAAAGAGCTTCAATGTATTTTAATGTATAAAAAATAACTGAAAGAAATTCAGAGTGAGACATAGACAAACAGGACAGCTTTGGAATTAAGGTATTGAATTTGTTATATAATTTAAAAAAACAATCTATAACAAGTGAGAGATTCCCAGTTTCAAAACTTTTTTTAGTTTTTCATGCATGCAAATTTTTGTGTTTGTTGATGTTTGTCAAATTCAGAACTGATTTTATCAAAAAATTAAAAATCAAACCATCTATATTTCTCCTAATATTTCCATAGTAGCATAATTACTTCTTTCTCTTTCAAATTCCTACAAACATGATTATAAAATCAGGAAAATTTCAGTAGAGTTATATAAAAATGAACCTGAAATTCATCAGTTATATGAATTGAGGCCTAGAAGTAGGTGAAGTGAATTTTGCCAAATTACATAGTCTGGAAGGATAATATTAGAAGAGTCTGATGTGTGATAGTCCATGGGGTCACAAAGAGATGAATAGAACAGAACAATAACAACAACAAAGGATAATGATGAAATGTATGTGTACAAGAAAGATTTCTAGAATTACCTGCACACTTTATCAAATGTTTTAATTCTCTACTCTTTTCAGAACCAAGTATACATCTGTCTCATTTAAGTGAAAAGAAATTTGGATTTTTTTGGGGGGGGTTGGACTCCCTGAATTTCATCTTGTATAGAGAGCATCTACATCATCTACAGATGAGGAAACTTTTTCGGTCAGCATGGGTTGATATCCTTTCCAAAAGAGTAATTGAGAATTGCTTCAGTATAGTTAAATAAATTTGTCCTAGATCAAACCATCAGTATTTGTCAGAAGTACTACTTAAACTCAAATTTTTCTGAGTCCTAGGTCAGCTCTCCACTCTTTAAGAAACAAAAATACACAAAAGATTTGATACCTTCCCCATCAAAAAGAGTAAAGACCTTCTATGCTAAGAAGGACTTCATGGGCAAAGCTCAAACTGGCTTTCCCTTCCTTTGTCATTTTCTTAAAACCATTCACCCCATTTTAGCCTATATAGTTTAACTATGAGGGATTTTGAGCTGAAAATTGTACAAAAATATTATCTCTATAACTCATATAACAATGATTTATCTTAGAGAGGAAAAAGACTCCATAAATATCAGAATATTCAGCTCTATTTACAAAGAACTGGAAACTAAGTGGGATACCCATCATTTGAGGATTGGTTGAACACATAGCATATGAATATAAGTTGTGGGGAAGTCAGAAGTGATTCTTTAATGCCATTAGCTGGAGTCACTATCAGTGTGCTTTCTCAATTATCAGTTGAAAGTCACTATAGTCGACCAGTCATAAGTAGCTTTTAAAAATGAGCATTTACTGAGGTTGCACAATAACATTTGGTACCAAAACATTTCTCCATAGATCTGTGATACACTCTCACAAGAACACTTAGAGTCCTAGGGGAAAATAAACTCAAGTACAGATAATATAAGAAGCAAGGAAGTAATTTGCAACTGATTACCACAAGTCCTTTTCTCATATTTATAGAAGTGATCAAGAAGTTCTCCTTAGTTCTCCCTCCTGTAGCAGGAACTTTACTTGGCTCCTTGTAGAGCCATGAGTTCAATATGTCCTTTGCTGTGACACTACTGTTTGGTGAATTAGGACACCTTTTAAGATACTGATAGAAGTCCTTCCAAAGTGGAAAGTCCTTCTGGTGGGGTGGGGGAAATAAGCCAAGAAGATTCTTGTCAGATAGCCAAGCTAAGACCTCTCCTACCTCAGAAGGTTCCTTCGCTGGGGATTTAGCTAGAACTTCACCATAGTTTCAATTCTGGAAAGCTTCCCATTCAGGCTAATTCCATGCCAGGAATAAAGGCATAACAAAATCCCTAGTCAATTGGAACAGACCTTTTGTCTTATCACTTCACCAAAAGGTTTTCAAAGACTTTTCACACTTATTCTTAATGTCTAAGATGGATTTGAGACCATGTTCTCAGTTAAGATATACGCTAAAATGGGGTGAGTGGTTTCAAGAAAAGTGTCATTTAAGATTTTATTAAGATGCATGAAAGAACCTGATCATAAAAAGTTACTATGATATAGGAGAAATTCAGACACAAAGCCAGAAGAAGACAAAGATGTCAAAGAAGCTTGAAGCAAAGCCTCAAAAACAAACAAACAAAAAAAACCATGAGTTGCATTAAAGTGCACAGAAGTGAACAGGGAAATAGCTGGAAGGAATAACAGAAGCAGGATCTTTGAAAATAACATGATGAATTGACTATATACTTAAAATAAATTTTTACCCGATAGATTAAGTATGTATCACTATTTTTTTTTCCTGTTCTGCTAACCACTGAAATGCTAATTTTGTTTTTTGCTGTTCATGTTAAGAAAAACAATTTTAAAAATATGATTAATAAATCCCCCCCCAAAAAAACTTGGGGAGCTTTTATAGGGATACCTTTATAATATTTTCTTTTAAAGACTTCGAAGCACATTTATAAATACTGCTGGAATTCATGGGTTAAAACATTTATTTGCCTCGCTTGGTATATTCAGCAAGAACCTCCAGCTGGCGGGAGGAGGGGTTGGGAAGGGAGAATGAAACACCAGGACCACAGCTGCTAGCGAGGCAACCACTCCAGACTGCGCCGTGGGCCAAGGGCTGCCCGCTCCCTCCTTACGTCACCGCCCAGCGGTCGCCAGGGAGACGTCCCCTTCAGGGCGCGCGTCAGAGCCGCCAGTCTCTTGGCAACAGATCTCTCTCTCTCTCTCTCTCTCTCTCTCTTCCTCCCCGCCTTTTCCTCCCCCTCTCCAGCTCGCTCACCACGCCCCCTCCCCCGCTTGCTCGCGCTCTATCTCTCGCACTTTGCCGCACGTCGCTCTGGCGTCAAAACGACGTCAATGGGAATGTATCAATTTGGCCCGGGCTACCGGCCAGGAGCACGAAGCAGCGCGCTAGTGGAGAGTGCGTTAGTTGGGAGGGGTGGGGAGGACTAACGTGAGGGGGCGTGGCCCTGCATAGTAGCCTAGAAGCCGGGACGTAGGAGGAGGCGGGGCGGGTGGGGGAGGGATGGGAACTGTCAGTTCGCAGCGGTGAGCTCGCCCTGCCGGGCTGGAGTTTCAGTGCTGACTGGCAGCGGCAGCAGCCCGCACGTCGGCTTCGGCGTGGATGGCAGTCCCGGCAGCCCCGAGCTCCGCGATCTCGAGCGCGAACCTGCTGATACTCTACTCCTGAACCCCACCAGCTGTCACGCTGCGCTCGACTGACCAGATCCCGTCCTCAACCTCCCTGGCCCGAGCCCCCAGGCTCGCGCCCCGAGCCGCCGCCACTGCCCGCGCCCCGCCGCGACCTCGCCGAGCTCGGACCGGCCGGCTGCTGCTGCCCGGGCCGTTTTCCTCGCTCGTCCGCCCGTCGCAGCCTGGAGGTGTGCCCTTCCCGGCGGCCTCGCCCCCTCGCCTCCCCCCCGGGACAGGGGGTGGGCTTGCTGCAGTCTCGCCCTTCCCCGTGCGGGGAGGGGGGGGCACCAACTCTCGGGAGACCCTGGAGGAAGAGGAAGAGGAGGCGGCCAAGGTGAGCCGTCTTGGGGTCGCAGAGGGTCCCCAGGTCCGGGTGCGCCTGAAATGGGGGCTGCCCTCGTGCCCGGTAGCCTCCCCTCCCCCGCTAGAAATGGCCAGAAGAGGGTGAGAGACGAGGCCGGCTCATGGGTCACCCACTCCCTCCCCCTGGCACCTCTAGGGGACTAGCCTCAGCCTGCGGCTTTTCCGCGCGGGGAGTGGGGGAAGGGCTGCGGGCAGTCCCTCTTCTCCCTCAGAGCTGTCTAAGTTTGTTGCATCCTGTCTTGGGGTGCTCCGGGAAGGTTGGGGAGGGATGCAGTGCTGGGGATTCCTTTTGTTTCCCTGAGTAACGATTCGCTGCTTCCCTTCCCTGGATGTGCGGGAGGGTACGTGTCCCTACGGCTTAATGTTAACTCTGTGTGAATGCCTGCGGGCAGCAGTCGCGGTGCACGAATACGAACACACGAACACACGTGTGTTTCCGTACCGAAGACACCCACCGGATTGGAAAGGGGAGCGGGACCGGGGGGAGCCGAGTGCGGTGTTTTTTGTACCTTGGTAGTTCAGGCTTCCAGGAATGTGGAAATGCCGGTTAAAGATTGAGATTTCTCTTTGTTGCTCTGTTCGGGGTTGACAGAGCATCATCTTCACTTCTGACACACCGAGGGCTTGGGGGACAGGATGACTGAGGGATGGGAAGGAACCAGGATGGTAATCTCATACGTTAAAATGTTCCTTGGATTTTTCTTTTAAGCAAAGCAGCATATTTTGAAAGATGCATTTCTCTGTGATGAACACAAATCTAAAAAGATAATTTATTTGGAACAGACTCATGTCTTTTGTGAAAGGGATCTGGGATATTTGTGAATTTATTAACAGTGTTTTGAAAAGAAAACATTTAAAATGCAGGTTCTGATACTAAAGCTTAATGTGTGGGTAAACTGGGAGACCCAGATAATGAAGATGGGATTTCATTGATACATATGTGCCAGATCTGCATTTTATCTCATCTTTTTGTCCATGTAGGTCCAGGTCATAAGGAAAGAAAATTTTATGAAGGTTCTCTAAAAATCCCTAATCACAGTCGAAACCATGGTGATCATGTCAGAATTTACCTCAGTTTCCAATTCAAGTCAGACACAGCAAAGACCCCTCAGGGTTGGATTTTATGATATTGAAAGAACATTGGGAAAAGGAAATTTTGCTGTGGTGAAACTAGCCAGACATAGAGTCACCAAAACCCAGGTAGGTTTGAAGTTTGTGAAAATGATTTCAAGTATACTGATACATTTGATTTCTTTCTTTCCAAGAAATTCTTCCTCTTCCTTTTCAAAATAGTCAGGGACTCAAGGAAAAGACTTTATAATGTTCTTCACAGTAATTTGCGTGGTCAGTGTTGTAAATATTAAATTCATTTTATTGACAAGGAAACTGAAGTCAAATGCCCAGAACCAGACTTATCTTTTGGGGTAGAGGGGCACAAATTATAACCTGGATGCAATATTAAGTGTTTGAAAAATATCTTTCAAGTGTACCAATTAACACTTATTGGCAAAACATTTACTTTGGTTTGTTTAAATTCTTTGGAAATATTTTTTATCTGTCAGCCAGTGAAGAAGCATTTAAGTGCTTTGTGCTGGAGATATAAAGAATAGCACACACACACACACACACACACACACACACACACACACAAAAACACCAAACAAACAAGCAGTCTCAAGGAACTAGAGAGACAACATGCAAACAATTATGTGTAGTATATACCAGAGAGAAGGGGGTTGGAAAAGACTCTTTTAGAAGAGGGGATTTTAATGGAACTTGAAGGAAGGTGGGGACGGAGAGAATGCTAGGTATAAGGATGACCAGTAAAAATGCCTAGAGACTAGATATTGTGTCTTCTGTGAGGAACAACAAGGAAACCAACATCATTGTTTGAAAAGTATATAGGGGGAATAAGGTGTGGGAAAACTGGAAAAGTAAGACAGGGCCATATTTAAATGATTTTAAAGATTAAAAATTTTATATCTGTGACATTTTAGTGTATTTACAAAATTATTTTCCATTTTTTCTTCTCACTCATTGTGAATTACTCTTATATGATTGATTTTAGAATTCATCTTGGAAAAACCTAATTATGTCTATTGTACACTACTCCATCGAAAATTTTATGTGCAAAGTAACTTTTTTTCCCTTCTTTCCCTCAATCTACAGGTTGCAATAAAAATTATTGATAAAGCAAGATTAGATCCAAGCAACTTGGAGAAAATTTATCGAGAGGTTCAGATAATGAAACTTTTAAACCATCCTCATATTATTAAGCTTTATCAGGTGAGAAATTGATATAAAAAACATATGCCTAGTAGATGGAATTGTACCTTATGGTTTTAGTTACCAGTGATCTTATCTTGCAAAAAGTTCCTTGAAAGCAACAGTGTCAAACCAGATGACCATAACACTGAGAAATATTTAACAAAATAAATAAAAATACAATAAGACAAATTATATTTTAATACTATGTCAGTATGCAACCACAGGAATTCTTATGTACAAATAAATGACTCCCTTTCTTCAATACCACTCCCTTAAAGAAAAGGAATGTGTGTCAGCTATTAGTTTCTACAAAATACTGTTCTTGGTGACAATAAAGTTACTAATTTTGAACTTAGTAAAAGTAGGTATAATATTTCTTTGTAAAGTTATACAGTTATTTATGACCTAGACAAATGACAATTTATGACTGAGTAAAATCTTTATTCACCAAAGATAACAGCTATTTCACATTTGTATCAAAGGACAAATTTACCCACAATTTTATGCTTCCAAATAAGTAAGGGTAAAGATTTGATGTTAGAAAACTGCTTTACTTTATAAGGCTAAAACATAGGCAGGAATCCTCAAATTATTTGTTAAATGGAAGGCTTAAAAAGCTCCATTTTCCTGACTTTGAGGCCAGCTTTTTAACCATTAAATCACACCAATTCTTTAGTGCGTGTAGAAAGGCAAATCGGAACATCCTAAACGGGTGTGTGTGTGTGTGTGTGTGTGTGTGTATACATACATACATATGTGTGTATATAATATATACATATATATATAACATGCAAAATGAAACTGGAAGCTTATCTTTGTATATTATAATGAATTTACAGTTTTAATTTTGAAAACAAGTACATTTATTTCTGTAGATTCTACATAAATGTTTGTCATCTCCTTTTAAGAACATTCCTACATAATAATTGAAAATTATTTTAACCAAGAGCAATGCATTTTTAATTATATCAAAGCATAAGAATGCCTCAGATTTTAATGTCCTAATTTTTAAATTTTTTGTTGAAATGAGATCTGTGATTCAGAATAATAAGTATTCATTAAAACAAAATAAAAATCAATTTCTAATTGTCCTGGCAATAATCTTTTTCAAAAATTCGCAGTCAGTAAGAGATTCTTTACATTTGACTTAATTTGTGTAAGTTTCTCTTAACTGTCATATAATATCATGGAGACTAAAAAAGATAAAGAAGCAGTGTGTCTTCATCTATATAGGTCATTCCTATCTTCCTACAGATAGTAGCATAACTATCTTAGGAATAACTGAGGCAGAACAAATATATTAAAAAATATAATAGCACTTAAACTTGAGAAAAAAAGCAATATACTTTTGTGTGCAAAAATATACACTAGCGAAAGATGTTCGGGTGACTTTAAAAAATGAAGAGTAATATTAGAACATTAATAAAGCTACTGTAAAACTTTTAAAAAAAGGAGTTTTCTTAAATTTGTGGAGTCACTCTTGGTCTTTCTAATGTTGTAACAGAAGTTGATTAGATTTGTGTTACTAGTATTTCCAGGATATCCTATAATTTATATTGTCCCTGTTGTTGGACTATAATATTTGTAAACATTGTATTAAAAAGAAGATAGAAATTATACTTTGGTTTTACTTTATTTTTCCCCTGCCCTTTTATCCAAGTTTATTATATTGAACTAGGGCCTATAATGCAATGAAAAATCTAGATGAAAGATTTTTCTATAGTGAATTTTCTTTCCTTGTCTCTAAGGATGTTCTTTCTACCTGTTGATTAAGACTCAGAAATTGGAAATAGAACTCCATGACATAAAAGTGACTTTTTGTTGTTGTTATTCTGATTTCAACACCAGCTGGCATTTTTCCCAGAACAATTCAGAAATGCCTCACTCTTTCCTTTTAGTATTCCTGAACTTGATGTATTTTTTGTCTTATTCCTTATTTATTTTACTCTTTCACTCTCCTTAAATGAATAAACTAGAAGACAAAAGCGCTATTTCCTTAACCCATTTTAATATACATATTTTTTTTTAGGGTGTTTAGTCACTTCTTAAGATTTTTCTTTCTTTCTTTATATTTTCTACTGTATATACAAGGATAATTGTCTCATTAGTTTTTTTAAGCAATCTTCAGTGTTCTCTTTTTATAAAACAAAAACTTCCATCTCTCCCAACCCCCATCCCCAGTCTCTTCCTCCCCACCCCTTTTTAGGTAAGAATAATGAGTTTATATTTCACTTTTTTCAAAGCCACCATTTTTTGAAAATTTTTTTGCTTATTTTAAAATTATATCTCCTGGCATAAAGATGCCTCTAAAATTTTAAAAGGAAAAAATCTAATTCTGGATCAATAAATGGAGACTTAGATGTGTTATTGACATTTGCTATTGCCATTGACGCACATTGAGCAGTGCATTTACACAAACAGTAAGCTATTGTTGGCAAAGACTGAGTTTATTATGTCAGCAAAGCAAATGAGAATAAAGTATTTGATAGCCATTATTTAGTTTGTTTAGGTTGTAAATATCAACGTAGATAATCTCCCGTTACTGGCTAGGATTCTGTGGTAGGAGCAATATTTTTGAAAAAGATTATTGCCAGGACAATTAGAAATTGAATTTTTTGTTCCAATTTTTAAATCAATTTATTAAATCTACGTTATTTTAATTTATTTAGGAGCAATATTCTAACTCTTACACTTATGTAAGTTAGGCTAGGTTTTTTTTTTTTTTTTTTTTTTTTTTTTTTATGTATTGAAGCCATCTTTAAGACTTGATTGGCTCAGGACAATAAAGGTTCAGGCTGTTCTCCTTGGTTGTCTGGGTACAGGCAACTGAAACTGGAAACAAATATGAATAGCTCCAGATCTCCTCTGATAAAAAATTGGACAACTCAGGCAAGGGAGCTTCACTCAACTGAATCAACTTGAAGTGCCCTCAGTCCCAGTACCTAGCTATTACTAGTCCATTTCCTTTTGTAAACTGTTGAATGACCTATAGGTGTCTTTCCCCCACCCCCACCCCACCCCTTATTGACTTTAACCTACTAGGAGACTGGCTTGAGTCAGACCTAGGTCAAAACAACTTTAGCTTCAAAAAGGAAAGTCATGAATTACAATAACCTGTACTATGAAAAATCAAAAGTAATATGTGATTCTGTGCAGAATATATGACATCTTCTAGAAAATATACAAAATGATTGAAACAAGCTAAAATTTAGACCTGTTTCTAGAAAATTTAAAAGTAAAAATATCTTAGTATGTAGGCAAACTTTAGTTCTTGGTCTAAAAAAAAGAAATATAATACATAGCAGCAAACATCTTTCCATTGATAAAAATCTCCTAAATACGGGGCTGCTTCTGTTGTTTCTGCATGATATTTTTGCTTTGTCTTCAGAAATAAGGACATTGTAGATTGTTATAGATTGCAAGTATTAAGGGATCACTTGTTATATATTTCTCAGGTTATGGAAACGAAGGATATGCTTTACATTGTCACTGAATTTGCAAAAAATGGAGAAATGTTTGGTGAGTTATTTTTTCTACTTACCTTTAGTAGGGAAAAAGTAATTCTTAGTCATGGAGGAAAATTTTTGTAGGGGAAGGGGAAAAGGAAGAGGCTGGCCAGTGGGGCTTCCATCTTTTGAGCATATATAGCCTTCCATTTGATGCATGCCCATGTCAGGAGGCTGGCCATGTCAAAAAGGACTGGAACTCCCAATGATATTATATAAATAAGATTTTCAGAATTAGAGAAATCAGATTTGTATGAGTACTTCTTATGACCAAAGTCATTACTAAGAATTCAAATAAATTTACTTCTGTATATTTAACCTAGTTTATTGATCCGTAGATTATTTAACCTCCAATGGCCATCTGAGTGAAAATGAAGCAAGGAAGAAATTCTGGCAGATTCTTTCGGCAGTGGAATACTGCCATAGCCATCATATAGTTCATAGGGATCTCAAAACAGAAAACCTTCTTTTAGATGCCAGCATGAATATCAAGCTAGCAGGTAAAAAAAGTTAAATGTTTTTGAATATTATAAAAGCTTGGATAAATAGTATGTTGTGATTGTAAAAAACGGGATAACAAATGACATTGTAATGTAATTTATATGATGCTTGTTCCATCATATGTTCCATCATGCTTGGGTTTTTCTAAAAATGTATATCTTTTGACATTTCAGTCTTAAATTATTTTTGTTTTTTTCTCTTATCTTTTTTTCTCACAGATTTTGGATTTGGAAATTTCTATAAGTCAGGAGAGCCCTTATCTACTTGGTGTGGAAGTCCCCCATATGCTGCCCCAGAAGTTTTTGAAGGGAAGGAATATGAAGGGCCCCATCTTGACATTTGGGTAAGTGTTTATTGTGTGTATGTCCACACAAATGCGCATATGTATACACACATGTGTAGTATGTAATCAAGTATTACCATACTGTTAGGTTGTGTGCCTAGTGTGACATTCACTGATCAGAGTGTTGTATTGTTACTTTTTTTGCTAACAGAGCCTTGGTGTTGTGTTATATGTCCTTGTCTGTGGCTCTCTCCCTTTTGATGGGCCCAATTTACCAACTTTAAGACAAAGAGTGTTGGAGGGCCGATTCCGTATTCCTTTCTACATGTCCCAAGGTATGTAAGATCTTTAAAGACCTAGGAACTCTGATATTTTGTGATAGTTAATTATTTTGGAGAAGGTGAAATTTGTTTCCTGAAATTACCTGCTTGGTTGTCTTTTTGATCTGTATTTGAGTCCAGGAAACCACATTTTTGTATATAGAAAATAGCAGGAGCAAATAAAACTCAAAAATTATGTTTTGGTGCCTATTCTTATAAGATATGTCCTTCTTTGGGCATTGTGGATTCCTTAAAGTAATAGAAAACCTAGGATTTTTGAGGAGTGGCAAAGGCATTGCTTGTCTATAAAATGAAGGTATTTCAATACCTAGATCATAATATTTATAGATTTAGGGCTGGAAGAGACATTAGCATTCATTTAGCTCAACTTCCTCCTTCTATAGTCTTTATAGACCTCTATAGTTTAACTGAAATGTCAGGAATTAGGAATCTATACTGAAAGCTGACCTCTCATTTCATAGCATCTTTGTTTTTTAATTTCCAGAGGTTTCTTAACATATAGAGTCAGGGTCAAAGGGCATAATTCTCTTTCAGAAAACATGATATGTTTGATGGGGTAAGTAGACTAGGATATTGGTAAAGGTTAAGTATGCCTAGTGAAAAAGCAAAAACAAAAATATGTAAACTTGGTTAAAATTCATTATAGTGCTTAGAATCCATAGAGATTCTTTTAAATGCTAGAGAAAGCTAAATGAGATTTTTTTTTTATCTAATTGGAGTTTAAAGAGTTTCTAGGCTGCTGAATTCCTTTGTTTAATAGTTGTCCTTTGTATGAGTATGCCAGCTATAGTGACACTGATCAGTTATTGGTTGATAATGACTTTTTTATTATAATTTGCTTGTCTTTTTTTATTTTTTCCAACAGACTGTGAAACATTAATTCGCCGTATGCTGGTGGTGGACCCCACCAAACGAATAACCATTGCCCAAATAAAGCACCACAAGTGGATGCAAGCAGACCCCTCCCTTCAGCAGAATCCATCCCTGTCCTTTTCCATTCAGAATTACAGCTCTAACCTGGGAGATTACAATGAACAGGTGTTAGGGATTATGCAGACACTGGGTATCAACCGGCAGAGAACAGTGGAGGTAAGCTGCTTCTCCTGGCCTACTTTTGTTCCAGCACCCTTTTCATGCTTGACTGGTGACTAATTAAATGTACACAACACATTCTTTTTGAGTGAGCCAGCATTATCATGAAAAACAGGAGTACAAGTCAAGTTAAAATGCTAACTGTGCTTATTTAAGGTTCACTATTCTAAAACATATTCTTAGTTACCAGGAATAACCCCAATGAACAATCTCAAAAGGAAAGTTCAACTGCCTTGATTAAGAAATATATGTCACATTTCTCCTCATTTTTTGCAAACTTGTTACTTATTTTTTGTTCTAGCACTGATGTAATTATATCATAAGTTCCTCTATTCTTTCTTACAGTCATTGCAAAATAGTAGTTATAACCACTTTGCTGCTATCTATTACCTCCTCCTGGAACGGCTCAAGGAATATAGGAACACTCAGCCATCTAACTGCTCTGGACTTGGAAGGCTGCAGAGGTCTAGGAGTTCTGATTTCAGCAATTTTGAGGTGAGAGTATAGAAAAAGCTTTTTTTTTTTTTTTTTTTCCCCTTCCTCAAATTATTTCTTCCTTTGCTCTTGATTCATTATTCTTAGAATCAAAGGTTGTAGAATTTTTGATCTAGACCACAAATCTGGGTGATCAGTTAAGACTTATTATATTTTGTTAGGAGGAAGACCATCTTTTTGCCCTCCTCTTAGTGGTTATATAGCATTCATCTTCATCACTGCTGCTCTAACATAGTTTCAGCACTCTGACTGATATGGTTCTGAGCATGATAAAAGTTGTGAACTTAAGTTCTAGCCAAGATAGGCCACTCTAGATTTCTCCTATTTCACAGGATACTTACCCTATTAGAATCATTATCAAATTGGCCAGTTCATCTTAGACTCCCTACTTGTTAGCTAGAACTTGAAATCTGTTTTAGTTATAAATGTGGAAACCCCTAATAATAAATGTTAATGGGAAAGATTTGTTTCTCTAACTGATGTTAATTATTCTGTCTTGAGTCCTTTCCTAAAAGCATTATCCTTTTGTATGTGATCCGTAGATGCCTCAGGAAAGCCTCACTAGTGATAATACTTTCAGATCCTCTTTGCTATACCAGCAGCCTCAAAATCTGACTCAATCAATATTACAGGAAGAAATGGATTTTGATTTGAACAACCCACTGCAAGTGAGTTCTCACAAGTTATGTATGTGGTAGGCAGTTTGTGCATTTGTTGTTGTAGCCAAAAGGTCTTACAAACTAAGTGAATTTAGAACAGCGAAATGTATTCTTTTATTCATTCTGGTAACTGATGCTGTATAAGACTTGGCTTTGAATGGCTTTATTTATTTAATTTTTTACAGCCACTCTTGTTCTCTATGGAGCCTAGCTTCAATGGTCTGTTCCGCAACTGCTCCATCTCTCCCAACAATCTGCTGGAAACCACCATTAGTGAGGAGGTTAGACAGGATAAAGACTTTGAAGAGGAAATCAAGACTCAAAAGTCCATTCACCTCCCCAGCAACACCAGCAGGAGACATACCCTTGCTGAAGTCACCACCCATTTCTACCAATGCACCCCTCCATGTGAGTCAGCCTTGAGGCAAAAAAGACACTATCTTTTCTTCTTCAGAAAAAAGGAATATTAGAAATTAAGGAGATCCCAAATGACAGAAATAATTTTATTTTTTACATATTGGTGGAGAAAATAAGAAAGAACTTAATTTTTTCCCCATTTAACCTTTCATTTGGTTTTAGTGTGGACCATTTTTTAAAAGTCCACTAAGGAGGCAGAAGAGGGAGATTATATGACTCATAATATTTTATAGTTGTAATGTCATGAATTTGCCCCATCCTTTATTAGAATTATTTTTTCAATGTATGTTTTGGGGGTTATATTGTGGAAATGAATCAGTCTGGGACACAAAGGAAAGATTACTAGGACTGGAGACAGGAAGAAATGTCTGACCTCAGACATTTACTATCTATCTGACAAATCACTTAATATCTGCTTGCCTCAATTTCCTCAACTGTAAAGTAATAACATCTACTTCACAGGATTGCTGTGAGGATTAAATGAGATAATAATTGTAAAAACACTTAGCACAGTGGCTGGCATATAGTAAGCACTAAATAAATACTTGTTCTCTTAGTTTTTTTGTACTTCACGAACTTGCTGACATGGTTTCATACTGTAATCAATACCTTCAGGAAAGATGTCTTGGCTTTGGAGTGACTGATTGAGACTGAACTCAAAACTTTACAGCTCAGAGAATTGTCTTTATGGTTTGGATTAAAAGCATCTGATAGGAGCAGCTATGGCTCTGACTTTGTAGGGAAAAAAAAAGTTGGAGATATAGCACTTTCGAATACTTTTGCATGAAAGACAGGAAATATTTGAAGGTTACTTGTTCATATTTCATAGCCATAAAGTACTCCTGTCTTATTCTTAGTATTTCTTTTCCTTACTCCTGCTTTCCAAAAAATCAAGTAGAATATGGTTTTGCAATCGACAGCACAGTTGTTGCCCTCTTAATATTATCAAGTAGACTAAGTCCTCAGAATATATTGATTGCTATTTTTGAAATCTTCAACCGACTCAGCATACCCTTTACAATGTTCTTTCTTTGTCTTCTAGGTATAGTCATTTCTTCTTGTGCTAGCCCAGCAGAGGGAACCAACTCAGACAGTTGCCTCACTTCTTCTTCCAACGATGAATCAGAAGGCCTGAGTAGCTGCCTCAATGACCAAATGCTGATGGCTAACTCTGCCACTGTCAAAACCACCTCTCCTTTCCTTGTGGCACAGTCTAACGCCCCAGGTCTGAAGATAGAGGGATGTCTAGGAGGAGCTACTCTGTTACCTGTCAGTTTTCAGGAAGGAAGAAGAGCTTCAGATACCTCACTCACTCAAGGTAAGCTGTCCCAAATGATAAGGTTTTGTGATTTCACTGTTTCCTCATTTATATAATACTAATGAGAGTTTTCTGGATTGGGAACTTAAGGCAAAGAAGAGTTGGATGGATTTATGTAGGTTCTTAAATAAGGCAATAAAATCAGTAAAAATACTCTTGAAGATAGTTCTAGTTATAGACCTTGACCTTCATAATTCCCCTTAGTTCCTGTAATTTTGAAATTGAAGTGTACATGTAACAGTGAGTATTTACTAGACTACCTCAGTTTATTTTGATTTACCTACTGAATAACTCTTTGGGTGGTTAGATTTAATAAGAAGTCAAATATATATTTATTTATTTGTTAGCTGTTGGAGGATTTTATGTTCCTAGGTTCCTCTTCTTGTCTTTTTTGCATTGCTCATAACATGTTTCTTGGGTTTCCTTGTGTGCTGCTATTTCTTATTGACATAAATGTTCTTTTAAGTGCATGTTTAGTGATTCTTGAGCTCCTCCCATCCTCAAGTAGAACCAGATTTGTAGCCATAGTCCAAATCTTTGCTAAATGTTAGCTCTTTCAATAATTTGGGAAAAAGTATAGGGATATATATGTAACCAAACAATACTAATCTATTCATCAAACAATTCCTGTCCCTTTTTTGGCCTTTTCCCTTTAGTTTAGTTCTTAAACTAAAATATTTTACATATCAACAATATTGGGCTTACAAGGAAAAGATAATGAGTTGTCTTTGTTTTATCCCTTCTTAGGCTTGAAAGCTTTTAGACAGCAACTCCGGAAAAATACTAGGACAAAAGGATTTTTAGGACTAAACAAAATTAATGGGCTGGCTAGACAAGTATGTCAGGCCTCATCAGGCCGAACAACAAGAGGTTGCCTGAGCTCTTCTCAACACTATCAGCCAAACACTTGCCTATATAATAGTGGAGGAAAAAGCCAGGAAGGTGGGAACCTGCTAGAGGAGGTTCTTCATCAGCAAAGGTAAGATATCAAATCATAGAAACATTTACTAGGTATAAATCATATGTTGAAGTTTGTAAAAACTTAACCTTCTTCTTCCATACTCTCATGTATTTCTGTATTTTATATAATGCTGAAATGTAACTTCCTTTCCCAAAGGAAAATGATGTTGTTATTTAGGTCCTATAGTTATATAAAGTTGGTGGTATATAGATAGAGGTGAATCTATATAATAAGATGAGGGGAAAAGGCTAGTAGGGAAGAAGAAGGAAATTTACTATGCACCAGGCAGTGTTCTTTCTAATTGTCACAGATATCTCATTTGATCCTCAAAATGACCCTTTGAGATAGGTGCTATTAATATTTCAGATTTTTACATGAAGAAACTAAAGCAAATGGAAGTTTGCCATAGAGTCACAGTCATATTTGAACTCAAGTCTCCTTGACTCCAGACTCATTGCTGTACCACCAGTTGCTTGGTAGATAAAAATCACCATGTTTGGTGGCATCTAATGAATTTTTTGTAAGAACATAAAAATTTCAAAGGAATGAAAATGTCAAAAATAACTCAGATGTTATTCAGCCATAGTATTGCATGTTCTGAACTAATAATCCATTGAAAAATTTTTTAAAAATTTATTTTAACTGATAAAATGAAAACTTGCATCTTTAATCTAGGATTGAAGAATTGAGAAAAAAGTCATGGAAATATCATTAAATAATTTTCTTCCCCTTTCCCCTCTTTCTCTTTTCTATCCTGGTTTAGATTGTTGCAGCTACAGCATAATACATCAGTCCATTTGAGCTGTCCTCAAGCAGTACAGCTGCCCTCAGCACAGTATATTGTTTCTACCTGTAATGAAACCTACCAAACACCCAATTCTCTTCTAACTTCAGAGCTACTGAAAGGGAATTCTGTAACACACCCTCACCTCTTCAAGGCCAGTGTCTCACCAGTGTCTTCAGCAGCTCAGCTCCTAGATACTCACTTGTACATCAATAACAACACCTCTCCTGTCAGTACTTCTTTCTCCCAACAGCCAAATTTTGCCATATGGTCTCCAAACTATGATCCAACAGTTTTGCAGCAGGGAGACTGTGAAATGGAAGACCTTACCTCTACCCAGCTGAGGAAATTTGTCCTGGTTCAATGAGAGACCTCTGTTATTTGATCTTTTTTCCCTAAGAGACTTCTATTGTCCAATTGCATGGGACGACTGATTCTTTGAAGCAATAATTTTAAAGTATGTGAAGAAGATTTCAGACTAAGCCAATAACTTTATAGAAATGATAAAAGCAATACATCATGTGTTCTTGCTTTAAATTTTTTTTCTTGCACTGAATATATAGAAGGATTGAAAACTTCATTTGAACACAAAATAACAAAGAAGAATCCTTTCTGGTTTAATGGAAAAAGGAGAAAGGTGGATAAACTGGGGCCAAGAGAATGAGTGGTACTACATTTGTCAGACAATGCTGCTCTGCTGTTGTGCAAAACTTCTAAGGCTGCTGGTAGTGCTGACATAAAAGGGAGAAGGCCATTCAAAGGAAAAGAACCAATTTCTCTCTCTTTCACAATATTCAATATGGGTTTGTGAAAATTATTACCTCTTAAAAGCAGTGGCATGCAACAGTTGATGCATTGATATAAGCATTGCCATCTGTGTATATGTTTGTATGTGTGTGTTTATATAGGAATTACTTTTTTCTTAGGTATTAACAATTCCTTACTCCCTGAAACATATACACTTTAGGTGAAAACTGTGAACCTGCTTTTTTATTTTTAAAAGCTCCTATAGTTCAACTGCTGAACTTCACAGTTACTGGAATTATATCCTCTAAGACCAAGATCTAAGTTCGAGGGGCTTTCCCCCCTGTTTTAGATAAGAAGTTTAATGAAATTCTGCTTAAAATTGGGTTTTATTTTAAGCATTTCTTGGGGGGAGAGGAAGTGAGTTTCATTATACTTGAGGGATAACACATAAAATTTCTTTTTCACTAAAAAACTCACAGAGGTTAGCCTGAGAGATATTTCTAAGTGTTTTGCATTTTAGTTTTGCTGCTAATTAAGTTTTTATGTATTTCATTATCAGGGTTTAAATAGAACAACTTATTTTGGGGAAAATGTGCAATAACCTAAGGTTATGATTATACTGACAAAAACAAGGAAAATAATATAAAAATCTTTTTCAAAAGGAATTCAAATTTTTTTTTTCTGAACAAAATCTATCTTGAAGAGAATTCTTAAAAAAACAGTACAACCTTAAGGTGTGTAAATCTCTTTTTTTTTTTTTTTTGTTCTAGGTAAATTAGTTCTTTTTTTTTTTTTTTGGTCAGTTTTTAAACATTTAAAACCCACAACAAATACTGTATGTACATAGACAGAGAGCATATATACACTACTTATTTTTTATATTTTGTACTACATTTTTGTGTTGTTGATCTGTTTCTTTTCCTGATATGTAAACAAAACTCACGTTAGCACTAGTTTATTTTTAAAGAGAGGTGTCACGGGCTACCCTCATAGTGTTAAGAGACAGAGAAAGGTGAGTACTAAATTTTGATAGTAGGTCGTGTGCAAGTAAGCCAGGTTGCTAAAAGCTATCTTGGTTTTTTTTTTTTTTTTTTTTTTTTTTTAAGTTGCTGTCTCCACCTCATTGCTTAAGTTCCCATCTCTGTAATTTTGGCTTTTTTTTTGTAACCTGTGGTATTAAACAAAACAAAAGTAATAGCAATTTTAAAAGCCAAAGATTGATCAGTTTAATTGGTGGTTGGGGGAAAAAGATAGGCATAAGAGATTATTTTCATATCCATCATTCTGTTATTTACATTTCTATAATTAATAGACAGTTCTAAGTATTTATGTTATTTGAACTTGCTGCTGTTCCTCAAAGCTTCACTGTGAGGGGAAGCTGCTGGAGTTAACTCTTGCTGATTGACCCTGGTGCCTTGCAGCAGAGAAAACACCAAAGTCTCATGCTGGGTTGTGAATCAGTCCTTAGAGTGGGAAGGAAAAAGAGAAATCAACCATTTCTGTTCCCTCCCTTCCCCCAGGGCAGCACCTTTGCTTGCCTTCATTTTTACAAAGGTAGCAAACCAATTTAAACAAAGTAGTGATTTACCCATTTAAAAAAATTTGTTCTAATGTCTAGATCAAAGGCTACAGAAATGTTTTGTTGTTGTTGTTTGTTTCCTGTTCTAAGCAATGATGAGCACTTTATTTTTGTGGTATATTTTCCCCTATTGCTATAGAACCTTTATGAATTGTTTGGCTAATACAAAAGTCTCTGTGAATTTTGCAGATTTTCTTGACAGTGTTCTGCAGACTGCAATGCAATAGAATATTTAAAGATACTATGTGATCTGATTAAATTATATGTATATATATGTGTGTGTATATGTAATACATGTAATATATATACATATACATATGTATGTATAGTGTGGTTTGTTGTTTGTGGTTTTGTTTTGTTTTGTTTTGTTTTTTTTACCATGACTGAATCAGTTGTTTTATTTCTTAAAATGAGAAATGTATGCCAAAATAATTAGTTGATGTGTTTTTATTTATCATTGAAATAAATATTTGGGGAAAAAATTCTAAACTTTTTTTCCCTTGTGATTCTTTTGAACCTCTACAAATGATTTCTTCCTGATCTGTAATGACTTAATAGATAATGAGAGATGAAAGGGATCTCTCATTTAGTCTAACCCATCCATACCTGCTTCTTTTAGAATAGATCTCATAGGTCTAGTTGTATGAGAATTGTTCTTTTAAGAAAAAAGTTATGCAACTAAATTTTACATTTAAACTGGATGTAAATTGAAATCTATGAATAGCATTCTGTATCCAGGTGATGAAATACCCTATAGTGTCAATAAATAAAAAGATCAGTAAGTTGGTAATAGCATGTCAATCAAACAATAAACATTTATTAAGCACCTACTATGTGCCAGGCACTGCTAAGCATTAAGAATACAAAAAAAGGCAAAAATTCCCTAAGGAAACTGGAGACAACATGCAAAGAAATAAATACAAATAAGCTATCTAACAGGATAAATAGGAAATAACTGCAGAGAAAATACTAAAATTAAGAGGGGTTGTAAAATGTTGTAAAAGATGGGATTTTAGTTGAGACAAAGGAGGGAGTGGGGGAAGATGTCAGTGGGTGGAGTTGAGGAAGGAGAGCGGTCTAACCATGGGGACAGCCAGAGAAAAGGCCTAGGACCTGGAGATAGAAATGTTCATGAAACGATAAGAAGATGAATGTTTTTGGATCAGATTTTGAGGTAGGGAGGAAGGTGTAAGAAGACTGCAAAGGTAAAAGGGGACTTAGGCCTTTGAATGCAAATGGATGCTTTTGTATTTGATCCTGGAGGTCCTTGGAGTTTAGTGAGTAGGTAGAGGAGTGAAGTGGTTGGATTTGTGGGGAAAATCACTTTAGTATTTGAATGAAGTATGGATTGGAGTGCAGAGAGACTTGAGGTATATTCACTGCAGGATATTGCAATAGTCCAGACAAGGTAATGAGAATCTGCACCAGGGCAGTAGCAATGTCAGAGGAGAGAAGGAGGCAACATTTGAGATAATGTTGCAAAAAGTGAAATTGATGGGCCTTGGCAACAAATAGCACTTGAGAGGATAGTGAAATAGGACTTAATGATCTAAGTTACCAGTCTGAGGGACTGCAAGGATAGTGTTGCCCTCTACAGTAATAGGAAAGGTAGGCAAATTTAAAGAGAGATAATGAATTCTGTTTTGGACAGCCACTGAAAGGCATTTTGCCAAATTGGAGCCAGCAGAGAGTTTAGGACAGGATCCATAGATAGGAGAATTTTCAGCTTTAAATTGGTGATTAAATCCATGGGAGCTGATGAGTTTGCCAGGTGAGGTGAAGGGCTCCGGACAGAGGTCTGTGGGACATTTATGGTTATAGGACATGGATCTGGCAGCGGATCCAGCAAAATGAAACAAAGAAGGAACTTAGGTAGAAAGAGACCCAGGAGAAAATGGTATCCCCAAAAATCTAGGGAGAAGAGAGAACAAGGAGAAGCGGGTGATCAACAGTGTGAAAAGCTATAGAAAAGACAAAGAAAATGAGAATTGAGATATGGGATGAATCATTTAATCCCTAAAAAGAATACAAGTCAGATTGACTAATGGATGATGAGCAAGTAGATGTGTAGACATTTTTTCTGATCCCCACAAATTCAAAATAAAAATTATGCACCAGAAATAAATTTAGGCCATCTCCATGTACCAATACACTAGAATTCAAAAAAGGGCTAAAAAACAAATCCTGAAAGTTCTAAAGCTCATCAACTCTAAGCTCATTCAGTATCCTTCCCCTACCTCCCATACTACCAATAGTGAGGGTATACTAGCAAACCAAGGACATGACAAAAGATTACAACAAAACCTGCTCCAATTTAGATGTAGAACTGATGAGATTAGAATCCCCTCAATTCCCAGTCAGGGAACCAAAATGATGAGGTTAGTGGCAGTCAGAGAGTTAAAATCCCCTTATGGTCGGCATACAGGTTCTTCTTAAAAAAATTCATGAAACCCTAAGTATTAATTGGCAAAAATGAAAGTTTATTGTTGGATAGGGAGCCAGTTTTGCTAAGACACTGACTTCTATAGTGGCAAAGTCCTATTTAGGGAAATGGAGGCTGGCACTGAGAAGAGAATGCCTTTTCAATGGGCAGGGTCCTAGCAAGCTGCTCTGCACCTTCTGCAGAGTGAGTTCAGAAACTGCCCTTTAAAAGGAGTCTCAAAGCTTCAGATTTCAGGCTGAAACAAAGCCAAGTTCCCAGGCCTAGATGCTTATCACTATCCAGCCCAGACCTCCAATTGGAATTCAAAGGGTCTAGGATCCTCAAAAGATCAGTGAGGTGCTTTAATTTATTTGGGGGGATATGCCTTCCCCAGGAGGGCTTGAGATCAATAGGTCACATAGTTTCAGAGAGATAATTTTAAAGGGAACACAGTTTCCCTCCCCTGTCAGAACTACTAGTTCTGGAGTGAGGTTTCCCCAAATCCAGGCTGGGAAATTTGGCCATGACAGCCTGTCAGGACTGATGCAATCTTTTAATAGCAAAAGCCTACTACAGGGTCCACAAACCTATAACAATAGCACTTCAAAGCTTCAAACTGAAGTTGGTGCTGGGGTGAGCAAAGATATGGCACCAATGCTGCAAAATTCCAAACTGCCAGTGCTGATCTAAAGCATTAAGATAGAGGGATAGAGGGAGAAGGACAGGATATGTATATGTATATGCTGTATATTACTCTTATCATGATTAAAGGAAAGAGAACATTACTTATGTGGGGTTGATTTTTACCTCCTAAAAGCCAGTTGGGGCAGAGACCTAGTTTGGTGGATTGTTAATTGCCCTATATGGAAGGAGACTGAAACATTTTTATATCCAAGGATCAGAGGGGTAGGAATCAGAAAGTGAGCAATAGGAAAAAGAAGTTGGAAGGAGGGGGAAGACAAATTAATAATAGTTTCAGAAAGAAGAAAATTCAAAGACCCTGAAAATAAGCAGATATATTAACAAGAAAAGCAGCAATGACAGGATATATGGCCTCCAAATTTTGTAAATGACTTCATACATCTATGAATAAATATAGCAAAACAAAAGAGAATGATTTAACTCTTGTTGAGACAGAAGACTCATAGAGAATTTTACCAAAATTTTAAAAAGCTGTGCTTACTCTTTAAAAATTATTCTCAAAAACTGAAAAAAATAACCTATTAAAATAATTTTATGAAGTAAATATAATCATAAGATAAATATATAACAGAGAAAGCTATAATCCAATATCATTAAAGAACATAGACTTTAAAATAAATAAAAAATCCTATTACATAGTCTATATCCAAGAAATCATTCTAACCAAGTAGGATTTAAACCAAGGATGAAATGATGGTTTAACATTGGGAAAAAATTTATATAATCATATGGAAAGTCAAAACATCCAAAACCACATGATGAACTCAGTACATAAAGAAAAAGCCTTTGAGTGTTATATTCAACATTAACTATTAAGTTCAATGTTATTTTTTTGCTGAAAAATCTACAAAGTATAAGCATAGAGGGACCTTTTGTAATATCATAAGCACCTACCTAAAACTCAAAGAAATATCATATACGATACCATAGAAAGCTTTCTAAGATAGGTATAAAACAAGAATTCACTCTTTCCATGCTGTTATTTGAGTAAGTTCTGGAAATGTTAGAAACAACAATGAGACGAGAAAAATTGAAGGCATAAAGATAGGTTGAGAGAAGACAATCTGTGCTTGTTTGTTGATATGATAATTTATTTGGAAAATCCTAAAGAGTCAGTAAAAATGTTTCAGGAAAACTGTAGGTTGCAAAATAAATCCTCAAAAAAAAAAAATCCAAACCAGTTCTATGTAAAAATAACAAAACAAAAGAAACAATAACAAAATAAAATCCCATTCCAAATAACTACAAAATATATAAAATATTTGGGAATTAACCTCAAAAAGTATACAAAAGACTTAGGTAGATTCAATAAATTGGTCCTTAAAGAAATAAAGAACAACTTAAATATCTAGAGGAATTTTAGTACTCATGACTAGCTAGGCCACGCCAATATAATAAAAATGACAATAATACCAAAATTAATTTATATTTTTAATATAATCAGGGTAAATGATGAAAAAAAAGTAGTTACAAGGGGGAAATAGCACTCTAGTCTTCAAATTGTATTCTAAAGCAGCACTATCTAAATTATGTTATTGTTAATAAACGAAATAAACAAGAAAGAATAAGAAACTATAGAACTCAGTTTCTTAATGTTTGATAAAGTGGAAAAGATAAAACTGTAAAGCAGTCTGGCAGAAATTAGGCTTAGACCAACACTTTATACCATGTTCCACTATACATTCTAAATTGGTATGTCATTTTAATATTAAAGATCATATAAAAATTTGAAGAGAAACAGATCATATACATCTTACAGCTACAGGTAGGAGATACATTCTTTTTAAAAAATTTTTATTTTTAATTTTTTTTTGTTTTCTTGGGGCTACCCACCTGCTATCTCAAACAAGCCCCACTTTTATTTTTTTTTATAATTATAACTTTTTATTGACAGTACATATACATGGGTAATTTTTTTACAACATTATCCCTTGCACTCAATTCTGTTCCTATTTTTCCCTTCCCTCCTTCCACTCCCTCCCCTAGATGACAGGCAGTCTTGTACATGTTAAATATATTATAGTATATTCTAGATACAATATATTTGTGCAGAACCAAACAGTTCTCTTGTTGCACAGAAAGAATTGGATTCAGAATAAATATTAACCTGGAAGTAAAAAATAACCTGGAAAGAAAAACAAAAATGAAAAGTTTACACTTATTTCCCAGTGTTCCTTCTCTGGGTATAGCTGATTCTGTTCATCATTGATCAATTGGAACTGAATTAGATCTTCTCTTTGTCGAAGATATCCACTTCCATCAGAATACCTCCTCATACAGTATTATTGTTGAAATATATAATGATCTCCTGGTTCTGCTCATTTCACTCAGCTTCAGTTCATATAAGTCTCTCCAGGCTTTTCTGAAATCATCCTGCTGGTCAGTTCTTATAGAACAACAATATTCCATAACATTCATATACTACAATTTACCCAAACATTCTAGGAGATGCAGTCTTAACCAAATAAGAGACTGAAATGTGTCCTAACCCCATAGAAATCAAATAAAAGATTGTTGGCCACTTGTCAGGTAAGTTGCAGAGGGGAATTCTTATTTGGGTATATTCTAGGTAGCCTTTGAGAAGAAACCTTTGAGGTTTCTTCTGCTTCTGAAACTACTTATTATAATCATAGACAAATCACTTACCTTCTTTCTGAGACTCAGTTTTTCTATCTGTAGGATGGGAATAATAGTAAACCATTTACCTTATAAGGTTCTATGTGTTTTCTTGTCCTTTCATGTGTATGTGTGTGAGAGTATCAAAATAACATATACGACACACATACATGTATACATATGTATAAAGTGCCTGGCAGATCTTAAATAGTTATAATAGATCTCAGCTATTATTTTTTTCACCACATCACAGTTTCCTTATAAGTAGCAAGGCTACAACTATTCTCAAATACTGTTTTGTAGGTCATTTAAAAAATTATATTCTCAATACTAATTGTGCAACAGTAGCTTCATAAACAATTCTTGCCTTCTAAATTGTAGAGGGTGAGTTATAAGACTCTTCAGCCTAGAGGAAACCTGCTAACAATGTCTGATTCGGTTCCCCATCTCCCCTAAGGGCTCTCGACCTTCCTGAGAAGTCAGGGGGCAATGATAAGCTGTGTTGTGATTGAAGCAGAGTGATACCAGGTGGCAAACTACATACAATAGCAAGTTATTTTTTGGGCACATGCCCAGTGTTTTTTGTTACATAAGGGTATGAGGATATAAAAAGGGAAAAGTCCTTGAAATAAAGGGATTCCATTTTTCCACCATCCTCAGGAGTCCCACTTCATCACTTCTCCATTAGGACAGTATAGTTTAATCACCCTGGCTTGGGGGGTTCTAGAAAGCATGGTACATTTTATCACCCCAACTTGGGGGCTTTAGAAAGCAGGACATAAGATTAAACTATCACCATTTTATAGTATAACATATCTAAATAAAAGATCAAAGGAATGTATTAATTCTGATAGTCTTGCAAGTATTTTAAAGTTTCAAACTTAAAACTTGAGATTTAAACTTAACTTAGATTTTTTTCCAGAATAGAAAAGATTTGATCTAGCTTTTAATGCTAAGTATTTGTTATGTATAGATCATTTCATCATCATAAGACACAAGATAAATAGAAATGAAATTTGCTTTAAGTTTCAAGTTTCCTGAATTTGTCCTAAGAACACAAAGAAGAGGGTACAGCTTCTAGGGGAAATATAGCAGTAATCCTGAGGTCTCTGACCTTAGAGTACTATTGTTCTAATAATCTGTCAATGATTCTAACATTTTCTGGCTATGGTATAGTCCTAGAAATATTGCACATTTCCAGATAACAATCTGTTGTTCTGTGATAACAGGGTTTCTGAGACAAATGGTAAGATACATATCAGACAGTTCCTCAGTTCTACTTCTGGGCCATAAAATTAGCATGTCAGTGCTCTCTTTTTCCAGAACATGAAGAACCAGCTCTCTCTTTTTCCTATAAATTTGTTTCCTTCCTTCTGGTTCTTTGCTAAGTTTTCTTGGAATTTAGCCCACTTCAATTGGCTTTACAATTACAATAAACTTTACCCCTTGACTTGGATATGGGTTCAATCATGCAAATATTTTTGAGATACCTCATGAGACTAGTCTATGATTGCAATCTTTTGGGGTCCCCTTTTGAATCTCAAAATGATAATAGTCAAATTCTTTTAAAACAGATTTTATGGGGGCAAAATAATTCTAAATTAATTTATTGTGAAGAGATTTTGTTGTATTTGATATTACTCAAAGTAAATCAGTCATTGGTTGTACACTGAAAAATTTGTGGTGAGGGTGCCTGAATTTTGTAAGTCATAAAGTGTTACGTAAGTGTTTTAAATTCAGCAAATATTTATCAAGTAGAAACTATAGGCACTTATGTTAGATACTAGTGATATATATATATATATATAACAATAAAATTAATCTTTGCCTGCAAGGAACTAATGATCTAGTAATATATGTTAATGCTAAAAAAAAAAAAAAGATGTGGCAATGAGTGAAGTAGATCTTCATTCCTTTAGAAAAGGTTATCTGCCACAGAAATCTAATCAAATGTCTAATAAATTAGTCTTATTAGCAGTTTCACTTATTAACACTTATAAAAGAATATTTATAAATTTAAGATTGTTCATAGTGTTTCATGTTGATTTAATAAGATGTAACATTTCCTTTTCATAGGAAAGCTAAATCAGATCTCATAACCTCAAAGATATATTATTAAATCACTAGTTGGTTGAAATATCTATTTCTGTTTTATTTTTATAAAAGATTGTCCAGTTGGAAGAAATCACTGAAATTAAAGATATCTAGTTCTATGAAGTCTTTAACCTATATTTTCTATCACTATTCAGTGAATTGAAATTTAGCACCAAGCGGTTTGCATTTTATTATTTGTAGTATTTCCCATATAATAAGAAGGTTGTGGGAGTTGCAATATTAAGAGGGAATGTTAGTTCGTTTTTTTTTTTCTTTTTCTTTTGAGATAATTGGGGTTGACTGAATTGTTCAGGGTCACACAACTAGTAAGTGTTAAATGTCTGAGGCTGGATTTGAATGCAGATCCTTCTGACTCCAGGGCCAGTATTTAATCTACCGCACCATGTAGCTGCCCATGTGAATTCATTTTTAACCAAGGTTAAAGTCCTGTCAGTACTTAACTAAAATATTGAGTCTCAGTTAATGCATGTAATTTAAAAATTTTTGATTTTACAAATTCTTTTGTGTTTTGTATTCTTAGCTACATTGAATACCCCTTATAAGGCAGAGAGAATTCTTTTGAATGTGATAGGGTCAAATAAAGTACTTGACACTTAGTAATACTCCATAAATACAAATTTATTATTTCCTGGTTTTTTTACAGTTTTTACAGTTACAAAAAACAGTTTTACAGTTTTTTTACAGTTTTACAGTTTACAGTTTTTACAGTTTTACAGTTTTTTACAGTTTTATATTTTCATTACCAATTTTTCTATGATAAATGGTCACTGGATTGTCATGGATATGTTAAGAGTGGTCTGAGATGTTTCTAACTCAGAGGTTTTAGATGAGAATTGATCAGGTCCCATGTGGTAGATTCTTTCAGAAGGTATGGTAGGAATGATTCTGAATGTCTATTCTCATTGTGATTAAGTAAAACTTTTTTAAAAAAATTGTTAGATGGGATTTAAAAATTATTTTTTGTTATAAACATGGTCCCTTTATATTTATAGTTTTCATTTTATTGAATACTTGCATTCCTAGTATATATTCAATCTATCATAATGTATAAATTATTTACCTATCATTTATCTATCATATTATCTTTTATATAAGGTATCATGTATATATACATATATGTAGTTGTAGCTTATTTGCTAACATTTTAATTTTTGCGTTAAAGTTCTTTATAGATATTAATCTAGTTTTCTTTCTTTATTTTGTCTCTTTCATATCTTGTTTAGATATAAAAACCATATACATATCCTACAGAACTTTTGGAAAGGTCTGTTTTCTGAATTACAAAAAACTTTAATATTATAATTAATTTTCCTTTGAATGGAAAGAATTTATTTGTAATTCTAGAGGTTTTCTTCTTTTGGAAATTTATTTATGGCTTGAGCAATTATTTTTTCTTATATTAGGTTTATATAGGTTATACTAGGTTATATTATATTAGGTTAAGAAGTGGTCAGAATCAGATAGATTTCCTGAGGCAGATTCCAAAGCCAAGAGACCCAGGACCAGTGACCCATCAGAACAGAGCCTTCCCCCACCCCCCCTAAGGTCAAAGGATCACAAAATTACATTATATCAGTTCCAGTTATTTTCTCTTTATTTGTTGAGAATTTCCTTTTTTATTTTTTGATATGAATAATTTGGTTTTTCTCTTTAAAAATTAGATTAGCAAACTTTGTTTTATTAATCTTTCCCTACCTTCCCAGATGCAGAAAAAATAAAAGTCCCTAGTTGTATTTCTCCATTAAGTTGGATTTTTTTTTTCAATTTTGTAAATCTCCATTTTGATTTTCAGGATTTCCTTTTGGCATTTATTACTTTGTAATTCTAGGGGCAGTTAGGTGGTGCAGTGTCAGAATGCCAGATTTGGAGTTAATAAGATTCATCTTCCTGAGTTCAAATCTGGCCTCAAAGGCTTATTAATAGGCAAGTGACTTAACCCTTTTTGCCTCCATTTTCTTATATGTAAAATGAGCTGGAGAAGAAAATGGCAAACTGTTCCATAATCATTGCCAAGAAATGCCAAGAAACTCAAAAGGAAGGAGTCAGAAAGAACTGAAAAACAATTAGACAAAAATTTTTAGTTGCATGATTTGTGATTTATTCTTCAATGAACATATCCAAACATTTAAGTTTTCCCTTAAGGACTGATTTAGTTGCAACTCATAAATTTTTTTGGTTATTATTTATTGCTGCTTTCTTTGAAAAAGTTTTCTATTATTTCTATGATTTATTTTTTGACTCAATGATTCTTTAGGGGGATATAAATAAGAAGGGAATAAATATTGATATAGTGCCTACTACATGACAAGCATTGTGCTAAGTGCTTTATAAATGTCATCTCACTTGATTCTCACAATAACCCTGCAAAAACTAAGCAAAATAGAGGTTAAGTGAGATGCCTGAGGTCATATGGTTAGTATCTGAGGTCAAATTTGAATTCATTTCTTCCTGACTTCAAGTACAACACTTTATCCACTATACAACCTAGCTATGTTTGGGGTTAAATTATTTAGTGTCCAATTAATTTTTAATTCTTTCTTCAAAAGCTTTTATTGAATATAATTTTATTTCATTATTGTCAGTAAAGGATATTTAAAGTTGTTGAAAAATATTATACAGTACTCTGAATTTTTAGGCAAAAGTCTGTCAGAAACAAATTCATTTAAGTCATCATTTATTCAATATCCAAATCCTTTCTAGATTAGAGAGAGAAATGTACAACTTGCATAATATGCTCCTGCCCTTGAATTTCTCTTTACCCCCAACAATTTAAGATTTATGTGAATCATGACTAAGAAAAATATGTTAAAATGTATATTGGATTAACATTCCAGAATAGTTGCTATTTAATTTCTCCCTAGATTATTTGTTTTTTTAGGCCTGGAAGAACTTCTTTTCATCAATAACTTAATCCTTGGGGGGAAAGAGAGGGGGAGAGTTAAGACGACATTGCTCTTAGATGGATCAATTGAGGAAGGAAGGGAAGGAGGCAATGATCTTATTACAAAATAGTTAAATTTGGTTTCCACTCTGACTCCTTTTCTGAAACTTTAATTTTGTTTTACTTTCCTTTTAAAAAAAATTTAAATAATCATAATTTGTCTATCTTACATACATATACACATAGCAAGTTTTTTTAAAATGAAAAATAAAGCCATTTTTACAGATACACATTGTCCAGAAAAATAAATTCCCTTGTTGGCTATGTCAAAAATGTATGTCTCTTTATGCATTTTAAATTCATCATCATTTTATCAGGAGATGAATGATATGATTCAACTTTAGTCTTATTTTTTAAATTTAATTTAAATTTATTTTTTTCTCTAATAATTATATGTAAACACAAATATTTAACATTTGGGATATTTTTTTATTTTGAATTCCAAGTTCTTTCCCTCCCTCTCATCTCCTTTCATTGAAAAGGCAAGTAATTTGAAATAGATTGTATATATGCAGTCATGTAAAACATTTCATATTAGCCATGTTGCAAAAGAAAATCTAGACCAAAAAAAAAATTTGTTGTTTTTTAAGTATGCTTCGAGTTGCATTCAGACTCCATTAGTTCCATCTCTGGAGATGGATAGAATTTTTCATTTTAAGTGCTTTAGAATTGTTTTGGAACATTGTATTATGAGAATAGATAAGTCATTAACAGTTGATCATCATACAATATTGTTATTCCTGTGTACAATGTTCTTCTGGTTCTGCTCATTTCACTCTGCATCAGTTCATGCAAATCTTCCTAGGTTTTTCTAAAAGCATCTTATTCATTGTTTCTCATAGCACAATAGCATTCAGTCAGAATCATAAACAACTTGTTCAGCCATTCCCCAATTGATAGATAGCTCCTCAATTTTCAATTCTTTGCCACCATCACACACAAAAAACAACAATCTAGTAAAAAAAAATTAGTATATAGGTCCTTTTCCTTTTCTTTGAATACAAACCTAGTACTGGTATTACTGAGTCAGAGGATATACCCAGTTTTATGGCCCTTACATTCCAAATTGCTCTTCAGAATGGTTGAATCAGTCCACAACTCCAACAGTGTATTAGTATCTCATTTTTTTCTCTTCCCCTCCAGCACTTGTCCTTTTCTTTTTCTGTCAATATTAGCCAATCAAGCAGGTGTGAAGTAATGTCTTAGAATTGTTTTAATTTGTATTTCTTTAATCATTAGTGATTTAGAATATTTTTTAATATGACTTTAGGTAGTTTTGATTTCTTCTTCTGAAAACTATCTGTTCACATCCTTTGAACATTACCAATGGGGGAATGACTTGTATTCTTTTAAATTGAACTTATTTATATATTTGAAAAATGAGACCTTTATCAGTGTGACATTGAAAAATTTTTTCTCAGTTTTCTGCTTTACTTCTTATTTTGGCTGCATTAGATTTGTTTGTGAAAACCCTTTTTAATTCCATGTAATTGAAATTATCAATTTTATATTCTATAATGCTATCTCTTGTTTCATCACAAATTCTTCCTTTATGCATAAATCTGACTGGTAAAATGTTCCATGTTATAACAATTTGCTCATGATATCACCCTTTATATCTAAATTGTGTGCCCATTTTCACCTTATCTTGTTATATGGTGTGAGATGTTGTTCTTTGCCCAGTTTCTGCCAGGCTGCTTTCAAGTTTCTCAGAAATTTTTGTCAAATGGTGCATTCTTGGCCCCAAAGCTTGGATCTTTGAGTTTATCAAACACCAATCTAGCACTCTATTTCTTAGCCAGTTTGAGACTGTTTTGATGACAACTTTATAATATTGTTTGAGAATTAGTAGATATAGGCTTATTTCTTTCATATTTAAAAAAATTATTTCCTTGATATTCTTGACCTTTTGTTCTTCCAGATGAATTTTGCTATTTTTTTAACTTTATAATATCATTTTTTTTGGTAATTTAACTGAAATGGTATTGAATAAGTAAGTTAATTTAAGCAAAATTATCATTTTTGTTGAATTGGCTTAGGCTACCCATGCTTTCTAATGTTTTATTTAAAGTAGGAATGAGTTATATTTTTGTCAGTCACTTTTTTTTGCACCTATTGAAATAATTATATAATTTTTATTGATTTTATTATTATTATTATGGGATGATTTAAACCTGCAAAGCACTTTTTTATTATAATAACTTTTTATTGACAAATGATTTTATTATTAATGGAGGCTCTTGGAGGGCAGAGCCAAAATGGCAGAGGAAATCTAAGTCTGGGATGGGGAAGGGCCAGCCCCTGGGCCATATGAGGCCTGTGAAATTATTTACTAAAGCAAACAGAGGTGATTATGAACTTTCAGTTCTTGCTTGAGTTCTATAAATTGATAAATTTTGTCTGGCCTATGAATGATATTATAAATACCCAAATGTCCCTTGGCAGAAAAAAAGGTTCCTCACCCCTGCTCTAAATGGATTCTGGAGCAACAAAGTTTACAAAAAGATGGAATGAAACAATCTTTCAGTTTAAGATAACTTAGAAGTATTTTTAAAAAGTTCTATCTCACTTGGGTGAAAATGCAGCCTAGTACAGACCAAAGCAGATGGTGTTCAGGCAGATCAGCAAGAGGCTGTTAGTCATAGCACAGATTAACAACTGAGACCCCTGTTTTTGTCCTCAAGCCACTGCACAGTAGGCCCACTGTGGGGCCTTTGGGTTCAATATAGCTGGAAAATTGACAGACTTGGAAACCAGTCTACAACAGATATGATTAGGCCGGGCCAACCCAGCCCAGTGAACAAGCCACCAACACTTCAGGCCTCAATGTCCCAAATCAGTGAGCATGCCTCTGGCCCCTAGCACAAGAAGCTTGGGATAGTGCCTCTTATACACCTAGAGGAGAGTCCAACTTCAAATCCCACAAAAAAATGGCAAAAATTGGTTTTCTTACTTTCAATTTTATTAATCTCTCTTTTGATTTTACAGTAAAAGAGTAAAATGACAGGAACTATTCTCAGTCCTATAATAGTATGTTAAGTTTCTTTTATATGGAATGATACATCCAGCCATCAAAATAAAATATGATAAATTTCATATAATCCAATAAAATTGGAGTTTTGCTCTAAACTGAGGCACAGAAAGCAATGCAGGGGGTAGAGAGTATTTAAGTCTACTTGAATCTCTTGTCCATATTTTACTGTCCTAAAGGGCTCTTAAAAGACTATTCAGACTAACAGAATTATCTGAGATCTAGGTAGCCCAAACTAATAGCAATTAGACCTTTTTTTATGTTGGTCAACTGCCCAGTATAGAGTTTGATTCCCCTAGACATAGCCATTATAGAATAGCCATTTTGAATTGATGTGGTAATTCTTCTAATATAACTAGAACTTTCACCTGGAGAGTATAGTTAGTATCATTTGCTTAATCTAACATATTTTATCAGGTACTATGCATATAAACTCATTTCCCTGAGGCAATTGGGGTCAAGTAACTTGCCTAGGGTGACACAGGTAGGAAGTTTTAAGTGTCTGAGATCTGATTTGAACTCAGGTGCTCCTGACTTCAGGGCTAGTACTCTATCCAGTGCTCCACCTAGCTGCCCTTCACATACTGTAATTGCATAGTTGGAAAGATTTAAAAAGTCTACTAAATCTCTTTTCCACACAAAATATCTGGTGTTATTGCAGGAGCATTTGCTATGAATCAACTAGTCATACCTGTGAGCTCCCAGATATCTTAATAAACTACCCAGTCCTACTTTGCAAACATTTCAGGGTCCCTGGGTCTAGTATAGGGATCTTTCTTGGGGCTATAGGCATGGAAAATACAATATGGGTGACTTAATTTCCAAACTAAGAACCTCCAGGCATAACAACAGATGGTAGGTCAGAAGGGAATACAGATTCTTTGAACTGCCTGGCCAATGTCGCTGACTGATGTATGATCCATGATTGGCCATTCAAAAACTTCTGTACTTCAGAGGATTACTTTGTTCAAATGCACTGCCTTAATGTTATAAAATATCCCTAATGAGAAGAGGAGTATTCTCATGTGTGGAGTTCTGACAAACCCACCTGGAATTGAGTTAATAGACTCCCATAATAAAGACAATGGCTTTCCTAATTGTGCTAATTAGTGCTCCCTTCTTAGGCCTTTTATGTATCTTCTAGATTGAAACCACAGTATTTGTTTTGTTACAAAAGTATCCAGTTAAATCTCACTTATCTATATTATACAGTAAGAACCCTCGGGTGTTAAGCTCTCTAAGTTATGTCAAAAAGATTGCTGAAATCTCAGAGTAATTAGAATTGCTAGAAAGCAAAAGATTGTTAGTCATTAAAAAATTTCTAGAATATCTTCCTTCTTTTCCAGTTTTAGATTCTGTAATAGAAATATTTTCCAATTCTAAGAGCACCTTAGATATATGTACTGCCTTGCAAAATGTGGTGCCATCAAAATAAACTATATGGTCTTTACTTGGTAACAATTTATACCTCAAATGCTGTTAATATTGTGTATATTAGTGTGTACATAAATACTTTTTAAAATAATACTTTTGTGGCCATTGAGGCAATTGGTTATTTCACACTATGCATTTCACTTAGTTAAACATTTCACAGTTCCTTCAGAAAAGCATTTACTAGGATTTAATGTAGTTTTTTGTCTGAAGGTGAGTGACACAGAATCACAAGTTAAGTTTCTTTTATATGGAATGATACATCCAGGTTTTTGGACAGGGGACAAATTACTAGCATAGTCATTCTACCTTTTTATCTCAGATCTATGGGATCAAAATTCATTTATAAGGTAATAGATAAGTATTGAAGTCCTTGGCTTTTTGGTAAATATTAATGTAGTTATAAAAGTCTTTTAGCAATTTCCCTTGGAACTGCTTTGGAGTTTAGTTTAACATAGGGTAAACTTAATTCATCCTAAAATCATACATATTATAATAAGAACAAATTAATTACTTTGGTTATTTAATTAATTGAATATTATCCAAAGAAACAGATTCCTTCCTGAACCTATTATTCTTTAACTCTTTTTGTCTTAATAGCTAACATTAAGATTTGCAAAATACTTTATATATTTCTTCTGGATCTCACAAAATCCTGTGAAGTAAGTGCTATTATCATCCAGTACTTCAATTATTATCCAGTGTCATCAGAGGCAGCTAGATGATATAGTGTATAGAACACTGGCCCTGAAGTCAGGCCTTAGATACTTAATGCTAACTAGCTGTGTGATTCTGGGCAAGTCTCTTAATCCCAATTTCTTCAAAGAAAGCACAAAACCCCCAGAACTGTCTCCAGACTTCCTGATGTATATCTTTTTTTAAATAGCTTTTTATTGACAGAGCATATGCATGGGCAATTTTTCAACGTTGACCCTTGCAATCACTTCTGTTTCAACTTTTCCCTTCCTTCCTTCCACTCCTTCCCCTAGATGGCAGGCAGTCTCATACATGTTAAACATGTTAAAGTATATCTTAAATACAATATATATGTATATATTCATATAATTCTCTTGTTGTACAAGAAAAATCGGATTTAGAAAAGTAAAAATAAACTGGGAAGAAAAACAAAAATGCAAGCAGTCCACATTCATTTCCCAGTGTTCTCTCTCTGGATGTAGCTGGTTTTGTTTATCACTGATCAATTGAAACTGAATTGGATCATCTCATTGCTGAAGATAGCCACTCCTGATGTATATCTTACCATTAAATTCAAATGGCTCTGAAAGAAAAAGTGCAATGGTCCCTTTGCACAGCACTCACTAAAATCCAAATCATTTGCATGTCATGGTATCACCTCCCAGATGTCACAGATCTCTTCTAGAACTCAAAATAACATCAATTTACATCACAGAAAAGGGTTCCATAAGTAACTGACTGGGGGTTCATCAACTTTTAAAAACACCAATTGATACAAGTTTAACAAGCCTAAAAATAAGATGAAGGCTATTTGAATAGGTAACAATAGTAGGATGTGGATTGCTACAATTCACCAAATATATCTTTCATGACATAGAATATTTCTAGTTCTTTTTAAAAATTACTATTTTAAAACTATGTTTTCTGATATCATTTCCCACTTTCTGAGATTTGCTATACTATTTACCAAATTCAAACAAACTCTTTGACAAATCTGACTTTGAATATTTCCTCTATTCATTAACTAGAGAGAAATCACTATCTTCAAGACAAGTCTACTATGAAATAGTTAAGATCCATAAATCAATCACTTCATTCCGATCAAATAGGATCTAGGGGTCTCATTTTACAAATGCATGTGACAAAAATTGTCTGACCATTCATAGATACTGCTGCCAATCATATAACCACAATGCAGATTGTGACAATCTGTATTTATTATGCCCCAAACATTAGTTTTAGCAGCATTATATAGGTTCTGGTTACATAAGAAAGATGGGCACAAGGAAATGTTACTAAGTAGAAGGGAAAGGTAATGATTTTCAAATGAAAAACAGATGGCAAAAGGGATTGAACCATATTAGGTAAAATAAGAAGCTAACTAACAATAGAGCTAAAGCTGGTATCTTAAGACCATTGGAACTGGCCTGAATCATTTGCAACAGAGCAACAACAAAAAGAGTGAGAATATTGTGTTTTGATCTACCCTCAGTTCCCACAGTCCTTTCTCTCTGGGTATAGATGGCTCTCTTCATCACAAGATCATTGAAACTGGCCTCCATCATCTCATTGTTGGAGAGTCACATCCATCAGTATTCATCATCGTATAATGTTGTTGCCATGTACAATGATCTCTTGGTTCTGCTCATTTCACTTAGCATCAGTTTATCCAAGTCTCTCCAGGCATCTCTAAAATCATCTATCATAACTTATTCAGCCATTCTCCAACTGATGGGCATCCACTCAGTTTCCAGCTTCTTACCACTACAAAAAGGGCTGCCACAAACCTTTTTGCATATGTGGGTCCCTTTCCCTCCAAAGGAATCTATCTTGGGCCATTGTTTACAAATAATTCAATTTGGTCCATTCACACATAGAGATATGTATCCTTGAATCAACCCCCTAGTTTCTTTACCTGGGGTACTAGTTGTTAATAGTACTTGAAATGAGCAGTTCTGGGGAGGTATTTTCTTCTAGCAAATTGGCTTTCCAGGTTCCAAGCCACTCATAGAAGTTTTATATTAAAGTTGATTAACCTACCAGTGATAAGACAGTACCATTAGTAGAGACTGACAAACACTAAGTACATTAGTCTTTCAGTAATTAGGACATGTGAGTAGCTAAGTGACACAGTGGATAGAAAGTCAGACCTGGAAAGAGGAAAACTCATTTTTCTGACTTCAAATTTAGCCACAGGCACTTAATGACTGTGTGATCCCAGGCAAGTCATTTAACCCTTTTCCCCTTAGTTCCTTATTTGTAAAATAAGCTGGAGAAGGAAATATCAAACCACTTTAGTGCCTTTCCCAAGAAAATCCCAAATAGGTTAACAAAGAATTGGATATAACTGAAATGAGTGAACAACAATAACTATTTGTTCGTGTGATGAAAGGCAGTAGAAATCTTCTGTAGATTAACTGTATGACTATCAGGTCTATAGGAATATTATCAAATGAGGCTATCTATTACTCATCTAAAGTTTCAGTGTTCACATGCCACTTACCTTTCTATTTTTATTTAAACTCTGTACAAGATATGAACAATGCTATCTAAGGCTACAGGTAGAATCTTTAAAAATCCTTTAGGACTTGACCTTGTGAAATATATCTGTCTCTTGATATTATCAGAGAGAGGTTTCAAACAGAAAGAAAAAAAAAAGATTTAGAAGGGTTTTTTTTTTTGACAACCAAATTAAAACAATTTTATATGTGATTGACTCAATCCAATATGAGACTTTGTAAATAATCTACTAAAACACATCCAAAGCCTGTGTATTTAGATATTTGTATGGATAGGCATCTATAAATATTCAAATGGATTCAAAAGAAACTCAATAGTTCCTTGATATTACCACTAGTATGAAACCAAAAACATAAGTACTGTAGTTCTTAATGATTACCATTATGTTAAAATTTTTTATATATATATATACACACATATACATATATATAAAATATAAAACATTTAGGACCTTCATCTTTATTTGGCTTTTTCCATTGTTTTTCATTGGCATAACAGCAGAAGGTCTAAAGTTACTAATAAAATTGCAGCTATTATGAGTCTTTAAGTATATTCTTTTATTCAGTGAAAATATTTGAAAGCCAATCACATATATTTTGAGTTCTTGTTGATTTCTCAAAGTGATGTTTACTAATCCATTAAAATTAATTTTTTTCATCTTTATCACAGTATAGATGTATCTTCAGTTTAAGGATACATATAATATTATTCATAAAAGATCTGATATTAGACAGACAACACTATACATAAATATGTGATATTAAATGAACAAATTGTGAAATGGCAAGTTTAAGAATTGTTTTTTCCTACTTGCTTAGATTAGGAAGTTGAACATGTTTAAAACAGTAAAATCAAGCAATAATGTCCTTTATACTTGTATTCCAAGTTCAGAGAAGCTTATTGATAGTAACAATAAGTTCTATTATAAAACTTTTGTATTTCTCCTACTATGTTCATAGAAATTTGCTATGAAAGGAGAAAAAACAGTGTTGTAACAAAATCAGTCCTATTCCCTAAGCCTGAGCCTAAAGTTACAGATTGACTTCTTATGAATACACACCAAAGTAAAACCCCTTTAATTCTATTTGATTTCAAGTAAAAGTTTTCTGTTTTTAAAATCTTTATTTTTATTTTTAGTTCTGAATTTTTCCCATCATCATAAACTCTTTCAACAGTAGTTCTTTGGAGTTGTGGTAGGTCATTTTAGTGATCAAAGTCTTTCAGAGATTAATGTCTTATAACATTGCTGTTACTGTGTGTATTGTTCTTCAGAGTCTTCTTATGTCATTTTACATACAGGTCTTCTCAGGTTTTTTTTAAAACATCCCCGTCAATTTTTGCAAATACAGAATATAAAATAGACCCAGATAAATCATCAGCTTTTCTCTATATTCCAACAAAGTCCAGTAGGAAGAGATAAAAAGAGAAATTTCATTTAAAGTAACAAAATTACTTTTTTTGTTTACAAAATACTACCCACTAAAATACACAGAAACTATAATTAACATATTTACAAAGTACCCTTTATAAAGGCAGACCTAAATATTTGGAGAAACATTAATTCTTCATAGATAGGTAGAGCAAATATAATAAAAAAGATTACTTAAATTAATTTATTCATTACCATATTGAACTTCCAAAAGATGACTTTAGAGCTAAAATAACAATAACAAAATTCAGCTGGAGGAATAAAATGTCAAAGATCTCAAGAGAAATAATGAAAAAAAAGTAGGAAGGAAAGGGGGCTAGCAGTACCAGATATCAGACTGTAACTCAAAGTCATAATTAACAAAACAGTTTGATACTAGGTAAAAAATAGATACCTTGATCAATGGAACAGATTAGGGACACAATAAACAGAAGTAACTAAGTACAGTAGTTTTGTTTTTGATAAACCCCCAAATCACAGCTCTCAGTGTGAAGAAGAAAATACCTGTATGGATAATGGATCTAGGAAAAGAGTTCATGTCCAATTTTTTGGTATTTTCTGGTATTCAAATAGAGAGATTTTCTGGTATTCAAATGGACAATTTTTGATTACAAAAAAATTTAAAAGTTTTAACAGCCAGAGTTAGAAGAAAAGCAGGAGACAGGTAAAAATCTTTGCAGTATATTTTTCTGGTAAAGGTCTCATTTCTAAGATTTATAGAGAACTGAATCAAATTTGTAAGAGTAAGAGCCATTCCCCATTTGATAAATGGTCAAGATATATGAACAGGTAGTTTTCATAGAATATGATGGGAGCAACATCTTCAATTTTTCTCCCCTTGAAAACTATTATAGAAATTTAATTGGTTCAATGGATGAAGGCCCAGGCCATTGTCATGGCTTCCTGGTGACATACAACAAAACTTCCAGGACTTCTCTTCCAGGGGAGGAGATCTCCCTCAGTCCTCTGACCTCAAAGTAGAAGGATGACCAACAGTAACACAGGAAAACTATGTTCAGAATTATCCAGGGTATGTTCTGAATGAACATCCCTTTCCTGCCCTGAATGTCTTTCTTTTGCCATGGCTGTATGCCTTCTTTAGATAATTGTTAGATAACCCATCAATGTCTTATTTTTTTCTTTCAATTTTGAATATAAATGATCCCAATGTCATGCTGAGTTTGCCCTACTAAACAGAATGTATTTTTGTGGAAGGGTGTTCTAAATTTGATTTTTAGGATTGCAAAATAATGGGCTCATAGATTTAGAACTGAATGGGACCTTATATCATATCATTTTACAAAAAAAAAAAAAACAAAACAAAACAAAACAAAAAAACAATACTAGAGAGGTTTTGACTTGCCCAAGATCAGACAGTACAGTTGAAGAGATATAATCTGACACCAAATCCGGTCCTGAGAATTTCAGACTTAGAAAGGAGTTCAGGCACCATCTATATTAACCCATCCCTGAATGAAAAGACTCTAATAATGCTAAAGAGTGACTTTCTAGACTAGGCCTTCTTAACCATTTTCCACTTACAACTCGTTTTCACCCAAGAAATTTTTATGTGACCCTAGATATGTAAGTATATAAAATAGTATACAAATCAAACATTTACTGATGATAAATCATATTTTTTCCTTTTTTATTTATTTTTTAACACACATTGCTTTATGAATCATATTGGGAGAGAAAAATCAGAGCAAAAGGGAAAAACCAGGAGAGAGATAAACAAACAGAAAAAAGAAATGAATATAGCATGTGTTGATTTACAGTCAATCTCCTTAGGTCTTTTTCTGGATGCAGATGGCATTTTCTATTCAAAGTCTGTTCCAATTGTTTTGAATCACTGAACCACTGAGAAGCCAGCCTTTTATAGTTTATCTTTGTACTTTCTTGCTGTTACTATGTGCAATGTATTCCCGGCTCTGCTTGTTTCACTTTCAGCATCAGTTCATGTAAATCTTTCCAGGTCTTTCTAAAATCAGCTTGTTCGTCATTTTACTAAAACAATAATATTCCATTTCCTTCATATATCATAGCTTGTTCAGCCGTTCCCCAAATGATGAGCAACTACTCCTTTTCCAATTTTTTGCTACCACAAAAAGAACTGCTACAAACATGTGAGTCCTTTTCCCTTCTTTATTTAACTCATAATTTTTGACCCCCACGTTCAGTTACAAGACCTTTTATGGGATTGTGAACCACAGTGTAAGAAGCTAGGCTCTAGGGAGTCTTTTAAGACCTATAATAAAGTGGGAACCACTTCCTCCTGGGGCAGCCTATTCCACTTTGAGTTAATGCCTTTAGGAGGTCTTTTCTTAAGAGAATAGATTAGAGGGAAATAATACTAAAGACTTTATAGGGGAAGCAAAGTGGTGCAGTGGTCAGTGCACTGGAATCAAGAGGGCCTGAGTTCAAATTTTACCTCAAACATTTGATACTTACTAGCTGTGTGATCCTGAGCAAGCTGTTTAACCCCACTTGTTTTGCCAAAAAAAAAAAAAAAAAGAAGAAGAAGAAAAAGACTTAATAGACCAAATACTATAAAAGACTCCAAGCTTTATGGAATGTAATTTTCTCTTTCTTCTTAGCTCAACACAAGATAGATGAAACATTATGTTAAAAGTTAGAATGAGATACCTTATAGCCTATGAAACACCATGGGAGTGTGTCTTCTCATCTCCTGAGAAGGACAAGAGCAGAAGAAAGGCCAGAGCAGCTTTTAGGAGAAGATTGGAGAAGATAGAGGGGCAATGATCTGAGCAACACATTTCATGACCAGAAGTTTCAGTCATCAGAGATGAAGCAGCAGCATCTGTGATTAGCCTGGTAAGCACATCCCAAACTTAGTAAATGTTTGTTGACCTAGGAAGCAGTGTCTGGGGTAGAATGTTCTCTTACTTTGCTCCACTTCCTTCTACTTTTCCTTCCTCTTTAGTTGGAACTAAACAAAAACCTCTTTGTTTCCTATTTTTCTGACTTCCTCAACCTCTCACTTTTGATGGTAGTTTATAAACTTGGTTCACTCTTTATAAATCAGTGTATTCCAACACTGTTTGTGGGTCTGTTAGTCTTACCTCCAAACAGAATATCCTGAGTAAGATGGGGATGAGGAATGGTCCTTGCTAGGGCATGGAACCCTCCTGAGAGGGAGTTCAGAGGTCACCTCCACCTTTGGTGCACAATAAGTTTTCTGCCACATCGCAGAAACGCCCTTTTTGAGCAAGGAGCAATGATTTGTGACCATGAAATGGTTCAATCTGAGGGTCACAGCTAATTGCTCGTAAGCAGGAATGTCTTAATAAAGCCTCTCTCCTGTGAGTGGGTTGCCAAAATTGCTGGATTGGCTCTCTTCCCATTGGCCGATACCATGCATACACAAAGCCCAGGAGCCAGGAATGGTGATTGGGGGTTGCTTACTGTTCAAGCACTGATCACACTTGCAAAAATGTATATCAAGAAGACTGTGCCACATAATAAAATGGAGCTCTTTTCAAACTCTATGCGTCTCTACCCCATTCATCTCCTCTCTGAGATCAAAAGGTTCACATACTTTGTGCTCTTAAGATAGCAGCAACAAGCCCTGAGATTGTTATTGTTGGTGTTGGTGTGTGTGTGTTTGGTTTTTAAAAAAATATTTCACAATATTACATATAATATAATTTTACAAATAATTTTATAATGTCCTAAGAACAGAACTCTAAAACTTGAGCTCAAGAGCACTTAAATTTCTTTTTAGATGAATGAACTTGTTGGATTAATGGTCCTGCTAAGGACATGAATGTTAATCCCAAAGGTTAAACTCTTCTTTTAGGAGGGGGGAGCTTGGTAAGATTAGAAGTGAAAATCTTTTTTCCTAGCTAGCCTTGTAGGTGGAGATAAGTATAGTCTTGGAACTCTAGGTTTCATTCCTTTATGGTTGAGGATATCTGCTCTCAACAGTGACACCCAGAGGTTACCCTTAATCTCCTCTCATTTAGACTGCAACTTCCTGCTGTTAATTCTGCCTTATATTACCAATTAAAACAAGTCTAAACCTTTCTTTCCATAAGCATATGAAGCTATTGGCTTCATAGCATCATAAAATTCAGGACTTCGAGGAACTTTAGTGGTCATGTAAGCTTCAATTTTATAGATGAAAAAACTGTCAGTGAGGTTGCAAAAAGTCACACCAGTAGCAAATAGCAGTGCTGGGAATAAAAAACAGGTCACCCAACTTCAAAGCTAGAATTTATTCCATTATAATATGCTTCCTTTCCAATACTATGTGATGTAACTTGAAAATACTAACTCACTAACCATTCTGGAGAATAATTTGGAACTGCCCAAAGGGATATCAAACTGAGCATCCTTTTGATCCAGCAGTATCACTATGTTGTGCCACAGTTCTCTTTAATTGTCCTGACTCAATTTCCCTAAAAATGTTCTGCCTCAGTTTCCCTAATTGGTCCTGCCTCATTTTCCTTAATTCTTTTGCCTCAATCCCCTTAGTTGCAACCTCTACTCCGGTTCATTGAGAATGGTATAACTCAGAGGTTATAAATTGTCAATGTGTAAACTCAGAAAGGGGGAGTCTCTAGCCAGACACTTTCTTACCTCCTAGCTAATAAGAATTTATGGTCCTATCCCCCAACCTGTCAGAACCGAATTGATGGTTCCTGCCTGGAGATTTCCACTCACCAGAGTTTGGACTCCACCCCCCTGCCTTTGTTTAGCTACTGTGTATAAATGTGTCATTGAGAACTCACATTGGCTGCTGGATGGTGGATTCTTGGAGACAATAGTCTCATTCAGCCCTGGGACCAAACCATGGATCCATTTGGTCCCAGTAAATTTCTCCCTTTCAAACAAAATATTAAAAACTCTCTAATCTCCATCTTGCCTCAGTTTCTCCGGCATTACGACTACTTGGTCTGTATCACAAAGAGATCAGAAAAAAGAAAAAAGAAGCCATATGTGCAAAAATGTTTGCAGTAACTCTTGTGGTGTCAAAGAACCAGAAATTGAGTGGATGCCCATCAGTTGGGGAATGTATGAATGTAATGGAATATTATTGTTCTATAAGAAATGATGATCAGACTGATTTTAGAAAAGCCTGGAAAAACTTACATGTATTGACACTAAGTGAAGTGAGCAGAACCAGGAGAACATTGCACACAATAATAGCAAGATTATGTAATGATCAACTATGATAAACTTGACTCTTCTCAGCAATATGATGATTCAAGATAATGCCAATAGACTTATGATAGAAGATTCTATCTGCAACTAAGAGAGAGAACTATAGAGACTGAATTTGGATCAAAGCATATTTTTTCCTACTTTTTTTGTTTGTTTGTTTGTTTTTTCTTTCTTGTGAGTTTTTCCTCTTGGCCTGTCTTCTTGCATAACATGACAAATATGGAAATACATTTAGAAGAATTGTACATGTTTAACCTATCTCAGATTGCTTGCTGTCTTGGGAGAGAGAAGGAGGGGAAGGAGGGAGAAACATTTGGAACACAAAATCTTAGATAAATGAATGTTAAAAAACCATCTCTACATATATTTGGAAAAATGAAATACCATTGAGAAAAAATAACAGATACAATTAGATATTGATATATCATCTTACATACATTAAAAAATAAAAATAGCTATCACATTGTGGTCTCTCTCTCCTTGATACTGTCTTTTCTTCTTCAGATTAAACATCTTCAGAGATTTCACTAGTTTGTCATGTGGCATAGTCTTAAGGCTGATTTCCTCCCTTTGAATTGTTTTCAGTTTACAAATATTTTTCCTAAAATATGTTATATAAAACTGAAAGAACACTTCTAGGATGTGGACATATGCATCCCCAGAAGAAAAGATTTTTGCTGTCCTATCATATTGTTAGTTCACTAAAAACAGCTGATTCTTTTTCTTGTGAACTACTCTCTAGATACACTTTCTTTATCTTGTAAAACTGTTTTTTTAATCCAAATATAAGACTTTATATTTCCCTTTTAAATTTTATTTCACTGAATGGATGTCCATCAGTTGGAGAATGGCTGAATAAATTGTGGTATATGAATATTATGGAATATTACTGTTCTGTAAGAAATGACCAAGAGGATGATTTCAGAAAGGCCTGGAGAGACTTACATGAACTGATGCTGAATGAAATGAGCAGGACCAGGAGATCATTATATACTTCAACAACAATACTATATGATGACCAGTTCTGATGGACCTGGCCATCCTCAGCAACAAGATCAACCAAATCATTTCCAATGGAGCAGTAATGAACTAAACCAGCTATGCCCAGAGAAAGAACTCTGGGAGATGACTAAAAACCATTACATTGAATTCCCAATCCTTATATTTATGCCCACCTGCATTTTTTATTTCCTTCACAAACTAATTGTACAATATTTCAGAGTCTGATTCTTTTTGTACAGCAAAATAACGTTTTGGTCATGTATACTTATTGTGTATCTAATTTATATTTTAATGTACTTAACATCTACTGGTCATCCTGCCATCTGGGGGAGGGGGTAGGGGGGTAAGAGGTGAAAAATTGGAACAAGAGGTTTGGCAATTGTTAATGCTGTAAAGTTACCCATGCATATATCCTGTAAATAAAAGGCTATTAAATAAAAAAAATTATTTCATATATTTGACTTAGTTTTAGCCTTTTGAGATATTCTTTGGATCTGTAGGCTATTGCCTAATATTTTAGACAATAACAAATAATAACTGATTATTGATCTGAACTGATTGAACTGAAAAATTGATTTTGTGTTGCTGAAAAAAATACCATTTATATTTTTCTGGCTATGCAGTTGATTTTCTATCTACTATACCATGGTGACAGTCAAAGAAAAATTAAGGATAAATTTGGGAATTGAAAAGTAATCTACAAATAACTAAATCAGAAACTGGCTTTCTAGATTCCCAATTTACTCATTTTTCATGAACTTTTCATTCCACTTCACCTACACACAGTTTGGGTTCTCTTTCAATTCTTCTTGATGGTATGGGAAAGAACTGAGGGTGGAGGATTTGGTATGGATGAATAATAGATTTAGGAATTGTAAAGCTGAAGGAAAGATTAAATAATTAAAAAATTTATGATCACATAAAGGCAATTCAGAGTTTATAAACATAGAATGAGAATACCTGAAGGTGAGAGCAAGATCAAGGATATGACCATCAAACTCCCATACAGGAAGACTGATTTTAAACAGGATGTGGAACAGGTACTAATTGGTAGCTTTGTCATTCACTACCTTAGACATTTCATTTATCACCTAGCTACCACTCATTTTGGACTTTTTTTGATTCCCTCACCACCCCTTCATGCCAGATACCTCTTTTCTCTTCCCATTTTCCAGCTTTCTTTTGTGTGTATGTTGTCTTTCCCCATTAGATTGTAAGCTCCTGCAGAGCAGTGCCTATCTCTCTCCTCACCCCTATCCCCATAAGCACACAGTAGGTGCTTAATAAATGTTTATTGACTATTGAGTGTCAGTTCTGGACCAATAGATAAAGAGCAGAATGAGTAGGGGGATCAGTGCCTAGGAGTGTTCCAAGGTGAGGAGAATGAAGGCATAACTGTATTCCCACCCCACCCCCCAATTTCCAATAAATTTCACTGTCTCTTTGTTATTGCAAAGATAAAATCTAACATTCTCTGTTTGGTATTCAAAGCTATTCATAACCTGTCCTTTTCCCTTTCTAAAATTTTTAGTCTTCTTACACCTTGCACCTCCATCCCTTCCCAGCATGCAGGCACACACACACACACACACACACACACACACACACACACAGTCTTTTGTATTTTGTAATCCAATGACATTGGCCTCTTTACTATTCCTCATGCAAGATGCTCCATCTTCCAACTATAAACATTTTCACAGACTATCTCCCATGACTGGAATCTTCTCCCTCCTTGTCTCTGCCTCCTGGCTTCCTTGGATCTCTTCAAGACCCTGATAAAATTCTGCCTTCAAGAGGAAACCTTTCCCTACTCCCTTTAATTCTAGAGCCTTACTTCTATTGAGTAGTTTCCATTTATCCTGAATATGATTCATTTGTACTAAGTTGTTTGCATTTTGTCTCTCCCATTAAATAGTGAGGTCTTTGAGAGCAGAAATTGTCTTTTGTGTTTCTTTGTAAGCTCAGAACTTAACACAATGCCTGGTTTATAGTAAATACTTAATAATTATTTATTGATTGACTGTCTAAGCTATTTACTAAACTACAAACAAGTTCAGAAATAAATAGTGGCTATGTGGTCTTGAATCCAGAAGTTTAGCAGAGTCTCAACACTAGCTACCATTCTAATTTGAAGTTTTCATTAGAATAATAAGGGAAAGAACACCAGAGCAAAGGGGAGTCTGCAATTCTGTCATTCTGAACCTACAAAGTTTTCCTCTGTGTGACTAATAGTAGCTGAGTCCAGCAAAAGTTTACTGGAACTTCCAGCCTGTGGCAATCTCATAGGAGTGTTGTTCATATCCAAATCCAGTTCAAGAACTTGCTGAGCTCAGAGCAATAAATCTGATTTTGCTTTAGATCACACCCCTTTGGGAACATTGAATGGTCCACTGATGAAACAATTAAAAATTAATTCAAAACTAAAAATGTATTACAAAAGAATGGGTGGGTCAAAGAACAAATCATAGAAACAATCAATAATTTCATTAACAATGAGAGCAGTGAAGGTCTTCTGGGTCACACAAGCAACAAGATGGTAGACTAGATATTTTCTCTAATCCCCATGGATCTGATCTCTCTCAGATCTTTCCAGAATAGAAACTAGGTGCCAAAGATAAAGCAACTTCTACTATTTTTATGATTTAGGAAATGCAAAATCTAAAAGAAAATAAAAAATAAAACCCAAACCTAGGAACTGATGACCACTTAGGATCCCTCCCGAACTTCTCATATTAAAGGCAGTACTAGCAAGATCTAAGAATGTAACACAGGCTCACATCAAAATCCACCCCAGTATGCTCTTCCCCACCCTCTTACCAGTGTTGTAGAGATGCTAACTCCAGGTTGCAGAGGCATACTTGGGCTTCAACAGCCAAATTGACCACAGCCATTCAGGAGCAAAAGCCTGCCAGTGCCTGTAACCCAGAATCATCAATGCTACAAAGCTCTGAACTGCCAGTGCTGGAGAAAGCAGGGTATGAACTGCTGGTGGTAGACCAGAGAATTAAGGAATAGAAGTGGATCATGTCATCAGGATAGAGCACCTTGCCTTTTGGGAGCTGTGCAACATTTCACCAAACCTGTGGAAAAAGCACAGCATCCACCTGGAGCCACTTTTGACCACTCAAAAGTCAGCTGGGACAGAGACCTGGGCAGGTGAATTGTAAATTCTCCATTGTGGAAGGATATCAAGACACTTTGTCATCCAACCCCTAAAGAAACTGCAGAGGGGAGGGACTCAGGAAGAAAGTGATAAGGAAAAATAAGTGTATGTGGGAGGGAGGGAGTGAAAGATTGAAAGTACCAAAATTTCAGGGAGGAGAAATCTCAAAAGCTTTTAATAGAAATAAATTAACAGGAAAAAATAGTAACAAAAGGAAATCTGGCCTCTACATCTAGTCAATGAGTTCAGCATCTATGAATTAATATAACACTTGACGGAGCCGAAGACCCTTTGAAATCTGAGGAGAAAATGCAACAATAACATGCTATTCCTGAGTGGTTTAAAAGAGAAATGAGAATTAGGAGGGCAGATTTTGTGGGCTAGGTGCAGCTAGGTGGAGCAGTGGATTGAGCACCAGCCCTGAAGTCAGGAAGACCTGAGTTTAAATGTGAGCTTAGACACTTAATACTTCCTAGCTCTGTGACCCTGGGCAAGTCACTTGACCCCAATTGCCTCAAAAAAATACATTTTTTAAAAAGAATTTATGGGCTGTATGATAAAAATAATGAACAGAATAGAAAATTTTGAATCTGAAATGGCAACCTCAAAGAGAAACAAAAATAATTAAATTAAAAGAAAAAATGTTCACTATACAACAGAAAATACTGATCTCAAAAACAGGATATGCGGATACAATTAAGGATCACAGGTATACCAGAAAAACAAGAGATGATTAAAAATCTTAACACCATAATGAAAAAAATAATAGAAGAAAATTTCCAACTAAAATAATTCACAGATTGCCTGCAAAAAATCCTCAAATAAACTAAAACAATTCCATAACTGCAAAGTCCAAGAAAATATAGTGGTTAAATTTAACAACTCAACTCAGAAATAACAAGTTCTTAAAGTCACCAGAAAAAGGGCCTTGAATTACAAAGGAAAGGAGAATTGAAGAATTCAAGACTATTTTATATTTTAGAAAAAGGAAGATGGAATGAAATAATGTATCCTGAACAGCAATGGAACTCTTAGGATGTAGCCAAGCTTGCAAATCTGAATTTAACCGTAGAAGACAAAAGACCTGTATTCAATGATAAAGAAGAGTTTGAAACATTTTTAGAAAAAAATCGGAATTGGGAAAAAACCATAATTGGAGAAATTATCTGTCTTTTTAACTCCTCAAGCAATAGAATGCAAGAGTTAAGTAAATGTAGTAAACAAGGACAGCAATTGTAACAGAGTAATAGCAGAGACCAGTGAGAGACTTTCTAAACATACACAAGCTTACAGAAGTGAAGGCAGAAATCCGATAAAGGTAATAATGAAGAGGTGCACAGAGAACATTATGAACAGAACCTAGAGATACCTTGCCTACAGGTGAATCATTGCTTTTTTTGTAAGGTTATATTACAACCTGGGAGGTATGTAAAGGGGGAGAGGGGAACAAAGAAGTAAGCAATGCAGTGGAGTCAAATCAAGGCTAAGCAATGAAAGGAAGGTGGCCTCTGTGGTCTCAGAAAGAGAAGAGCCTACAGAGAAATGGGTGAGACCTGAGATTCTTTTGGTTGAATTGAGTAATTGCTTCCAATGGGAATATATATATATATATATATATATATATATATATATATATATATATATAGTTACTCTATATATTATATATGTTCTCCTCTGTATGCTTTCTCTGATTTCTGTTTGTTCTCAATTTGAATAAATGGGTTTACTTGCATTGAATGTACTCATTATAAAACTGGCTTTTGGTAGGAAAGGAGCTAAATGTTTTCTGTCTCTGTCTGTCTCTGTTTCTTTCTCTCTCTCTCTCTGTCTACCTGTGGGTCTGTCTTCCCCTTTTTTTCCTCCCTTTGTCTCCCTCCTTCTCTCTCTCCCTCCTTCTCTCTGTCTCCCTACCTTTTTGTCTCTTTCTCTGTCTCTTTCCCCCTATACCTACTGAATGTCCAGCCTCTGTTTCCAACCTCCTCTTTCCTCTCCTGTAAAAGCTGACCTTAAAGAGGGATAAGGCAAGGAGATTCTGCAAACATCCATTCATAAGGAGGCACAACTAGACAGACCCATGTGGCTACATATAACTTACATGGATAAAACACAACACACATGCTTTATATACAAACAGATCATTTTGTTGGGAACACACAGGAGATTTTCAATATATTAAGTAAATGTAATAATAATAAAGAAGCCTACACATTTTTCCCTTTGAACATTGAATGAAATATGTCTAAAGAGAAAAAAAAATAAAATCCATTTAGCTGAAGGTGTTTTCCAAAAAAGTCTTGAGGCTAGTCAGCTACGATATGTTTTTGATGAAGCCATGCTGATTCTTTTTGCTTCTGTAACTCAAGTATCTCTTGGAAGAGGGAGAAAATCATAATAGGCACTGAATGTTCTGTAAATAACAGAGGAGGTGTCCAAAATGTAGCTAAGGATCTTGAGAATTAAAGTCTAAACAGTCCTGGGACATACCAGGGATTTCTCCTGGGAACTGTGATCTGGAGGGCACAGTTTCTGCCAGAGTGAAATTTTAAATCACTTGGCAACAAAGAGAGAAAGCTGCACAAACAGGTAAACAAAAGAGAACAGTGTTCAGAGCACCTGGCTTCCATCAAAATGATCAGTGTCTTTGTCTACAAGGGGTAGATGGGGCAACTGGAAATAGAACGGTTTAAACTTTCCTCTGGTCAAAATCCCAAATGACAGATATTTAAATTTAATTACTTTAAGATTATTGCTGTTTGAATAATATGTTAAAGTTAGTTTTCTCTAGATAAAGTTATGCATGTCTGGGTAGACTATAAATGAGAAAATATTGGTTATTACTTTGTTATATATGGAAATTAACTATAAAAAGGACTGCCCAGATATCTGGAATTTTCATTTTGATTTGGGGGCTGTGGTATTCAAAGTACCTTGTAGTTTATTATTTTAATTTTTATAGTTATGATTTTTATTACGTGTATTTTTAGACTTATAAGCTCCCTGAAATAACAAATTCATATGGACTGAAAGTTATGATTTTTGTCTGTGGGCTAAAGTGAGCTAATTGTTGTATAGCAAGTTGTGACTCAATAGTGAAGGGACCCTGGATGAGACCTCTGAATTCACAGATTAAAAAAAAAAAAAAGGAGAGGAAAATGTTAGTAACATAAAGGAAGATAATATCTTTGACCTGATCTATGGGGAAGAGAAAGTTTCAGTGGGATGAAACCAGTTCCTTCCCTTTCTAGGAGAGGGGGGAGAGGGGGAATATTAATAGCAGGAATGTCTGTTTCACAGTGACATCTGCTGGTTATAGAATGAAAATCTTGTGTTGTGATCTTTTTGAGGAACTGGGAGATGAGAGAGTTTGAGTTTAAATACCTATTTCTTTCCTTTTTTCTGAAAAGCAGAATTTTCTTTATTATTGTTACACACATTTAGTATACTAATACTGCAAGAATTTTATTTTGAAAATTTTCATTTTTAATATTTTATATTAATTCATTCTTAATTTGATATCTTAGATTTAAAAATTGAATTTAACCCAATATTGTCTACTCTTAAAGACAATTGCTTATAATATTCTTCTCTAAATGTAATGTTCTCTGGGAGTAGGTGTCTTGGGGGGCTTCTGGAGGCAGCCTTAGTTTTAGTTCAGTGTAATCACCCCAAAGGCAGCCAGGAGTTAAAGTCCAAATCCTTCACTTGGGGCTCAGCTAGTTTTTCTTAGAGGCCTCCTGTAGTCTTGGTTCCAGGAGCTTAAGCTGCTTTCTCTGGCTTCTCAATCTGTTACTTCCAAAGGTTTGTGCTTGAGCCTCCAGCTACACAAAGGTGTCGGATGAAGGAATGAATCTGTCTGGGATGATGGAATGAATCTGTCTCAGCCTCAGAAAGCTTCTAGTGCACTTGTCTTTTCTCCTCCTTATATGTTCCTGACAGCTCCTCCTTATATATTCCACACTGAGTATACACCAATCAATATATCAATAGGAAACCATTATTTGTTGTAGGATTAAATCAATGCTAAATTAGATTTAACCACTGTCTCTTCAATTCCACTTGTTTAGCACCTTGTAAGAATCCTAACAATTACTGGTATTGAAATTTCTTTTAATCTTGCAATCTGCTGGATTTCTTTCCATTTATATGGAAATTCCATATATATAACATTTTTATTTGTTGTAATGTTTTATTTTTATTTGTCTCACTGAAGTTATCATTTAGATTTTCTTTTGTTTTTAATCATCTTTATTTTTATATGTATGTTTTTTTTTTTTAATTTAATGGCTTTTCTGTTTTTTTTTTCCTGTGCATAAGGTTTCATTGCTCTGAAGCAAGGTTTTCCTATGCTGCAATAGTGCTTATTCATGATGTTAAAGTGAATGCTATTATGTAATTTTCCTGTTAATGTACTAATAATTGCCATGGTTATTTTAGTTGGAGCTTAGCCAGATTGTTTAGTCAATTAGTGAATTGCTCTTTGGTGACAATTTCCCAGTTATGGGCCAAAAGATGGAGAACTAGATATTATCTCTGATACTAATGAGCTCTTACATCTCTCTAAAATTATGCACCAGAGATAAAGCTTTTAGTTTTAGTTTTTTCCATGACCAAGGACAGGGATTCTTAAACTTTTTCCACTCATGAGTTCTTTTTGCCAGACAAATTTTATAGGATCTCATCTCAAATCAGAGCCAATATGTTTCTGGCAGTATATGTGCATGCATAGAACAAAACATGTTAGCTATGCATTCAAAAGTAAGGTTGCGGTGAAGTTGTTCAATGGAACATTGGTAAGTGCTGCCAGAAACACCTCAGATTCATTAGGTATTTGATTTTGAAGTAATTTTTGTTCATTGTGTTCAGAAACCTTTTACTGTTGCCAAATTTTTCATGACGCCTACATTCAGTTATGTAATCTCAAGGTTGTGACCCATAGTTTAAGAAGCTTTGATCTAGCACACCAGGAACCCAAACAAAGTAAAAGTTGTTTCCTGAGTAGCAGAGAACAATAATCCCTACCCTTAATGTGCTCTCTGCCCATTTACCCACTGCTCTAACATAAGCCTGGCAGCAGTATCACATGAATGACCTCAGACCTCAACTCTGATCTACATGTCCCCTACCCGATGTCACAGAAGTCTAAATGTCAGGAGTTTGCTCAAGCTGTATTAACAGCATGCCAGTGTTTTGTGCTATAATACAGTTCTGTCAGAGAACAGAGGAAAAGAGGGAAAGGACCAGGCCAGTACATATGTTAGTATTTCAAGAAAGTTTTACTTTTTCATTCTTGCCCTCAAGAAGCTCACATTCTAATAGATGAGATGACATTTAACAACTAGATAGATTTGATATGTATAAATAATAGATGAAATGCATTTTGAGAGAAGGCATTATCAACCAAGATGGAGGTGGTATCTCACGTTGTAGATGGAGTGTAAATTGAGTCTCAAAACTCAGGAAGTCAAATAAACCTAAGATGTGGAGGTAAAAAAGAGCATTCTAGTCACAGGGGATGTACAAAGGCACAGAGACTAGAAATGGAGTATCATGTTCAAGAAACTACAGATACAAGAAACCCAGTTTTAGGGAGAGAATAAAATCTAAGAAGACTTGGGAAAATAGAAAGGAACCAAGTTATAAGAAGTTTTAAATGTCAGACAAATAAGTTTCTTTTCTTGGAGTATATAGGGAACCATTGGAGCTCCTCAAGCAGAAGGGTGACACAGTCAGACTTACCATTTTGAAAAATCATCTTGGCAGTTAATTAAAGGATGACTTGGAGTAAGGTGAAGCAGGGAGACTGGGAGAAGGTTATTACAATAGTTCAGGGGTAAGTTGATAAGAATTTGGACCCAGAGTAGAGAGAAGACATGTATAAGAAGTATTTTGTAAAGACAGAAATGATAATATTTGGTATATCTGAGATAAGTACAAATGAGGAATTGTAAGTCTGGATGACTGGGAAGATGGTGATGTTTTTGAAAATAATAGAAAAATTGGAAAAAGGTTGAAGGAAAATCAGTTTTGTTCTAAGATGTATATGGGATATACAATTTGTGATTTTATTTTCTTTTTAAATTCAATTCTTTTCAGTTCCAAATGCTCTCCCTTATTCTTTTCTTCTCCTACTCATTAAGAAAACAAAGTCCCAAGCCAATTAAAATATTTATAGATATGAAAAACAAATTGCCACATTAGCCGTCTCCAAAAAAAATAAAAGAAAAATAAAGGAGGAAGGAAGGAAAAAAGAAAATATATTTCAATCTGCTGTTGAAGTCCATCAGTTTCTCTATCTGGAAGTAGGTAGCATGTTTCATCCTGAATTCTTTGGAATTATGATTAGATATGTGTCAATCCATTACTTAATCTTTTAAATTTATTATCACATTACTGTTACTGTTATAAATTATTATCCTGGTTCTGCTCACTTTAATGTGTATCAGTTCATATAAGTTCTTCCAGTTTTTTTCTGAAGCCATCCCTTTCATCATTTCTTATAGCACAATAGTATTCTATCATATAGACCTAACTTGTCTAGCCAGTATCCAATTTTTGGGCATCTGCTCCTTTTCTCATTCTTTATCATCTCAAAAAAGCTTTTCTTTGATCTTTTTAGATAGATAGACCTAGTAGTGGTATTGCTGGGATAAAGAGAGTGCATAATAACTTTGGAGGCATAATTTCCTATTGCTTTTGAGACTGTTTAGACTAGTTCATAGCTTCACAAATAGTGCATTAGTATATCTGTTTTCTCACAACCTTTCCAACGTTTGTCAATTTCCTTTAAAAAAATCATCTTACTCAATATGATGGGGGTGGGGTTGCTTTAATTTGCATTTGTCATTATTAATGATTTCAGGGCATTTTATATGGTTATTGATAGCTTGAATTTCTTCCTTTGAAAATTGTCTAGTCATATTCTTTGACTATCACTGAAAGAATGGCTCTTATTCTTGTAAATTTGACTCAGTTCTCTCTAAATTTTAAAAATGAAAATTTTATCTGAGAAACTTTCTACAAAGATTTTTTTTCTATTTTCCTATTTTATAAATTTCTGTATTTTCGCTCTTCAGACTTGTTTTCCTATTCCCATGACAGCAAATTCTTACTTCCCTCAAGGTACTTTTATGCCCATATATACATGCCCATGCAAACATACACATGTGTGTATATGTAAGTTTATATCTATAGATATTTCTCTGTATTTATATATTCAATGTTGGGAATTTTATTATATATCTTTATACAAATGTATACATTTATGTGTGTATATATGTATACATGCACATATTTGTATAAAATGAGAATTCCCAATTCTACTTTAAATGTCTTACAGACTTTATAAATACATAGTCTCTCTGTGTGGAAAGTGATCTGAGTAATAACCCTAACTCACAGAAGAAGCAAATGCCTTAAATGCTCTGATATCTCACCTGGAGTGACTATTTAGAGTTCCAAGCTGACAATTTATTAGCTTCTAATGAGCTTTTTAGCAATTGTTAAGAATAGATGATGAGAATGGGTCATCCAGCAGAGACGAATAAAAAGCCCATATGATTGTTGGTTAGAACACTCTAAGGCAGACCTCTGTGGTGTCATCAGCCAGCCAGGAGGATTTCTGACTCAGGAAAGAAGGTCTCTTGGTTTTTAGCCTATCCTGGACACCGTTTCTTTTTTGTCTCTATGTGTCTTCTTCTTCCTGTTCCCTGTCATTTCTTACCCCAATTTCAAACAGACTGTATTTGTAGGATTCCAGACAGTCACAATTAAGTGATTTACTGGATAAGATTACTCTTGCTATATACTTAATTTCCCTGAAATAGTAATAACAGACCCAGTAATGCTTGCCTGTCTGAGTCATAACACGCTTAACTTCTCTCTTTGGCATTTCATGCTGTAGACATTTGGAATTTAGAGCACATTTAAAGTGGAAGAGAGAAAAATCTTGAAGTAATATGCTGAAAAGGGACATGCAATTCCAAAAACCCAGAGCTGATCCCAAGTAGAATAGAGAAGGGTTATTAAGGATGCAAGGCTGAAGGCATCACTTAAAGATGAAAAATTGGAACAGCTGTGGGCCTATAGTAGAAGGATAAAAGTTTAAATTATGTAGATTCCAATTCCTTGTTTTAACTAGAATTACAGAAGATGTAGTATATTGAAAGAATATATTTGGCATAAAATCCAAATGCTATAATATCTGTTTTCCATTTTGGAGCTGAAAGATGTTAAAATTACAAACAAAAATAAACACAAATCTCTAGGCATCAGTTATCTCAAGGGTGTGTTTTTCTGCAAAGAGATGGGCTTGGATCTATAGGATATAGTTACTTAAGTCATTGGGAACATATGTAACTGCTGGGTAACACACAGTAAACATCAGTGAGGTTTGCAACATCCACCAAAGAGTAACTAATTCTTTTCATTCATGCCTTGGTGTTTCTTCAATATATCAGAAGGCTTGTAATTGATCAGAGGAATAATTCCTCTGTCATCTTAGTAGATAGTCCCTTATTAGGATCAAAGGTTAAAATCAAACAAAAACATTTTCCCCAGGAATTCTAGTTGAATTTGTGTCCAAAATGTGTTTTTCTTTAAGGATTTGTGTATTGTTGTTTTGGAGTCATTCTTTTCTTCTAAGTTTGTATCTGTCACCATAATAACTTTTTATGATGGGATCCTTTTTTTTTGTTTACTCATTCTTCCAGCTGACTCCTTCACTGCAAACTTATAGGGCTAGATTTTGTATTGATTCCTGTTTCTGTGCCATCTGGCACCTTCACCTCTGAAGGCCCCACTGTTATATTGAAGTGACCTGACTCTCTCTCTAATGGCTCTCCAATGCATTCAAAAATATTATTCTTAAATTGTGAATAGCTTAGCATTCAATTTCTGTTTAGCCAATTGCATCAATTAGTTTTTACAAAGGGATATTTATTTTTTGAAGATATGGCAAGAAGTACAAATATTCCCTACATCCCCAACATCACAGAGGAACATTATCTTTTATACCACTTTGATATTTGGGGAGAGTGGGCTCAAACTTAATGCTGATAGATCACACAATAGGCAAGAGCAAAGGACTCAGAGTTGAGAAGACTTGAATTTAACATCAATTCCAATCTTATATACTAGTTATATGATGTTGAGCAAGTCATTTGCCCTTTTTTAATCTTGTTCTTTTTATTCAAAATAATAGCCCATCACCCAGTTGTAAGGCTCATATTACATAACATATATCCAGTGCTTTTGCAAATTTTATGCTAATTACTATTGTTATTGTTGTTCTATGGCACTGATCCTACCACTGACTCTTTGCAAAACCTGGCATGAACTTAATTCCCAGATTTGGGAGACTCACTCTTTTAATTTTTCTGAACTCACAAGACTGAAGACTCCAACTAAACAAAAAGAAAATGAATGAAAAACACTGTGGTAAAGAACCAAAACTTAACATTCACAGGGCCAAATTTCAGACTCCTGGACCCTCTCCCTTTATCGCATTGTCTCTTACCAGATGCCATAAGATAGGAAGTCAGCTGAAGAGAAAAAGTCAAACCAAAAAAGGAGGGATTAGGCTGACTTTTGTGACACCTGTAAATGTCTCACTCTGTCATTCTGCCCTTCAGCCAGAGCCAATCAAGTATTTCTTCCTCATCACATCCTCTGTAGAACACAATCACAACCAATTACAAAATATTAAGCATGTTCCAAAGTTGCTTCAACATATGCTTAACAATTATAACTGTATAAGTATGTATACATATGTTGTATTTAATGTATACTTTAACATGTTTAACAGGTATGGGACTACCTGCCATCTAGGGGAGGGGGTGGAGGGAAGGAAGGGAAAAGTTGGAACAGAAGTTTTTGTAAGAGTCAATGTTGAAAAATTACTCATGAATATGTTTTGTCAATAAAAAGCTATAATAAAAAATATATATGCTTAACATTTTGTAATTGGTTGTGCATCAGTGACACTTTGCATACTCATAAGGGTTGGCCCAAGCAGTCAGTCCCCTGTTCCATATAAAGATGCTACACATTCTGCTAGTTCTAAAAAAGCAGTAGAGAAAAAATGATATCATTGACTTTATTTTTGGAAAGAACTGCAACATTTACATATGAAAAGTTCAGGAATAAGGACTAAGCAATTTCAGAGATGATTAATTTACCCCTATAGATAGATATCTGTTAGATATCTATATATCTAACAGATGTCTGTTTTTCCTGTCCATTATCTTAAATAAGCAAAGGGTGATTTAAAAACCAAAACAAAGTCTAGAGAATGAAAAATTGCAGAGGTCTTTTATAATCATTAGGTAAAAAAGGTTACCTGACATAACTTATTATTCAGAGATTAATAATTGGGAATTGAAAATTTAGGAAATCATCATAAACTGAGAGGTCTTTAAGGTCTCTAAAGGAAACTAGTCCTTTAGGTATCTAAGGGAACCTAGTCTAGTACTGAGGCACTAAGTGGCACAGAAGATAGAATGCTAGGCCTGAGGTCAGGAAGACTAATTTCCTGAGTTCAAATCTGACCTCAGACATTTACTAGTTGTGTAACCCTAGGCAAGTTACTTCATCCTGTTTGACTTAGTTCCTCATCTGTAAAATGAACAGGAAGAAGAAATGGCAAAACTCCAGTATCTTTGGTAAGAAAATCCCAAATGGGTTCATAAAGGATGGGATATGACTGAACCACAATAGTTCAGTATAAGGAAAGAATATTAAGAGAAAGGCTAAATTTAAGGGCATTTGCTTGCTGCATTTGCTATCTAAATCTTAGAATCTGCTTCTCTGGAGATGAGGGAATAGTATTGGAAAAGCTTTATGCTTTTTTCTTGAGCCTAGGGAAATGTTTCTCATTGAACCCAGAAACTGAAGAGAGTAGAGATTATAGTTGTTTAACTATAATGGGACGTTTGTGCACGGGGCATAATTGTGCACTGGGTGTAATTAAGCACTGGGCAAAATTAAGCTATAAAAAACACAGAGCGTATGAGGAAAACGGGGAACACTGAAACTTAATCAGCAACACATTAAAAAAAGGGAATCTAATAAAAATAGAAACATAGTTTTATATATATATTAAATGTTAAATAAATACCACATGCATAAATACTTGCATAAGGAGTGGTCTTGTAACTCATATCTGGCTGCTGTTAACTAAGCCTGTGGTGGGTACACAAACAAGTTGGGCAGACTAGCCTGAGGCCCCATGGCAGAAAGGAGTGAGGGAGTGATGGTGCAAAGCAGCCCTTCTCACTTTACAGCTCTCACTGAACTAGAAAATTTGCAATAAATATGTCATTTTACCTTGAAAAAGATCTGAACTTGACCTGAAGAAGTGGGAGTCAGAAAGGTTTCAGCTTGTGGGTTATTGTGAAGTGAGACCGTTTTCTTTGTTTGTGCTATTTCTTATGAAAGAAATCTTGCAGAAATAAACTCAAAATTCTCATTATGCTCAAACAGTTCCCTAATATATCAATTGCATTGGAATAAATTTCTAATACAGTCCAGCAGCACCCAGCAGTGACCAACAGAGATGCCATTTTCAATGGAGGATAGGCCCAATGAACCCAGAAAAGTCCAGCATACTTAATAAAGAGAAAGACAGAGACATCACCAGAACACATCAGAGACTTGGCAACAAAAGCAAGGGAATACCAAATTAGTGAAAATATTGGGCAAGTATTATAATCTATCCACCCCAAGACAGATTGAATGTAATGGCCTCTTAGCTCTCTTACTCTTTTGAGCCAAAATAAGGATCAGTTCCTATCCTGAAAATATCTTTGAGTGCTATAGTTCTGATGTTTCTCTCATTGCTCCTGCTTATTGTCAACAATTTACATTTGAAAGAGACACTTTGAACTATAAAGTTTTGAAGCTGTCATTACATGGACCAGATTTTAATAAGATCTAGGACTTGGTCTTTTTTTTTTTTTTTAAGGGGTTAGGTGTAGCCTGAGATTTCTAGTCCTTATTCTCCTTCCTAAAAGTCAGCATAGTATAGTGGTTATCTGCTAGGAAAATCTGAGGCCAAATTCAAAATCTGACACATTGGCTAGATGAACTGGAACAAATTACTTTATTTCTTATGTTACAGAGAAAGTTTTAACTTGCATTATTAGAAAGAATTTTCTCATTTTGGAATTTCTTATATTAATTAAATCACAAGTCTAGTCTTTTAAGTCTTCCTAATCTCTAAAAAGGAGGTCTCTAGTTTAAGACCTTCTTTTCTTATCTCTCTTCCTTTCTTTCTTGATGACCTTATCAACTCACATAGTTTTGTTATCATCTCTATGCAGATTGTTCCTAGATCTATAAATCCAACCTTACTCTCTCTGTTGAGCATCAGTCTCACATTATTAATTATCCAGTGGATATTTCAAACTTCTAAAAAACATCTCAAGTTTAACATGTTCACAATAGAACTCATTATCTTCTTTCTTAAATTTTCCCTTTTGAACTTCCTTATTTTTGTCAAGAGCACCACCATTCTTTTAGTCATCCAGATTTGCAACTTCAGTTATTCTTGATTATTTTTTTCTTTAATTTTCTTTTTACTGTGAACTTTATCAAAAATACAAATATTTTAATATTCAAAAAAGAATGATCAAGAAGCTTATATTTAAAAAACATGCACTTCTGTTATATAATTACCCCATCCCACCCAAAAAAGCACACATGTATATATACTTAATGTGGGTATGTATATGTAAATTATACATATATAATTGAATAGGATACTAGCAAAACTCTTCTAATTTATTTGTGTTCCCATTTGTGCTTTTTCTTTTTTTTTGCATGTAAAAAGTTTATTGATGTACGTTTTTATATATCTAATGCTACCCACTAACCTATCACTCTTACTTTTCCCCAAATAGAAAACCTCCCTTATAAGAACTATGTATAATCCAGGAAAACATATCAATATGTTGGCCATGTTGGAAAATTCATATTTTATCCTGCATCTCAAGCCCACTGACTCTCTTTCATAAGTGGGAAATAGATTTCATCATCAATCTTTTAAAATCATTGTTTGCTTCTTTGATCAGAATTTTAAGGTTTTTAATTTTTTTCTTCATATTATTTTCATTATAGTTGTTCTAGTCTTGTTCATTTCACTCTCCATCATTTCATATGTCTTCTTGTTTCCTTGATTTCATCTTATCTAGTATTTCTTATAATGCAATAATATTCCATTACCTTAATTTATCTGGTCCTTCCAATTGACTGGCAAATATTTTGTTTACTGTCTTTTGCTACAACAACAACAAAAAAGCTACTTTAAATATTCTTTTATATATGGATACTTTATTTCCATTTTTGATTTCCTAGGTATGTATGCTTACTAGTAGCACTGGTGTATCAAAGAATAGAATAGTTTAGTGACTGTTTTGATATAATTCCAAATTATTTTCCAGAATGTTTAAACCAATTCATATTTCCACCAACAGTATGTCTGTTCTCCCACAACTTCTCCAAATAATTGCTCTTTTTCTCTTTGATCATCTGTCCCAATTTGATGGATACGTGATGGAACTCAAGTCCAACGTTGAATCATTGCAATGTTTCAAGTTGCAATTCTAATAATTGTCAACTTTTTTATATGGTTGTTAATAGTATGCATTCTTCCTTTAGGAACAGAGTATTTATATATTTTGGGCAGTTATTTTTGGGGAAGAGTTCTTATATATTTGTATCAATCTTTTATCTTGCATATTAAACCTTTGTCAGAGAAATTAACTGTGAAGATTTCCCCCAATTGTTTCCTTCTAGTTTATCTACTTGTATTTATTTTTCTTGTATTGAAAACTAATTTTAAGTAATTGAAAAAAATCTTTTATCATCACCTTATTTAGGTAAGAATTAGTTTTAAAAGCCCCCCAACCCCCCAAATCCTCTTTTCCTGATCACAGTTGTGAAAGATATTTCTTTCTCTTCTCCTTTAATGTTTTTATGATATGACCTTGAATATATATAGGTCATGTATCCATTTGGAATTTATTGTAGCATATGGCATCAAACCCAGAAGGAAGAGATAGAAAAGAAAGGCCAATTAAAATTACAAACCATGTAACAAATCTAAGAGTATACTTTACAAGAGAAACTCTGGACTTACGTAATTACAACACCAAACATCCTTCATGAAAATAGAGAAAAATTTAAAATAATCAGCTAAGTTTTTATTATTCATGGTTAGGTTTTTTTAAAAAGATATGAATTGGATTATGGATACTGAGGTTTCTTGCAACTCTGGGATATCCTTCAGATTTATTATACATTTCTTCCCTTCACATATGCTATCATCCAGTCAAATGACCAATTTGTTCTTACATATGATTCTATCTCATGTTTCTCTGTCTTTTTATATCTGTCCCTAATAGGGATACCTTCCATCCTAACTTCCTAATATCACCATAAGATCTTTTATTATCTATCTAGCTGTTAGTGACTTCCACACTGAAATTACCTGAAATTGATATTTATTTTGTACATGGTTTTAATTTATATATGTGTGTATTTCCCCCTAGTAGAATATAACCTTCTTGAGGGTGGGAATTGTTTCATTTTGGTCTTGTAGTCCTATTGCCTAACAAAATGTTTGCCACAGAGTGTTTAATAAGTACTTATTTAATTGATTGGTTATGATTGAGGATAGAATTAGATTTAGTGTAAAGAATTGGCTTGGGTCCAGTAAAAAGACTTCAGTTCTAGTTTCAGCCTTGATACTAACTAGCTATCTGAACTTGGATAAGTCATTGCCTCTTTGAGACCAAAATTCCTCATCTATAAAATGATGTTGGTCTAGATAATCTGTAAAGTTTCTTGTAGTTCTAACTTTCTACAATTCTATTACATGACTGTTTGGTGTCATATTGGGAGATCCAACAAGAGCCAAGAATGTGGCCTTTTTGATTGGGGTCAAGTAGGTAGTGCTTAGAGAGAGACCAAAGGAAAAACATGAACTGGTAAGTAGTTTATATTTTTACTGAACCCTAAACAAGTCAGGTTTTAGGTCTTATTTGCCTTAAAAGAAAGCACAAAATCTTAGCTAATCTTACAAAACAAAATTTCATTCTAGCAAATTTGGCAAATGATGTTTGTATTGATAGGAGATTCTTTTATGAAGCATGGACTTGGTAATCATATTTCCCAAGTCAGAAATAGTCTATCAATGAATATTCCTTTTACAAAGTCTTGTTCAATACACACACACACACACACACATATACTCTTTCCTTGACATTACATTGGTTCCAGATTTAAAGGCCCATAAACATGAAATATAGTAGCTCTTGTTATGTTTTTACCTTCTTGGTCCCTGAAGCTAAAGTAACATTTGACAGAAAATTCAGAAGGCATGCCACTGAGCCCTAGGGCAGATAAATAGCCTCTAATCTTTTCTTTACAATATTTGCTAACAGGAAATATACTGGACAGATTGAGTTGCCTTCTGGGAGGAGAGGAGCAATCAAACTTTGAATTACCAAAAATATTGTCCATAATGTGGGAATTTGGGATTGAGACCATGCATCTATGGTAGAAAAACTATTTAATACTTTGTAATATTTCCACTTGTACCTTGTCTTTTTATCCTATAGCACAGAACAATGAAAAGAACTTTGAATTTTGTATCAGAGATGTTGAGTTTCATTTCCAGCTCTGCTATGTTCCATTTATGTGACCTTGGACAAACCACTTAGGAAATCACTTAGAAAATTCAGCCTTAGTGTCCAAATGAAATAATTGGGACAGGTATCCCCCAAAGGCCCTTGTCTAGCTATGATCCTACCAAACTAAGCAATGTCCTGAAGTTGGGCTTCTGTCTTAGTTTAACTTTGTAGCTTCCTCAATATGTCCTAGTTCTGTCCAAGGTGGGTTTTTAATAAATGGTGGCTGAAAGTTCACACTCCTTCCTGAAATTCCTAAGAATACTAGTAAGAAACTTACAGACCATCTAGACCAATCCTCTCTTTTTACAGCTCTCCAACTTTGATATTTAGGTAATGAGTCCAGATTCCAGAAAGGATAAATAATTTGCCCTAGGTCACATAGGTAGTTAAGGGCAAAGCCACAATTTGAACGTAGGTCCTCAAACTCCAAAGTCATCACTTTTTCCCCTAGATCAAGACTTCTAACTGCTTTACTCTCTCCATATCTGAAGTGATCTATAAGTTTCAGGAGGGTACAGTAATTTTATATTTTCTTGTTGGAATTTAATTTTAGGGATTTTTAGTGGAATTTCCAGGAAATATTTTACTTTAGTTTTTATCTCTGATCAAACTGCAAAGTCCAAACAGTAAATCCTTTGAGATTTGGCTTCAAAGTTCAAGTATTGATACTGAAAAGAGAATACATGAATAATGAGATGGGAAATGAGATGGGAGGACAGTGATGTGCTATTGATGTTAGAATCAGAATCAATGCAAATATCCCTTACATATTAATTTTTGATTTTAGAACTTCCTATGTAAGGAAAGATAACACAAAACCACTGGAGAATTGGAAAAGAACAATTCTTAGAGGTATAATTAAAGAAAATTGAACTACTTCATAGCATGGTGTCACAACAGACTGAATGTCCTTCTGTGGATGGGACAGTTTTCCTGCACACAGATGGACCAGGAATCTGTCAGCTTCCCTGTCATAGCTTTTAGCATTGATGTCTTTCTAAGTAAATGATTTCAGGAAGAAGTATACCTGCCTACTGCTCAAGCTAATGGAGCAAGGGACCCTGTTCAACCTGAGTGACACCTATTTGGATGGTGTGGAAGGAACATTTTTAGCCTGAAGCGAATTAAGCTATTGACCCATTTCAAGATACTCCTACTTTTTCTGTTTCTAAAGAACATTATTATTTTTTGACTGAATAATTACAATGGAAATTGCATGGGAACAGAAATAGTTTTAGCTAACAAGTCTGGAGTTTTTGCTTTGGACCTTGGAGACATCTCTTGGGTACTTCTTTCTTCAGCAAGATATTAAGCTATCTCTTTGGGAAGGTATCTTATAGTGGAAAAGAGAAGCAGATCTGGATTTTTTCTATTTGTTGCTATTCATCCCATCCATTTCTTCTCACTATTATTCCATATCTTTCCTCCTTTTTGTGGCTCAACTCTTGTCAGTGCTATTTATATTAGGTGCCTCAACTTCTACTTTCACTTTCTTCCCTTTTCTGTCCAAATTCCAACCTCATTGAATTTTCATTTATTCAGACTCAAAATTCTTCACTCTTGCTTACCCTCCTTATCCAATCAATGGTCAAGTTTTGTAATCTCTCATATATGGCCCCTTTTATCCTTTGACTCTACAGTAACCCTCCTGGAGCAGGCACTTATCAACCTATAATGGGGTTATTGAAACAGCTTCCTGGTTGATCTCCCTGTTTTAAGTCTATTCTCATTACAATACAATCTTCACTTAACTATCAAATTGATCTTTCTAAATCATAGGTCTGAGTCTATTACTCCCTTACTCAATAAACTCTATTAGCTCACAATTACTTTAAGAATCAAATCTAAAATCTCCCACTGGTCATTTAAAGCTCTTCATAACTTAGTTTCCCTCTGCCTTCCCATTCTTCTTATATTTTACTCTTTCATATCTCAGATCTACTGATACTGACCTTTTTAAGGCCAACAAAGCCACCTTGAATAATTATTTCTTGAATAAGACACTCTGGGCATTTTCATTAACTATTAACATACTTGAAATGCTCTCCTACCTCATCTTTACTTACTAGATTATGTTTTCTTTCAAGTCTCATCTAAAGTTCCATCTTCTATAAGAAATCTTTCCTAGTCCTCAATGTTAGTGCCTTTCTTCTGAGATTACTCCTCCCCCAATTTATCCATATGTATTTTGTTTTCACAGAGTTGTTTATATCTTGTCTTTCCTTTTAGATTGTGAGTTCCTTGAGAGCAGTTATTCTTTTTTTTTTTTCTCTCTTCCTTTATATTACCACCTCCATCCCCAACACAGTGTCTGGCACATAGTAGGTGCTTAAAGTGCTAGTTGACTGACTGAGTATAAAACATCAGTGCTTAGTGAGAGAGCTAAAAAAACAAAAGGAACCAGGAAAGAGTACTATAGAATTTGGGGCTCCATCAACTCTTAAGGAAAGTGAACTGGCTTCTTGGATCCAGTTCTGTCCTCTTGGAAGTGTCTTGAAAACAGAAGCAACAACAACTTGGGATGGGGACTGCAGCTAATAAAAAATGAATTTCTCAGAATGGGGTAGATATCCCCTATCTCACCAAAAGGTTTGAGGCCTGTCAGCTACCTTCAGCCCAATTCAGAACATCTGCAAATATAGTTTACTGAGATATGACCACTATGGCTACTACAGTTTCTTGGAGTCACAGATGAAAGTTGAGTGAATGGATGAATAGCCTTGAAAAGGGTTTGGTAAGCCCTCATACCCAGAAGTGCTAATTCTCCATGAATGTCTCATACACCCCAAAAGATAGTTTGGAGTTGAACTGATTCATCAAGAGATCAAGAAAGATAAAGGAGGAAAGATTAGTCAGTGAAAGGATGAAAGGCTTGGAAAAGAACTAAGGGGTTAAGGAACTGAATGTCACTATGAAGATAAAGAACAGAGTGAGGGGTCACAAACAGGAGTATGCTGGATCCTGCTTGACTTAGCTCATCAGAGCCAATTATTCAATTTTCAATGTGAGCACATTTACACTTCGACAACTTGTTGTTGCTAAAACATAAAATGTTTGAGAAATTAATTCAGATTAAATATATAGTGTATTGTGTATACATTGTGAGGTGAGGGGAGATAACTGGTAAACATTTACTATCATAATCTGATTGTAAGGCATAAGGGCAAAACAGAAATGAAGAAGAAAATGCTTTCTTCACATGATGGGCTAAGTATAACTTAAGGTTGTCGTTCCCTTAGCTTCAAGACAGGGTTTATTACAGAATCATTCCATATTTTTTCTGGGCATGATCAGTGACTTAACTAAGATATCCAGTGAGAAATGAAACAAATAAATAAAATAAAATAAAAACCTAACAAAAATGATAGGCACTTTTGACCTAAGGCTAAAAAATGGTCCCATCGTCTAAACTTCACTGACTATAAACTGTCTGCACTTGGAAAGACAGACAGTGACTTTCAGTCCCTCATTCCTCAAGAGAATAGCTTTTGCTTCAAACAACCCCATCAAGAATGGCTGTGGGTATTAAAAAATGAAAAGTATGCTTACCCACGCAGCTGTCTACTCTCCCACCAGGTCATTTCTAGGAAGATCTAACCCCCAAATTCACATGCCAAATTTTAGCAGTTTAATATTACTCCTATTTTGTCCTAATATCTCTAGCCCCAAATCAGTTTCCACTGTTCAAACCTTTTATGTTCATAGAATAAGGAATACTCTCCCTTATCCTCTATTTATAAACCTTAAATAACCTTAATACAGATTAGCATTCTGCCGGGAAATGGGGTTTTGTAGTACATAATTGAGTTCTAAATTGAAAGCAATGGATAAAGAACAGACAAATTTGAACAGCTGGCTAACCAAAGAGACAACAGTGACCTTTCTGAGTTCAAGAGGTCCCTGGGTTTACTTTTACTGAGTCCTAGTCTAGATGTTTTGACTTTCTTTTCTGTTTTTCAAGGGGAGAGAAATTTTTCCTTCTTCCTCCTTACAGATAGGTCTCTTCCACCTCTCCATGCTTCCCTAGCAAGTCTTTGCAACAGGAGTAAGCCAGATATGGGGAATGGGGTGGGAAGAAAGAAGAAAATTTCAGGGAGAAAACCACCAAGTACTCCTTTATGAAAGCTTATAGTAAAAACAAAACAAAACAAAACAACACCCTCTCCCCTCCACCCCCCGGGAAAACTCACTATCCTCTCTAGCTACCTTTTAAAATATACTAGGTGGGCTAGGAGGCTTTGCCTTCAAGGAGAGGAGGCAAAGATCCTTTTAACTGCCATTATTTCTTTTGGCTGCATCCAAGGACTGAGAAGAAAGCAAAGGATGGGGCAGCAGGGGTCAAGGAAGTTTCCCCCTAGTCCCTAGAAACTACCTGCCTTTTTCTGGGTATTGGTGATAAATCCAAATACCGTCTGTGGCTGCTTTCAGGACTTAAGGCTACCTCCTTAGCTTTTCTCCGAGGAGCCTTGCCACATATTATTATACCTTTTCTGATTGTCAGTGCTCAGATTGTTAAGATTGGATATCAATAAATGTCTCGAAAATTTTACAGGGCTGTTTGTCTTTGCTTCTGTTGCCATTGTATCCTAGCAACTTATATGGGAAGGAAGGGTGTAGGATAGGTAATTACTGAGGGATGTTGATCACAAGATCATTATCACCTCATTTCTACTCCTTATATTACTGAATATAGGGTAAAAGGGATCAGATTACTATGAACTGACAGCTTGGAAGACCTCAGAAAGGCCAAGGTTACCCCTATTCCAATATCACTATCTCCTCAGCCTAAGAAAAACAGCAAATGCTTGATTAGACACTTGAGCTTCTGGGGTAGGGAGGACCATTTCTCCGGATTGCATCTCAGGCAGAGTTGCTGCAATTCAAGGAAGTCAGAGGGAACAGGAGAATCTGAGGTGGTGGAGGCACTTAAAGGCTTATAAGGGAAACCTTGAAAATGAAGAAGTGAAAGGACAAAGGAGAAAGATAAAAATATCCCTTGAAGGGAACTCTTACTTTGGAGGCTTGGTATCTCAGTGAGTTTGGGTATAATTGTCCTCTCTCACTGTTCTCTAATGATTCTGTGATAATTGAGTCAGAAGTCTTTTCCCACATTCTCATACTGAAGAAACCAATCTAGAAGGAAACTCTTATATGAACCTCCTTCATCAGCTTCCTTTGGGTCTTTCCCAATCCCTACTAAAAAGGAACTGCAGAATAATTCCAAATTTTTTAATGCTAGACACAATCAGTAACTTAACAAAGTACTCAGTGAGAAATAAAATAAATAAATAAAATCAAGATTCTCTTAGATTCAGAATTATATCTCCCATTTTAGATAGATATAGATAATTTATTTTTACTTTTTTTCAGTCCTCCTTAAGGCTTACTCACTCATTCATATAGATCAAGGAAATTATACTCACCTGGGATATAGCATGTTCAGCCCTAGTCTGGCTTAGTGATTGGGCCTTTTGGGAGTGATTCCTCCCCTCCCCAGGCACAGAAAAAGAGATATGCACAAAATTAAAATCTTTTTGGTAGTGTTTCAATAATCATAAGTTGAGAATATTTCTACATGGGCAACTTATGTACTTTCTGGATTGTTGTTCAGTTGTTTTTTTCAGTCTCATCCAACTGTTCATGATCTCATTTGGGATTTTCTTGGCAAAAATACTGGAATGATTTGCCATTTCTCTTTTCCAGTGTATTTTACAGATAAGGAAACTGAGACAAATGGAGTTAAGCAATTCACCTGGGATCACACAGCTAGTACTAAATAGCACCACCTGCCTGGCCTAATTTTCTCTATCTTATTACCTTTATCTCAGAATGTTGTCTCCTTTTTTTTTCAGCTCTTTTGTGTTTCTTCTTCTTCTTTCCTACTTTTTCTTCTCACAATAATAACAATAGCCTCTCACAACTCTTTTTCAAAAAGAGGGGCAGTCCAAGCCTGGGAGTCAAAGTCTTTTTCCTCTCAAAGCCGTACTTCTCCATAGGGAGGAGACATTCATTCACTTAATGTTTTCTTTCAGGCATATTGGAGTTTAGCTCATATACATGCTTAGCTAGTTTACTAAGGCACAAATGTCACTGATTTCTTGGCCTTTGACTCTATCTGGTACTAATTCTTCATACACTTTAAATCCCATGCTTAGAACCAAATGGCCTAACCTAATTCAATGCATGAATTACTCGCCCTATATAAATGTGGTGAAAAGATAGATGGTTGAAAGAAAACAAGAGAGCTTTGGGAACTATAAGGTATAAAAAAAATGAGATATTTCTCACTTTTATGAAAAAAAATTTATGAAAAACACCTCTTTCTTAACTTTCATTTGTACTACACATATATGTTGGCTGAAATATAAAGAGTAGGCTGATGATTTCAAAGGTCAGCAGCTTCCCTGTTCTGCTCCTTGCCTTCAGGGGAATTAAGGGTCACAAGTAGAGGAGTCTGGGAACCCTTTGATTTGCATCAATTTGAAACAGCGCCCAACAGGATGCTGCTTTTAATACTAGATGTCTGTCAGGAATGTGATGTCACAATGAGATCAGAATTCTCTTGGGACAACAGCATGGCTGAGCTTAATGGCAGAGCTGAAAGCTAGTCAGCTCAGAATCAAATGTGAAACCTGCTGAGTTGAATTGCAGTCACCGTATTAAGCCAGGCAACTCATGCACAGAGGTGTCTGAAAGCAGGTTTCCGGGGCTAGATCCCACAGAGAGAGTATAGAAGCAGCAATTATGTTTACCTCAGGCATACTTCTCTGAATAGATGAGCTTGCAACAATGTGACTAGCTAACAAGCAGTTAATTGGGGGAGTTTGGCAGGAGCACTTAAGACTATTTGAAAGTCATTTCAGTGCAATAAAAAGAACCTTTAAAGAACCATGATGAAAAAACACAAATGCCAGAAAAGAGAAATGCACACAATAATATATTTTTGGTAGTGTTTCAATAGTCACAAATAAAAGTTGAGAATATTTCTCTATGGGCAACTTAGGGAACACAATGGATAGAGCATTATGCTTGGAATCAGGAAGACTCATCTTCTTGAATTCAAATCCAGACTCAGATACTTTCTAGTTGTTTGACTTCGAGCAAGTCACTTAATCCTGTTTGTTTCAGTTTCCTCAACTGAAAAATAAGCTTCATGAGGAAATGGCAAACTACTCCAATATCTTTGCCAAGAAAACCCTAAATAGGGTCATGAAAAGTCAGACACAATTCTACCAATACAACAAAAAAAATTTCTACATGATCCCGGTATTGGAAACAGCAGGGAAAGATTTGATCAGGTTCTCTTTTTCTACCTCTTAAATCTTTATTTTCACTCTTAATATCTCCTTCCTTTATTTATCTCACATCCTGCTTATGAACTACCCAAAATAGATGAGAACCATTCAGAGAAAGAGATTCCACAAGAATCTTCTCATATCCTATTTTAAGTTATACTAATGCTCTCATTGTTAGAAAAGTTACTATTATTCTCTCACATTTTCCTTCTCAAAATCTTTCAACAGGTCCTTTTGTAAATCATATGTTTATTATTATTAGTAAAGCTGATAGTGTATACATTGTCCTTCAAATAAACTTTTCCCCATATCTGGGGGGGGAGGTGAAAAAGGAGGGAGAAGGAGGAGAAGGGAGGGGGAGGAAGGAGGAGAACAACCAAAAATCAAAATTATTGACCTCAAATAGGTTACAGTCTAAGAGAGAAATAGCTCACATGTACATTCCATGGATCAAATAGCAAGGGTTTCTGGCAACTTCCATATATAAATGTGACTCAGTAGGAGCCTAGATTAGGAAGCAATGAAGCAATCCCCTTATCAGTCATTGAATCAGAAGAAAGAACTACTACAAAATTTAAAGAAATAGCGACTATGATTAGTGTTGATGATCCTCTGGGCTACTTTCTCAAGAGAGTGATTTGTCCTGTTACATTCTAGGGATAATCCTATAGGTCTGCACTCCTAACATTGTAGTTCACAAGTCTTTACAATTTGTTTTTCATGAAAAATTGGGCAATACAGTACATATAATTAACCAAATTGTCTCTTAGCAGTGACATTTCCTAAGAAGTCATTTCATTTACTTAGCAAAGACATTTACTAAGATCAGTACATTCCTCTTCCCAGTTAAACTTGAGTACATTCTCCCACAAATATTCTGTATATTTGTGGAAAGACTGGGCCCAAACTTAGAACTCATGGTAGTAAAGCACACAATTTTAGAATTGTAGAGCCTGGAATTCCTTCCTCTCTATGTTCAGTTCTGGCTTTGCCGAGTTAGAATTTCTAGTCCTCCATCTCCTTTGCACTTTGCTCTTCTTTGCTGCTAGAGAGGAACTTTGCTCCTGTTCCTCAAAATCGATTCTTCCCTTAAGTGACTGTCTCTGTATGTTTGTGTCTGCCTGGAATGTGTTCTCCTCCACCCTACTAACTTTCAAAAATATGATGACATAGGTAGACAGGGAAAGAAAAAAGGAAAACAAATTTTTTCTCCCTTCCTCAAGAGCAATTTTTTCTCAGAGCCAAAATTTCTCTTCCTTTTAGCTGGAACTGACAAACTTTTGAACTGGTAGGTGTTTTGCTTTTTAAAATATAGGTCTGGTCACTGGGAAAGGGGGAGAAGGTGGCAAGACTGATTTTTTCAGTTACTAAATATTTCTTTTGTTGTAGCAGTCACCTCTAGGTAGTTATGTAACAACAGTGGATAGAATACTAGGCTAGGAATCAGGAATGTTCATCGTTATCAGTACAAATCCAGCCTCAGACACTTATTAGCTGTGTGACCCTGGGTAAGCACTTAATCCTGTTGGCCTCAGTTTCCCCATCTGTAATAATGAGCTGGAGTGGTGAACCACGTCAGTATCTTTGCAAAGAAAACCCCAGGATGGAGTCACAAAGAATCAGACATGACTGAACAACAGCAGTTGCCTCCATCCAATGGCAGAACTTCCTTTCAAGTTGATTAAGAAACTTCTTCAGATAAGTATCTTCTTTGCAGAGGTAGGAGACTTAACAAATGTGAGAAAGAGCAAATAATATCAGAATTTTTCAATATACTTGCTAGTTTTGTTGAAGTCTTTTTTTCCTCTTTTAAGTTTTTTGTTACATATTTTGGACTACTTGTCATCTAGGGGAGGGGCATAAGAGAAGGAGGGAGGAACTGAAGACAAGATTTTTCAAGGGCTAATGTTGCACAATTATCTATATATATGCTTTGAAAAATAAAAAGCCTTAATAAAAATCTATTAATAAAAAAAAAGAATTTTGATGCTAAAAAAAAGTTTTTTGTTACAAAGGATGATTCTCTGGGAAGGGAAGGGAAAGGAAGTATACTAAGTATAGGTGAAATAAAAACAAGATGTTAATTAATTTTTTTTAAAAGAAAGGAAATATGGGCTTAGTTAGACATATATTTTAGACCTTAGGAAGCCAGACTTTAAAATAATCAGAGTAAAGACAGCTGCTACTACTTGAGGCAGAAACAGCAGGAGGATTCTAGCTCTGTCAGCCTTTATATAAAAGTGTCGGAAACTGGAGCTCCATTTCCGTCATCATCATGAAGCAAAACAGTGAGACATTCAGCAGGGAGGAAACAGAGCAGAACTTTGAAGTTAGCTACAAGAGTGGAGCTTTACTGCCCTTTTTTGTCATAGAAAAGCAACAGATACTAGTAAATCTAGGGGGCTTGTGTGGGGAGAATACAATAAGGTTATGAATTTCCAAGGAGATCTTTGCCCCGGATGTTTTAGTGTGTATTTTCCTCAGGATGCCAACCTCTAGGAATGTGATCATAAAAGCCATGTGGTTGTTAGCATTCTCCTTTCCTGATAACTACCTTGTGCCATGGTTCTTTTTGGTGTTCACCCCATTTGTAACCAGCAGTTTTCAGTTTTACTCAATCTATGATGATAAAATCATTCTGAGAGAGTTAAGGGCTTCAATTCTGATAAAGCATTGTGTGTTTTTTTTTTATTATGCCAGCATTGGGTAGACTTTGAGACCCTAAAATGGAATAATAAGTATGGCATGATTATCAAAGGGCTTTCATGGGAATATAGTTTAAGAGGCATGAATGAATGAACGAATAGGCAGTCTGCTACTGTGAAAAAAAATAACAAAGTCAAAGGACTTGGGTTCAAGTCCCCTTTATGAATCTCAGTTTCCTCATCTATTAAATGAGGGGATTGGCTGAGATGGGATCTTCAAATTTTTCCAGCTCTGTATCTGTGATATTAAGCAAGTAGTGGGTCTTAGAAGTACAGACCTGGATTGTGAATACCTTCCCCCAGTCTTTATTTGGAGGGCAGAGATATTCTCTGCATATCCACAAGGGATAGACAGGAACAGAGTTTCCTATGGAGTAGAGTATCCTCTCCTTTTTCATGAAGAGGAAACAGCTGTCAGCTGTCTGATTTAAAAAAAAAAAAAAAAAAAAAAAAGTCATTCCCTCTCCTTCCCAAAGATGAAACAACTGTGGAAGGGGAGTTTCTCCACCCAGCAGAGAGAGTTATGTGAATTGACCTGGAGCAATGACAGTGCTCACTAAAACTGACAGAAACTGAGTAGAGCTAGAAGTATTCCAGGCTGCCACGAAGGAAAAGGACAGAACATGAGGCTGAGCTCTGGTAAGAGTCCTCCAAAGAAGGGAAGGATTCATTTCAAAAGAATGCAGAACAGTACCCAGCAGGAGGACTGGCAAACCCAAAGACTCTACAGCTGCTGACCTCAAGGGCAATCTACTGTCCACTAGAAAATATTTTCAATTCAGAAACTTTAGACTCCAGAAAATAGTAATTGGATTATTTATCCTAAAAGAGAACCAGGAGTGATAGAAGAATAGAATATCTTTGAGCCCTTCAAATCCACTATAGCTAATGCTGGACAGCAATAAAGGTTGAATTTAGTTTGTGGGGGGTTGAAATTCATTGAAAAGGAGAGAACTATTTTATTGACTTTTTCCTTTGTAATTTCTGATAATAGCAAATCTGTTTCTCTCTAAATGGTTTTGTTATTCTTATTGCTAGCAAGAAGAACAGGAACAAGGAACAGGGAAGAAGGCAGATAGAAAAAAAGACAATTTTTTAAAATGTTCTTTAGTGTTAATCTGGATAGATATTAGGTCATGCAGCTGGTTATCATAAAAGGATCCCAAATATGAATTCTATGTGAGCTAAAGAGAAACACTATATCATAGATTACATTTCAGATAAATTCTTATTCAGCCTCAAATTTACAGGTCTTACTTATCTGTGGTCAGGAGCGCAATTGCTGAGTAGGAGTTTCTGGTTGAAGAGAATGTTTGGTGCAGAGTTGGTGTCATAGTAAACTAGAATGTGAAAAATGAAGGAGCCACAGAATTCTGAGGATTGTAGAAAAATACACACCATCGGAGAAAGAGAATTCCAGCGTGAAAGGTGAAGAGAAGGGAAAAATAAAGATTCTGAGTCAATAATTAAACTTATGATTTTCTAAGCAGGGGCTTCATTATGGCAGATCTAGACTGAATTATTCCAGTCTGGGAAATTCTTACTTAATAGTAACAAACAATATCAAAAAGAGAGAGAAGGGAGCAGCATATACAAAGAACTTTCTAGCTTCTGGAAAGATCATGAGATTGTGGTTAAGATATTGTGTTCTACTTCATCACCTCAAAACAACATGAAATAAAACAAATTGATTAGGATAAAAAATACTAAGGAAAATCTCATAGAAAAATGCACAGAGACTAGAAAAACCAGTAAACAATAAAAAAGAAGCTTAAAGAATTTGAATAAATACTATGGGATTTTTTTTTTAAAGTTAGGCAAAACTAAGAAAAGAAGGATATCACTGCAATAGTTGCCCAGAATCCTCCTCTCTCTACTGGTAGCTTGCTCCCAAATTATCCCCCATATCTAATTTTTAGTTTCACCTTCACTAATATATATGTTCCTATTAGCAGTACTGTTGTTATCTCTTTTCCTACCAACAAACAGGCCTAAATCTTAGTCCCAAATCTCTCCTTCCTTTTTCAGCCCAAATAGTTCAAATAGCTCTCTACATTTATTGCCCCCCACTTCCTCCTTGCTGAGTCACTTTTCAATCCATTTCAATCTGACTTGTGACCTCACCAGTCAACTGAAACTGCTCTTTCAGGGTTACTAATGATTTCTCTTTTATTAAAAAAGAAGTTTCATTGATGTTTTTTGTTTTTCACATCATAGTTTTCCCCAATATTTCTTCCTTGTCTTCTCCCATAGAACCATTCTTTATAACAAATATTTTTAAAGAGATAAAAGGAAAGAAAAAGAGAAGAAAAATAATGGCTGATAACATTGAAAATTCCAAAAATTTATACAATACCTGTGAAATTCCTATCTCACTAAGGGACAGTTTGGCAATATTCTCTTGAAGGGGATATAGCTTCTAGGGAAAACAGCAGTGGTGAGATCCCCTGACCTTAGAGTTATTGTTCTAATAATCTGTTAATTATTCTAAAGTCTTCTGACCTTAAGATAATCTTACAAATATTACTGTCAGTTAGATAATCTATTGGTCAGTAATAACCAAGTTCCTGAGACAATAGTGAATAGACCATCCCTCAAACCTCCTTATAAGTCAAATAATTAGCAAATTAGCAAATAACATGAAACTCTGGCCTCTCTAACTGTCCTATAAATTTATCTTCTTTCTCCTCATTCTTAGCCTGCTTTAATTGGCGTACAATTACAATAAACTTTGCCCCTTGACTTGGAGATGGCTTCAAGACTGCAAATTCTTTTGAGTCACCTCATGACACTAGTCTATGACCTCAACCTTTTGGGGATCTCCTTTCTGAACCTCAATATTTGGTGACCTGTACAGGGAGAGTCTGGCCTCCCCTAGCTTCCTCCCCTCCTTGTCAAGATAAGTCCCCCATCTTTTCTCCTTCAATCCCATAACTGGGATATTCCAAGCAATTGGGAGAAAGCTTGTCTGGGTTATCTTGAGCTATATTCTCTGCAAATTTTCCTTGACTGGGGACACCAGGACTTGGAAATTCTTGTAATTTTCAGCAAAGTTCTTAGGGAAACTTTGCCACTTTTCCATCCTCTCTGGGATGCCAGAGGAGATGAAGTGCTATAGGATGACTTTTGGCAAAGATGGGACAGTCCTCTTTCATGTCATTTGTCTATGTCTATGTCTCTGTTCACAATGTCTATGTCATGTTTGTTCTGTGAGCTAGAGTCTGTTACCTGGAAAAATTTAAAATGCAGCCAGCAACAACAACAACAAAAAAACCCTTCTATGCTGTAGTTAGAACATTGGGAAAGATTTCTTAACATCTTTGACTTCAACCTTTAAAAGGGAAAAAGCCTAACTTTTATCTGTGGACCCTAGTTCTGGCCAAGCTGGGGCTATGGAAATAAAGTTAGCTAATTAAAATTACAGAACTGCTATATATTGTTGTGATTGTTATGAAGAAATGACATCTTAGTAAATTCTCAAGGTTTTGAGAGCAATGATTAAGGAGTTTGGTAATTAGTTATTTTAAAATTATAAGAAAAAAATTCCTAAGACATTGGGAATAATTCTAGAAATTTGCCCCATTTGAAAGAAGGGAGTGAAAAAGAAAAAGAAAAATTAGGTAAATAGCAACTTTTTGCTAACCCTTCCTTGACTCTTCTTAATCTTGTCTGGAATCTCCTTCTGTTCCATTGGGAAAGTGCCCCAGAAGGTATCAAGGGACTTTTTTCTCCACAACTCTGATCACTCAGCATGCTCCACTCCCCAGAATTCTGAGTGTATTTCAGTTGTGGGGATTGCAACCAAGATCGATTTAGCCCAAGTCCCCCTATTGGCTAACCCCTCTTATCTCATATAAGATTAAGAAAAGATAATGCTAAAGAACTATAGGGAAACTCAAATTCTGCCTCACCTATAAACATGGGGGAAGGAGCAACAGTTGTGGGGACCCCACATAACCTTGCCAAAATACCTTCCCAACCCAGCTTGGGGAAGTGGGGGTGGAGTGAGAGTCAGTTCCCATGGTCAGCATTCCCTGAGTCCTGGCACTTGAAACTACCATCAAAAGGAGATCCTGGCACTAGTCACCCCAAGCCTTCAGGAGGTTCTGTCCAGCAAATGCCTGGGAAGAATTTGGCTGCCTCTGGCAGTACCCAGCATGGCAGTGTGAGGTAGAGAAAGCCAATCACCCTCTGCATTTGGTAAGTCCACCATTCTCTGTTTTAGTTGAAGATATGTATTAACGATATAATTTATGATAAATTATTTTATGACAATTGAAGATATGTATTAACTATATAATTTATGACAATGCCAAATTTTCTGATTTGTAAAGAGAAATTATAATGATTGTTGTGAAGTTCATATGATTGCAAAAGTGTTGAGCATAAAACAAATGCTATATAATTGTCAACTGTTTTATTGAATGTAATTGCTTCATATTTGACAATTTTACGTGGGTTTTTAGATGTGACCAATATACAATGTCAATGTTGAGATAAATGATTTCTTTGTGTGTATTTAAAGTAATTTGGAAGCAAATTTAACTAAATTAAGGCTTCTCCAGGATTAGGAGGATAATGCACAGAGAAAAAAAGAGTCTCTTTCTCTTATTTCCCCTTTTCCTCTTTCCTTGACTACAACAGGAGTGAGAGGGAGAAAAAGAAAATATATTCAATTCAGTGTAATTTGTTATTTGAGATATGACAGTAAAAGTAGTTTTAAAGGAACTCTAATCAAAGTTCACTAAAAGGATATGTAAATTGTAATCTATTTGCACTGACAGTGTTAACGGAAGATGTAAAAGTTTGAAAACTTTAAGAGAACAGATAAAAACTCTGTCAAGAAACAGCCTGCTTTTGAGTAATCAAGAATCCGACATCTGAGGGCCCTGTCTGTAAAAAATGGCACTTTAACCCTTTCCTGGCTCATGATTTGTGTGAACTGGAAAATAACCAAATGGCAATTCAGTTTGTCTGGAACGTTTAATTAGAATTTAGGGAATCTCATAAATTAAAGTTGTCAATTTTAAAATCTGTTCTATCTCAATTCTCCCTAAAACAAAAAAGGAAACTTATTTAAAGGAATTGTTTATTTTCACCTTTGCTAGAAAATTAAGAGGAAATTACAGCTAAGAGTATTTGGTTATTGCTTAGGAAAATTCTAAAAGTGTTAATTAAGTTATTTGGAGTTATTGGCATGTTAAACCTAAAATTAGTAATTACTGTGTGGGGAACAAGAGTGATAAAGCTTTAGCCTTATCAGTTTGCTTTCAAGTATGAGGTGTGCAGCACCTTTTCCTTACTCACAGAGTGGAGAGAGGTATCAAACAGCACAGTCCACAAACACACTAAGAATAGTTGGGATGGGCAACAGCAAGCTCAGCCCCTTCTCTGGGGTCTCTGTCAAACCCCTTAATTTTTAAGCTTACCAGTTTTCTTGAAACCATAAGGGTAAGCAAGGTCATCAGTCCTGAGAAATGAGATTATTTAGGATATATAGTTCCTAAACAAGGAATATGTTTACTAAAAATCAATAAGCTTGTTTAATGATTGATCCTTTGCACCAGGATGATTTTAAACATAAATCATGTTAAATAAAATCCATATATGTAAGTCTTGGTAAACTTTTAAAAAATAATGTATCTAGCCTTAAGCTATGATTAGTAGAATTTGCTGTTAGAGATAAAATATTTTGGGACTATAATTGATATTTTTTGAGCTTTGAATTTGGGTATGATTGCCTGATGGCTTTTTAAGTCAATAACCCACCATTTAAAAGAAATGGATTGTTACTCAGAAGGATGCCTTCCTGAACTGTCACAGATATACATCTTATCTGGCCAAGAGTTGGGAGGACAACCTTAGCATCTTCTCAAGGTCTGATCCTTCTGACTCAGTTTCCCAGTTCTGTTCATCTCTCACCTGAGTATTCCTGAGTCTGGCTATAAAGTAGAATAGTTACTGCATAATTGGTTGTCAAACAGATGCTTTCTCCTGTGAAGGACATGATTTGATAATATTATAATCATGTCTCTGCTTTTTCTTCTTATAGCAAATTTCTACAATCAGAGCAAGTGGTCAGTAGAACTCATGAGACACATTACAAGTAGCCCAGGGGACACATTTGTTTTCTGCTTAAAGATGCTTTCTTTTGTATACCATTGCCTAAGGACTCACAATTTCTTTTTGCCTTTGAAGGGACAAATCCAGGGGGATGTAATGCCACCAATTAACATGGACAATCATGTGGATAACATGGAGGTAGCTCAGGGATTCTATGACAGCCTCCACATATTTGGACAAGCACTGGCTATCCAATATGTGGATGGTATTTTGATTTGTAGCCCAATGGAGGGAGTTTTCTGGCTCCAGCCATAAAAACCCCTTAACTTTTTGGCCTCCTGGGATGATAAAAGTTTCTTTGTCTAATGTCCAAGTTGCTTCATCAGTCTGTTGAATATTTGGGCCATGAATTAAGAGCCACCTCCCCTTAATTCACAGCAGAGAGGAAGTAGACAATCATCACTCCCTGAACCTTCCTCAAAGAAACAACTTTGAACTTTTCTGGGCATGGCTTTGTGGTGACCCTCCTGCCTTAGAGCATTGGCTGCCACAGCCCTTCTAATTGAGGAAGCCTCTAAGCTCACCCTAGGCCAATCATTGGAGGTTCTAACACCCCTCCAGGTTCAGAGCACTTTTGCCTTTACCAGAGCTTTAGAATTGGGGAAAGGAATGAGAGGGCACATTTATACTGACTCCAAATATACCTTTCTTTCTTTGCATGCTCCTAGGACTATATGGAAAGAAAGGGGACTTTTGACTGCAAAAAAAAAAAAAAAAAAAAAAAAAAAAATCCTCCATTAAGTATGCAGGGGAAATTCTACACTATCTGCAAGCTGTCCATGGACCTAGAGAGGTTTCTGTTATGCTCTGTATGTAAAGGACACCAGAAAGGGGCATTTCTCCTTCTGGGTGGTTTCAAACACCCTCAGGTCAGCTTCTAATCCCAGAGGCCAGCCAGTGGAAACTCCTCTTTGGTTTACACCAAGCTACTCACTTGGGAAAAAAATGCTTTCCAATCCTTGTGAAACCTATTTTCACTGGTCACAAGATAGGAGAAACAATTAAACAGATCTGTCAGGTCTGCCCAGTTTGTGCCCATGTAAATCCTGAAAGGACTTTTAAACTTCCCCCCATGATCCTGAAGCCCATCGGAGGAGGAGTACATACCCAGGGGACAGATTTATGCCTCCTTGCAGGGGCTTCAGACTGCCTTTGTTTTTTGTTGACATCTTTATGAATTGAGTAAAAGGCTTCCCTGAAAGACTGAAAAGGCTCAGAATTTTTGCTAAAGGCGATCATACCTACTTAACATTAATTTTTATTGGGGCAGCTAAGTGGTGTAGTGGATAGAGCACTAGCCCTGAAGTGAGGAGGATCTGAGTTCAAATCTGGTCCCAGACACTTAACATGTCCTAGCTGTGTGACCCTGGGCAAGTCACTTAACCCCAGTTGCTTCAGCAAAAAAGAAAAAAAAAAAGATTAATTATTATCTCCACTCTGTATTTCATTCCTCTCTGCTTAATCCCTTTTAAACATTATGGTGCTTGCACCCTAGGCCACCTGAGCACTCCCTTCACTGTGTATCATGCCACACTGTTCTACCCATTGCCCCATCTCCTTTGAGGAAACAAAAGCAGGAATTTTTGGGAAATGGTCTTTGGTATTTATCCTAGGAAAAGCTGTCTGGATGTGAGACATTCATGGTAGCCTTGTCTACCCCCAACCCCAGTCTTCCTCTGAGTGGGGTTCCTGATTACTGTCCCTAGTAACCCCCATACTAACTCCACTTTTAATTATTATTATTATTATTTTGCTCACATTTGGCCCTTGCATTTCTAATCAACTTGTGAGAGTTGTTTCTTTCAGACTCCAACCCATGAAATTCCAACTACTTGGTCAACCTGAATATCAGCTGATCCCTATTTCTAACACTCAGCAGCCCCTGGATGGGGTGCTTCAATCACATATCTTTCTTCCTCAGTCTGGACTCCACCGGGCAGGGCTGACATGTCCCAAATGTTTGGTGTTCAAACTGCTTGAGAGGGAAATGTAGGGGGTACAGCTTCTAGTGGATACATATCAGTAATGAGTTCCCTTGACCTTAGAGTGCTATTGTTCTAACAATTTGTCTGTCAATGATGCTAAAGTCTTCTGGCTTTAAGATAGTCCTACAAACATTACTGTCAGATAGATAATCTATTGGTCAGTAAGAACCAAGTTCATGAGACAATAGTGACCACTCCTCAAACCTATCTGTAAGACATAAAATTAGCAAGAAGCTCTGGGCTCTCTAACTTTTTCCTATAAATTTATCTTCTTTCTCCTCGTTCTTTGCTAATTCATTTTGGAATTTAGTCTGCTTCAATTGGAGTTACAATTACAAATAAACTTTGCCCCTTGACTTGAGATGGCTTCAAGCCTGCAAATTCTTTTAAGACAGCTCATCACACCAGTCTGCAACCTTAATCTTTTGGGGTCTCCTTTCTGAACCTCAATATTCTCATATCTGTTTTTTTTAATTGTACTTAATATTTATCATTTTCCTATACTGACATTTGATATTTATGTATGTAAATGTATGTGTATATTTGGTTGTTTGTTGCATTTCCATTGCTATAGCCATTGTGATGAGGTGTGGTTAGCAGAGGAATTGATCCCTGAGGCAGGCAGGGAGAAGGCTCTGATTGAGATCTGTTTAGCTCCACAGTCCCATCCTTTGAGGAGGTGATCTAATCTGAAATCTAAGATCCTGAGACTCACCTTCTGTAGAGGTCTGGGGCAGTCTCACCTTGTCATGCCCTGTCAGAAATTCTAGTCATGTTCCTAAGGTTAAATTTTCCTTATAAAATCTACATGTGGGCCATCCTATGGCTGCTGCCTTCCTTTGGGTCAGTCTACCACAGCACTCTGCCTCATGGTTTCTTTTCCCCTATTCCTTCCTCCTCACCACGTAGTATCTCTCCTAACTCCACTATGCTTCCCAACCCCACTTCTCTTCTTTATAATTAGCTAACTCTTTGGGGGTGCTATGTCCCTCTCAGGACTGAGGGCATGCCCCAACCTCATGGGGTGTTTCCTTTCTCCTGGGAAATGGCAAGTTCCGTTAGGGAACTTGCCTTTTCCATCACTAATTATTAAAACCCCTTTCATATGCTCTCCCAACTCTATTTCATACTTGCCATTTCTGGTGTCCATTGTATCCTTCATTTTGTCTGTAACCTCTTCCCGAAATAAATCTACCTTTTGCCAAAGAAAATGGCCATTGTGAATTCTTTTATATGACCAAACTCCAATTTTTGGTGACTATCATCATCTGGTATCTAAGTTACCCACATCCTTTTAGTACTCGAATCACATTATGTGGGGCCAAACCCCACATCGTAAACCACATCAATTGTATATATTGCTCTACCTACTTTACTCTGCATTAGTTCATATAGATGCTTGTCTATATTCTTCATGTACATCATTTCTTATGGCACATAAAATTCCATTTTTATTTGATGAGTGTGAGAAAGTTGCAATTCCTGAGAAATTCTAAGGCTACCCGGCCATGGGAGTATCATAAACCAATGCTGGCCATTCTGTTGGTCAGTAAGCTGTAAAACTCATTGATGGGAACTACCCCACTTCTACCACCCCTCAATTTACCTTTAAAGTCACCATTTTAGTTTATCAACCTAATCTTTGTTTCTCTTTCCTATAAAATTATCTCCTTGATTTTGACTCTTTGCTAGATTCTCTTGGAGCATTAGCCTGCTGTCAAGCAGCATAATAAATCTTTGCCTCTTAACTTGGAGATTGAGTGTGTGAATTCTTTTGTCAAATCCACGGTATTGACCAATCTAATCTTATTGGGGTGTCTTTCTGCCTCAACATATTCATGTACTACAATTTGTTTCACCATTCCCTACTGAATCTCTATCCTGTTTCCAATTCTTTGCTATCACAAAATGTGCCACTATAAATATTTTGCTGCATTTGGGGACTTCCTGCCCTCAACTTTGACTTCCTGGTGATAGTATCTCTGAGTCAAAAATAACCACTTTAGTTATTTTATTTGCATAATTCCAAATTGCTTTCCAAAATGGTTGTACCAATTCATAGCTCCACATTATTGTGTGCTTCTCTATCATCTCACAACTCCTCTAACATTAACTATTGTCACTTTTTGGTCAATTTGTTAAACTTTGCCAAATCTTTGCTAATTTGTAGGATATGGCATGAAACCATAGGGTTGTTTTGATTTGCATTTTTAAACTGTTATTAATGATTTTGGCATCCTTTTATATGGTTGTCAATATCTTGTGATTATTCTTTTGAAAACTGGCTTGTTCATAGAACTTGAGCATTTATTTGCTGAGGAATGGCTTATTATGTACATTTGTTAATGTATATGTATTATTTGTTATGTATATTTGTTAATTGTTTCTGTATCATGGATACCAAACCTTTATCAGAGAAATCTAATGCAAAGACTTTCCCCCATTTTTCTTCTTCCCTTCTTGTTCTAGATACATTAATTTTGTCTGTGCAGAAGCTTTTCAGTTTCATGTAATCAGTTTTCTATTTTATCTCTTGTCATTTATCCTACACCTTATTTGTTTAACAATGCATCTCATACTGATACATACACCATAGGGATATGATTTGTTTCTCTTCTAATTTTTTATAGTATGACCTTTAATATCAAGGTTATTTGACATGACTATCCATTTAGAATATATTATGGAACATGGTGTTGGTCCAAGCCTAATTTCTGTCAGCTGCTTTCCAATTTTTCCATTAGTACTTTTATCTAATTCTCTATTTTTTAACCAATATCTAATGGTTTAATGACTACTATTTTATAATATAGTTTGAGGTTGGGAAGTGCTAGTTCCCCTTTTTTCTTTACTTCTTTTTGTTATTTCCCTTGATATTCTAGATCTTTTGCTTTGCCAAATGAATTTTATTATTATTTTATTAAGTTCTATAAAGTATCCCTTTGGTAATTTGTTTGATCACATTAAAAGTCTAAATTAATTTCATGTATTGCAGTTTTATTATATTGTGATGTGATCTATGATGTGGGGTTTGGCACCAAATGATGGCAGGCACCAAAAGTTGAGGTTTGGTCATGTGAAGAATTTACAGTGGTCATTCTAAATGGCAAAAAGTAGATTTATTTAGAGAATAAGTTACAAGCAAAATGAAGAGATACAACAGACATGGAATGGTAAACATGAAATAAAGTGGGAGAACATATGAAAAACAAGTATCTCAGTGGAACTCACAATTACCCAGAAGAAAGGGAGCACTCCATGAGGTTAGGACATGCTCTTAGCTGACAGGCTACATCCTGAAAGGGACTGAACACCCTAAAAAGACTTAGCTGTAAGGAGAAGTAGGATTGGAAAGCATAGTGGAGTTAGGGGGAGAAGAGGTAAGGAGAAAGACACCATGAGGTGGAGTGTAATTGATTGCAGACTGACCCAGAAGAGAATAGTAGCCATGGGATGGCCCACAAGTAGACTTCATAAGGAAAATTTAACCTCACGGACATGATTGGGATTTATACAGAGAGTGGGTCTCAGAAATTCCACATAGCATAGATTTCAGACTGGACTACCTCCCTAAAGCTTGGGACCATGGAATTAAACTGACCTCTATCAGAGCCTTCTGCCTGCTTGCAATTCTTTAGTTTCTCTTGGTCCAAAACACCATTAGGGACCTCATCATTGGCATAGTCTAAACATGAGCATTGGATCTCTTCCAGCGATTTAAAATTATTTCTTTGTTCCTTGAGAATTAATTTGTAATTAAATCTATGCACATTTTTCCTTTGCTTTCATAGATAAATCCCTAGATACTTTAGGCAGATTGTAGTTATTTATATTCTTATTCCTTGAAATTTGTTATTATCATATAGAAATGTAGTTGATTTTTGAGGGTTTATTTTGTAGCTTGAAAATGTTCTGAGGCTATTGTCTCAATTTATATCCTCACTGATTAGCTAGGATTTAACAAGTATGCTATCATATTATCAGCTAATAAAGATGATTTTTTTTTTGGCTAAGGCAGTGGGGTTAAGTGACTTGCCCAGGGTCACACAGCCAGGACATGTTACGTGTCTGAGGCTAGATTTGAACTCAGGTCCTCCTGACTTCAGGGATGGTGTTCTATGTACTATACCAACTAGCCACCCCATTAATAAGGGTGATTTCATCAGCTTTTTACTTATCTTTGTGCCTTTAACTTCTTCTGTTTTCTTGCATTTCCAGAAATATTTCATATAATAGTAATGAAAGGAGGCATCTTTGCTTTACTCTGTATGTATTGGAAAAGGTTCTAGGGTATCCTCATTGCATATGTCTACTTTTGGTTTTAGATAGATATTTTTAATGGCATTCTTAAAATGTCTTTCTAAGTCTATACTCTAGAGTTTTTAGCATAGGCACATGTCCTTTCTTAAAGGTGTTTTCTTTGTCTTTTGAGAAACTGATGTGGTTTTCTAATGTTTTTCTAATGTTGAATCATCCTTGCACCCTGGTATCCACTTGTTAATTTAACTTGGTCATGATGAATGATTTCTTATTTATTTTATTTTCTGTATTTCTTTTTAATCAATTTAGCTAAAAACATTTTATCAATTTAATTAAAGAACTAGCTATTCCTTTTATCATTTCTATGGGGATTTCTTTTCTTTTTTTAAAATTTCCTGTTCATCTAGTTCTCCTCTAATTTTTAATATATCCTTTTTTCATGTTCCCTTTTGTCCTGAACTGTCCGGTGCTCTCAAATTCCTTCTTCTATCACAGCTCATCTCTTACCAAATCTCAGACCTAGATTATTGGTACCATCTGTTTTCTCTGCTTTCTGCTCATGAGCTGCTAAAGTCCTACAATTGTGTTGAATGTATTAGCTATTTAAATTTTGCACTATCCTCTGCTCTAAAATCCCTTGTCCCTTTATCCCATCACAGCTCATGTCTGCTAGATGGGTTGATATGTTGCTGGACTGTCTCCTCATGGAGCATGGCATTTCTGCAAGATGGTTCAACCACTAGACCTCCCGGCCTCTGTTCTTAGATGGGCCACTCCAGCCTATGTCACCTTCAGCATCAAGTGATCCAGCTGAGTATTCTTTCAATTGGTTGCTACTGTGCTTTTCAGAGACAGCAGATATTCTTAGCCTAGAATCGGCAGAATTTTCCCAATTCTACCTCAGAGTCTTAGCTATGGCTATTTATTTGTTGGCTATTTAATTTTTAATAATACTTTATTTTTTCCCAATAGCATATAAAAACAATTCTAAAAACTCATTTAAAAAAATTTTGAGTTTGAATATAGTTTCAGATTAGTTGTGTTGTGCAAGATAATGCAGACACACACACACACAAACCCAAACTTGAAAAAAATAAAGAAAATGAAAAATAGAATACTTTGATCTGTATTCAGATTCCATCAGTTCCTTCTCTGGAGATGGAGAGCATTTTTCTTCACGGGTCCTATGGAATTGTTTTGGATCATTGTACTGCTAAGAACAGTTAAGTCATTCAGAGTTGATCATCTTATAATATTACTGTTACTGTGTACAATGCCCTCCTGGTTTTATTCACTTTATTCTGTATCAGTTCATGTAAGTCTTTCAAGGTTTTTCTAAAATCATCTTGCTCATCATTTCTTATAGCACAATAAGTAGTATTCCATTACAATCATATACCACAGTTTGTTGACACATTCCACAATTGATGGGAATCCCTTCAATTTCTTTGCCACTACAAAAGAAGCTATTATAAATATTTTTATATAAATAGGTCCTTTTCTCTTTAGAAAAAATCTTTGGGATATAGACCTAGGAGTGGTAATTTCTAGATGAAAGGGTATAAGCACAGTTTGATAGCCCTTTAAGCATAGTTCTACCATGTTCTCCAGAATTATTGAATCAGGATGCAAGTTCACCAGAATTGGCGTCCCTTTCAGTATTTAGAATTTTTCTTTTCTGTCATATTAGCTAATCTGATAGCTGTGAAGTGATATCTCAGAGTTCTTTTAATTTGTATTTTGATAAAGAATAATTTAGAACATTTTTTATGGCAATAGATAACCTTGATTTCTTTATCTGAAAACTTCTTGTTCATTTCCTTTGACCATTTATCAATTGGGGAATGACTTATATTCTTTTAAATGGAATTCAATTTGAGAAATGAGGCCTTTATCACAGATACTTGCTGTAAATTTTTTCCCCTAGCTTCCTTCTTTCCTTCTAATCTTGGGATGGGAAAAATTGTATTTTTTGCTTTTATTATACTATTAAGGTAAATATACCTTTGTAAAGGCTAATCTAACTGATAAGTGGTTAAATGGAACTGAGGTGCTAGGGACTCCTTGAAATTGAGGGAACATGATTGGTGGAGACTTCAGCTAATATTTGAATGGGGTAAGAGTGAAATAGAACAAACTTTGAGTAGCTCAGTTGTATTGTGAAAAAGTCAACAAAAAACAATAAACAAGGTTAGTACTTCTTCATTACTGAGAGAAATGACTATTAAGAACAAATAATTTAGATAGATTCAGCATTCTCCCCTTCTAATGTCCTGATTTTAAAAGTTCAGTCTCTTGCAAAACATTGCTGATAATGAGAATGGATTAAGACCCAACTCTGAAGGGAAAGGCATTGTGTTCTGCTTAGACTTGGGTGGAGAATACATTCTTTGAATAGATGGTCCCATCACTGCTGGCCCTCTTCAGGATGGGGGTAGTCTGGATATATAGTTTCATGTCACTCTTAGCCACTCATTTTAATATTCCATTGCATTAACCATTCAGAGTTGATTGCCACTCGTCTTCCCAAAGAACAATATAATCTCTGAACCTGCTGATGGTCTTTTGGCCTGAGAGATGGCCAAATGATCATCCTTTTATTAATAATGTGCTGATCTTATAAATAAATGATTAAATTATCCAGAAACTATGTCTCTCAAGCCCTTTTAATCATTACATTACCTTGTCCCCAGATGCTCATTTGCAAAGCAGAGAAAAAGGTTTTATAAGTCTTCTGAATAGGCACCATAAATTAGGGTGAGGTACATCACTGTGAGAACTCGACTCTGAAGCAAAAAGAAGAGTTAAAGACAAAGGTTCAATCTTTCCCACATCTTGCTCATGAAGTGAAAAACTCCATAGCTAAGACTCTGAGGTAGAATTGGGAAAATTCTGCCGATTCTAGGCTAAGAATATCTGCTGTCTCTGAAAAGCACAGTAGCAACCAATTGAAAGAATACTCAGCTGGATCACTTGATGCTGAAGGTGACATAGGCTGGAGTGGCCCATCTAAGAACAGAGGCCGGGAGGTCTAGTGGTTGAACCATCTTGCAGAAATGCCATGCTCCATGAGGAGACAGTCCAGCAACATATCAACCCATCTAGCAGACATGAGTTGTGATGGGATAAAGGGACAAGGGATTTTAGAGCAGAGGATAGTGCAAAATTTAAATAGCTAATACATTCAACACAATTGTAGGACTTTAGCAGCTCATGAGCAGAAAGCAGAGATGGTACCAATAATCTAGGTCTGAGATTTGGTAAGAGATGAGCTGTGATAGAAGAAGGAATTTGAGAGCACAGGACAGTTCAGGACAAAAGGCATACTATTCCTAGTTGTTTTTAAGAAAGAGTATAGCCCCTTCCTAATCCTTGCCAATTTAGTTCCTTCTCATCAAACAATAATTACCTACCTGTTGGCATCCCCCCTCCAAAAAAACCTCAACCCTGTTACAAATAATGAATAGGGAATAAATCTTTTAACCAAGCATGCAGAAATATATACATTTTAGATTATACTAAATAATGTAAAAGAATGAATAAATTCTTCATCTGAGAGCAAGATAAGAACCAGCTCAAACCAAAATAAATCTGTTTTAGCTTTCTTTAGAAATTCAAGCAATTTCAGAGACATTGATGGGTTTCCATGCATGTCTATTATTTCAAAATCTTTCTCTCTTTCCTCCCTGGAGAGGCTTTTGTCCCTATGTCCCTCCTCAAGAGTCTGACACCAACTCAGTAAATCCCTTGCACAAGAACACAGAACTACATCCAGTTTCCTCTTCAGTGATTTAATCACATTTCCTTCTATGGAGACAGATGCCCATTAAACATCCCAGGTTGCAGATATTTCCTGAAGATATCTAGACTCAACATGCCAAAACAAAATCTTTCCCCACAAACCCATCCCTCTTTTAAACTTTTATATTCCTATTAAAGTCACCACCATTTTTTCTCAATCTTCCATATTTGTAGATATTATCCTTGACTCCTCACTATGACCTTTTCTGCCACTCTATCACTCCACCCTTCCTGTGGAAAAGGAATAGAATTACATGGGATGTAGGAATGTTAAATAATTGTGGGAGCAATAGGCTAGGTGCCCTCAAGACTCATTCCCTCAATGCAAATCAGGCTTGTTTTTCTAAAGATTTAATTGGCTCAGAGCACTAAGGCTCAGCTAGGATTAGCATAATTTACTGATTACCTCGATATAAAATAGCCAGGATTTGAAGAACTGAAGCTCCTTCCTCAGGTTTCAGACTAGTAGAATGAGCAACTTTACATAGAAGAGAGCTGAATTAAATGACCCTTCCCTGCCATGGTTATCCCTTCTTTTTGTCGACCTCAGGATATGAGATATGTTAACTACAAATATCTCATTTTGTTCCATTTTCAGTCTTAAAATACCAGGATGAGGCCCACAGCATGACAAACTGTATGTCCATTGCCAAATTTGCCATTTCTATTTCTCCAAATCTTTTACATCCAATCTTTTTCTTTTACCCTCTTAATTCAAGTTTTCATCACTTTTTCCCTAGATTATTGTAGAGGCTTCCTAATTGCTTTCTCTGCCTAAAGTCTCTACCCAAATCTATCATACCCATACCTTCCAGTTATTTTCTGTATATGTAGATCTGACAATTTCACCTCTTACTCAGTTAACAAAGTTAACAAAGTTAACTTCCAGCTGACACCAGGATAAAATATTAACTTGGTTATTTAGTTTTTAAATCTCTTTACAATCTGGCCCCAAATTATCTTTCTAGCCTTGTTATACACTATTTTACCTTTACATCAGACATCTCCAAAGACTGAAATGTACTGTCTTTTTACCTCTGCCTCAAAGAAGAGTACAAGCATTTATGAAGTTTCTACCAGTTGCCAGACACAGTGTTAGCACTTCACAAATATTTCATTTGATTCTTACAACAATGCTTTTTAAAAAAACAATATTTTATTTAAAAAAAAAATATACAAAAAAACAATATTTTTGTAAGATTTTGTATTCCAATTCTTTTCTCTCTTTTTCCTTTACCTCTCCCTTTCTTAAAACAAGAAGCAATCTGATATCGATTACACATATACAATCAACCTCATAACAATCCTGGGATGCTGGTGCTAACCTTATTTTACAAGTAAGGAAACTGAGGCAGACAAGTTAGTGAGGTCACACAACGAGTAAATGTCTGAGACTGGATTTAAACTCAGGCCTTTTTAACTCTAGTCTCAGTACTCTATCCACTGTACCTACAGCTGCCTAGAATCCCTTACTTCCTTCAAACCCAGTTCGTGTCAATTATTTGAAACCTTTCCTAATCCCTACAAATATTCATGCCCTTCCTTTCTAGCTATTTTGCATTAACTTATATTTATTCTTTTTGTCTTTATCCTATGTATAATAATATATTTTTGGCTTCCCTGTTGGATAAGCTTCTTAAAAGTGGGGGATTTTAAAAACATTTCTTTATGTTTTTATCCCTGGTGTCTGATTGCTGTTCCTGTTTGCTGACTTGTGGATTAAATTCATTGGTTCCGGGACAAAGAGCTCCCTTTTGAAGCACCAAAAATTAAATAAACAAAAATTCTAAAAACTAGATGAATTTTATGGCTCTTCATAATAGAAGAAAGCTACTGAAGACCCAAGATCATTAAAAATATTCTGCTTTAATTATTTCATAGATTTCAATAACAAAATAATTTATTTCCTACTAATGATGAACATTTGTACTTAATGTTTTGCCAAGAGAGCAGAATGCTATAATGGAAGCAAAATACTCTTGAACATATTTAGACATTATTTTACAAGATATCTCTTGGAAATGAAGTTATCAAAAGAAAGAAAAAATTAATAGATGATATTACTATCCTGAAAAAGACCTTCATGCTTATTCTTTCCTATGCCTATTTTTTTTAAATCTTTGAGAATGATCAAGAGTATACTTGATGAAAATACCAGATTAGAATAGGCAGTTTCTTATATGCTGTTTTCTACAACAGACCATATCTTTAAAGTCACACAACTTCCTGAAAGGTACATAGACTATAGTATCTTACTGCATGTATTCTTTATTGATTAAAGAAATTTTTGACAAAATAAATTAAAATAACATCCAAAAAACCCTCATCCAAAAAAAGGAGTCTCTTATGTTTATGTAAAAATCAAATAAGATTTCTTGACAAATGCAACCACAGAGATAAAAGTGTCAAATGATCCTCTGATTATTGTCAAAACACTTCTGTAATAGAAAATATGTATAATACAGAGTCCTAATGGAAGAAGAACTTTCCATTGATGATAAAATCTGCTAGGTGCTCCTTTTTGTGGATGACATTGTATCCATCCTATAAATCACAGAATATTATGGAGATTCCTCAGTGAGACAGATATGAAAGCATTCAAAAGAGATTGGTTTAACAATCCATGCAGGAAAAATCATATGGATATCGTTATTTGAATGGGATCTGTATGTCTTGAAAAAATATTGTAGATGGAAAATTGTCTGGGCATGAAATAAGTAGAAGGAAGATATTGGGCTATATATTATATTTGTGAAGATACACAATATTTTAGCTATTTCAAATTGCTCCCTATCACAAAAATTCATAAATTTTTTCTCATGAAAACCATATGGTAGCAACCTTTGAAGATTAACAGTTGTAAGTGATCCAAAAATGCAAGTATTTCTAAAGATGAATTACATAGCAAGGAACTAGAAACTGAGTGGATGCCTATCAGTTGGGGAATGACTGAATAAGTTATGGCATATGAATGTAATGGAATATTATTGTTTTCTAAGAAATGATGAGCTGGCCGATTTTAGAAAAGCTTGGAAAAACTTACATGAATTGATGCTAAATGAAATGAGCAGAACCAAGAGAACATTATACCCAGCAACAAGATTGTGTGATGATTAACTGTAATGAACTTGACTCTTTTCATTAGAGGTAATCCAAGACATTTTCACTGCACTTGTTATAGAAAGTGCCATCAGCATCCAGAAAGAGAACTGTGTAGGCTGAATATGGTTCTAAGCATAGCATTTTCAGCTTTTTTTGTGGTGGTTGTTGTTTGTTTGCTTATTTTATTTCCCTTTTCATCTGATTTTTCTTGTACAGCATGATGAATATGGAAATATGTTTAGAAGAACTGCACATGTTTAACCTGTATTGGGTTGCTTGCTGTTTTGGAAGGAGGGGAGAGAGGGAGAAAAATTGGAAACACAAGATTTTACAAAGTTGAATGCTGAAAACTGTCTTGCATGTATTTAGAAAATTAAAATACTAAAAAAAAATCTACAAGCAAAAAAGTAACCAAAATGAAGTAATCCAAGAAATATTTTAAAATGGAAGTAGACCGGTTGTATAATAGAAAGGAAAGATAAGAAATGGACAGTTTAAATGTAATACTGAGTAAGACATTATCATGAATAGAAGGTTGAACCTAGAGACATAAAGACCTGGGCTTAAATCCACTCATTAATAGTTGGATAGATACAGGCCAATTCACTTAACATCTTGCTCTGAGCTTCACTTTCTTCATCTATAAAATGGGGATAATAATAACTATAGTATTTATTCCATCAAAGGGTTGTGAGGCTCAAATGAGGTAATGTATTTAGAGGAATTTGCAAACCTTAACTATATGTGTTAGCAAGTGTGCTTATTAATAAAGCCTAGAAGAAATCCTTAAGCCATTGGGTAGATCTCCCATGTTGGACATGTGAGAAAACATGGATAAAGATTTTCCAGGATAAGGAGACACAGATAGATTACATTTTTCACTAATAAAGAGAATATACACCCTGATAAAAAACATGGACTTATTGAAATATTAAGGTAGTTATGGGATCAATGCTAAGCTTTGGGAAGTTCTATCTGGAAGCCATTTGTAAAAACTTATTGAAAGGAAGCAAAAAGAAGTTGTAGTCCTGAATATGAGTTATGATGCCTAGAAGTAGGATGGTAGTAATGGAAATGGGGAGAATTAGGTATATGTGTGTAAGAGTGATGAAGAATAAACATAATTTGACACCTAATTAAATGTGGATATGAGTAAAAATCAAAAATCATTCCCAGACTGGGAGAATAGTGGTAGTATTAAGACGATTAGTAAAGTTAGAAGGGAGAGCTGGCTTAGAGGAAAATAGATAGAGTTGGGTTCTGAACATTTTGAAATGAAGTTTGTGAGACATCCAAGTAAAGTTATCTAATCCAACCCTTACCTGTCACATGAATTCCCTCTACAATACGCTCACTAAGTAGGTCATCTTATCACTGTTTAAAACTCTCAGTCATGAGAAAGCTAGATAATGACTAGAGCCCTGAGCTTGGAGTCAGAAAGACTTAAATTAAAATCTAGCCTCAGACACTTAGCTGTATGATATTGGCAAGTTATTTAACTCTTGTCTCAGTTTTCTCATCTGAAAAAATGAGGGTAAATAATAGTACCTACCTCACAGGGTTGCTTTGAGGAGAAAAAGAAATTATATTTGTAAAGTTCTTTTTAAATCTTAAAGCTCTACATAAATGTTGGCTATTATTATTACGACCATTGTTATTATTGTTATAATCACCATAATCACATTCCATTTTGGAACACCTCTAATTGTTAAGTTTTTCTTCATATTGAATTTAAAATTTTTTCTCATGTTTTCTTGGGAAGGGAATAAGTACTTATATAGCATCTACTGTGTGCCAAAGCTGAATGCTTTAAAAATAATATTTCTTTTGATCCTTATAAAAACCCTAAGAGAAAAGTACTATTATTATCCCATTTTATAGTGAGTAAACTGAGCCAAATAGCGATTAAGTGACTGACCCAGGGTCACACAGCTAGTACTATTATTATCCCATTTCACAATGAACAAACTGGGCCAAACAGAGACTAAGTAACTGACCCAGGGTCATATAGCTAGTAAATCTTTGAGATCACATTTGAATTCAGTTCTTCCTGACTTCAGGGCCAATATTCTATCCCCTGTACATTTAGCTGCCTGACTTCCACCCTTTGGATCTCTGTAATCCCACAGATGCCTCCTTAAATGGACCTCGTCTCCTAGTTAAAGATTCCTAATTTCTTTTAGCCATCCTCATAAAGTATGGCTCTGAATCTTCTCTGTTATCTTTGACCCTTTGCATCCACTCCAGCTTGTTAACATCATCTTCAAAATTCCATGTCCTGGGGCAGCGAGGTGATGCAGTGGATAGAGCACCAGCCCTGAAGTCAGGAAAACCTGAGTTCCAATCTGGTCTCAGACACTTAACACTTCCTAGCTGTGTGACCCTGGACAAGTCACTTAATTCAATTGCCTCAAGGGGGAAAAAAAGAGAGAGAAAGAAAAAATTCCATGTCCCAGATTGAATATAATACTCCAAATGTGGCCTAATCATCACAGTCACAGAGAACTCTAACCTTGGCAAAATAGAGGAAGAATTCCAATCCCTTCTTCCCCAACCTCAGCCTTTAATAATATTAATATTTGAGTCTTCTTTCTGACTAGATTGAGATATTTATCTTTTCCATTCCAGACTCCAAGAAAGAAAGAAATTGACACAAAGCCATTGTTTGCTCATGTCACATTTACTTTATTGATGGCCAGTGGTGGTATTCTTACATTGTGGTGAACCTATGTTAGAAATTTTAAGATTTTGAGAAAGATCGTCTGAGACATACAGCCTTGGGAAATCCCAGTGGGGATTTGAAGCCTTAATATTATGATGGAACTCTCTCACAGAATCTCCAAAGCTGGGCAGCACCTACTCCTTCCTGTCATATGAAGCATGGCTAACAGAAACTAACATCCTGACTATAGAGATACACCTGTCTAAAAATCCAGCTGTGACCTGCTTATATTAGGTTGTGTCACCTGTGAGGAACCTTTGAATTATCTGGAGGCACTTTATTAAATGTATATGACTTCCCACTCTCTCTAGTTTGATTTCTCTTCACATTGATTGGCTCAGTTGTTGATTCTTCTTCCCCTTGTTTATTGGAGGTTAACACCAGGAACACTTTTAGTCACTTGAAGATGTTATTAAAAATAGCATAGGACAATGGTCATTTCTGCAAACCAGCCAGGTGATGGGATTTGGGTTTTTAACAGATTTTTGGATCATCACTAACATCACAGCTCTTTAAATTTTAGGCCTCAAGGCCCAATGTCTCAGACTCTCTCAAACCTTCATCCCATCTAAGAAAATGAAAATAACAACAACAAAAGAGGGAATAGAGCAGAGGAAAATAAACAACCTTGACTTTTCTACATTTTCCCCTGGTATCTATGCAATGGCTTTGTGAGGAAAGACTGCAGATGGAGGCAGCCTATGTGACTCACAAGGTTTCAGCCTAAGAAGAGGGAGCCAAGGTGGGCTTCTCCTCACGAGATACAGGGATGGATCGATCGCTGTGGCTTGTATCCATATTGGAGTGGATCTTGGGACCAGAGAAGGTCAGCATGCCATCAGCAGAAAGGGAGCAGGAAATGGAGGCCTGATCCACGTTGGAAGGCAGGCGGTATCGACGATGGAATTCACGGGAAATGTAGCCGTGATCATCCTGGCAGAAGGCAAAGGTGGGAAAGAATGGTTATTCAAAGGCAGGGAGCCATCCACCCTCTCCTGAGATTTTTGGAATTCCACACCCAAGAATTCTCATTCTAAAATGAGATAGTGGGTGTTAATCTCCACAATAATAACAATATCCAATATCCACCACAATGAATAAAAATTGGAAATCCTTCTGGATATATGTAACACGGTATTTTGCATATTTGGAATAGGCATAAACTACTGCAATTTTGGCCATTATATAGAGATTTGATCTGGGGATAATCCTGATGAGTTTACTAAAGGGTACTTTAGGACTTTGTATCTTCCTATGAAGATAGCATCATCGAAAGAATTTGGAAACAACTATACCTCAGGGAGGATTAGGGCTCTTAAGTCTCATTGATTGAAATAAATTGATTAGGATGGTCTACAGATGGTACAGTATATGGAGACAGGAATAACTGAGTTCAAATCTGACCTCAGACATTTACTAATTGCAGGCTCTGGAGAAATCATTTGACTTCTGCCTCAGTTTCCTTCCCTATAAAATAATAATAGCACCTACCTCCCAGGTTTGTTGTGAGAATCAAAGGAGATAAAATTTTTAACACACTTGCATATCAAACAGACTAGAGAATAGCAGAGTTAGAACAAATCTTGGGCACGTTTGTAGTGGAGTCTGTATATGCATACAACCTTTCTCAATTGGGAACTGGTAATGGCAGCCTTGAGGCAGAAGTACAGTGTAATTATACATACTCTTATCCATATAGCCTGAAAGAAGTCTTTGAAGGGCAGTGATGGAGCCTCTTAATTATGTGACTCCAGCAATGTTCCTGGACCCTATAATCTTGCCCCTAACCATGAAAAGGGCAACTTCAGTCCCAAAGAGGACAGTTGTGCAAAAGGAAATTTTGTAGCTTTGTAGTGGGAATTCCTGAACCTCAACCTTTTGAAGGAACAGCAAAAAATCTTGAATTCTAACTTCCTGAATAGAGGTGGGTATTTCCTGGTAATTTTGAAATTTAGCTTTTTAAAGAGAAGACAGAGTTGTTGGATACTGTCAGCTATTTGAACAGACAAAAGATTGTGTGCATGACCTTATAGCTGGAGAATTGTCAAAAGATTGAGCCACAAAATGCAGAAGAAAAAAGACTTAGACTTTGCTCTTTACTACTACCAAACATTATCTGAAAAAATGCAGGGACAATGGAAAAAGGGTTTCCCCTCTACCAAGCCCAAACAAATTTCTTGAGTTTAGGGAACTTTTCTACTATTAGCTTGAAGTAGTAACATTAGGTTGGAGTGCCAGATGTATCCCTGGAATGAAAGTGGGACTCACTAGAGTGTTGGATAGAAGGGATTGTTGCATATTTAGCAACCTCAAATTCATTTCCCTTCCATGCATAATTCAAACAAGAAATGCTCAAACTCCTGACCTGAGTGCATGCCAACTCAAATTATAATGTAACTGAGAAATGTTTGACAAAATAAATAAAAGTATGATACAATAGATAAAATTTTGACTGGTGGTATTATATAAAGCAATTTGCAGCCTGTGGTTATCTATTTCTATTTGGGTTTTGACACCCGCTGACCCAAACAAGTCATTATAAATCTATGTCCCTGGAGACCAGTACAGGGACCAGAGGTAAGGAAGTAATTAAGATTGGGGAGGATCATAGTCACCGAGAAAGTAGAGAAAATTTCAATTGTTTGTGGAATAACTTGATTCTTTTCTGTATTTTCTAAAATTTTGTAGAGGTAAAAATGCTACCCTCAAGACATGTTTGTTGTTATATTAAAGGCTTGGAAGAGTCCTTGGAAAAGTGATTTGGCTACAACTCTGGAGACTTAGACACAAACTATAATTTGATATTTCTTGGAGAAAATTTTGAGAGGGAACAAAATGAGTCAGAGATAATTTTTTAGAAGTATCCCAATATTGAATCTAGTTCAGGTAAACCCAGAGCTTAGAGTTTGGGGCATGGATTATATAAGGAGATGTACTTTCTTTCTTTTAAAACGGTATTTGAGATACTTGCCAGACATACCTCTATTTCAAAGCAAGAACTTTGTTAAAATGGAATCTTTACAGTAGGTTTGTAGGCTTTATGTGATCACTCTATGACCAGGATATTAGTTCTTCCAAATGCAATACTTTAATTTTTGTATTAAAATAATGCTTCATTAAAAAATAGTTCCATTATATTTTTAAAATTTTTACATACATATATGGAGCAATTAGATAGCATAATGGATAGGTCACTGGATTTGGAATAAGAAAGACTGATTTTCATGAGTTTAAATATGGCCTCATTCACTTAGCAATTGTGTGACTGTAGGCAAGTCACTTAACCTCAATTTCCTTAACTGTATAATGAGTTGGAGAAGGAAAAGGCAAACTACTCCATTATCTTTGCCCAGAAACCCCAAGTGGAGTTAGGCACGAAGAGTTAGACTGAAGCAAGTCAATAATACACAATATATGTGAATACACACACACATAAGGTTAGGGCTTATAATAATGAAGTAACATGGAATAAAAAAGTCCCACCTAAGTGAAGATTAGTTTCAAAACTCTTGGATAGCTTCTAATTTTATAGATTCAACTACAGTCTCTTTTCTATAAGCTGAAGATATCAATTATTTAATTAAGATAAGATGGCAAAATGTCTCATTGGCTAGAAGAAATTAAAGTGGTTCCAGGAATTAAATTAAAATGTCCCAGGAACAAGAGAGGTAGCTTTAGGTGCCATAATTCTTCAGATAGTAAGACTATGGGGTTTTTAAAAAGTTCTTCATGTTTCAGGAAAGGCTATCACTTTGAGAAGGACATTAAGACTTCTGCTAACATTCAATTGCATTTCAATTCAATTCAATCAACATTTAAAGTATTACATGGTCTTATTTCAATGTTGCATATTATGTATGGAAAAATTCCAAACCTAGGACTATTTTATTTGTTCTTCTCATTTTTACTAGTCCTCTTTCCATGTGAAAATTCAGATGTTCTGTGTCTGCTTTAGATAGCATATTTGCTTTAGCTTTTCCTGAATCAAAACACAGTTCAGCATTTGATTGTGATGGATCAAGATGTGGCTGAATATTTACATGATATTTCTGTTTACATTTAATTTAAGACAATCATATAGGTGAATGGTGAAATCATATAGATTGGGGCACTAATATTAGTAATGAGTCTCATTATTTACTTAGTTTCTTTCTGTTATATGCCTTAAAGGCAATTTGCTCAATTCAAACATTTCTTAAGCATTTATTTATTAAGCAAGGAAATGTTCTAGGCTCTGGGAATATAAAGACAAAAAAGAAACCATCCATATTTAAGGAATTTAGCACAAATCTTGGTCCAATTATTTAAATTGTTCTCCTGGCAAAAGAGATGCCTTTGGTATAGCGGAGAGATCATAAAACTAAATATCTGGGTATAGAACCCCTCTCTGACACACACTTATCACAATGTTCATGAATTTCAGGCACCTTTTTAAGATTTTAAATTATAAATAGGTTGGGGCAGCTAGGTGAACCAGTGGATAGAGCACCAGCTCTGAAGTTAGGAGGACCCGAGTTCAAATCTGATCTCAGATACTAAATACTTTCTTGCTGTGTGACACCCTGGGCAAATCACTTAACCCCAATTGACTCAGGAAAAAAAAATTATAAATAGGTTATCTGTTTTCAGGTAGGAGTCCCACATGAGGAAAGCATAGATCTTATATGTACTGAAGTATTTCCCCAAGAGTCAAATGGGCTGATGGAGCAATTGAGAAAGAAAGTTGGACAATTTTTGCAAAATGCTTTAACGTCCCTTGGCAATAGAGGCATATTTGAAGTCTAATACTGCCACTTGTGTTGGCGTTCTATCAGACTGCCCTGCCGATAATCCTAAAAAAGATTATATCTTCTAAGAGGTTATTGAGGATACATTAGAATCCTTAGAAGAAATTGATCTAATTAAAATAATCCATTCATGAGTTCTATTCTCTCTGACTCAACTCTTCCTCTTTCTCACTCCAATTATAAGACTTCCAAAAAACAAGAAAATAAACCACAAATGGTTTGCTAATGATGGATGCTAATGACTTCTTACCTGTCTTTCACTGTGCTTCCCATGAATTTCCACAAAGTCATCCAACACCTTCACAGTCAAGTCTTCAGGAGAGAAATGTTTAACATCCAGGAAGATAACAAACTTGTCTCGGTCAGATCTCACCTGAAATTAAAATGTCACATGCAGATTTACCAACTATTTGGCAGAACCTGTTGGTGGACAAGGAAACAATTCTCTTCCAAGTTCCCTGAGATGGATTGTAGAAAACTAAAGGAATTAAAATTAATCTGTGGCTCCTTCCATTTTTAAGATAGGAGACGTAGAATAAGAGACTCTAAAAGCAAAATGAGATGGGTTGGGTTATTTGGTGAATCTGGTCTCCAGAGACAGAGTCTTTAAGTTCCAAAAAAAATAAAAAAAGGATTTCGGTTTTCTAAATAAAAGGTTTTAAATTTGTTTATTTTGCCTAAGTGTTCGGCATAATCGTCTCCACTCTGCGGTTAACTTCGCATGTCTACACAGTGCTACCACTTCTATCTTGTCAAGAGGTTAAAAAAACTGTATTCTCGATTCATTTTAAGACTCTTAAGTATCTTTCTGCTTTAGCTGGAGCAGAAGGTTTTGCAAGGGTCAATGCTGAAAAATTACCTATGCATGTATCTTGTAAATAAAAAGCTATAATTAAAAAAAAAAAGAATCTTTCTGTTTCAAGTGATGGATGATCTGATTATTGCTCTCTTTGTTTCACATAACCCATCTTTCCTTTGGACATTTGGGTTTTACTTAGTAAGCACTTTTACTAATAGGCTCATTGTGGCATAATGGATGGCACATTTAGAGATTAAAATTAAATCCTACTTTTGACAGCTATTAACTGAGTGACCACAGGCAAGTCACTTACCCTCTCTAAATATCATTTTCCTTATTTGTAAAAAAGCAGATAATCATTTTTGGCATACTTACTTCACGAGGTTTTTGTGAGGATTAAATGAAATATAACATGTATCAAATGTTCTACAAACATTATTATTATAATACTTCTTTTCCTTAACCAGCCCTTTTACCAGTTCCATAGATTTTTGTCGAGTTCCTTTTGGTGCCTTTTCCCCCTTTTTTTTTTCAAGCAGGCACAGGGTGATTCTACTAAATCAAGAGGGAAACGATTCTAATCTTTCTGCAGATTTGCTGGAGAGGAAACCCTAGATCAACTGACTTGCAAGATACAAGGAAGCACCCACCCCCAGCCTGGCTTTCACAGCCCAGAGCAGACAGTTGGGGAAGCAGCTGAACACAAACAACTTGCATTTGCCAACAACTTGCCTTGGTAGGGTTGTTCTTGGGGTTTCCAGCATGTGGTTTGTGCATTTCAAACCACACATGGGTCATGAGCTGATGGGAGGAAAAGAGAACGGTCTTGCTCAGTTTGGATTTATCTTCAGCTCCCCCCTTCCCAGAGACATGGAGTAGACTAGAGTATAATTCTGCTGCTGCACTATTTCTCCATTAGAGGTGCAGTCAGGCAGGTAAAGAATTGTAAGTTCTGTTTTGGCTTGATCAAGTGGAGACATCTATTACTCAGAGAATTCAGAGGGGGATTTGGGAGGGGGAATAAGACTGGTCAGCGAATCTTATGCATCTGCCACATGCAACATAAATGACAGAGCCTGAGAATCTCCCTCTAAATATAGTGTAAGTTGCTGGAGCAGACATAGTCCAACCATATTTTCCTGCTACGAAAAGTCTCTGGGTCATCATCACCTTTGGCTATCTATAAGAAAATTGACAAAGGAAAAGGGTAGCAACTGTGGAGAATAAAAAATTCTTACCTCAGAAATGCCTGATTCCAACACAGTTCGGAAGAGTGACTGTCTGTAATAAGGGCTGATGGTGGAGGAGAGGAAAGGCAAGAGATCATATTCAAAAAGGCCTTCTCCAAAAAACTGGTCAAACAAGCGACTTGGATATAAGGATCCAAGAGCGCGTTTGAACCAGGGATGCTGGATAGTTATGTCCATGTTTCTCCCTGCTGGTAGCTAGGTGGAGAGTTGAGAAGACAATGCGAGCACTTTAGGGAGAGTGGTGGTGTTCCCTGGGCTGCATAACATGGGGTTGCAAAACATCCCCTATATATACCCCTTTGACTGAATGAAGGCATTAAGTGGGATTTTTCTGGAAAGACATGAACTCATGGTGAAAGCATTCCAGTCAGCAGAAATGCACAGGAAAACCTGAGAGTGACATTTGGAGCAGAATTCAGGTTGTCCTGAATGGTGACTGCTCTCTGTTTTCTAGGTTTGCCACTTTCCAGATGGAGTAGGTTTATTATCAATTAGTTTTAGTCACAAGTCATATTCTCGCTTTCTCTTCAGTTTTTTTCAGGAAATTGACCTGAGATGAATTATATTACTTGAGTATTCATGTTTTGGGGTGTAACATTTTTAGTGTATGTTCATAAAATTTTATCAGTTTTTATACTTTATACATTTAGATATGTATGTGTGTATATATAGAATATGCAATATGCATTCTACATATACATTTACATATACATATAGAATCATATGATGGAAAGGACCTAAGAAAATTACCTTATCCATCTACCCCCAGTTCTGTTGAGGACATCACAATTTTTGCAGTCATTCAGGTGTCTAACCTTGGAGTCTTTCTTTACTTTTCCTTTGCTTTCACACCATCCATCCTTATACCTACTTAGTTGTCAAGGCTTATCAATTCTATCTTCACAAAATCTTTCACGTCCATTCCCTTTCTATCAAGGCCACTAATAGAGAGATCAATACATTATCAATTCTCTCTGAGACAATTTTAGCATTCTAATTGATTTCCTTGCCTCTAATCTCTGTCCTCTCTAATCCCATCTTCATCCAACTGTCAAAATAACCTTAAATCACCCACCTGACCGTGTCACTTCCCTGATCAAAAATCTTCATTGATTTCCTTTAATTTCTAGAACAAAATGTCAAATTCTCAATCTGACAATTGCAATATGCCATGGTCCTCTTGATTTCTGATGTCTGTTTACCTTTGTAGCTTTATTTCATATTATTCCTTTTTAAGAACTTCGCATTGTAGTCCAATTAGATTGCTAAGAATTATCTAAATTCAACATTCGACTTCCTGCCTTCATACATTAACACAAGCTGTCCCTCGCAACTGAAATTTACTCTCTTCTTACCTTCACTTCTCAGAATTCTTAATTTCTTAAAAAAAATTTTTTTTTAAATTGGGGGCTAGTTGGTGTAGTGGATAGAGCACCAGCCCTGAAGTCAGGAGAACCTGAGTTCAAATCTGACCTCAAATACTTAACACATCCTGGCTGTGTGACCCTGGGCAAGTTACTTAACCCCAATTGCCTCAGCCAAAAAAAAAAATTAATTGCTCTTTTGTGCAGCCTTTTATAATCCACGCCCTCCTTGTGCTTCTGTAGGAGGTTTTGGTTTTGGATCATTCACTTCATTAAATATTTACTCAAACCTTAATAGGTGTCAGTAGGTGTGAGAGATACAAAGAAGAGAAAAAATGAGCTCCTGCCCTAAAGTTGATAATCTATTGGAGAGAAATAACTTATAAACAGCCAAGTCAATACAAAAATACAAAGTAATTGATAAAGCAAACAACTAGGAGGATCAAGAAAGTCTTCTTGTAGGAGGTGGCTTATGAACTGGACTTTCAAAGAAGCTTCAAGAGTTCTAAAAGATAAAGGAATAGCATTGTAGGCATGAGGGATACTTCCTTCAGTCATAAAGAAGATGGAAAGTCCTGAAAGGGTAAACACAAGGAAGTCAGTATGGTTGGAACACAGACTATGTTTGAGATAGCAATATGTAGTCTATCTGAAAAGATAAATTGTAACTAGATTATGAAGGATTTTAAATGACAAAAGAGTCTTATCCTAGAAGCAATACAAGTGATTGAAGCATTTCTTCTTGATGCAATGACTCACTTCCAAATTTCCTTGGCTTATATAATCACCCAGAGGAATCTAGATAATGTTGATTCTGGCTCATTTCATTTTCCAAGAATGGCCCTCAGTTACTCTGCAAGTACTTAAATGAATAATATTAAACATTAGAAATGTTTTATTTGTATATAGGAGAAAAATGTAAGGACATTTACCTGAGCCCATAAATAATGAGGAAGATTTTTCTCTCTTCCCACCAAAAAAACACTTAATCCTCCTCCTAACTTATAGTAATATGTAGCTTGTTTTCACTAAACAGTCAAACTTCACCTAGGACCAGATCACATATTCCATATGGCTCATAATACCAATAAAGGCCAAGGTCCACTTTAGCATCTTCTTCAGTATGGCTTCCTACTTTATTGCCTTTTGTTTGTTTTTAATTTTTCTTTATTTAATTTTTCATTTGTGGAATAAAACAAGCATTTCCATAGCATAGTATAATTTTAAAAAATGATTACACATGAAACTGCAAATCTATTATGCACAATTTTCTATTCCTTTCATATATTATCATGTAAATTTATCTCCCCCTCCCCTTTTTTTTTCACCTCCTCCCCACCTTAGAGATGGTTACCATTAGATACTAATAGGCATGTCTATTTACTTCTATATACTAATTCTTTCTCTGGATTCAGATAGTGTCTTCCTTCATGTGACTTATTTGTTCAAAATTGTTTTTGATCATGACTTTCAAATAGACCAATAACTTTTATGTTTTCTCTCTTCAATCTATTTCCCAGGTCAATTGTTTTTCCAATGAGATATTTAATTTTTTTTTCAATTTTTTCATTCTTTTGGTTTTGTTTTCTTGTATCTTAATTTCTTATAAAGTCATTAGCTTTCATTTACTAAATTCTAATTTTTAAGGAATTATTTTCTCCAATTAACTCTAATTTATAAAACATCAAGCCATTCTCCAATTGAAAAATGGTCAAAGGATATGAACAGACAATTCTCAGATGAAGAAATTGAAACTATTTCTAGTCATATGAAAAGATGCTCCAAGTCATTATTAATCAGAGAAATGCAAATTAAGACAACTCTTAAGATACCACTACACACCTGTCAGATTGGCTAAGATGACAGGAAAAAATAATGATGAGTGTTGGAGGGGATGCAGGAAAACTGGGACATTGATGCATTGTTGGTGGAGTTGTGAACAAATCCAACCATTCTGGAGAGCAATTTGGAACTATGCTCAAAAAGTTATCAAACTGTGCATACCCTTTGATCCAGCAGTGTTACTACTGGGCTTATATCCCAAAGAGATCATAAAGAAGGGAAAGGGACCTGTATGTGCACGAATGTTTGTGGCAGCCCTCTTTGTAGTGGCTAGAAACTGGAAAATGAGTGGATGCCCATCAGTTGGAGAATGGCTGAATAAATTGTGGTATATGAATATTATGGAATATTATTGTTCTATAAGAAATGACCAACAGGATGATTTCAGAAAGGCCTGGAGAGACTTACACGAACTGATGCTGAGTGAAATGAGCAGGACCAGGAGATCATTATATACTTCAACAACAATACTATATGATGACCAGTTCTGATGGACCTGGCCATCCTCAGCAATGAGATCAACCAAATCATTTCCAATGGAGCAGTAAGGAACTGAACCAGCTACACCCAGAGAAAGAACTCTGGGTGATGACTAAAAACCATTACATTGAATTCCCAATCCCTATATTTATGCCCACCTGCATTTTTTATTTCCTTCACAAGCTAATTGTACAATATTTCAGAGTCTGATTCTTTTTGTACAGCAAAATAACAGTTTGGTCATGTATACTTATTGTGTATCTAATTTATATTTTAATATATTTAACATCTACTGGTCATCCTGCCATCTGGGGGAGGAGTGGGGGGTAAGAGGTGAAAAATTGGAACAAGAGGTTTGGCAATTGTTAATGCTGTAAAGTTACCCATATATATAACCTGTAAATAAAAGGCTATTAAATAAAAAAAAAGGAATTATTTTCTCCAATGAGCTTTTCCCATTTCTCCAATTTTGCTTTATAAGGCATTCTTCTCCTTGTTAACTTTTTGTATTTTCTTTTGTACCACTCTCAATTCTCTCCCTAATTTTTCCTCTATCTCTTTTATTTGATTCTCAAAATCCCCTTTGAGTTCTTCAATAACCTGAGACCAATTCTTACTTTTTTTAGAGGCTTTGGATATAGGAGCTTTGACTTTGTTATTTTCTTCTGAGTGTATGTTTTAATCTTCCTTGTCACCATAGTAACTTTCTATGATTAGAAACTTTTTCTGTTATCTGCTCATTTTCCCAGTCTATTACTCGGCTTTTAATTCTGTTAAAGTAAAGTTCTGTTTCCAGGGTGAAGGGTGCACTATCCCAAGCTTCAGGGGTTTTGTGTAACTATTTTCAATCTTTCCAGGGACCTGATTGTAAGGAATGTCCCCATCCCACTGAAGCTCTAAGTTGTAGAGTCCTAAAGCACAAAGACCTTCCTCAGTGCTAATAAAGAGATCTCCAGTAAGCTGAGGGTTCCAGAAGCTGCTGCTGCCACTGCCACCTATGTCCACTCTTGGTTTTCTGGTTTCCCAAGACCCTCTCACTCTACTGACAAACCTTTCCTGGTGACCTTCAAAGTCACCGTTGGTGAATCCAGGCTGAGAGGTCTGTCTAGAAACCACCAGTGCTATAGCTAATTCAGAAGTTCCTAGGCCTATTCTGGCTTTCCTGGTGTTGAAGTTGGGGCAGGACTGCATGATGAGCTCCCTCTCTAGTGCCACAGATCTTTCCTGCTGACCTTTCAAATCTTTAGAGTGAGAGATCTGGAAACCACTAGTTTTGCTGCTTATCCAGAGGTCCCTAGACCAAACTGTCTTTGCTGAAGTCCAGGCTGAGACCAGGGTAGAGTTGTGCTGACACAACCTAAACTGGGACTGTGCCCTGGACTCCCACCCTGGTGCCACAGACTTTTCTACTATTAAGTTGCCTTTGTCTGGAAAATATTCTACTCCATCTTTTTGGGTGTTAATGTATTCTAAAAATTTGTTTAGAGTCATTAATTAAAGGAATTCGGAGTGGTTTGAGGGAGAAGTTTGAGAGAACTATCTTGGTTCCACCCATCCAAAGTTGTTCTTAAAATGATATTGCTGTTACTATATACAACATTGTTTTGATTTTGCACTTTTCATTCTTCATTATTTCATGCAAGTCTATCTATGTTTTTTTAAAGATTACTGAGCTCACCATTTCTTTCAGCACAGTAGTATTTTATCACAATCATATATCACAACTTGTTCAACCATTCCCCAGTTTATGGCCATACCCATAATTTCTATTTTTTTGCCACCACAATGAGAGCTGCTATAAATATTTTAGGACATATAGATTCTTTTCTTTATTCCCTAATCATCTTTGGAAATAGACCTACTAGTGATATTACTGGTTCAAAGGGAATAGACAATTTAATAATCTTTGGGTATAATTCCAAATTGATCCTCAAAATGGTTGGATTAGTTTACAATTCCACCAAAAATGAACTAGTGTTCCAATTTTTTCCACATCCTCTTCAACATTTGTTGCTTTCAATCATTTTAGCCAATTTGAGAAGTATAAAATGATATCCTGGGGTTAATTTAATTTGCTTTTCTCTAATTAATAATGATTTACAACATTTTATATGACTATAAATTGTTTTGATTTCTTTGACCATTTATCAATTAGGGAGTGACTTATTCTTATACATTTGACAAAATTCTTATTTATTTGCAATGAGACCTTTATCTGAGAAACAGTCTATAAAATTTCCTTGCGCCACCCCCCCAACCCCCTAATTTTCTTCTTTCCTTCTGATCTAGGCTACATTTGCTTTATTTATACAAAAACTTTTTCAGCTTCTTCTCTGGTCTTTGGTTCTATGCTATCTTGTCCTATAAAATTTTTTACCTCTTTAGTGCCCTAATTTTTTAGTCACTCTTTATTAAGTACTCACTATGTGTTTTTGTTAGTCAATAAATATTTATTAAGCACCTACTAAAGTGCTAGGCCAATTTGTACTAAGTGCCAGAGATACAAAGCAATGCAAAAGATAGTCACAGATTTTGAGAAGTTGACACCTAAGAGGGAAACAACATGCAAACAAATATGTACAATCTGGCTATATACAGGATAAGTGGGAAATAATCAATAGAGAGAAGACATTGGAATTAAAAAAAGATTGAGAGGGGCTTTCTATAAAAGGTAGGATTTTAACTGGGACTTAAATGGAAAAATCCAGCAAATCAGGAGACAGAAATAAGAAGGGAGATCATTCCAAGCATGGGGGACAGCCAAAAAAAAAGTTACCTGGAGTCAGGAGATAGAATGTCTTCTTGAAGGATCACCAAGGAAGCTTGTATCAATGGATCAAATAGTATATGGTATGATGGAAAGAATGTAGAAGAAACCCCGAAAGATTAGGTTTGTGAGAGGAGATGTCATAAAAGAATTTTATATTTTGTCCTGAAGTTAGTAGGATAATATTTATTAAGTAGGAGGGTGACATGGTAAGAACTGTGCCTTAGAAAAATCATTTTGGCAGCTAAATGGAAGATGGACTGGAATGGAGAGATACTTGAGGCAAGCAGACTTATCAGCAGAATATTGAATAGTCCCAACATGAGGTGATAAGGGCCAGTACCAGTATAGTGGCAGTATCAGAGAAGAGAAGGGGGTATACCTGAGAGATGCTGCAAAGGTGAAATCAATAGTTCTTTGCAACAGATTATATATTCGTGTGAAGGAGTGACATAATGAGGAAATGAGGATAACACCTAGGTATGAGTCTGGGGGACCGGAAAGATGGTGTTATACTTGACAGTATTGGAAAGGGGAAACATTTAGGGAAAAAGAGAATGTGTTCAGTTTTGGTCATGTTGAGTTTTAAATGTTTAAAGAAAGAGAAGGAGTCAAGACAGTAGATTAGTAGGAAATGGCACAGCCAAGTTCCCCTTCATAACACTTTCCCAAACAGACCTAGAAAATACAAGAAAGAGTTATTTGTCCAGCCTAGCTCATCAGAGGGAAACAGACAAGGGTCTGTGGACCCTGGGGAGTCAGGCCAGGAGTATTCTGAGCTTGTCAGTGCCCACAGAGAGATTGTGCATCAGGGACAGAGGATGGTCTCTGATCTATACAAAGATACTATGATGGCCACAGATGCTACTTGGCAGGTATATTGCCCAACCCTCACAGATCCAGAGCATTCAGAGAATAAACTAAATTAGGCAATGCACCTAAAAAGGAAAAAGTTCATAATCAAACAATATCAGTATGGCTCAGATCTGAGCCAAGCAAGGTTTCATTTCTAGTATTTGGCTCAGTCTCTAGAAGAAAAACTAGGGAAAGAATCCCAGACTAAAAAAGATACTAAAATTCAGTCACTATGAAGCAATAGAAATTTCCAATTGGCTGATAGGGGCTGTTTAACAACATTCTACTATTACTCAGACCAAAACCTAGGTCAACTCAGGCCAGGGATCATTTACCCTGAATCAGACTAGTTTGGAGCACTAACAGCTTGAAAATCTTTAGTTTGTTCCTGAGTTCATGGAATTACACAACACACAATACCCCAAGAAAGCAGCAACAGGACTAACTCAGACCTTCTAAGGTGTGCAGCAGAAGCCAGCCACAACATTAAGAGCAATGTAAAAAAGTAGATTGGAAGAATAGGAAATTTTTAAAAAAGAATACTATTATAATGAATGTTATGATGTTATGATGACAGGGAAAATTAAAACACAAAATGAAAATGAAAATGACTATAGGACATCTACAAGCAATGCATCAGAGTAAAACACACCTTTGGGCATAAATTTAACTACAATTTTTGAAAGAAATGATGTAAAAATTTTGTTTAAAGAGTTTAAAATGTTTTAACAAGTGAAATGAGAGGGCTTGAGGGGAAAAAATGTAAGAGAAAGAAAAATGAAAGAAAAAAAATTGGAAAGAAAATTTCTTGGCTCAAGAGTTACAAAACCTTGCCTGAAAATTAGAATGAGCCAAAGAGAAGCCAATGACTCCATGAAACATCAAAAAACTCTACAATAGCTTTAGAGCCAAGATGATGGAGTGAATTGATCAGTTCTTTCAAACCAGTCCTCTAAAAACACTTTTTAAAAATGTGTCAAATCAAATTATGAGTGGAATAATCAAAAAATCATAGTGACTCATTTTTCCAACCTAGGACATTTTAAAAGGACAAAAAAAAAAAAAAGATCTGTGGATGCTGGGGTATAGGCTGACAAAAATGTAGCATAGTAGAAGCAGCACCAGTTATGGGACCTGGAGACAGTGGCAACAGGGCAGCGGCAGTAGAAGTAGTGGTGATATCAGAGGTTCTCAAGGTAAGGAGACTAAATACCTTGTCAGAAAAATATTACAGATATTCACCCCATTCTTGCACTGAGTACAGAACCAGACACCATTTGGCAATTTTACTGCTCAATTCTAAGTCATAGTTCCAAGGCAGTGAGGGGCAGTTCTGCTTCTTACCCAGATAGGGTCTCTCCTCCCTTGTGAGCACAGATTATGACCATTAACAGACTATAATCAATAGTGACTAGAACTCTTCTGGGATCACACCACATTGGAAGAATTAAAAACCCCATAGGTTCCCAAATGTAGTCATAGAACCTTAGCCTAGCCATCTACCACAGAAGTGAGCAGAGCCCAACTAAAATAAAGTCCAAAGTCAAGAAAAAGACTGGAAAATGAGTGAAAAACAAAGAAAAAACTTGACTAAAGAAAGTTTCTTCAGTGCCAGGGAAGCTCAAGGCACAAATTCAGAAGACATTGACATGAAAACATCTAAAAACAAAGCCTCAAAGAAAAAAGCAGATTGCACATAAACCCACACAAATTCAAAGAAGAGTTAAAGAAAAATATAAAAAGATGGAAAAATAATCTTAAATAATCAAAATATAATACCAATTCCCACTGAAAATACTATAAAGCACAGGAATAAACAGAGCTTTCCTTAAAATCACAAGTAATATCAATCTTTTAAAAAAGAAAGTATTTTGTGTAATAGAGAGATGTTAGAAGCCTTTGTAAGAAGGGCAAAGGTAAAGCAAAGATTTCCATTATCACCACTATTATTCAATGCTAGAAATGCTAGCTATAGCCATAAGGAAAGAAAAAGAAATTGAAGGAATAAGCAGAATAAAAGAAGAAGCAAAACTATCAGTTTTTGAAGATATAATGGTTTATTTGGAAAACCCCAAACTAAATTAAAAAAAAAACTTAAAACAATTAACAGCTTCAGAAAAGTGGCACTATATAAAATCAAATACCAGCATTTGTGTATATTACTAATAAAACCCAGCAGGAAGAGACAGAAAGAAATTCTATTTGAAATATATAGACAATGTGGAATACTGAGTTTACATGCCAAGACCCACATAGGAACTATATTAATACAGTTACAAAACACTCATCACACAAATAAAGACAGATCTAAATAACTGGAGAAATGGTAGACTGAGCCAATATAACAAAAATGACAATATTACCTAAATTAATTTACTTTTTCAGTGCTATGTCCATTAAACTAACAAATGATTACTTTCTAGAGTTAGAAAAAAATAACAAACTCTTCTGAAGGAAGAAAAGGTCAAGAAAATCAAAGGAAGCGGGGAAGGAAGGAGGGGAAATGTGAAGGAAGAACCTAACAGTACCAGACCTCAAATTATACTACAAAGTTGATAAGCAAACTAGAGTATGGAAGAAGATATCTATCATATCTATGGATAAGGGAAGAGTTTGTGATCAAACAAGAGACACATGAAATATATAATTTTGATTGCATCAAGTTAAAAAAAATTTGAATAAACAAAACCAAAAAGGGATGGGGATGGGGGGGGGAGGGGGAGGGAATCATTGCAGCAAGTTTCTTTGATAAACATTAAAAATTTCTTTCTTTCTTTCTTTCTTTCTTTTTTGCTGAGGCAATTAGGGTTAAGTGACTTGCCCAAAGTCACATACTAGGAAGTGTTAAGTGTCTCAGATCAGATTTGAAGTCAGGTCTTCCTGACTTCAGGGCTAATGCTCTATCTACTGTGCCACCTAGCTGCCCCTAAACATCTCATTTTTAAAAATATATAGGGAATGGATTTAAATTTTCTCAATTGAAAAATGGTTAGTTTTCAGAAAAAAAAATAAATCTTTCAATAGCCATGGGGAAAAAGTCTCTAAACCACTAAATAAGAAAAATGCAAATTAAAACAAGTTTGAGATACCACTTCATATCCATCAGATCGATTAAGATGACAAAAAAGGAAAATGACAAATGTTGCAATGGATGTGAAAAATTAGATATCCTACTCTAGTAACACTTTAGTGATGGAGCTGTAAATTAGTCTAATCATTCTGGAAAGTAATTTGTAACTATGCCCAAAATACTACTAAATTGTAATACACTTTTGCCCAGCAAACCAAAGCAAAATCTATAGCACAGTGGCAAAAAATTGGAAATAAAATGCCTATCAAATAGGAAATGACTGAATACTTTATGACATATAAATATGATGAAAGAATAATGTACTTCAAGAACTGATGATAGGGATAGTTTTGGAAAACTATCCCTGAGTAAACTATTCACTGAGTAAAGTGAAAAGTATCAGGAAGACCTGAGTTCAAACCCAGCCTCAGACACTAGCTAAGAGATTCTGGGCAAATCATTTATTACTTTTACTGCTGTTACTGCTGCTCCTACTACAAAGTAGATAAAACAATATAAAGCAATAAACAGCAAGAGCAACACCAAGATCCACTTCCAACATAGTCAACAATTCTCATCATGGGTCAGCTTTATCTTTAGGGATGTAACTGAGAGGTTAATATCATCTTGTTTTCAGCCTTTAAGCTTCATTCCATGATCATGAGAATTACCCTATAATCATATTACCACTTTCTAGTTAACTTTTCTTCTCTGGGAATTTCATGGGAAAGAAAATTGGGAAATACTATGATTTGTCTTTAGATAACAGTTCTCCCCCAACAAATCCATAACTTGGTCCCCTAAAGCCTTCTTGAGAAATTGTTCAGTGAGTGTCATACTGGCAGTTTATTATTAGCTTCAGATTAGAATTAACAAAGGGTTACAATAGAATTATTCATTCTGGAGCCTTAGCTATTGCCCTTTCTTCTGAGGCCCATATTCTTCCCCCTTTGCCAGGCTTATATATTACCACTGTTATTCTTTTTTATAACACAGATATTATCCCCTTCTAGTCCAAATATTGCTCTTTTCCAATACCCAGCCACCAGCAAAAATGCTCAGACATAAAATATGTTTCTGAAAGAGGAAGGAGATCAGTATCTCTAGATCAAAAAGTATGTATGGGATGGGAATAGGGAATATCTAGGATGGGGATGGTAGAATGGAGAATAAGACATGAAGAGCTTTGAACATCAAGCAGAGAATTTATATTTGATCCTAGATAAGCATAAGGAGGCATTAGAATTTTTTTGAGTAAAAAAACTGACAACATCAGACTTATGCTTTGGGAAAATCACTTTGTATATGAATGGAGGATGAATAGGATTGGAAAGAGACCTGAGGCAGGCTCACCCACTAGCAGGCTATTGCAATAGTTCCAGCAGGAATGATGAAAGCTTGGACCCAGGTGATAACAGTATCAGAGAATAAAAGGGTCATATATGAGACATGATGGGAAAATGAAATCAATAGACCTTGGCAATAGATTGGATATGGGATTAAGAGATAGTAAAAAGTTCAAGACAACATCTAAGTATGAACCCGAGGAACTAAAAGGATAGTAGTTCTCTAGATAATAATAACAAGGAAGTTTAAAAGAGGAAAGGGAAAGATAATGAGTTGAATTTTGGTCATATTGAGTTTAAGACTGCTGCTAGACATCCAATTTGAGAAATCTGAAAGGTAGTTGGATATATGAGACTAGAGGTCAACAGAGTTTAGGCTTGGTTAAGTAGATTTGAAAATCATTAGCATAGAGATAATAATTAAAATCTAAAGACGCTGATAAGATCACCAAGGAAAATAGTATAGAGGGAGAAGAGAGGGCATAGGACAGAATGCTAAGGAGTACTTATGGTTAGAGGACATCACTTAGATGAGAATTCAGTAAAGGAGACTCAGAAGGAATGGTTCGATAGGAGATGAAACAGGAGGGAGTGGAGTGATGTCACAAAATCTGGGGAGAAGAGAGTATCAAGGAGAAAAGAGTTATCAGCAGTATCAAAGACTGAGGTCAAGAAGAATAAAGACTGAGAAGACACCATTAGATCTGGCAGTTAAGATATCATAGATAACTTTGGAGAAAAAAATTTTGGTGGAATGATGATATTAGAAGTCTGATTTTCAGGAATTAAGAAGATATTGAGGGGACAGCTAGATGGCAGAGTGGATAGAGTACATGCCCTGGAGTCAGGAAGGTCTGAGTTCAAATTGAGCCTCAGATACTTAACACTTCCTACCTGTGTGACCCTATGACAAGTTACTTAACTTCAATTACCTCATGAAAAAAAAAGGTTAAAAAAAGAAGATATTGAAAAGAGAGAAAATGGAGGCATCTATTGCATATAGCATTCTCAAGGAGTTTAATCACAAAAGGTAGAAGAGATATAGGATTTATTAATGTCTCTTTTTTTGTATTACCATAATTTCCCACAGAATTTCTTCCTTCTTCCTCCCAAAGAGCCATACCATATAAGAGTATCTTTTTAAAGATTAAAATGCCCAAGAATTGAAAACTAGTTGGGTAAATTGTGGTATATGAATGTTATGGAATATTATTGTTCTGTAAGAAATGACCAGCAGGAGGAATACAGAGAGGCTTGGAGAGACTTACATGAACTGATGTTAAGTGAAATGAGCAGAACCAGGAGATCATTATATACTTCAACAATGATATTGTATGAGGATGTATTCTGATGGAAGTGGATTTCTTTGACAAAGAGAAGATCTAACTCAGTTTCAGTTGATCAGTGATGGACAGAAGCAGCCACACCCAAAGAAAGAACACTGGGAAATGAATATAAATTGTTTGCATTTTTGTTTTTCTTCCTGGGTTATTTTTACCTTCTGAATCCAATTCTTCCTGTGCAACAAGAAAACTGTTCAGTTCTGTACACATATATTGTATCTAGGATATACTGTGACATATTTAACATGTATAGAACTGCTTGCCATCTGGGGAGAGGGTGGAAGGAGGGAGGGAAAAAGTCGGAACAGAAGCGAGTGCAAGGAATAATGTTGTAAAGAAATTTTTTTTCAAAATAAAAAAAAATTTTTAAATTTTCCATGCATATGTTTTGCTTTAATAAAATAACTTTAATAAAATAAAAAAACTTTAATAAAAAATAAAATAAAATTCACTTGTAAAATCTCTGATTCTGAGGTCTTCTCCACTACCAACACAATGCCTTGCCTTTGAGGAGTTCTGTAAGGCTTGTTCAATTTATTTTCTGAAATTAGATTCTGTAAAGTCACTATTTCTTGTTCTATTAATCTAAGTATTTGGGGGTTTTAATGAATATTCATATAATTTGTTTAGGTTATCAGTTTTATTGGTATGTAATTGGTTGAAATAGTTTCTAATAATTTCCTCTATTTCCTCTTCATTTTTTGTGAATTCATATTCTTTTTGTTTTTGTTATTGGCCACTTGATTTTCTTTTGTCTTGCATTACCAATTGGTTATTTACAACTCCCCAGAATATAGTTCCTATTTTGAATTTTCTTATTTTTAAATTTTCATCTTTATTTTCAATTCTGTTTATATTGGAATTTTCAGGCTATATGTTTTTGAATACACATTTTAGAGTATGTATTTTTGGAATATGTATTTTTGTATGTGATTAGAATTTTTTATTTGTTTTTTTCTCGGGGGGGGGGGAGTTCTTTAATGATGTGCCAAATTCATTAATTTATTTTTCTTCTCTTTTATTGATGAAATTATTCAGAGATACAAAAATTTCCCCTAAGTACTGCTTTACCTTCACCTTTTTGCATGTTGATTTATTTGTGGTAATTTTCCAGAAGGAAAGTATAGTTATCTTTTCCTTATCATGATTGCAATATATCACAGTTTGGCATAACAAATTAACTGGGAATTTTTTGGGGGAGTTTTCTAGAAGCTGCAGATAACAGGTGAAGGCCAGCAGATACCAGAGAAACTTGGAAAATTTTACAAGGGCGAATGCTGAAAATTATCCATGCATATGTTTTGAAAATAAAAAGATTTAATAAAAAAACAAAATAAAATTCACTTGTAAATCTCTGGTTCGGAGATCTCCTCCACTACCAACACAATACCCTGCCTTTGAGGAGTTCTGTAAGACTTGTTCAATTTAGAAACTCAGAAATGCATAAAATATATGTATAATATTGTATGATTTCAATATATTTTATCTTTTAATGAAATAATAATTCAGAATTTTTCCTGGTATGAAGGAGGGCCAAAATATTTTATGGGGGGTTTCTGTATTGTGAAGGGCAGATTGCTCCTAATCCCAGTAATGTAAAAAAAAATACTATTTTGGGGAGGATATTTTTCCTACTAATTCTTTATGGCTAAAGTATTTAGTCCCCATTAAATATGGATCTTTCCTTCAAATTCCATTTACAGAATTTTGCATTGTAATCTGTAAAGGCTATGCATAATATCTCTGAATTTTCTATTTATTTATGAAGTTTTTATTCCTTAGATCATGATCAATTTTTGTAAAGATGACATGTATCTCAGAAATAGTTTATATTGCATTCTCTTCCTATTCAGTTTGGTAATTACCAAAGTTCTATCACAGGTAACTTTTCTAAAATTTTGTTCAAACCCTTAACTTCTGTGATGATTGACCTATTGAAAGAATTCAATTGAAAGAAATAACTCCATATTTGACCACTGATTGGCCCACCTTTGTACCAGGAAATTTTTATGTATCCAGCATTAGATCAGTCAACTTCATTTAGGTTAAGTAATGCGATTCTTCTGATTATAATCAGTCAAGCAGACTTCAGTCTATCAATATATGCTAGAGTAGCAAACTTTCCTAATCACAATACCTTTATGATTGATTAGGTTTTTAATCGGGGTCACCCACTGATTGAGTCCTCCTGAAATCCTCTTTTCGCTCAATCCCCGTAAATCTACGCAGGAACAAAAACCAGACATAAGGACTCTATACTTTTGACTGAGATATTTATCCCAACATATACCAGAACCATATGCTTGAGACCTTAGGACTTAAAGCTGGGGATTTTCAAACTTGCGTGTCTTTGAGTAATAAACTGCCCATCTTGTCATTCTTTGAATTCATGTGATCCTTTTCCTCAGAATTCCCCCATGATTTCCTCATAGAGAAAAGAGAGTTGGGGAAGGAGAAGCAATACACAACTGCACACTTTTTTCACAGCTTAAGGTTTTCTATATTCTTTTCCAAACTATTTTTCCTCCAATATTATAAGTTCATTTATTATGTCTTTTTTTTTCTATCTCCAGTTTAATTTATTTCAGCTATACTAGTATTCCTTGTGGCCAAGCAACTTTTTTCTCTGAGCTTCTTCTTATAGCTCTTGTGGCATTATTGTCATATTCTTGTTTGCCTCTTAGATCTTTATTAACTCAACATTTCTTTACTTTTAATGAAAATTTTTCTCAATTTTCAAGAATTTTCCCCTCTAGATCCCATCATGCACTATCCTTCTAGGGGAAAAAAGGGAAGAAATACAGAATACTTATATCATGAAAATATAGTTAAGCAAAACAAATTCCCTTATTACCCATGTCCAAAAATACGTTTATTATTCAGCATCTTAGAACTTTGCCTTTTATGAGATGAATAATTCTTCTGTTATTAATATGGCCATTTATGTTTATAGTTTTCCTAATATTAAAGCAACCTGGCATTCCTGGCTTAAATCTAATTGATCATATTGTAGATGTATATATGTAAATATGTGTACATGTGTATGTTATATAAATACTTATATATGTACATATACATTTATAAAGGGAAGCTAAATGGTTCATAGAGAGAGAGAGTACCAAGCCCAGAGTCAGGAAGACCTGAGTTCAAATATAATCTCAGAGAATTACTAGCTGTGTGAATCTAGGCAAGTCACTGAACCCTGTTATCTCAGTTTCCTCCTCTATAAAGTGAATTGGAGAAAGAAATGGCAAATCACTACAGTATCTTTGCCAAGAAAACCCCAAATGTGGTCACAAAGAGTTAGAACAAAAAATGACTGGATAATAATAATTTTTTTCCATTTACAAGGGAGGAAACTGAGGCAGAGAGATATTTTGTGCATTGATGAGGATCACATAGCCAATAGTATTTGGGAGAAGGATTTAAACCCAGGTTTTCCTGATTCCAAGTATACTAACCACACTAGTGAAATACATAAGGCATATATACAGAGGAGGACAAATCTAATCTACTATCTCCTTTGGGACAAGTGGCTACAGCAACTATTTGGAATTAAATGGTCATCTTCCTCAACAAAATACACCTGCATATGCAGGGATCCTTCTATGGATGTCAGTCAGTGAAAATCTTATGAGACACTGAAAATGGAAAATAGAGAAAATAGTTCTCCAGTCCAGGAGGGCTCATCCTAGTGAGACAGAGACATGGCAACATAAGTCAGAGAGTCACAAAGTAAAAAATGTACTTGGTTCCTGTGGCTTGGAAAAAAATTAAATATAAAGTTTGGGAAGAAAATTCCCTTAATTTATTACTCTTCCATCCTTTGAACAAATTGGGTCCTGAAGGAAGTGGGCTGAAAATCACTATAGTTAATGGGAAACAGTATTTTAGCTCATGTGGACCTAATCAGCCCTCACTCAATTTTCTCTTCCACTGCTCATCATAAGCCTACTTTCAGAGATTTACAATTCAGTTGTATACCAACTAAACCCCAACTCTTTTCACACAAAGACAGATATTTGTGTTATCTAAAGAATTATATAATGTCAGCTGTCTGCCCTGGTACAGCCAGGAAGGCTTAAGGATGAATAACAATTCTCTTTTTCCACTTCACTGTTCACTGAACAAACCCCGTCTGTACTTTCTATGGATGGAATCATTGTAATGAAATCAGTGGTGAAATGTCCCTGGGGTCAAGCTCTGGGACCTGTTCTCAGACAGTCAGCAAGTCTGTCTCTACTCACTGTATTTTCATCACTGTCGTGCCAAAGAGAATACCATGGTTGCCGTATCTCTGCTGCCCCATATAAGTAAGAAGAGGAAAGATGTGACAGAAAAGAAGCATTTCTCAGGTGGTCATTATGACATCTTACAACAAATAAATTTAGGTAACAATTCTCCAGTCCATAGATCTCACAAGATTCTCACAACCTGGTAACTCTTCTCTTTTTCAAGCAAAATGTGGCACGTGTTCTGAGTTTCCTCCAGAGTTCATACTGGCACTGGCTGCTACAATCTTGGGATGTTGAAGCTGGTAACACCCTCAGGAGCTCCTCACCAATATGCTACCCCTTGATCAATCAGCAGACCTAGATATTTGCTCAAGTGATAGAGAACCATAATTATATAGTTTTTCTCCTCCAAACATAGGGATATCTACTGCCTGAGTCTACTCCAGCAATAGAAACCACAAAGATAAACACAATGATAATGAAGAACATTTATAAAGACTACATAAGATCAAAGCAATTCATTTCTCTGTTCATTCTTTCTCCAGAGAGACTTTATAAAGTTCACAATGGGGCACCCCATTGGTAAAACTGCTTATCTGGACTGGGTTCCTTGAAGAACATGACACCTCAGCTGGAGGCATAAATCTGCTAGTAGGTTGAATCCAACAAGCAATTTAGCCTGAGCAGGAGCCCACTCCTAGTCCCATAATTAGGAGGGATCTTGAGACTGGGGACAATATAATGTCCCACTATCTAATCATCTGATCCTTGGTATTTAAAATATTCTTTCTACATCTCATCTATAATGTGAGTCACAAGGCTATTTCATCTTATCCCAAATACCAACTATGCCGAATTTTAAACCAGGCCTAAACCAACACTCAGTTCAGGTTCAGTGTTGGAATAAAATATGGGTACTAATAAGTCAATAAATACATTTAAATTTTTTTTAAAAGTTGTTTTGCTATAATATAACAAGGATATATTGACACTTTGATTCTCTGGATAGGTTTCCTTTCCTTTCCATGTGAAAATCCTTCTGGTCAATAGAGCAAGATATAGTGACTTCAAAAATCTACAAAGTCAGAGAAGCCTTCCAACTTCATATCAGTGTGACTTTTTAGGTCCTTAGTTGACCAGGATCAAAGAAGGCAGGACCAATCAAGTCTCTGAGATAGTTTTGTTGCCTTTTAGGGCATACTCATTTCTATCTCATTTCAGGGAAATAAGGAACCCTGGTCCTTTCATAGAAGGGATACCTAGGCTTCACCAAACTGCCAAAGGCCCCATGACACAAAACAAGTTAATTCCTGGTCCAGAAGAAATAAAATAGCTGTCCTATATCTGATCTACATTGTGCATTGAGTACCTTTCTATCCACCACCACCACCCCTTTGTGGGCAGTTTCTAGACATGAATCTAAATGTAAATTTTAAGAAAAATTTTCTGGGACTCCCAGGAGACAGCTAGATAAATAAAACATTTACTAAGGACTTACAATATGTCAAGCACTATGCTAAGTTCTGGGAATACAAATACAAGCAAGCAATGTTGTCTGCCCTCAAGAAACTTACATTGTTATTGAGGAAAACAACACATAAAGTAGATCTGGAAAATGATAAGGGAATCATCAGTAGCATGATTCATAAGGAAGATCATAAGGAAGCTCTATCCAGGAATTGGAACCTGAGGCCCAGAAAGATAACTGGTTGGCAAGAGATGGAGGTAATATTCCAAGTATAGTCAGCATGGCATGGATCAGTTAAGGAAGCTAAAGAATATAAGAACTAACCCATCTCATCCTAGTTCCCCATGGCTCAACCCAATATAGGTTATTTGATTCAGAGCTGAGAGGTCACTAAGTGGAGAAAGGGTGCAACTAAGAAATCCCTGGAGTTCAACTAGTGGTTATTATTAAATTAGTACAACTGAATATTGCTTCATTTCTCCTAGGTGCAATACTTACAATCTGAGTAGCTGCTACAAGGTAAGTCTTAGAAGTTAAGGTCTTCCAACAGGATGATTTCAGAAAGGCCTGGAGAGACTTAAACGAACTGATGCTGAGTGAAAATGGTAGAGCCAGAAGATCATTATATACTTCAATAACAATACTATATGATGATCAATTCTGATGGACCTGACCATCTTCAGCAATGAGATGAACAAAATCAGTACCAATGGAGCAGTAATGAACTGAACCAGCTATACCCAGCGAAAGAATTCTGGGAGATGACTAAGAACCATTACATTGAATTCCCAATTCCTATATTTTTGCCTGCCTGCATTTTGGATCTCCTTCACAGGCTAATTGTACAATATTTCAGAGTCCGATTCTTTTTGTACAGCAAAATAACAGTTTGGTCATGTATACTTATTGTGTACCTAATTTATACTTTAATATATTTAACATCTACTGGTCATCCTGCCATCTAGGGGAGCGGGTGGGGGGAAGGAGGGGAAAAATTGCGACAAAAGGTTTGGCAATTGTCTATGCTGTAAAATTACCCATACGTATAACTTGTAAATAAAAAGCTATTAAAAAAAAAAAAAGAAGTTAAGGTTTTCTCTAGTTGTGAATAACTGAACAGATGGGTAATACTCAAGATCCAATCAATATTATATTCCTATCAAAATATGATTATTTAATAAAATAAAAACCAATCTGTTACATCTAATTTCTACTAGATTTAATCTCAATCTGCAACAGTTTTTAGAATAGAATTGCATAAATTTGAATCTCTTCATGTATCCTAAACATGTATTGTATCCTAAACTCTACCTTTCTTAAATTACTACTCACCAAAGAGGTTACTATGCTTTGTCTCAAGGAAAAATTACAGTATGAGCAATTCCCCAACATCCCTTACATATACATAATTAACTGGTAAACAAACACACTCTCTTAATCTTAATCTCAACCTCACCCTAGTCCCAATTAAATCCACAGTCTTTGATTTAGGACTGTTGGGGACAAGGGAAAAGAGGAAGAAATATAGGGAAGTAACTTTTCATTTCAATTCAACTGAGATAGTACATATACTGTAAAAGCTCTGATAATGTTTCTTTCTAGCTACCAGCTTCTAAGGTCTCTGACAGAGACTTAAATCTCACTCTTGGCTAGAAAGACACTGAAGAGATTACAAAAGAGACTGGATCACTACAAATCCAGTCAGCTAGTGAAAGGCAAATGTGATGAGCAGAAATAGAGACTGAACCTTATCTTTGAGATAAAATTGAATGTAAGGGAACACCTGCCTCAGCATAAAAGACTAGGGAAGAAGAGTTATGATTTCAGAACTCACTAGAAGCAATGCTAGCCCACTGGGAGTTTCAAAGGATTTTGTTTTTCCTGTAATAATAAAGAGTCCATTTAATCCACATAATTCACATTGCACATGAATGTACAATCATTTTAAGGAATTAATAGATAGAAAAGATAGAAAGGCTATTAGACTATCAGTATCATGTGGCAATCATAAATTGAATAAATTGTGAGTTATTGTTGAGAATATATTTGTCTAAGGCAATTTAAAAGAAAGCTAGAATGATGAAGCACCAGATTCTGCAAGAGTGGTTCAGAATATGAAAAACTCACAAAAGCATCCTAGCCACAAGGAGTCCTTTTGTTTGTAAAAAGGGGCATAACAAGCTGATTGAGTTGATCTAGCGGTGAGGGAAGGAGATCATTTAAAAGTCAGAGGTGAAGAGAGAGAGGGGCATAAAGGCTTAGAGAGTTAAGGAGGAGTTAGGGAGGGTCTTAATTGAGAACAAATTTGCCTGCACATGATGTCTTTATCAGCAATTGCATGATGGGAACATAGGAAGAGGAACATGCTAATACAGGATAATGAGGGTGCTTGGTCCCAAAGTCACTTGAAAGGCAGGAGTATGTTTAGTATGACAGCTCAGGAAAAGGAAAGCTCCCTTATTTGCAAGATCCTTACAGATTTGGTGGATTGAGCAATTCTTGGATATGCTGACAAGATAAACAGTCACAGGAATGTGCCCTCCCTTTGTATGGGATAAAGTTGACAATGGGAACAGGGAGCGCTCAGTTAGAATTCACATCATTCCTGACAATAGCTGCACCACATCAAGAAGATATGTGATCTCAGGAAAGAATAGAACTTGAAAAGTGATGCTGGACATAGACCTGACAGTTCTGTCAGTCAATAAACATTTATTAAGAGCCTTCTAAGTGTCAAGCACTATGCAAATCATTGGAGTCCAAAGAAACTGCAAAAGACCTGCACTAAAGGCATTCATAAGCTAATAGAGGCAAATACTATGTAAACCACTATGTATAAGATAAATAAGAAATAATGGGGGCAGCTAGATGGCACAATAATTAGAGCACCAGCCCTGAAGTCAGGAGGCCCGGAGTGTTCAAATCTGGCCTCAGACACTTAACACTTCTTAGCTGTGTGACCCTGGGCAAGTCACTTAACCTTAATTGCTTAAGAAAGAAAGAAAGAAAAGCCACTAGAATTAAGGAGAAATGGGAAAGGCATCCTACAGGAAAAAGATTTTAGCTGGGACTATAAGGAAGCCAAGAGGCAGAGAAAAGGAGGGAGAGTGCTACACACACAAAGGACAGCTGAGAGATGAAGTGTCTTGATTGAGGAATCTTCAGTAACACTGAATCAAAGAGTATGGGTGTGAGAATTGTATCAACTGTCTGGCTTCTTAAATTGGGGTTTATGACTCCATATGGGTTTTCATAACTTAATGTGGAGGTTACAAAATTATGATTTATTATCAGTAAATGTTTGATTTGTATACCTATTTTATATACCCATATACTTGAGGTAACATAAAAATTTCTCTGGCAAAAAAGGGTCTCAAGTAAGAAAAAAGCTTAAGAAGTACTGGTATAAAGTATAAAAAGGCTGGAGAGGGGGAATAGTTTTAAGAAGGGCCTTGAACACCAAACAGGTCTTGTTCATGCCTTCACATGGAAGGGAAACCAGAAGATCTTAAGTTTAAGGAATAATCTGATGTCTTACCTACTACCCTAAGAAGCTATTTCATGCCCATCTGACTTAGGAAACATACAATGAACTTGTTGCTATGTGTGGTTTTTGTGAGGCTACAATGTGATTTTTTTCTGTCCTTGATATAGTTGCCTTTAAGATTCTTTGTGACAAAGTAAAGCAGGCCTTCTGGTGAATGGGAACATTCCCCCCTCCAAAGTTACATATAGATAACTTTCTATCAGCAACAGGGCTTTTGAGAAGTATAATTTCTCCTATCTAGAAGGAGGCACAGAAGTATCACAGGTAGTAGAAGCTGCCTGGTACACAGAAGTTCAGGAAATTTTGAGCACTGTGAAGTGTATATGATTAGTTGCATTACTCTTAACTTATTAGTAGAAATTGATTGCTCAATGCTTCCCTCCTAAGAGCAGAGTTGCTGAAAGCTTGACAGAAGCGAGATTCTGAGTTTCCAATTCTACTTCCAGAAAGAAAATATAAGGCTACATAGTTTCTTCAGGTCCATGAAGGAATAGAAAGACTGGTAAGAAACTGACGTGTAGAGGACCAGCATTTTGGTCATGTTCCTATTCCCATCTTACAACATGAAGGTAATGTCCCTTTTTATAAGATCTGAGATTCTCTCTCTTGGTTGAGATGAATAATCTTGCTCTAGAAGAACTCATTTACCCTCTATTTTCTGGCATATTCTTCTTCTCTTCAGATTCCCCCATTCCCTAAAACACAATTGAAATTAGGCCTGTTAAAACCCTACAATTATACAAATCTATAAGTATTCAAGTAAAAGGAAGAGTCAGTCTACAAGGCAAATTTCATTCTTGCCTTATTTTAAGAAATTGCCACATTCACCCCAACCACCATCCTGATTGGTCAGCATTACTTAATATCAAGACAAGATCTTCCACCAGCAAAAAGCTCATTGAGAGCTCAGATTATGGTTAGCATTTTTAAGCAATATTTTAAGGTTATACATTTTTTAGATATAATACTCCAACTATAATAAAGTGTAGCTATAACTGTTATATGTACTAAGAAACCATAAAGTTTGTGTGACTTTACTCTGATATTTGCTTGATTGCAGTGGTCTAGAACCAAGCCCACAATATCTGTAGAGGATATATACTGTACAGGAGTGCACACTAATTGATCAACCAATAAGCATTTATTAAGTGCCTATTACATCTCAGGCAATGTTCTAGGTATGGGAATATAAAGACAAAAATGAGACAGTCTCTGTTCTCAAGTAGATTATGTTCTATTGGTGAAAACAATGTATATGTAAATGGGTATATATGGAATAAATAATATGAAATAAAGGCATCCTGCCATTGGTGGCTGGACATGGGGAAAGAATGACTTTGATTCCCAAATAAGCATATGAAATACTGAGAAATAAACATTATTATATAGATTATTCTCTGTTTCTTGCTAGTACCACTTGCCTATCCATAAAAATTACACTTGCTGCTGCTGTGTCTTTTGTTCTTGAAGAGAACTATGACATCAAGGATGGGATCCCATGACATGCAAGAAAATTTCATTTAAGTGAAGGAGAGCTGTGCAGGGTCACCTGGCTCACTCTTCCCCCCAGAGCCATCTGGGTCCAATGGCACGATATAGATCAAGATGACTGAAGATGGCCCTGGATGAAATAAGAGACCTTTTTGCACAGAAACCTTGTAAGGTATGAAGCCTGGGAAAACTTTACTTTCATTTTCAAACCAGTGGCCACCATTTTTGTGAGGCTGAATTCAAAAGAAAGATCCCTCTCCCATAACAGAAGAGAAATTAAAGAAAATTATACCTAAATTAAGGAGTCCCCCACCCCATATTCCCCAACCCCACCCCATAAGGAGAGAGAAAGAGAGAGAGAGAGAGAGAGAGAGAGAGAGAGAGAGAGAGAGAGAGAGAGAACTAGATTAGCCTATCTTATTCACTAATGTAAGATTTGAGATAATTTAGGGAAATAATGGTTGGTTTCATTGGTTGCTTGATTGGTTATTTGGTTGGCTGAGAAAGCATTTATATTTAATGAGCCAAGAAATCTTTATGAAAAGAAAGTAAGGCTTGAGCAGAATCAAAGGAAGTAAGGGATTCTATAAAGCAAGGATGAGGAATAAATCTATTCCAAAAATGGGGAATAAACTATGAAAGACCAGAAAAAGGGAAAGTATTGTTAAAAAAAAAAAAAAAAAGGCAAAAAAAAAAATCAACTTGTTTAAACTGAGGAATCCAGGAAAGAAAGTAATAGTTAATATGGTTAGAAAGATAGGTAGAAACTAAGTTATGAAGGGCTTAAAGAACCAAAGAAGTTTGCATTTTATCTTGGAGGCAACAAGGAGCCACTGGAATTTATTAAGTAAAGGAGTGACATGGTCAGACATGCTTAACACTCAGCAAGGATACAGTACTCAGTTAGTCAGAGGCCCTGAGCTAAGCCCTGGAAATACAAAGAAGGATGAAAAACAGGTCCCATGCTTTCGGGAGGAAGGCATTACAAAAATAGCAGAGAGTAGACAGTGGATTGACCTGCCTGTTGCCAGCCTGGACATGAAGGTCACGAAGCATTGCCGTTCAAGACATAGAACCATATGATCTCCCAAAGGACAAGTTAATCCTGCCTATGTGGGTTTGTTATACCAATTAACACACTTACCAAACCCATGTGGCTTTCAATCTGTCCCTAACTGGCAAATTGAAACTCTTATGATATCTTAGGGCAAGAGAACTGTCCCTGATAAACAAAAATTTCGTCATCATTTCCCTAACTGCCAAGGTTTAGCATCCACTTACCAATAACTATATGATGAATCAATGGCACCCTAGGAAGGGGAAAAAGCTTTCTGATCTAGCAGTTTCTTGAATCTAAATTCCAGAAAGATTTATCCAATAAGTCTTTTGAACACAATTCTAGCTGACCTTAGCAGAATTGGCTGAGCCTTAAGGTCTCTGCCCCCTCAGAGAGATTCATACACCCTGGGAAATAGCTCAAATGGCCAGTCTCTTTTTCTCTTGGATGGTTTGGACAGAAAGAGCATGAGGGCCATGGGGTAATATTGTTGGAAAGTGCCTTCCTTTATAACAGCATGATAAAGGTGAAGCTGTCACTACATAACTATGGTGAATGTCTATTTGCCTGGAATAAAAGGGAATCCCTAGCTGACTAGATGGTAAGTTTCAGTTTCTTGATGAAAGTGAATGATGAATTTGATGAATTTGAGTTGATGAATTTGAGTTAATTCTCTATATATTTTAGAAATGAGGCTTTTATCAGAACCTTTGAATGTAAAAATGTTTTCCCAGTTTATTGTTTCCCTTCTAATATTGTCTGCATTAGTTTTGTTTGTACAAAAACTTTTTAACTTAATATAATCAAAATTATCTATTTTGTGATCAATAATGATCTCTAGTTCTTCTTTGGTCACAAATTCTTTGCTCCTCCACAGATCTGAGAGATAAACTATCCTATGTTCTTCTAATTTGTTTATAATATCATTCTTTATGTCTAGATCATGAAGCCATTTTGATCTTATCTTGGTATATGATGTTAGGTGTGGTTCAATGTGTAGTTTCTGCCATAATAGTTTGCAATTTTTCCAGCAGTTTTTTGTCAAATAGTGAGTTCTTATCCCAAAACCTGGGATCTTTGGGTTTGTTACACAATGACTATAGTCACTGACTATTTTGTCTTGTGAACTTAACCTTTTCCACTGATCAACTACTCTGTTTCTTAGCCAGTACCAAATGGTTTTGATGATTGCTACTTTATAATATAATTTTACATCTGGTACAGCTAGGCCACCTTAATTGCTTTTTTTCCCCCCATTAATTCCTTTGAAATTCTTGACCTTTTATTCTTCCAGATGAATTTTGTTGTTATTTTTTCTAGGTCAGTAAAATAAGTTTCTTGGGAGTTTGATTGGTATAGCACTAACTAAATAGATTAGGTAGTATTGTCATCTTTATTATATTTGCTCATGTGTCCATTTCTTTTTGATCCTATGAGCAATAGCATGCCAATATTGTCCATGGGATTGTTTTGGCAAAGATGTTGAAGTGGTTTGCCATTTCTTTCTCTGGTTCATTTTACAGATAAGGAAACTAAGGCAAACAGGTTTAGTGACTTACTCAGGATCACATAACTACTAAGTGTCTAAATGTAGATTTCTGACTCCAGGACCAGTTCTCTATTCACTGAACCACTTAGATGCTCTGTTCAAAATTAGGATTTTTTAAAAATAACTTTTTATTGACAGAACATATGCATGGGTAATTTTTGCAACATTGTCCCTTGCACTCATTTCAGTTGCAACTTTTCCCTTCCCTCCCTCCACTCTCTCCCCTAGATGGCAGGCAGTCTCATACATATTAAACATGTTAAAGTATATCTTAGATACAATATATGTGTGCAGATCTGTAAAGTTCTCTTGTTGCACAAGAAAAATTGGATTCAGAAGGTAAAAATAACCTGGGAAGAAAAATAAAAATGCAAGTAGTCCACATTCATTTCCCAGTGTTCCTTCTCTGGATGTAGCTGATTCTGTCCATCATTGATCAATTGGAACTGAATTAGATCTTCTCTTTGTTGAAGATATCCACTTCAATCAGAATACATCCTCATACAGTTTTGTTCTTGAAGTATATAATGATCTCCTGGTTTTGCTCATTTCACTCAGCATCAGTTCATGTAAGTCTTTCCAAACCTTTCTGTATTATTCCTACTGTTTATTTCTTGTAGAATAATAATATTCCATAACATTCATATACCATAATTTACCCAACCATTCTCCAATTAATAGGCATCCATTCAATTTCCAGTTTCTAGCCACTACAAAAAGGGCTGCCACAAACATTTTGGTATATATAGGTCCCTTTCCCTTCTTTAATATCTCTTTGGGATATAAGCCCAGTAGTAACACTACTGGATCAAAAGGTATGCACAGTTTGATAACTTTTTGAGCATAATTCCAGATTGCTCTCCAGAATGGCTGGATCCATTCACAACTCCACCAACAATGCATTAGGGTCCAGTTTCCCTGCATCCCCTCCAATATTTGTCACTATCTTTTTCTGTCTCTTAGCCAATCTGACAGGTGTGTACTGGTATCTCAGAGTTGTCTTAATTTGCATTTCTCTGATCAATAATGATTTGGAACACCTTTTCATATGACTAGAAATAGTTTCAATTTCATCATCTGAAAATTGTTTGTTCATATCCTTTGACCATTTATCAATTGAAGAATGGCCTGATTTCTTATAAATTAGAGCCAATTCTCTATATATTTTGGAAATAAGGCTTTTATCAGAACCTTTAACTGTAAAAATATTTTCCCAGTTTACAAAATTAGGGTTTTATGTGAACAACCTTAATCCATTATGGAAAGTTTTCTTCAAGACTTTTAGTATCTTGCCTTCAAGGAGTAGGATATTGTACAAAATAAGTACCGATGCAGAGTCATTCTGAAGTGATCCCATGTTTTAACCTTGCTTGACTTTGGCTAAATGCAGCCAACCTGCAGGAGAAGTAGGTCCTTAGCACGAATATCATCTCCTTGTGATGTCATAATATGAGGAGAGCAGATGTGGCACTAATCCCATCTTCTTATAAGTATGTGTATATTTGCAGTCGCAGAAGTACAGAAGTACAAATTGCTGGCCTTTTCTGCCCAGGAATGCTTCTCAGATGAGGGATGCTACTATTCCCAGAGCTCCTTTGTTTATCTGTTATTCTATTATGATGAAGTATATTAGCCTCCTTATTGGTCTTCCTGCTCCCTCTCTCTCTCTTCTCTAATTGACTACTTCACATAGCTATGAAAAGAATTTTTCTAAAGTACAGGCCTCCCCATGACACCCTCCTCTCAGAAACCTTCAGATTCTCCTTATTATTAAAGGATAAAATACAAATTCTTTAGCCTAGCATTTAAGATTCTCCATAATCAGACACCAATCTACCTTTATAGGTTTATTTTATACTATCCTCTCTCAACAATAGCTAAACTTTACAGATTCTCTATATCTTGACTCCATGAATTCATCCAAGTTGTTTCTCACATCTAGAATGTACTCTCACCACAATTCTTGATGTGCCTGGGTGAATCTAAACAAGCAAAGATTACTTTTAATGGTGTAATAAGCTAGCTTTCCTCCCTTCTATTGCCTCTCTCCAACCCTCACCATGTGTAATGTTCTGGCTAGCTTTCTGGAGGTCCTCCAGAAGGGCCTTGGTCTCAGCAGGATAGACACCATGAGAATGGACAAGAATAGAGTCCAAAATCTTTGTCTCTTATACAGTCTGTGTCTGTCATAGTCTGACCCAGTCTCCTCCAGCAGTCTGCTAGTCCATCAGTCTGACTTCTGAGTCTGACTTGTCCCCAGTTTAAATACCCTATTACAATTACATCAATTGTAGAATTATTACATCACCATGCTAAGTACTAAGTATATGTAAACTAGAGAACCAATTATCTCATCAATTCCACTGAGTTAATGCCTTGTTTTAAGTATACTTCTTTCAAGTATACTTCTCCAAAGTTCTACCCTCTACAACCATGTAAATCAGGTTACTCCTCCTGAAAACCAAGGAATAGGTCCACTGGGTAAGGCTCAAATTACTTGTTGATACAGTTTCCTTGCCATAATGTTATGGCTTTCTGTTCACCTATGGGCATAAAATGGCTGAATATCCTTTCTCTCTCTATAAACTCCCTTTATTAACTGTTAGATGGACTATGGATGTGTCATTTCATTTCAGTCTTAGATCTAAACTACCAGGAAACTGGCCTAATCAGTCTTGGTCTGCAGCATTCTTGGCAGAGAGGACAACTAACACAGATTAGATATCTTCCTAGAATCTCAGATTAAAATTTGAATCTATTCTTTTGGCAAAGATATTGAAGCAATTTACCATTTCTTTCTCTGGCTCATTTTACAGATTAGGAAACTGAGGCAAACAGAGTTAATGATGAATGTTGGAGGGGATGTGGGAAAACCGGGACACTAGTGGAACTGTGAACAGATCCAACCATTCTGGAGAGCAATTTGGAGCTATACTCAAAAAGTTATCAAACTGTGCATACTCTTTGACCCAACAGTGTTTCTACTGGGCTTATACACCAAAGAGATCTTAAAGGAGGCAAAGGGACCTGAAAAAAATTTGTGATAACCCTTTTTGTGGTGGCTAAAAACTGGAAACTGACTGGATGCCCATCAATTGGAGAATGGCTGAATGAATTATGATATGTGAATGTTATGGAATATTATTGTTCTATAAAAATGATCAGCAGGATGACTTCAGAGAGTACTGGAGAGACTTACATGAACTGATGCTAACTGAAATGAGCAGAACCAGGAGATCATTATACATAGCAACAATAAGATCGTATAAGATGATCAATTCTGATGGACATGGCTCTCTTCAGCAATGAGATGATTCAAGCCAGTTCCAATGATCTTTTGATGAAGAGAGTCATCTGCACCCAGAGAGAGGCCTGTGGGAACTGAATGTGGTTCACAATATAGCATTTTCACTCTTTTTGTCGTTGCTTACTTGCATTTTATTTTGCTTTTTTTTTTTTTTACTGGTTTGATTTTATTTTTCTTGTGCAGCACAATAATTGTATAAATATGTATACATATATTAGGTTTAACATATATTTCCACCATGTTTAACATATAGATGGACTACTTGCCATCTAGGGGAGGGTGTGGGGGAAAGGAGAGAAAATTGGAACACAAGGTTGCAAGGGCTAATGTTGAAGAACTGTCCACGCATATGTTTTGAAAAATAAAAAGCTTTAATAAAAAAAAATAAAATTTGAATCTATTTTCCCATTGAACTACTGTCATGCTTGATGGTTTGATTCTATAATCTATTAGGTAGATTTTGATTGCATCATGGTTTTCATACTGTTACATGTTGGCTTATGTATTGTAAATATGACAAAAAATATTCTAAGTGTAAACAGATGATTTAGAAATACAATCTATACACAAGCTGAAGCTTGACTATACAGGCAACTTTATTTTAATGTTCTCCCTCTAGGATAACTTTTTCTAATTACAAAGTGTCTTTATTAAATCCTTTCACTTGAAACTTGTCCCTTTTCTTATTCAGAAATTACCAATCTGTTGTTCATGAGTTGAAAGATGGAAATGTTCTGGTCTTCCACTTCATATTTAAATCACCTAAAAGATAACTGTGGCTCAAATAAAATTACTCACACTTATGTGTCTCTCTACCTACTCTGAAATGTGGTCTACTTGGGATTTACCGAACCAAATGAAATATTTCATCTCAATCAATTTGTCTATGTAACAGAGGTACATTTAAAAAGATACACACACATATGTGAAAAAAATTTTCAGTAGACTAGAATATGACATTTTTTGAAATGACTACATTTTTGAAAAATTATTAAGGCTTCAAATTTTTTTTGAGCCTCTGTACTTGGGTACAGCATGATTTTGTTATAGAACAGCAGAAATAGAGAAAGCATGGCAACTGTTAATAAGGTCTGTCACCACAAGGGAAAGAAATTGATATAAAACTATACTAGAGGCTTCCTGTGATGGCTATGAGCAGACTAAGAAATGGTTGGAACCATGTAAGCTAAAAACTGTGGAAATTTGAAACTCAAGTGTGGGAAAAGACAAGAGTTATATTTTTCAAGTTTATAGTAAAATTGTCTATATTGAAGGACAAAACTCTTATTACTCCATTGGATCATGACATTTGGAAAAGTTTCTCAAATACGTTAGAGAAGAGAGGAAGAAGGAGGAAAAAATCACTTAGAAATATGCATAAGTTGTTTCCCTATCACTTTACTATGTGTTTCAGTTTCAGTTAAATGTATTACTATTCCAATTCAATGCACATTCCTTTTCTGGTCTGTTAGCATGGAGAAATGTTCTCTTAGTTAATTTTAGAATTTTCTAGTGGGTAAAAATTGGGTGGGTATAGTGAGCCAAACCATGTGACTTGTCAACTAAGATAGATTATATAATTATATAATTTCCAAAAACTGAATCCTAAGTGAAGAGAATTTCAGAGAAGAAAACAGTTTACATTTTACCAAAGGAAAATCAATAGGGGGAAAAATATATTATCAATTAATCATGTTCCTTCTTTTTCTTTAACATGAAGTTCAGAAGCCAATTCATACATAAAACTTAAACACTGATACTTCCAACTAGAAGTTATTTCTAACTATCCTATCACTATCTAATTTCTTTTATGTACTTATCACAGTCTGATTTGTGTTAACCCACTAAAAAGAGTAACCTGCCAAAAAGCTTAAGTATTTGGAAATCAATTAATTCCTGTCAATGCATGGGTGAAGAAAGCATCTGGATCTTTCAATACTCCACATTGCAAAGGTAAAGCCATAAATCTTTCAGAGAAGAATGCCTAATATAATATTTATCTATCCTATATGTGATTCTAGTCAAGACGGGTTTATGGAGAACAAATTAAGAAGCTGCTAGAATTAATGGAAAACATAGTGTATGTGTGTTATTTTCTCACTGGATTATAAGTTAATCACACACAACACAGTGACAAAGTGACTCCTATAGAACTGAATTGAATTACTTGGGAATGTGTCGTGTTATGAAGCACTAGGTCCTCAAAATTTTATGATTTGGTTAGGGAGATAAGGCACCCATATACAAACATATAATTGATAATGCCAGACAGTATATTTTAGCACCAAATGAGTAATATAGACAATAAGCATAACAGAATTCAAGGGAAGAGATCATTATGGCTTTCGTTGATCTGGAAAGGCTTCATGGATAAAATGAGATTTAAGCTGTGCTTTGAAGGACAAATAAGTAGGCAGTTAAGGGGGGGGGGGGAAATGGGCATTTCAAAGGGAACAATGTAAACAAAGATACAGAGATAGAAAAGAAATAGTATTTAGAGTACAGTTATAAGATTGAGTTTAGAGAGTACTTGTGGGGAAGTAAAGGAAAATATGGTTAGAAAATTAGGTTGTAGGGGTAGTTAGATGGAGCAATGGATAGAACACCAGCCCTGGAGTCAGGAACTCAAGTCATCAGAGTTCAAATTCAGCCTCAGATACCCAATACCTATTAGCTGTGTGATCCTGGGCAAGTCACTTAACCCTAATTGCCTCACCAAAAAAAAAAATTAGGTTGTAAAATGCTAGATTGTAGAAGGCAATGAATATCATATTGAAGAATCTCATTTATAGTTGCCCCCTCTGTCTCACTGGGAAGGCTGTTCCCTGGATTCAACATTCTATCTTTTGTATCCTTGCTTTAAGATGACTGAAATGTTTCATCTCATAGCAGCCTTTATTCAAGACCATACACTACTTCCTCTGCAAAGTCTTACTCCATCCTTCTAGATTCAAGTATTCTCTTCATCCAATTATCTTATATTTATTTAATATATGTTATTTCCCATAAGTAGAAAGTCTATGATATAGGCTTTTTTATTTTTTTTTATATTTTATCTTTCTTTCTCCAGTATCAAGCACAAATGTTTAGTGAATACTTGTTAAATTTAAGTGACTTGAACATTGTGCAAGCAGTAGTAGGCTGGCATTGCTGATGTCAGAATTTTATATCAACATATTATAAGTCCTGTTAGCTTAAATTCCACTGTAACCCCAACTGGGCTATTTTCTACAGTTACCGAGTTACAGTTTTCCAATATGGATAGGGATAATATGGTACAATGAGAATATTTAGTTGAGACTAGAACAAATTGTTGGAATTAATAATGAGCTCCGATCACTAGAAGTAAATAATCTTCTCAGGAATGTTGTAGAATGGATTCCTGCAACAAATTGGAATTGGAAATACATTTTTAAAGAAAATGAAAAACGGAAAAAGTCTTTGATGTTCAATTCAATTCAATAAATCTCAAATGCCTACTGTGTACTAGGTGCTGGAAATATAAAGACAATACAATCCCTAATCAATACAATCTCTAATCTGCATTCTATTTGGAGATTACAGTATATGTACAGATAAGTGTAGAAGATTATTCTGTAGTCTGTTTTTGGGGCCCAATAATACCAGAAACAACTTTATTAAATTACATTAAACTAATTCTAAACATTTCTACTTAGAAAGATAGAGGAGCAAAGATAGAATTACCTTATGTCTAAACATCTCACTAAGAGATTTTGGAATTACAATTTGTAATATTTTCAATCAATAGTAAAAATTCCACAGTTAAAACTAAGAAAATGTTCATTTATAAATGTATCATTTATAAGACTCAGCTTAAAAGATTAGCACACACTGCTGAGTCATTTCTCCAAAATCATTCAATCCCTCTTTGGCAATAAAAGATACTCCTTTCTACCTGTCCAAAGGAAAACTTAAAAAAGATACTTCCATTACCTAGAGTTATCAAAGATTCACTTCTTTCTCTTTAAGTTACCATTAATTTGATTATATCAAGAATTCCTCCTTCTCCTTGATTTATAAGATAAGGAGAGAAGAGCCTGGGATGGATTAGAAAGTGGCAAGATATAAAATAAATCCACATAAATCATTAGTATTTCTGTATATTACCAACAAAACACATCAAGAAGAGATAAAGAGCGAAGTTCCATTTGAAATTAATGCAGACAATATAAAATACTTAGGAGTTTAATTGCCAAGACAAACCCAGAAATTATACTAACATAATTATAAAACACTTCACACAAATATAGATCTATACAATGAGAGAAATATTAATTGCTTATGAATAAGCCTTAATAAAAATAAAAATTCTCTAGCTTAATTTATTCATTCAGTGCCATATTAAATTAACTACCCAAGAATTATTTTATACAGCTAGGAAAAAAAAGTTCAACTGGAAGAAAAAAAGGTCAAATAAATTATCAATGGGGGGAGAAAATGAAGGAAGGCAGTTTAGGAGTACCAGAATTCAAACTAAATTACAAAGCAGTAATCATCATAACAGTCTGGAAATGAATAAGAACTAGAGTAGTGGATCATTGGAATAGATGAGAACACAACTGTTTTTGTTCAATTTTTTAGTCATGTTTCACTCTTCTGACTCTGAATGGAATTTTCTTAGCCATCTGATTGGCACAATAGATTGAATGCTGTGCCTAGAGTCAGGAAGAACTGAGTTCAACTCCAGCCTCAGACAATTACTAGCTATGTAACTCTGGGTAAGTCACGTAACTCTGTTTGCCTCAGTTTCCTCATCTATAAAATGAGCTGGGTAAGGAAAGGCAAAATACTTCAGCATCTTTGCCAAGAAATTCCTAAGTCACAAAGAATTGGATATGACTAAAATATATACTGTATACATTAATAAATGACTTCAGTAATGTAGTATTTGATAAATCTAGATTCAAGCTTTGGAGGCAGAACTCACTATTTGATAAAATTTGCTAAGAAAACTGGACAGCAGTTTGGCAAAAAGTAGGCACAGTTCAACATTCTACACTGTATACCAAGATAAGGTCAAAATGGGCACATGATTTAGACATAAAGAATGGTATCATAAGCAAATTAGAGAATCATGGAAAATTTTTACCACTTAGATCTATATATAAAGGAAGATTCTATGACTAAACAAGAGATAGGGAGAATCACTTCAAGTATAATTTTGATTATATCAAATTAGAAAGCTTTTATATAAACCAAATCAATGCAGCTAAAATTAAAAGGAAAGCAGGAAATTGATAGAAACTTTTTATAGTAAATTTCTCTGATAAAGGTCTGATTTCTAAAATATATTGTGAACTGAGTCAAATTTATAAAAATAAAAACCATTTCCCAACTGATAAATGATATAATGATATGAACAAGCAGTTTTCAGAAGAAATCAAAGCTAGCTTTAGTCATATGAAAAAATATTCTAAGTTACTATTAATTAGAGAATTCCAAATTAAAACAACTCTGAGGGACAACCTCAACATTTATCATATTGTCTAATATGACAAAAAAAGAAAGTGAAAAATGCTGGGTGGAATGTGGAAAAATAGGGATACGAATGCAATATTTGTGGGGTTGTAACCACTTTGTCAACCATTTTGAAGAAAAATTTGTAACTCTGCCCAAAGGATTATAAAACTATGTATACCTTTTTGTTTTGTTTTTTCATTATGAAATGATGCAAAACGTTTCCATAACAGTCAACTTGTGAAAGAAAACATAGATGTCCCACCCTAATGAAAATAAAACCCTCAAGAAAAAATAAGTCAAAAATAAAGAGAGAAATAGAAAATGATTCAATCTGTATTCAGACTTAATCAGTTCCTTCTCTGGATATAGATAGGGATTTTTCATCATAAGTAAGTCCTTCAGAGTAGGTGTGGATTATTGTACTCTGAGAATAACAAAGTCATTTACAGCTGATGATCCCAGAACATTGCTATTACTTTGTATACAATATCTTTTACTTTGTTCATGGAGGACTTTCTAGGGTTTTTTTCCTCCGAGAGTATCCTGCTCATCATTTCCCAGAAAATAATAATATTCCATCAGAAAAACTTGCTTTGAATTTTGTTTACAATTACTCTTGCTAATTGTATTTCCCCCACTTATTCTCTTTCTTTTTTCAATCTGTTCCTCCTCAAAAGTGTTTTGCTACTGACCACTCTTTCCCCCAATAAGCCCTCTCTTTTATCACCTTGCCCCCCTTCCCATATCCCATTTCCCCCCCTATTTTCTTCTAGGGTAAGACTATGTATATCTTTTAAACCAGTAATACCACTACTAGATCTGTATTCTAAAGAGAGAAAATAAAAAGGAAAAATATGTATACATAACAAAAAATATTTATAACATCTTTTTTTTATGTCAAAAACTTGGAAATTGAGGGGATGCCCATTAATTAATGTTGAACAAGTTGTGGTATATGATTGTGATGGAATATTATTGTGCGATAAGAAATGATGAGGGAGACAGTTTCAGATAAACCTGGGAAGACTTATATGAAGTGATGCAGAGTGAAGTGAGCAGAACCAGGAGAATATTATGCACTCTTACAACAATTATGCACTGCGAAAGACTTAGCTATTCTCATCAAGATCATGATCCAAGACAATTTCAAAGAACCCATTATGAAAAATGCAATTTACCTTCAGAGAGAGTTGATGAACTCTAAATGGAATATAAATTTTGTACTTTCTATATTTTTCTTGCTTTTTTGCAACATGGCCAATATGGAAATTGTTTTCCATGATTTCATATGTAAAAATGATATATTACTTGCCTTTGCTGGAGAGGAAAAGAGTTGGAGTAAGGGAGAGAATCTACAACTCAAAATTTTAAAAACAAAAGAATGCTCAATATAAATAAATAATGGATTTTTTTTTACAATGTAATAAATGGCTTGAAAGGAGAGATATGAAAAGATATATATTATTTGAGATAAGAAGACACTGGGTCCATCTCAGAGTTTCTCAAATCATATAAGTGACTGACTGTCTAAAAATATGGTCTGAAAGATCTCAATCAGTGTATTAGGAGAGGGTGGGTTTTTGTTTTTTTTTTTTAACAAATTGAGGCAGAATTAGTCTTATTTAGTTTAGTTTCTCTTGGGGAAATAGGGCAGCATAAGAACACTGCAAAAACATTCACATCCATAATTTTTGAAGAAGAACCTTTGCTTCATGTGTTGTGGGGTTACATGGGCTTGCCGTAGCCTTAAACTGACGTTTTCCAGAATACAAAACTTTTACAAAGATGTGCAGATGAGCAAAGAAAATATAACTTTGTACTAGTTTTATCATGTGTTTGAAACAAGTTGTTCAAATTCTCATTATCTAAAAAAGAGGTAAAATACTCCCTCTAGTGTTGTCAATGAAGAAGAGAAAAGGTCTGCAGCAATTTTTTAAAGATCTGCTCTCTTATATAGAAATTAAAAATAACTTTGATATTGTACAACATGTAGGATAAGCAAAGATGATCCTTTCCTCTCAAAAAAGGAAAATTAATGAATTAATGAATGTTTATCTTACTGTGATTAAGGCATTGTTCTATATATAAGGGATCAAAGTATTAAAATATGAAATTACATATATTCAATTTACATTCCAATAAAGAAGAAAAATCTGTGCATGTAAGACATATATGTCATGTATATATATATATATATATATATATATATATACCCACATAGAACAAATGTAAAGTGAATTTTATATATCTATATATTCATACACACATAATAGTCAAATACAATAAAGTTTAGGAGAAAATTTGCTAACAGTTTGGATAATCAAGAAAGGCAAATAATCAAAGAAATAGAAGAAGATACTCAAACTGAGTCTTAAAGGAAAAGATATACTCTATAAACCAATTAAGGGAAGAGCATATTCCAGATGTAAAACTCACTCCCAATCAGACAAAGTGGGGGAGAAACGGAACAGTCCATGGTATTTATATGAAGGATAGTATGACTCATGTATAACTGAAAGAATATTGGCCTTAACTCTGCATTTCTCTGAAAAGGAGAAGGAGAGAGAGGCAAATAAGATATGAACCCTTGAGTGGTCATTTGAAACCCAGAGCTACAGCCACTTATGGGAAACTGGCCTTCTATCATGTTCCTTGTCCTCTCACATGTTAAAATCTAAGAATTGTTGAGAATGATAGTTCTCTGTCCTGGTTTGAGCTAAAATCATATTCTGCTCCTAGATAAAGAATTCCTTCACTATCGTGTCTATGTGAGCATGTGTATACATACATATATACACATTCTAATCTGTAAAATTTCTATATTATCTGTATGTGATTTTGTTTGGTTAAGTGGCTTTATTCATAATTCATGATAGATTTTTTTTATGTTTCCAACAGTGCATTAATATACTGTTTTCCCACATTTGCTGCAAAGATTTCCCCCCTAGTTTCCTGCTTTTCTTCTAATTTTGGCTGCAATTCTTTTGTTTGTATAAAATCTTTTTAATTTTATATAATCAGAACTGGTCATTTAGTGTTCTGTAATCAGGAAGAACGTAATGATAACTTTATCTATTTGGAAATGTCTCCAATTTATCACCATTTATCACCAACATAAAGTGACTCTTGGTTTTTGATAAATAGTATGTAATACTATACATGTACAATATGCCTCTTCTTATTTTTGTTTTTCAAAACAGAAATATTTTCTCAAAGATTTTTTCTGTTTATATTAATATGATTATATGATTTTTGTTATTAATATGAGGAATTAGGTTCATCATTTTCCTAATATTGAATGAGTTCTGCATTCTTCCCATAAATTCAATATGGTCCTAGTGTCCAATTTTTGTGATATACTGTTGTAGTTTCCTTTTAATATTTTAAGATATTTGTTCATTTCACACAAATTAAGTCTGATCTAACCAACTGGAAAAATATTAAATGCTCTTGGATAGGGCGAGCAAATATAATAAAGATGACAATATTACCTAAACTAATCTATTTATTTAGCGCTATACCCAATCAGACTCCCAAAAAACTATTTTAATGACCTAGAAAAAATAACAACAAAGTTCATATGGAAAAACAAAAGGTCAAGAATTTCAAGGGAATTAATGAAAAAAAAATCAAATGATGGTGGCTTAGCTGTACCACATCTAAAATTATATTACAGAGCAGCAGTTACCAAAACTATTTGGTATTGGCTAAGGAATAGATTAGTTGATCAGTGGAATAGATTAGGTTCAAGGGACAAAACAGTCAACAAATATAGCAACCTAGTCTTTGACAAACCCAAAGATCCCAGCTTTTGGGATAAGAACTTACTGTTTGATAAAAATTGCTGGGAAAATTGGAAACTA